>NC_092654.1:22393783-23601283 GCF_032118995.1 Asterias amurensis
AAAGGCACCGGACACTATTGGTGATTACTCAACATATTTGTTAGAATATAAGGCTTACTTGGTCGAGCAATGGGGAGCTGTTGATAGTATAACACATTGTGAGAAACGCCTCCTTCTGATGGAGTAACGTAGCTTTGAGAAAGATGTAGTTTCTAACCCAAATATTAAATTGCTTCAGGACTGGAAGCCCTTTTAAGGCATAGCCTATTGTGCAACAAGAGTGTTTTTTCTTTCATTACTTTCTTGCAACTTCATTGACCAATTGAGTTTAAAATTTCACATCCATTTTATTATGCATATGTTGGGTGCACCAACTGAGAATTCTGGTCTTTGACAATATTTACCAAAGGTGTCCAGTGCCTTTACTACGGAGCTCTGGAAATCCCATCGCACATGTAGAGATTCTGAGATAATTTATGCTACTGCTGTATGATGACATCATAAACGTAAGATGTCGACACCCTGAGATTATTTATCTCGGTGACAACATTTCTAATAAAGATGTCGTCCATCCTTCCAATATATCTTATCTTAGGGTGTCGACATCACGAGAGTAAAATGCCGTCTTTCCGACTCGATGTTGACATCCTGAACGACACAATTCGTCTTGGGGTGATAACCCCCTGAAAATGTCGAGAACCAAAGATACATTGTCTTGAGAAGACAACATCCCATTTACAGGGAAAGTAAACGTTTGGTAATTGTCAAAGACCAGTCTTTTCACTTGGTGTATCCCAACATAAGCATAAAATAACAAGCCTGTGAAAATTTGAGCTAAATTGGTCATCGAAGTTAGGAGAAAATGATGAGAGAAAACACACCCTTGTTGGACGAATTTGTGTGCTTACAGGTATGAATAAAAGAATTCTGGCTATAAGTCTTTTATTATTTTAGTGAGAAATTGCCTCTTTCTCAAAATCTATGCTACTTCAGAGGGAGCCGTTTCTCACAATGTTTATACAGCTCTCCAATGCTTGTTACCAAGTCAGTTTTTAAGTTAATATTTTATATGAGTAAGTGCCAAACGTGTACCTTCCCTTTAAGAATGTCGTCATCTCGAGATCAAACAAAATTGGGGACAACATTATACTTTCAAGTCAGCGTCATCCCGAGATAATTTATCTCTAGGTGTCGTCATCTTACGTTTATGATGTCATCACCCTGCAGTAAGTTGTCTCAGAATCTAAAGAAGTTGGATGGCAGTTCCAGGGCTCCGTAGATATTCTTTTATAAGCACAAACTTTTTAGGGTATTTTTGTTTAGGGAACGAAGTGTGATACAGAAAACCTTAGTTGTGTAATGATTAATATTGATGCGTTTATGTTTACTTCGACCTGCCACAAATTTATACAGCATGAATACTTTTTTAATCGAATTGACTGTAGCACAAAAACAATGTTTAGAAGATATAAACTTGAACTTAACAATGGCAATATCTAGGTCTAGTTATCTAGCTTTTGTTCCCAAGCCTATGGACAGACAGACGAATGACAGACAAACGAATGACAGACAAACGAAAGGAGCATACAGCACATGATTAAAGGATATACAACAATCATGGCCGTTATAATCTCCATTACACGGACATACAACATTACATAATTATGCAGCATCTTAGCATGGAATTGCAAAATTAATTTCAAGTTTTCTAGTAAAAATTGAAATAGTGGGTAATGACTTTAAGGCACTGTACACGTTCGGTAATTGTCAAAGACCAGTATTCTCACTCGGTGTATCCCAACCTGATCCCAACATAACGAATAAAATAACAAACCTTTGGAAAATTGGGCTCAATTGGTCATCGAAGTTCCAAAAGAATGGGAAGAAGAAAAAACACCCTTGTTGCACTTGTGTGCTTTTAGAATAAGTAATTTATTATTTGGGTGAGAAATGACCTCTTTCTCAAAAACCACGCTACTTCAGAGGGAGCCGTTTCTCACAATGTTTTATACTCTCAACAACTCTTCATTGCTCGTTACCAAAAGTTGTGCTTACAACTGTTTTTAGTAATTACCAATAGTGTCCAGTGCCTTAAATTTAAAATAGACATCCAGACTTTTCGAATCCAGACTTTTTGTGAATTAAACATTATTTGTTTTGCCTTCCTGTGCACTGACGATCGTTATTAAGATGCAGCAAACAAGCGAACACACGAATCTCCGTTGAGCATACGTCATCATGACAGTCACTACAAACACCAGTCGCTTTATAAAAGAAGACAACTTCTTTCCAACACCCGTCCCTGGCCCGCCAAAAGCACTGCCAGAAAGGTATCGACAGAAGTCAATAATCCTTGTGACTCCAGCTTCCTCTATATCCACCTAGATCAATTGAAGTCATGTGCTAATCCCTCAGGTGAGAGAGTTTGTTTCGTTGGATTGATGAGATGCAGAAGGGATGCAACCGGTTCTCATTTCCTTATAGTGTCGCAGCTACGCAGTAGAACTCGACCGCGATTCTGTATGTCTCTACCAACGCGGTTCAAAGTGCATCCATAAGATGCAGTTTGTGTAGCAGTAATAAATAACGGCATAAACGCTTCTCTTTGGTTACGCGGCCAGGGTGATACCAATGTCAAGTGACCTTTCAGCTATGGTAATGCCCCACTCCCAACTGGAGTACAGTTTTAGAAGAAACTATAACTGCTGATAACAATACATTCTGTGAATGTTTAACTTTCTGAGCTGACTGAGCCAAATAGATCCGGTTTGGCAGACGCAATGTCACGAATAACTTACACATTGAGATAAGTGTGTTGTTATGACTCATTAGCATAACGCCTTACCAGCAAATTTGAGGATAAAATGGCAGCCATTTTGAAATGAACTCAATTTACTTAAAGTGTTTGCATTAATTAAATTTCCTTAATTAAAGTCAAACATATAAATATTATTGATGTTGAATTGGTTGTTAAACATTTTGTTTGCGCTCTTTATAATTATCGATTAACTTGATACTTATACTGGCCTGCTCAAACAGCAAAAATTGCTTGAAAGTTTCTGTAAAGCAGCAATGAGAAGGATACCAGCCACAAAATGTACACGGGGTAATAGGTAGTTTGCCTGATAACCGTATTCAGGTAAGCATAATGTTGATGTGCTAAGCTACTTTTTATGCTTAAGCAGCTCTATAAAAATTGAGCCAGGTACGGCTGAACTTGAAGACCAACCGCAAACGATTGAGTTTCAGTTGAAACAGGAACAGGAACATTTCAGAACCAAGTAAGTTTTCATGCTAAAACACTTATATTGAGTAATTAACAATATTCTCCAGTGCCTCTAAAGCAATTTAAGTATACAGGGCATCACTAAAATCACACGTTAAAAACACCAACGGTGTGAACGAAAATCCCTCCCGAAAAATAAAAAAATAAAAACCTGTTGACAAGAAAGTCCCCAATAAAAAACAGAGAGGGCAGAAAGCTGGAATAAATATATTTCGAGAGGCAAAAGAGTAAGTATCAATCACCAATATCTTGTAGAAATCAACCTTCGAGCTAGTTGTATTTACTAACGAGGCGGGTGTTCATGGTAAACAAACAAGAAAACAGACAGGTATCATCTTCGGATTGTCGTGAGCGTTTACAGACAATGAAGACCTTTGGTTAATTGTCAAAGACCAATATTATCACTCTGTGTATCACAACATATGTGTGTCATTCCATGTCAGACCAACACACTTTTTTACCTCATGTATTCCGAAAATTGCTGTGCTTGTAGGTCCTAATGAGCAATGAATGCACACCAATTTTTAGCCCGATCCGACTTACCATGTGGTCAGGGCAGAAACCACAAAATTCTGACATCTTTAGGGTAAAATACCACATTTTTTGTAGAAATATGTCATAACCATGTCAATGTTTATCACATATATGCAAATTTGGTATCAAAATTTTTCGTGTGCTATACGATTAGCGGCGCTATGAAATGGAAATCGCACAATTAACACAAAATCTGCTGCTGAACAGCTCTACCAAAATGGGCCCTGAAGTCAGAGTTGCAGCATGGTAAACAAATTGTTCTTGAGGATTTCTCAGAAAGTTATTATGCATGAATTTGTTGCTCAAGATTCATCACAGGGGATTAAAGCAAGACTGCATATTGTGATGATCTACTGAAGATAGGCAGACAGCTTCTCCATCTCAAATTTGATGTAATCTCTAACTGGGATCACTAATAATCACAGTGATGCACCCGAAGGGGGGGGGGCGATGAGTCTAGGGGATTGATCCCAGCCCTCCAATGTATTCAATTTGTTTGTTTGATTTGTTTTGATTTTTTTGTTTTACAATCTTCGAAAGAAATATTTGGGGAAAATAATGGCCCACCCCAAAAAATAATAAATCCTGTGTGCGTCACTGCTGATAATTTAAATTCTGATTCTGGTTAAACCACATCAGCCATCAACAAGACAAAAATCGCAAGCCATGAAGACTTTAAGTAACTTTAAAACCAGAAGAGTGAGTTTTGTTGGTGGATTTATTATGTAAGTATATAAATTGACTAATTTGTAACCTAACAACTGTACAAAAATAGTCATAAAATTGTAAATTTTGAAGAGCCCAACTGTTTCTTAGTGGATTCTGATAGAGGGAGACAGCTCTATTACGTGATTTTTATTTCGTTGATTTTTGGAATGATACATTATTTAAAAAACTAGGTCAAAGGTTACGATAGCATAATTAAGATTACAGTGACTTACATTTCAGAAAATGTATTTTTGACAAAAGAATTGATTTTAGCATGCAATTCTCATCATTTTGATACCAAATTTGCATATGTGTGATGAGAATTGACATGGTTATGACATAGTTTTACCAAAAAGGTGGTATTTTACCCTACAAACGTCAGATTTTAGTGGTTTCTGCCCTGACCACATGGTAAGTCCGATCGGGCTAAAAATTGGTGTGCATTCATTGCTCATTAGGACCTACAAGCACATCAATTTTATCAAACTCGGAAGACATGAGGTAAAAAGGTGCGTTGGTCTGACATGGAACCCATGTATAAAATAACAAACATGTGAAATTTTGGGACCAATTGGTCATCGAATTTGCAAGAGAATATTATAAGGAAAAAAAAAACATTTTGTCGCATTACTTTGTGTGCCTTCAGGAGCATAATAAAAAGCTTCAGCGTAAAGTATTTTATAATATTTGAGTGAAAAATTACCTCTTTAAATAAAATTATACTTGGTAGGAAGCCGTTTCTTACAAAGTGTTATACTATCAACAGCTCTCCATTGCTCGTTACCAAGTAAGTTTTTATGCTAACACTTAATATTTAGAGTAATTACCAATAGTGTC
This sequence comes from Asterias amurensis, assembly GCF_032118995.1. Lineage (NCBI taxonomy): Eukaryota > Metazoa > Echinodermata > Asteroidea > Forcipulatida > Asteriidae > Asterias > Asterias amurensis. The sequence goes on from NC_092654.1 coordinate 22,399,089, forward strand.
CAGTGCCTTTAACCCGGGGAATTCTTTAATTTAAAGCAATACAACATCTTATAATAATTAGTCATTATCATGTAATTAAAGAGGTGAGGTATTTTTCGTGGCATGTTTCTGATACGATATACATTTTACTAACAACGCTACGCGGCCCTGCAACCCAACCCAGACTATCATCTTTTAATCTGAAAAAATGTTAACACATAATTCTCGGAAACGTTCTCGTGCTCAGACTGATGTTGAAAATTGATCCCCCCCCCCCCCCTCCCCGGTAATACACACTAATATCTCATTGTTTTTTGTCCTGTTTGGTGGGGACGCTAGCCTAAAATTTCCAACTTGTCCTTTTGTGAACGTTTTTGGTGGTAATGAAGAAAATAATTATAAAAAAATGTGAAAATCTTACTAATTCGTTAGTACTAATATATACATAATGATCACTTGTTCAAGTATTTGAAAATATACAGGGTGGGCAAGTGGCACCACATCAATTTGGGGGGGGGGGGGTTGGGGGCCGTGCATGAGCCCCGTTCCATGTCCCCTAGGTTTAAATAACAGAAGAGAGCCTATCACTAAACTAAAACATCAAGATTTAAAATGAGGGCACCGGGGGGAGAGGGACATCAATTGGAGGGGGGGGGGGGGGGCTGTAGATTAAAGAACAAAATCAGGAAGCCTGAACACGAATACAAATTGAACAATAATTAGCAGAATTCTTTTTTTAGCAATATTGTACCATTTATTTTATGATTATCGGTACATTTATTACAACTCGCCGGCGAGTTAGCAGAGAATACAAATGCATTAAGTTGAGTAAAAGCCAAAGCAGCTTCAGCTAAATTTGTTTTACAAAATAACGATTTTCTTAAAATAAAAAACAAAGCATACAGAACCGAAGATGTATAGGTCTATATTAAAACAATAATAAAATATAAAACTGCTCATTACAAAACAAGCGCATTAATAGTGATTTCTGTGTAATATGTACAATAGTGTGGAAACAAATGAATATCATTTTATAAGAACATTCAGATGAAACATTTTAAACAGACTTACAATTTAAAACAAAAATGAATCCTTTGAATATTATTTGATAAGAATACTCAAATAAAACCTTTAAACAGAACGTGACAATTTACCTATACTAATCGTCCTATATTATGTAACTTAAAATTTGCTATTGTTTTTCCTTTGAATGTTTGTCCTTTGTTCTTATTGCATCATTATCAAAGAAAAGTTTCCCCACATTGTAGCAAAACTCAAATAATGAGTTATTCAAAACTGTTTTGATAATTGTCCGTAATAATTCTTTGTCCAATAACCACAACCCAATGTCCGATGTAAAAATATTAATTATGCATAGTTACAAGCAATAACGACATTACGCAATTTCTTCTTTTGCTACGCTTAAAAGCAGTGGACACTTTTGGTAATTACTCAAAATAATTAGTAGCATAAAACCTTTCTTGGTGACGAGTTTAAATGGGTAGAGGTCGGTGGTTTAACACATTGTGAGAAACGGTTCCCTCTGAAGTGCCATAGTTTTTGAGAAAGAAGTCATTTTCCGCGAATGTGATTTCATGACATCAGGTTTAGAACTTGAGGTCTCGAAATCAACCATCTAAACGTACACAACTTCGTGTGACAAGGGTGTTTTTTCTTTCATTAGTATCTCGCAACTTCAATGACCGATTGAGCTCAAATTTTCACAGGTGAGTTATTCTAGGCATAATATGTTGAGATACATGTACACTGATGAAGGCTAGTCTTTGACAATTACCAATAGTGTCCACTACCTTTAAAAGGAACATAATTGGTAAGAAACAAACCCGTCTCACAGAGTTACAATAAACATACACGGTGAGAGTAGAAGGCCTCCATTTGAATATTTATTTCTGTCTAAACTATCAGAGCATTAGTTCACTTTTTCCTACCATGCGGCCTCCGTTTTCATCTGCTCTGTTACTAAAGATTCAATAATCAAATTTGTTGTTCAATTAATTAGCTGTAAGCATCGACATATCTGTACAATAAACCTGAATCAGTAGAAAATAAATGTTGTTGTTGAAACATTCTCCATGTATTTTTTGACTTTCAGTTATATGGCGCTATCTGTTTGATCGACAAGTATAAAGTATCCAGTGTTCAAGATGTTACCATTCATTTTAATTCATTTAAACGACGATTGAATCATAATGTTATACTTATCACGTGTACTTACTGTTTCAATGCAAGGAGCAACAGAACAAAAGCAGGCCTTATACTCTATAAAAGGTGTTTAATTTCAGATAGCCATTTCGCGACGACATACTGTAGAATTTCACTTCAGCCTATGTACAATCACCATCATTCAAGCAAAAAAATATACATGTATTGACTATCATCCCTCATAAACATGGTGCAGACATCTTGTTTTTTCTACCTAACGAATCATTGCAACCCGAACCTAGGCTGCATGGTGCATAGTCTGGTCCCTTTGTATACATTGTAAAGCTGGGTTTGCTAACTATTCTTGAAGTCTGGGAACACGAGGAAGGTCCACTGGTCAAGTCTGCCATATTTGATCATTCAAGGGGAAGAGCTTAACATTTTTGTAAAGGAAGACAACATTTCCTGCGAAAGGTGCCAACAACGACAAATCCAAGCGGTTATTATTAACAGGTGACTTTGTCTGACAAGTCTGTGTGTGTGGGGGGGGGTCTTTATGGTGTAGCCAAACTATTTTTTCTCCAGTTAACATACATCCATACATGCGGGTTATACAAAGCAAACATAATATAATATCAAACTCTTTCGATCAAAATCAAACACACGGCTGTGCTCCGTGGTCATAATGGGTTAATGTGGCTGGCAGCCAAATGCGCCCTTGCATGCCTGCTTCTCGAACACGCTGTAGCTGCGCTCTTCGCAATTCAGCTCTTAGCTGCGAGTAAGGATGATTTGCCCTCCAAATATTATTATTATTATTATGTTAATGTCTTTGTATTTTACTGACTGTCCGGCCTAAATCCCTGGTTATCGAACATTGACAGAGCATTGCGCACGTGACCCGGCTTAATATGAGCCCCACCCCCCTCTCGATTATTGGCCAGATTCGGATCCCAATTTGGGTCTCTATCGCGCCGACTGATGACGTGATCATACACTGGATCATCAGTAGGGGCAGTTCCGAAGGCTCCTGCCCCATTATCGGGCCCAGCTAAATATGCAACCCCAGCACTTTTAGCGGCCCCTTTCGGGTTTGCTACCTTTACCCCTTTAGTTGGCACCATAGCCGTTTTTACAACCCCCGTTGGTTTTGCGGCCTGAGCCGTATTTCCAGCCCAAGACCCATTTTGATTCTCTTCTTCGTGTGCAGTGCTGTAATGGTTCATATTCCTCTCAGTCGAGCCCATCTTGCCTGATACATCACCCTCAGCTTCTTTCGGCTGTCTTTTCCTGCAGAGAACCGCAGCTAAAGCGATCAAGATTATTAGGAGTAGGGCGCCACCTACCGATATACCAACGACGAGAGCGAGTGGAAATTTCCTGAAGTTACGAGCGGATGAAGATGCGACGTTAGAGGGCTCACTCTGATTGCCTTCGTCATCAACAGCCACAACAGAGAAATAGTAACTGAAGCTCCCTGTTTTGTTAACAAAAACAGAAAGTTCACAGATCAGTTTGTTGTGTTGTGCAGGAACGTTTCTTTCGAAACCAATAAGAAACCAAGATAGACTTATTTTCAGAACTACATATTAATTTACACCAAATTATACGTACCGGTTTTAGAGACACTCAAAACAAAGACCTCACTTTCCCCTGCCATTGATGTCACGCTGACGTCACCTGTGACGTAACTTGAAGATGGTATCTCTTCCGCAGCTTCAAAGTTATCGAAAAGATCTGAACTGTGTAACGTCCTTTTGATGATGTAACTCGAAACTAACACAACATAAACGAAAATAATACGTTGTTTTATAAAATCTAAATTGTTCAATATAATATTGGAATAATAATAATTTCAATGACCCTTGCCTGTTCAGATAATAATTTGTAGTATTTCATTTGCTTTATCTTTTTTGTTGTTGAGATGAATGCAGATGCGATCTTGATTGGCAAGTAATACCAACCATTTTGTCTTAATAAATCACATAGAATGCAGGAATCATATTTGAGTGAATGTCTTTATACCTTGGCCATTGGTCAGATCGTCTCCTGGTGCCGTGAAGGTTAGTGTAATCTGCATGTTTTCGATGTCCACATTGTCGGCTCTTAAATCGGTTATTCTCGACGGAGGATATCTGTCTACAGTGGCTGTATCATTATAATAAAATTCAATTCAGTTCAACTAGAAGAGCAAAAAATAATAAATAATTTTGAAACAAATGATACAAAATATAAAACAAGTCAAAGACAGTCAAGAACAGATCAAGAAACCATTTAAGAAACATGAAATGAAAATAAAAATAAAACTAATTTAATGTAATGGTAGAGCAAACCAACATGGGGCATTTACTGAAGCCAAAAAGGCTTGTTCAGAAATGCCTGACATAATACAAAAAGAAAGAAACAAACAAACAAAAAATATGCGAAGATCAATCTCACCATTGCAAAGATCAGCCGATTCACATTTAAAGCTTCCACCCACAGTGACTCGCTGGAAGTTCCCGGTGCCAAGTAGCTCTGGGATTGATTCGCCGTCTACGTCATCGAAAGCAGGGTCAGAGGCTGCACCAGAACCGATAACACTCCCGAATACTATAGATGTCACATCACCATTGTTGGACACATCAATCTAGAATGAGAAGAAAACAAACACAACTTATTAAATGAACAAAACTGTATTAACAATATTGTAAATGGGGTGGGGGAATTAAAGGCACTGTACAATATTGGTAACTACTCAAAATAATTATTAGAAAAAAAAACTTATTTGAGAAACGGCTCCCTCTGAAGTAGTAGTTTTTAAGAAAGAGGTAGTTTCTCACTCAAATAATAAAAGTATTATTATAAAGCATATGAAACCACACAAGTTGTTGCACAAGAGTGTTTGTTCTTTCAATATTCTCTTGCACCTTCCACGATGACCAATATTGAGCCCACATTTTCACATAGTTGTTATTTTATGCATAATGTTGGGAGATATCAAGCGATAATACTGGCCATTGACAAGTATCAAACGTGCCCAGTGTCTTTGACCGGTTCTCCCATCTGCATCTTCGGGGATGAAGTTATTTTACACTGAGTGCCGTGTTATTTTCTGAATGAAAACCAATTGCATAATATTCTGTAACAATTCTAGTCTTACATTAGCGCCGTATCTCCCCTCTCCGCAGAAATCAGTGAAATAAGTTGAGTAGACGCCATCATCCATTCTGACGTCAGCACCTATCCCATCATCCTTTGGTATCAGGGTCACAGTGGCGTTACTACACGGGCGGTCAATCACAGCTCTGACGTCACTGCGAATAACTGGTATGTTTCCTGTGTACAAAACAAAGTTTATATACTGAAAACTTTGTTCTTGGCTATGAGTTGTAAGGGCATTCAAGTTTTGCAATATTATTGTGTTTTTTTAAATGATAAATCGTGACATGTTACAATATGATTTTCTTAAGGCTTTGTTACCTGGATGAAAGATGAAGTTATTATTCTCTAATTATAATATTTAGGCCTCACTATGACATCATTAACATGTTGTTCTTTTCTATATGGTTCACATACACCTTTCTTATACAAAGTCACCAGGTTGGACAACAATGGAAAGCCATAAATCCAAAACAAAAACAGATGGCAATGGTTTGTAACAATGTTTGTTAACAAAAAATATGTCACACAACTATTCAAAAACAGTTTTGAATTTGTTGAAACAAAGGAATCGATTATGGGATATACTAATTATTTAATTTTGCACGATTGAATGTATTGCGGTCCATGCCAACCAGCGCGGTGTGTTAATCAGCAATGGGAAGGTCTAGAGGAATTTAACTCAATAAGTCAAAGCAATCATTAAAAAAACCTCAATTCAATTCAACCAACATAATTTATTTCCATATTGGTGAAAAAAAAGAGAGAATAATAAACAAGTAAATTATTTAAGTCAAAGACAGTCAAGAAGTTAAAATATACAAAACAAAAGCAACAAACAAACAAAAATTAACAATCTAACTCAAAGAGGACGAAACAAAATATAATAATAATATGATAATATACAACTATACATGTTGGATCTTGTACTAACCTTTTCCCACGGACACATAGAGGGATTGTCTTTGTGGTGGAACAACACTTTCGAGACCCCACCGGGCATTGACAACGATCGGATCTCCACCTTCCCTTGCGTGGCTCTGGACAAGAATGGTCACGTTCTCTTCATTTTGTAGTTTATTCTCAATTTGAAACGTCCACAGCCCGATCTGCCAATTCAACAGTTAGCCAGCAAGTGATGAGTATAGTAGTTAAGAGTCAGTTCAGGTAAATAATTGACATAGTTGCTCACGGTCAAAAAATGATTTTTTTTTATACTTTGTGGGTGGAAGGGCCTTGGGGTGCAAGTAAACAAAATTGCATTTTCAATTCTATATATAGCCCGTTGCCATGGTTACGGCTCATTTTGTTTTTTGGCCATTTTAGGCCGATTTTGGGGTCTGAAAAACTGGTTTTTAGCTCATATTTACAACTCCACCCCACCAAAATGCAACATTATTTCAAAAAACCTTTTACATCACTACAAAGTATCATCCTTGGCTTTACTTGAGAAAAAAAAATTATTGCTAAAAATTTCACCCTTGTGCTATTTTAAGAACGTGCATTAGAGTATGTTTTTAGAACTTGCAAAATCAACATTTTTACCATATTTTTTGCCCTCAAAATTTCATTTTTTCAGGGGTCTCAGAATATTTTCCTTTCGGTTTTGATCAGGGCAAAAATTTGTCTTTTTATTTCTGGTAAGAAAAACTCGGGCAATTGTATCCTGATGTGACAGAACTGTCTTAAAAGTAGACCCTTTTCCCCGAAAACAGAGAAATGCATTTTGAAATATTTGCTTCATTTTGAATTTATAACATTAAGAAGTTAGTAATAATTCCATCAATCTGGCAGCTTTTCATAAGCACTCTGTAGGCTTAGTGCATTACCAAACATTGATCAGGACCTGTTGATGACCTAAATCTTATAATTTGCCCCGCCCCGGCCTCACCCCGGCCCCGGCCCAATCATATTTCTTGACATTGCATAAAATAAAAAAAAGTTTTGTGAACAGCGCCTCTTTTTTGAAAGTCACATTTTTTAATTCCCCTTGCACATCAAGAAAGTTTGTACTGTCTTAATGTTTTGGTGGTTCTCAGAATATTTCCCTTTTTGTTGTGATTGGGCTATCATTATGGTTTGCATGTCTGCTGGGGAGAAACACTTTGGTTTATTGTATCCTGTGACACTTCTGCCTCAAACATGGTAATTTTTCCAAAAACAATAAAAATGCATTTTGAAGTTATCCCTTAGTTTGAATTGATAAAAAACAAAAACGAGCATGCTTGTTAAATAAGTATGGCACTGTTTCCATGCTCTTTAAGTAACAAATAAAAAGTGTATAACCATGCTTTGCCACTGAGAGTTCTTGTTTTGTCATGACTACTTTACCTAGATGTACAGGTATGATTCACATTGCAAGAAGAGAAGTAGTGCGATGAGCATTCTTTACTATTCTTGTCTATACATGGCCTTATAACAGTCTTCTTAGTCCCCTGCCCGGTACCAAACTAAACATTTTCATCCCTATCAGAACAAAGAGGCTCTAAAAGTGAGCAAGTACTGTATCCAAAGTATCTAAATGGCCATTCACCTGCTTTGGCCTTCTGTAAGCAGTTCCCCCATCTATGGTGGGGTTCCTTTCAATTGTACTGTTGCAAACAACAAAAGAGTTGGTTTATTTAACGTGATAAACAATTCAGCAGGTAATGTTTGACAATGTTTTTTTGTTGATCTTTCTCAGAGACATATATAATAATTATGAATTAGTAAGATAGTGAATGGAAAAAATAATCAAACTAGCCTGAATAGACTTTTTCACTGCAAATGCATCTTATTTATTTATGTTGAGCAGGTGCAAGTATTTACAACTTCTTTCAATGTTGTTTCATTAAAGGAACACGTTGCCTTGGATCGGTCGAGTTGGTCTTTGAAAAGCGTTTGTAAACGTTTATTACAAAATGCATATGATTAGAAAGATATTTTAAAAGTAGAATATAATGATCCACACAAGTATCACTCAAAAACATCTTTCTAACCATGCATTTTATAACAAACGGTTACAAACGCATTTCAAAGACCAACTTGACCGATCCCAGGCAACGTGTTCCTTTTAAATGATCTCTTACGCTCATCTTGCAAATCGTTAGTATCATTGTTTTTAATAAGTGTTGGACATGACTGGATGCTCCAAACCATCTGCCTCAAGCACAGAAACTACATTGTTTATGATCTCTATCTCTATGAAAAGTTTTACATTTGGTAGCAGGCAGGGACCAAGGAGAGTAGGCCCTGTATTAAAGACAACTTGTAAAGAATGCTCATCGCACTCTACTTGCAATGGGAATCATACCTGTACAATAGGTAAAGTAGCCAAATCAAGAACTCTCAGTGGCAAAGCATTGGTTATGGTTTGGTTGGATACCATTATGTTTAAATAAAAACTTTGTATTCATTACTCAAAGGGCATGGAAACAGTGCCAGACTTTTTAACAAGCATGCATTGTTTTTGGAAAAATTACTATACATGATCAGTCACAACAGGATACAATAAACACAGTGTTTCTACCCAGAAGACATGAAAACACCAATAACAACCGAAAGGGAACACTTCCAAAAAAAGAGGCGCTATTCACAAAACATTGTTTTATGCAATGTCAAGAAATATATGATTGGGGCTGGGCCGGGCAAATTGTAAAATTAAGGTCATCAACAGTTCCTGATCAATGTTGGGTAATCCACTAGTGCCTAGGAAAAGCTGCGAGATTGATAGAATTATTACTTTTTAATGTTAGAAATTCAATATGAAGAAAAAACAATTCAAAATGCATTTTTCTGTTTGGGAAAAAAAGTCTATTTTGAGACAGTACTGTTAACATCAGGATACACTTGCCCAAGTTTTTCTTACCAGAAATAAAGTTTTTCTTACCAGAAATAAAAAAGACAAATTTTGGCCCTGATCAAAACCGAAAGAAAAATATTCTGAGACCCCTGAAAAAAATGAAATTTTGAGGGCAAAAAATATGGTAAAAATGTTGATTTTGCAAGTTCTAAAAACATACTCTAATGCACGTTCTAAAAATAGCACAAGAGTGAAATTTATAGCAGTATTTTTTTGTCTCAAGTAAAGCCAAGGATGATACTTTGTAGTGATGTAAAAGGTTTTATGAAATATTTTTGTTTTTTGGTGGGGTGGAGTTGTAAATATTAACTAAAACAACAGTTTGTCATACCCCAAGATCGGCCTAAAGTGGCCTAAACACAAATGAACTGTTACCATGGCAACGTGTTATATTATGATTTGAAATATAAATGTTGTTTATTTGAACTCCAAGTCCCTACCATCCACAAAGTATAAGAAAAATATTCCCTTTTTTTTAACATGGACACGTATTTCGATATTATGTGAAAAGACCCTTAAAAAGGCATTTTTCACGTTTTGGGGAAAAAAGTCAAGTTTTGAGGCAGTACTGTCACAACAGGATACAATTGCCCAAGTTTTTGACACCAGATATGGAAAGACCCATGTTGGCCCTAATCACAGCCGAAAGGAAAATTTTCTGAGACCCCTGGCAAGTTGACATTTTGGGGTCCGAAAATAGGGTAAAATGCGATTTTGCAAGTTCTAAAAACATACTGTAATGCATGATGCAAAAATAGCACAAGGGTGATATTTAAAGCAATAATTTTTTTTTCTCAAGGAAGGCCAAGGATGATACTTTGTAGTGATATAAAAGGTTTTTTGAAATAATGTTGCATTTTGGTGGGGTGGAGTTGTAAATATGAGCTAAAAACCAGTTTTTCAGACCCCAAAATCGGCCTAAAATGGCCAAAAAACAAAATGAGCCGTAACCATGGCAACGGGCTATATATAGAATTGAAAATGCAATTTTGTTTACTTGCACCCCAAGGCCCTTCCACCAACAAAGTATAAAAAAAATTCATTTTTTGACCGTGAGCAACTATGTCAATTATTTACCTGAACTGACTCTTAATAGGGGAATAAAAGGGTAGCGACGAGTTCTTACACGGCCGTTTAAAGCCGGCAGGTCGAATTGCCGTGTGATAAAGGCCCTATGAGTGAAAAAGTATCCCAAAATGTGTTAAACGTCAAACTTTCAATTTCCTCGATGACGATAAAAATTAAATCTACAGGTAAGCCAATCCCGACACTTAAAAGTACCGCTGTTGAAAATGATTTACTTAAAGTTTTGGGTGTTAACAATGGTTCTCAATTTATTAAAGTGGTTCTCTTGTCTCCAATTTAGCGCGCCACCAATAGATAGATGATCAACCGTTCTCATTTGTTGCGGTTTTACAAAGGATGAACTCTTTCTTGCTTATTAACGATACGCCGTTAATATGTTTGACCAAAGTGGCCTGTTAAATTGACATTTAAATTGTCGAACACCAAGCCTCACCTTTGCATCACCAGGAATTGTAACACGAATTTGCAGGAAGTCTATGTTGCTGTTGTACCCCGGGCTTCCGTCTGATATCATCACACCGTCCGGATCAGTGACTACGACTGAAATGCTTTCTCTGCTTACATGCCCGAATATGAATTGAGTGTTTTTACCAAGGGTCGAATCGATGTATACAGCATCGGTGAATTTGGTGCCTGCTTGGACTTGGACGAAATCCATGTATAGGGATACTGGAACTGACGTGATAGCTGGTCAAAGGAAATTGAAATAAAACTAAACATTATAGGCACACTACTACTAATAAAATGGTATTTGTAGGGGCAAACAAGCCACCAAGGTGCTGAAGGCACACGAGAGGGAATCTGCACACAGTAAATACGGAGTGAAATCAGACAAAGAACAGTTACAAGTTAGCCATATTAAACAAGCTATTTTTCTTGAAAGTATTTATCTAGAAATTTCACGAATTTGAAGTGGTAAAGTCATTCCAGAGAGTGGGTCCAGCATGCTAAAGTGACCTATCACTCAAAGATAGGGAAGCTTTCTATCATAATTACCTTCAAACAGTGTTTAAGTTTAATGTAAATCTGTGGACATCGTGGTTTGTGTCCTGAAAAAGTACCCAAACTATAATAGGAAGCCAAAACTATTATTATTATTATTATTATTTTTATTATTATTACACAGTGTAATTTCCTTACATTTTTCTGTGGTGGCTGATTTACTGAAAGCATCAGCTAGTGAGTTGGAACGTTCGTCGTGATTATAAGCTTGTCCACCGGTTGAGTTTGACAGACGCTCAAGTTCGGGCGATGCGTCTAGTCCGATAGCTATAGTGTCTATAGTTACACCAGACTCATTTACCTAAATAAGGGTACAAATTATCAAAGATGAATGGGGAAAAAAACTTCCTTCAATCATAAACCTGTTTGTTTAGTTGCAAGCTTGTTTTAACAGGTGTATACGTTTGGTAATAATACTAGAAATTAATAGAAACGAAAACTTTGGATAGTATAATGTATTTTAAGAAACTGTTTTAAGTTTAAAGCACTTAGATTAAAGGGAAAGAGGAATAACTTGTTATCTATGCAAACGCAAAATATGAGTCTGAGAAACGTTACTTACAGTAACGTTTCTCAGATTGTTGTCTATCTAGTTGCACAATATTCTTCCTGCGTGAACATAACAATTCCAGACTGCCGGCAATATCCAAAAATGCATGCAGAGTATAAGCTCTGAAGGTAGGGAGGGGCTGAACCATGAAGTGTTTTGATTGGAAATGGCGCCTCGCAATATTTCATGTCTTACCAAATGAAGAATATCTTCAATAAATGGTGCTCTGTTCTCTTCACCGTCGGTGATGACTAGCAGCTTACCCCCCGCTGCAGGACCGTTACGACCAAGAACCTCTAGACCGACTTGTACTCCTACAAAACGAAAAACATTAAACGACTCAATTATTTGTTTAATGAGAGATTGCCTACTACCACAAGGCCTAGGACAGCCACTTCAAGGTGGGGGGGGGGGTGGCTTCTAAACTGTGCCCAATTTAATAAATTCGTAGAAATATTTCCTTAAGGCAGTGGATACTATTGGTAATTACTCAAAAATAATTACTAGCATAACATCTTACTTGGAACGAGTAATGAGGAGCGGTTGATAGTAAAAAAAAGATCTGTGAGTAACATCCACGAATTTGATTTCAAGACCTCGGAATTAGATTTTGAGGTCTCGAATTCTGACGTCTCGAAATCAAATTCGTGGAAAACTATTTCTATTTTGAAAACTACGTCACTTCAGAGGGAGCTGTTTCTCATAATAATTTCCATTATCAACCTCTCCCAATTAATCGTTTTATGGTAATAATTATTTTGAGTAATTACCAATAGTGTCCACTGCCTTTAAACTGGCACTTAAATTGTTGACTGGGTACTTTAAAATGCAGGATTTAACACTTTCAACATGTTGTCACTCTCCGAACTCATGCAAGTGTATGAATCAACTCTATAGACGATGTGACCTATGGTTCAATCAAACCGCCCTCTGTTGCCAAAACACAACATACATCATGTTTCGCCAGGCACTGAGTTGCGTCGTCATAGCATGGAGGAAGAAAATAGACCTCCATGGTCTAAGTAAGATTGCGTAAATTTTCTTGCTGGCTGCCAATACACAAAGGTTTTGCCCGGCGGTATGCGCGCGAATCATGTTATGGTTTTCGTGTGACGTCAGAGGTCACATCGTCTCTAGTTTTTAGAGTGTACAATACCTTTGGCACTATAGCACTACTCACCAGCTCCAATACTTGTAGCACCATCAGCAAATGTGGGCAGTAGACTCAGTAACGTCTGGCGGTTAGCATCATTGATAACAAGTAGTTCGGAGTTGACAACTGCACGATTGTCAAACGTGACAATTCCTAGCTGTTCACCGTCTCTCAGGATTTGGGTGATGAGAATTTCTGCTGCCTACAGGTAAAGTTGTTAAGTCACGTTTTAATAAAAATAGTAATTATAACGTGGCTTCTTATATAGCGCTCGTATACATGGAACTATTAATTATGAAGTATTACAACAATAATGTTGTAATAGATGTTAGAATAAGTATAACCAAAATTTTAATACTTATAATAATGCAAAAGCCGCTAAGCGCACAAGAGAACAATAAAATACACAATGAGTGAAAAGCGGATTATAAAATATGCAGCTTCAAACAATTTACACTTTTAGCAGAGCCTTAAAGGCAGTGGACCCTTTTTGTAATTACACAAAATAATTATCAGCATAAAACCTCACTTGGTATCAACAAGTAATGGAAAACATTGTGAGAAACGGCTTCCTCTGAAGTGACGTAGTTTTCGAGAAAGAAGTAATTTTCTACGAATTTGATTTCGAGACCTCAAGTTTAGAATTAATTTGAGGTCTCGAAATCAAGCATCTGAAAGCACACAACTTTGTGTGACAATGGTGTTTTTTTTTCTTTCATAGTTATCTCGCAACTCCGACTACCAATCAAGCTCAAATTTTCACAAGTTTGTTATTAAATGCATGTTGAGATAAACCAAGTGAGAAGAAAGGTCTTTGACAATTATTACCAATAGTGTCCAGTGTCTTTAAAACAGTGTACAAAACTGAAAATATAGTGCGTCATAACAAAGAGGTAGGGTTATAACCACTCCGAGTTGATCTTGGAGCTCCAATGAAGAAAGATACCAGTGTGGTTGAATTACCTGTCTAAGTTGTATTAGTCTTTGGTCCTTCATACTTCCAGACCGATCTAAGACGAGAACGATACGGCTACTCGTCCTCTTCACGATGGTAAACGTAGGTGGGTTATATCCGCCAGCTTCGGTACCGCTAGTTTCACCCCCGCCATTTACAGAGTTATCCCCTTTGCCACTTATTCGGAAATCTTCGTGCTCCATCATAACCTGAGGAGAGAAGTTTCAATTGACTTCCATAACCCAGATTTCAAATTCAGTGGAAAAAGAAGCTAGGTTTAGAACTGCAGCCGTCGATTTCACAAAGAGTTAGGATTCGTCTTATCTCGAGTTAGGAGGAGTAATTCGTCCTAACTAAGGATTAATCTTAAGGTCTGCATGCTAGAGTGCAGGGTTGGGACTCGTCCTAATTCATAAGATTAATCATAAGTTAGGAAGAGTTTTGTCAAATCGACGGCAGTTGATTTAATAAAAGACAATCATTGAAGAAAACAGAACAAAATTATGAAAAATGTTCTATGAGCAAACCAATATGGGGTATTCCAAAGGGAGGCTTGTGTTGAAATACACACTGACAATTAATACATTCTAACACAATTTACAGGAAACAAAAGCAACCGTCAAACAAATAAACAATAACAAATTAGGCCCAAGTTTGTGATAAATATACTTTGAAACAGTAAAACAATTATAGTATACATAGGTCTTAAGGCATTGTATGGTAGGTATCAATTATTTGGTTTGCGGTACACCATGTGTGTATCTATTGCAAGGTAGAGTTTGTTCTTAGAGAACTGTCTTGCTTTATTCCACTACCGCGGAGTAGATGTTCGGGGGTTAGGGAGACTTCACAGTTCTGAAAAGAACCGTCCTGCTTGTTAACTATTACCCAGGCGTATGGTATAGAAAATAGGCTGGGACTACTACTCTAGCTCATATGATCGAATTATAGTAACATACTGATTTCAGACCTTCCCTATGAAAACACGATGAGTATTAGTTCAACAGGAGTTACTTGTATGTAACTTTTATTAAAAACTATAGTATGGGAAATTAATATAGCTTTCGATAAAAACCTGACCTTGGTCATAGGCATAAACTAATGGACTATTGTATGTACTACCTCCCAAATACTCTTTCCCTGGCATCGGTTGTTCTGCAGATTCGGCGCATCTCTGTTGTGCTTATTCCCTTCGTAGCTACCGATTCCAGATTTCTCACAGAACGTGCTTATCTATAAAAGATCCAAAGGAAATAATGTAAAACAGACTCAAGTCGATATTTCTATTTGTTTTTAATATTATTTATGAGAAGACTAAAGGACTTAAAATCAACATAAGGGTCCAATTCCATAAAGATGCTAAAGCAGATAATTTTGCTCACAAATTTTGTTTGTACATGTGCCATTGTATTCTGGCTTAATTTGAAAAAGAAATTCAGCTGAGGTCTTGAATTCGAGGCATCTGAAAGTACACAACTTGTATGTTAAGGGTGTTTTTTCTTCCATTCTCTCGCAAGCTCGACGATCAACTTAGTCCAAAAGTTCACAGGTTTGTTGTATTATGTATGTGTTGGGATTCACCAAGTGAAAATACTGGTCTTTGACAATAACAAATTATCAAACGTGTCCAGTGCCTTTAATAATGATTCTTGCTCAGCTCCATGGGGAGTATACAACCTGGGCTACCGTTTTACAGTGCTCAAAAGGCTTGTTTCATTCACAATATTAACCTCTACCCTCGCATGTACCCATTTATATCCCTGGGTGAAGAGATCAAAGTATCTTGCTCAAGGACACGGGTGTCACGACCGGGATTCGAACCCACACTCAAGTGACATAACCACCAGAACTTGAATTCGAACACTCGGCCATGACACCCTTTAAATGGAAGGTACACTTTTGGTAATTACTGAAAACAAATATTAAAACTGACTTGGTAAATAGCATTGGCTCCCTTTGAGGTAGCATAGATTTTGAGAAGGAGGTAATTATTAAAAGACTTCTAGCCAGACGTCTTTTAGTCCTGTCTGAAAGCACACAAATTTGTCCAACAAGGGTGTTTTTTCTTTCATCATTTTCTCGCAGCTTCGATGACCGATTGAGCCCAAATTTTCACAGGCTTGTTTATGCTTATGATGGAACACATCAAGTGAGAACACTGGTCTTTGACAATTACCAAACGTGTACAGTGCCTTTAAAGAAAGGCAGTGGACACTATTGGTAATCACTCAAAATAATTATTGAAATAAAACCTTTCTTGATGGCGATTTTTGTGGAGAGGTTGATGGTATAAAACATTGTGAGAAACGGCTCCCTCTGAAATGTCATAGTTTTCGAGAAAGAAGTAATTTTCGACGAACTTGATTTCGAGACCTCAGATTTAGAACTTGAGGTATCGAAATCAACCATCTAAACGCACACAACTTCGTGTGACAAGGGTGTTTTATCTTTCATTATTATTTCGCAAGTTCGATGACCAGTGGCGTAACCAGAGGGGGGGGGGGGGGGGGCAGGGGGGCCGGCGCCCCCCCCCCCCCCCCCCCCCCCGCTCAGAACCCTTGCCCCCCCCCCCTCTTGTCCCCCCCCCCCCCCATATGAAATCAGAGATAAGTATATTCTTATAGGCCTTATATATAAATCGTTTAAGGCTGCATAAAATGCTGTCGTAAAAAGGAAAACTTTTATTTATATCAGTAGGCCCTATGTGGACTATAACATGAAAAATGCGTGGAAACGCGCGCGCGATCGTATTGGCGGTAAATGTTTGTTGTGGTTTTGCGGTTACAGAGAGTGCAGGATGTGACAAAGTTCTGTTAAATACGTGGTGGTCTGAACGCAGACCAATACTAATAGCTCCGTAAACACAAAGTCAGATCATGTCTACCTCCATGGTCAGATGCACTACAGAGAAATTTACTACAGCAAACAAATGGCCAGCGAAAAAGGTTGCTTAGACCATTTCTTCTCCTTTGAAGCAAGCGGTGCAATTGAGAGGTAGGCCTATTTTAAATATACGTTTCATAACTAAAATGTGATTATTAAACACCCACAATTTCGATCCTGTATTTTTTTTTTTGATGGCGTACACTTGTTACAATAAGGCCGTCGAGTAAAAAAAAGAAACATGTTTAGTGTCTGGGTTTCTCAAAAAAAGGAAGGAGGAGGGGCTTTTTATTTTTTATTTCAAGATGGTCGCCATGAATGTCAAATATCAACTGTTTTTTTTCTGCTGCTGAAATACACAAAACATTAATGAAACAGTTTGGTCAAGGCATTCAGACAAGACATTCAGATTTTTTTTTTTTGGCTGAGATCATTTAAAGTAACCCTTTTTCAAAAAAAAAAAAAAAAAAATGCATAAAAAAAGAGGTGTCCTGTAAAAAGGAAGCGGGCGGGGACGCTAAACATATCTATTTTTCTATTTTTACTTGGCCTAATATTATTATGTTTTGGGTATTTACACACCCACAAAGCCTATTTTATTTTGAGAATGCCGTGTACAACTCTAAATTGGTACTTGGTGACCACAGTTAATCCTTTTATACAGTCAAACAGTTTTATCTTATACAAAATGACATGTTCTCTAAGATTTTGTTGTTTTCGCAATCTTTTGTTACCTGCTGACTTTAGACTGTTTTAGAACTGCATTGGTGTGTATCAACTATATATCAGTTAACACATTTAATAATAATCTTGCACTTCTTTGCCCCCCCCCCCCCCCCCAAATTTAATCTTTGCCCCCACTTGCCCCACCAAATGAAAATGTCTAGTTACGCCACTGTCGATGACCGATTGAGCTCAAATCTTCACAGGTTTGTTATTTTTCGCAAATGTTGAGATACACCAACTGTGAAGGCTAGTCTTTGACGATTACCAATAGTGTCAACTGTCTTTAAACTATTAATTACTATAAAATGTCATTGGAAATCAGCCATGCTGTCTTACCTGAGGAAGAAACTGTTTGTACATGAGTGATCCTGTATAGCCTGATGACGTCACATCGTTTGTGTTGTCCAGGAAACGGCAGTCCGGTTCCGGCAGGCCATTCTCCATGATTTCACACGCACGAAAACCATTTTTGGGGTTTACCATATTACCTGTGAGAATTGAAAGAATCCATCAGTATTCAGAAATTTCAATTCCATTTTGCGGTCACAGCCTTTCACTTTAGAGCAATATGAACAACTATTATAGAAATATTGACTGCCATGATGGGGCACAGTTAAAAAATATAGGCCCAAGGTGATGTGCCCCGATTATTAAGCAGTCAATATTTATGTTATAAACCGAATAATATGCTTGTAGATTCTTCTAATCAACGACCCAGACTATGGTAAAAGGTTGCTTGCGAAGAAAGGTCACAGTTCACGCCGTGACACGGTACGCTAGTCGTACAATGGACGCTACGTTATTTTCAGCCGGACACAGTCGATTGCTGTGCCCCGGGCTCAGTAAACTATGAAATCATCTCGATAGAAAAAGGGGCCCAACTATTTCAATTACCAATTTTTTAACCATACAGATTAGAGACATCTATGCGGTACATAAAAATAAATAGTAAATTCCTGAAGACGAGCAGGGTGTACTATTCGAAACGTTGAGACCACAACGGCTCTTTACAGAGCCAACCCTCCAACAAAAGAGATTTACACATTGTTGTACCTGCAAGTTTACTTTTTATTTTATTTTTTGTACCTCACACCATGCAAAGCTTCAAACAATACTTACTTTAGAGCAAGTTGTGCCTGATTAAACTCTCCACCCATTTAAAAACATGGCTTTAGTTAGTCGATTGTGAAACAAAGGATGCTTTATCAGTGAACTTAATCACTGTAGTTCTGGGAAGCCTGAGGAAATTTGTAAACAAGGGTGTTGAGTGAGGATGTGAACCAGAAACACCAGGAGTAACCTTAACTCTTCCATTATAAGTGTACTGGGATCATTTAAAGTTCACAACCAACCCAAGTACACGGGACTCATATCAGCTTCACAGGGAGCAGACAACGTTACAAGCAACCATCCATTATTTTCAAGGGACACGTGACGTTGCCCTGGATTGCGTGAGTTGGTCTAAGAAAATCGTGCATAATAATTATGGTTAGACAGATGTTTTAAAAGTAGAATATAACGATCCACACAAAATATGCCTCGAAATTGGACGCCAATTTGTAGAGTCTAATTTGTGACTCGCCACAAAATGGTCGACCGTTTTGTTCGCAAAGTAAAAGGAAAACCACGCAATTTTGAGTTTGTTTGTGTGGGTCATTATATTTTACGTTTAAAACATGTTTAAACCATGCATTTAAAACGGGCTCAAGCGCTTTTCATAGACAAACTGATCCGACCTAAGGCAAAGTGAAAAGGGAAGCACAAAAACACAACCCTGGTTCATAACTCACCAGTAATGCTCCGAACGCATCTCACGGCCTCAATCGAGCCATCTTCGTTGGCGTAAAAATGCCTCCCACTTTCAAGTGGAAACTCGTCGAAGACGCCCCATCTGTAATGGGCCCATTCGTGAACTAGTGCCTGAGTGCGAATATAAAAAAACATATTGTAGTTACATAACACCAAAGCCTTCATTTTCTTTTCTATAGATGATGTGACCTTAAAAGAGCCACAGAGTGTGGACTTCCTGCAGGCACGATTTGTACACAGCATAATGGAATTAAACATGATTCAAGTCTTATATTATTTTATGGAGATTGCACTGTCTATTTCCTATCAACTTTTGATATGATGAAAGGGGGGCACATCTCAAAACTTGTCCAGCTTTTACTTTCATAATTCTTGGATTTATATGGAAAAAATAACACAAAATGTTAACTTTCCCATAGGACCTGTGTAGTATCTTGCCTGCCAGAATACCCAAAGAATGCACAAGGTTACACTTATTGAAAACTAAGTTCACATGGTCTATACATTCTGCTGATTCATGTTTGTAAGACCATCACCACACGATTTACTTACGGGCGCCGCCATGACAGCTACGAGTAGAGCACTCGGCACGGCACTAAAATCTATTACTTTTCGCTTGGTGTGCGCAGGCACGGCATGACGTGATACTACCGTTTGGTATTCCAGAACTCTGAGCATGCCGGAGCGGGGAGACCGCCACACCGGTAAATTCTCACCCGGTTCAATTCTCACCCGGGTCAAGAAGTCAAGGTACGATTACCGTTTAAAGACGTCTTACATTTTTGAATCCATTTCAATTTGTTCACCTTCTAAAAGTAAGGTTTTAGGATGCAGTCAGAAACAAATGATGATGATTTTATTTTACAAGTTTTAATTGTAATTGCCTCAAGCTACCGGGCATTTTTTTTTTTTTTTTTTTTTTTAACATAATTTGGGGGAAGAACCGAGTGTACAGTGCTGACACACATCGGTTTATGGGTAAAAACCAAAATTAATATGCTTTATCCCCCGATTCAAATGTAACATTATATTTAGTTATAATTTGTTAATAATTATTCTATCAATACGGCTTTTTGGGATAATGAGGGTCTACCTTGTCATAATCGCCGTATCTTCCCGCTATACTCTGTGACAAGATGTAATCTGGCGTGAGATTAATGGAGAATCCGGGCTCCCCGCACTGTGTGGGTTTATTCGTGTATGGTCGGTTACTTCCGCCATCACTCGGCAGATCGATCATGACGTCACTCTGGTCGTAGCGCTGCCAATCCACGTGGGAATACGCATCAGAATTTGACCAGGTCTCCGGAACCAGAATGTGGATATCTTTAAAATAGGCCTTTTGGCTAGAAGAGAAATATATAGTCAGTTTAATGAATAGTTGACTTATTTATCATTGTCCTTTTATATTATTGTCTTTAATTTGGCTCATTGGCTAGGTAGAAGGCAAAACATATAGTTGGTTTAAAACAAATAATTGAATGCTTTCCCATTTCCTTTTTTACTATAAAATATTATTATATCATATAACCGAAACTGCGAAATCATTAACAAAACACCACAATAATGCGCAGCCGTAAGAGAGTTCCGGGTGTGTTCGAAACAAGTTTCCTGATGTACTCAATAATATACGCAGTGTGGAAATAACTGTTCCCCTTCTTCAAGACAGTGGACACCATTGGTAATTACTCAAAATAATTATTAGCATAAAACCTTACGTGTACGTCATTGTGAGAAACGGCTCCCACTGAAGTAACGTAGAGAAAGAAGTAATTTTCCACGAAGTTCATTTCGAGACCTCAGAATTAGATTTTGAGGTCTCGAAATCAGGCATCTGAAAGCACGCAACTTCGTGCGACAAGGGTGTCTTTTCTTTCATGTTTTCTCTTGCGGCTTCAATGGTCAATTTGAGTCAAAATGTTCAGATATTTTTATTTTTTTTTACGCATATGTTGAGATACACCATGTGAGGATACTGGTCTTTGACCAAAACACCATGGCAGGGTTAGTTTCACCTCTCTGTGCAGAACTGACAGATCAACTATGCCTTCCCTGTCAAAGATTTTATGACAACATGTTTGCATTTTGCATAATATGCAGTGTGGAAATAACAAACAAATGCACTACACCAATGTGTAACCCGGCTATTTGCACAGCGAGTGGCTGGCTCCCACACACTCGATCTGATGAACCGTGAATTTTTTCAATTATATTCCCAGTTGCCAGGAATCAAAAAAGTGTTTTGACAATTGTGACAGTCTCGGAACGCCCCATTGCAAATAATACTTGATTTAAGTCCCGTTCTTGTGCGAGAGGTCCCGTAGCATATCGTGCCACCAAACACAATGTGGTCCCCGGCAGAGGTCTCGCGGGATTGGGACTTGAGTCGAGTCTATAATTGCAAATGGTGCGGCACGAAAAGGTAGACATTCAACTGCAAATCCAACTGCCAAAACTTTTATACAAAACTAACAATAGTTTTGCAAAGCTTGACAAAGGGAACAGAACTAATGGCCTGATTTGTTGTTCAGGTGCACCTGTTTCATGTAAGACTGCACTTTTGTCAAACGGGGGGGGGACCCCACTTAAGAAAAAAAAACAATTCAATAAACATCGTCACTGTGTATACTTTGTGTCATCAAAAATAAATATATTTTTAGATACAGTTATAAATAAATGCGATTCGAATTGAAAACAAAGCATGATATAGCTGTCAAACTTCCTTCTTGTGGTTGTCGACTGGAATATATCTCTAAAACACAAACACGTACCATCAGGCAATTGAGAATAATATTATTCCATTTCCGAACGAACAAGTAACATGACCATGAAATCACTTTGAATCCTGGGGCGAATCCAGAACGAGTGCTCAACAATGTAGAGGTAACCAAGTGGAAAGGGAACATTCAAAGGGAGTGAATAAAGTTTATTGTACACTTCTATCCAAATAAGGAAGTAGATTCGAAACACGATTTGCATTTATGGAGAAAACAAAACTATTCATCGTAGAAGTGATTGAGTAGGAAAGTAAACTGTTTACGGTGCATTTTTGTTTTGTTTTTTTACATACATTGAAATCAAAGTATTGAAACCGTAACTTGGTGTGGACAAGATTAGACCTTTATCATGCTGCCTCCATCTTGGTCATGTTTCTCGTAACGAATAACAATAATGAATGCTAATAATATTTTCGCAATTAGGAACCAGACTAGTTTGTTCTTCCAGGCTCGGTTTGGTAACATTGATATCAATGGGAGAAATTCAAGATGGCTGCACCATGATAAAGGTCTCTAATGAACTTTCTTTGGTTCAATGTTAAACATCGGGAGCACTACATTAAAGCGGTATAAAAACATACATTTGCAAAGCAAATAGTGACTGAAGAATGTATTTTTAGAGATAATCTTGCACATACATAACATCATCGGGTTAGGTCCAAAACCTGTCAACCAAAACTGGAAAAACAAATCAATTTTTGTTGGACATTGAATTTAGATTTTTTTTTTCTGTGTGTGAGCCATAATAGATTTTGGAGTTTGTAGGGATTTTTTTTTTGCTGAATCTTGAGTGCGACGGGGCGGAATTGTAACCTTGTTGATTCTTATATAAACAAAGCTAGTCAAATCAATTTTTTGATCAGATGTTTGGCTTGTTCCTCTACACCATTACAACATTAGCATATACTTTTCATCAATGATTAACCACAAAAGATGGATTACTAAGTTTTCCCGAATTAATTACTCTACATGTTAAAGGGTATAATTATGTACCTTTTCCTAACAAAAAACACAATGTCCACAGATTTACATTAAAGTTACACAGTTTGAAGATTATGATAGTAGAAAGCTTCCCTTGAAATTTTACTTACTGAGGTGCTGTAGTTTTTGAGAAATGAGTAAAAATAATAATTGTCGTCTCAGTTTAAGGATATAAAAACGTATTAACCAGTTATGCTATGGTTTTGGTATAATATCATAACTGGTTAAGATGATTTTACATGCTAAAATAATGTTGGTCTCATGAGACCAAAACGATTTTGTGACTTGTTTTACTCATTTCTCAAAAACTACACAACCATAGTTAGTAATATTCGAAGGGAAGCTTTCCACTATCATTATCTTCAAACCCTGTAAGTTTAATGTAAATCTGTGGACATTGTGAAAAAGTACCCAAATCCTTTAAGGACAACAAATGTAACTCGGTATGTGGAGCTGTTTATTTATTTTGTTTGTTTGATTATTTATTTATTGGCGGCCCGTTCAGAGGGATTGAGAATTATGCTTCTTCTCTACAAAAAGCAAAGGCATGTGTTAAAGACACTGGACACTATTGGTAATTGTCAAAGACAAGTCTTCTCTCTTGGTGTATCTGAACATTAAGCATAAAATAACAAACCTGTGGAAATTTGAACTCAATTGGTCGTTGAAGTTAATAATTGACGAAAAAAAAACTTGTCGCACGAAGTTGTGCACTTTCAGATGCTTGAGTTTGAGGCCTCATCAGAATCAAATTCTGAGGTCTCGAAACATTAAAATACTTTGTTGAAAATTACTTCTTTCTCAAAAACTAAGTTACTTACAGGGGGAGCCGTTTCTCACAATGTTTTATACCATTTACCGCTCTTCATTGATTGTTAACAAGTTAGTTTTTATTCTAACAATTGTTATGAGTAATTACCAAGTGTCCTGACTGTGCCTTTTGCGTATACATGGGAACATTGGGGGGGGGGGGGCACTCTTTGATAGGGCAGATCTTTGCAGAAGAAGACGTATTTCCTCCATGCTTAGGACATGCTTAAGACAACCCAATGTATGTGAGTTTTCTTGTTCATGACCGTCTGGCAGTTAGTTTGTCTTTCTGTACTTCGAAAAAGACACTGCTATGGGTCGAACGTCTGGCCACTAGGCTATATAAGCCCTAACTATTTTGTTGAAGATATATGCAAAAAAATTGGACTTACTTGGTTGCCTGGTACAGGAACTGGGAGGTTTCGGTAAACACAAATTTAATCCGATCTAGGAGAGCTGGGTCTTCGGGCACTCTCTCGTTGATTCCAATCAGTAGATTGACGTAGCCTTTATTGACCAGTTCCAACGGGGCTCTTGTGTTTCTATACCCGGTAACGATCCGAGAGAAACCGGCGAACATCAACACCAACACGGACACCAGCAGAAGGCGAAGCATGGCCATGTTACGATGCGAAGAGAACGTTTTCCTGCTTCGTATGGTAGAAATAGATCAGTTCGTTACCACCATTCAACCTCGAGATATGACTCTACAAAGATGGCAAGTTGTAGCTTAATAACTATGGGGGATTTCCTGTGCTAACAATGTGAAAGTCCGTCAAATGCGGTTGTTGAATTGGTGTATAGTTTCTTTGATGATTGTTGGCTTTGGAATTCCTTTCCATAGATCGATTCTGAACAACCCTGTCAGAGGAGTTCTTAATTCCCTGTCCACTCCAGTCAGTTCCTCCACTGTTCAACTTTCCTTGGTTATAAAATAGGGGGCACTAGGCAGTTCTCCAAGAAGTTATCTTCATATACAACAAGTTTTGATCCCACCAATATTGTCAATTACATCAATTCGAAAGTCATAAAGTTTTCGAGCACCTCTCATGCAAATTGCGAACACTGCCTGCAGTGATCGAGCGCTCCAGTACTGTTCTGAATGCAGAGCTTCAACACTTTGACGTTCGTGTATTGTGCTACAAGTATTTCTTTTCATTTCACGAATGACGTAATTGTATAAGAATAACCGCCAGTCGTTTTAACTGTTGACACACTGTTGCTTAGCTTTGGGACGGTCTGGTGAGGACTGGGTATTATACAATCCCTAACTCATGAACAAAGAAACGTAGAATGGACCAAGGATTTCTGGTTTGCACACTGCGGATTACTAAGGCGAATAGGAGAGGGGCCTTCTCATCAATAAAGGTCTAAAAAATAGCGTTATTTGTGGTGTTGAGTTGTGACTTGGCAAGCATGGCTGCCTGTCAACAAGGTTTCTCCTTGCCAAAAATGCTGCTGCACTTTTCTCAAATTAAGACCCATCAAGAGAGGTATTTGATATAGGTTACACTTGAACAACGCCTTTGTGGAATTTCAGCCCCTGTCTCAAGGACTGTTAACAGGACCATTGCCTGAATCTTTGTTCCTTTACTTTAATGGATACCTCCAAAGTTTAACGAAATTTACTTTTGTCATCACTGTATTATTTCAGAAAAAATAATTGCCTGTTGAAAACTGCTTACCAATCAACAGGGATAAAAAAGCAAAACATTGATAATGGCCTGGTTTCAAACCCAACAGAGTCTTTCTCGAAGAACTCTATATTCCAATGCAACTTTTCTGATTTGAATGTATTGGTTGGTTTACATTGGAATATGCCCTATAGACCTGAAACATGAATCATCAGCCCATGGAATAAAGTCACAATGTTCCTTATGAGTGATTGCCCGACGACTGCCAACCCGAGTCGCAGAGAGTTGCGTTTCAAAAAAAACGTTGTATTGATGGTTTGGTCGTTCAAGTGGGGAAAAAACTACAACAGCAGTTTCATAAAGAACTGTGTTCTTTCTTGTGACGTGCGAACCGTTAGCCCATAATGGGATGTTCCATTGTAGTGACGTCAAAAGTTGCAGCAAACGATAGCGTCAGTTGTTGTGGGGGGGGGGGGGGTAGGCTGAGGCTTGAAGATTTGGGGATCCTCTTTTGTTACAAAATGGCCTTCAACATTTAAACCCTGATCAACTTAACTCGCAACGCTACAATGTGACTGACACTCTTCGAAATGTTAAGCATGGTCAACATAGCTTTGCCTGTGGGCCTCCACTACGGGGCATCGAACCTGTGTGAAATCGGATCTGGAACACCACCCTCTGGAAGGAAATTATTTTATTTGTGTTGGTTGTGAAGCCAAATGACTTTCAGAAAAGCGAACTTAATCACTACTTTATTGCCAAAAACCCAATTCAGATATAACTTCGTAGAAAGTTTCAGTTTTAGATGTTGGAGGAAAACTCGAGAGTATTCCAGGGAAAACTCACACAGTTCACATATAGTACTCGGTGTG
Organism: Asterias amurensis; assembly: GCF_032118995.1. Taxonomy (NCBI): domain Eukaryota; kingdom Metazoa; phylum Echinodermata; class Asteroidea; order Forcipulatida; family Asteriidae; genus Asterias; species Asterias amurensis. The sequence goes on from NC_092654.1 coordinate 22,425,451, forward strand.
ATTCAAACCAGTTACTTGAGCAAATTGTAGCATGGTTGTGAAATTTCAGGACGAACAATGTTTTACCCATCAAGTTCCCCTGTAAAATGCTGTCAACCATGCTTAAATTAAGCTGGGATCCCAAATTAATATGCCCCGACCTAAGGCCGTGTCCGAATAGGCGGCTACAGCTATGTTACGGCTACGGCTAGAACTCTGCGTCACCATGCGTCGAAGTATAGGACGCCCTATAAGCACACCCTTAGTAACAGCCGTAGCGTAGCTGTGGCAGCCAATAGACCGATACATTAGGCTCCGCTCACGACGCACGTGTGAGCAAGAACACGTGAGCCTCTCCAATGCCTTTCTGCACAATCTGCCGCGCGCGCCAAGCATACGCGCACGTATGTCGGACCTTGTCGGACCTTCGTTGCGTTGTGATTGGTCAATACGCAATGGGGTGGAGCTTAATGGATCGGTCTATTCAGATAACTTTTGTATGTGGATTGGGTTTCAAGTCTCTGCCTAATACTGCGCAGGTTTTGTCTACTTGGAAAACACGCGCGTGTAATCACAATATTTTTTATCAACCAATCATTTAATAAAAAGGCAAACAAGTTGTTTGCGTTCTAGACAACCTTGAATAAAAACTTTCATAAAAAATTGTTTGCATTCAGATTTCAATTCTATGTAATCAGATTACAACTCCATGTAATGCAAGTTCAATATTGTTAACTAACAAGGCGTGACTATTTCGGGCTGTTGCATTTCGTCATGACTTGCACAATATTTTTGTCACAACAAACGGGAAAGTTTAGGGGGTGCCCCTATGTGTTCAAACCCATTGTAATAAATTTCAAAGAAAAGCTGATGAAATGGTACACGCTGGCATCATGTTAAAGCCATTGTACACTTTCGGTAAACAGTATTGTCCAAAGGCCCACACTTCGTGTATCACAACATATGTATAAAATAACAAACCTGTGGAAATTTAGGCTCAATCGGTCAGCGGAGTCGGGAGAAAATAACGGGAAAACCCACCTTTGTTTCCACACGTTTCGCCGTGTCATGACATGTGTTTACTATAATCCGTAATTCTCGTTGTCGAGAATTGATAATTGTTTTAATGTTTTCTAAAAAAGTAAAGCATTTCATGGAATAATATTTCATGCGAAGTCTTTTACCATTACCTTCTGTAAACCCTGTAAGTTATTTATAAATCTGTGAAATGGCTTTAAAGCCATTATACCCTTTCGATACAGGAAAAAAAAGTTCACAGATTTACAGATAATTTACAGGGTTTACAGAAGGTAATGGTGAAAGACTTCTCTTGAAATATTGTTCCATGAAATGCTTTACTTTTTGAGAAAACATTAAAACAATATAAATTCTCGTTAGCGAGAATTACTGATTTATTTTAAACACAAAACGCGCGGAAACAAGAATGGGTTTTCCCGTTATTTTCTCCCGACTCCGATGACCGATTGAACCTAAATTCTCACAGGTTTGTTATTTTATATATTAGTTGTGATACACGAAGTGTCAGACTTGGACAATACTGTTTACCGAAAGTGTAAAATGGCTTTAAAAGGGATTTGATGCATAGGTGATGTCAAAGTATTATTTGGTTTGGGGTATAACACCATGTGTAAAATTATACTTGCTGGTATGTTCTTCTGAAAACTTTTCTTGCTTTTTATTCTACTACTGCAGAGTAGTTTTTTTTTTGTTCGAGATACTTATCAGTTCTAAAAGAAAAAACTGTCCAGCGCGTTTGGTTTCTAGCACTGGGACCGAGCAAAGGCTGCAACAGCCTCGGTGAAAACAGTTTATCGGGCTTGGTAGGCCCTGAACATGTTCTACGCTAATTAGAAATAGGAGTCGACAATGTACAACTTAACACACTTGTGACCTGCGGGATGTTCACTTGAGGGTTTTTTGATGTAATAGATGTTAAATTTGCATCGGGGATAAAGAATATTAATTTTGGTTTTTACCCATACACCAATGTGTGTTAGCACTGTATACTCAGTACTTTCCCGATGGCATGAAAAAATGGTCATCTGACTTTTACTAAAATAGGGCCAGTTTTTCGGGGAGGTGTAGGGTCATATTATTCAAGATTGAGGATCAGACGTTTGCAAATTGACAGACAACAAAAGGGTGTTTTTATTTGGATTGAGAATAACCGATCCACGGGCCTCGATATGAAGGGCGCCCTCAACCGGTACAAGTCAACAGGAGTTTCTGGAGAACAAGGCTTCTGCGTCAACACATCGAGGCTAGAGGCAAAAACAGAGGGGGGGGGGGGGGGCATCCTATTGGAGAACTACTGTCAGAAGAGTGAAGAAAAGCCTACATAGAAAAACAATTAGTGAAAAGTTTGAGATGATGGGTAAAAAAAAGAAAGTGGACAATTCAGGGAAATAAACAGCTTTTGCTTTATCTGATTGTACATGACGAAAAATAGGAAACATTATAGAGGGCGCTCAACACGGTGCCCGCTTGTAGCAGCCACATGAACAAGTATCTGTGCCAAGTTTAGTACCTCCGTTTCCAGAAAGAATGGGGGGGGGGGGGTAACGTTTGAGGGAAGGGACCCTAACAATAAAGTCGAATCTCACGATCACTTTGAAACATTAATTTGTAAGGTGTTGGAAGAGTACGGGGCACTTTGCGCTACAAGGTCGTTCTTGCGGGGAGGCCTACGACGATGTGCATGAAACAAACACCCAGCCGCGTCTAATACCAATGGTGCATAATTCAATTCCATTAATTAAGTACTTATACGGGGTGGGCGGGGTAACGATTGTTTTGTGTTTCAGACGTCACTCATAATGGATGAAAGATCAAACAAAATGAACTTTAGGTTTGGGACAAATTTGCACTTCTAATCCTAATGGGTAGGTATAAATATGAGACCCAGATAATGCAAACGAAATACAACAAGCAGCAGGGGAATGGGTTAATATTGTACGTAACCGTCAACTATGTCAATATTTCAACACTAGTCCATTAATTGCAATCAAACAAAACCGTCCATCATATTCCTGAAACCCATTTCGATCAAAACCAATCAGGCAGGAACGTTTAACAATGATGAATAATCTTATGACTGACTGACTTGTCGAATTGAGTAAGCAACAGAGAGCTTCGTTTCAACCACAATAGATCATTTAGTTGCAGAAAGGCGTTGACGAGTACCACTTTAGGTGTAGGTCGGCAAACCCTGGCAAAACTGTGGGTGCGTTCGTTTAGCACAGGACAAGTGTGTGCAGATAATTACCCACGTTCGTCCTGGTAAAAAAAAAACGCCAAGCAACGTGGTCGACCCAGGGAAGCTAAACGAACGCACCCTGTGAGTGAGGGAACTGATGTGTGGTTGCAACGCCCCTATGGTACGTTGTCAGCACGTAAGCTTATGTCAGTATTTGCTTGGTTAATTTTAGCATGTGTATGCTCAATATTAATTAATTTTGGTGATTTGATTTCATCTACACCATTGACAATAAAATAATAATTGACTGTAATATACATAAGGTATGCCGGCAGAATGTTGCCCTGTCCCCTCCACACCATGCCACTGGAACCCGAGTTGATTGACACCCCCTCTAGGACATGTGGAATGGTCCAGCTTAGGGACGGTGTGGTTAAGACAAGGGAAATATCAATTAAATGCCAACATAATATGCCATTGCAGGGGTTTAATAACGTGTTTGAAGCCAGACGTCAACTTCCAAAACGTTGCGCGCCATTCCTCACTCTATGTGGGAGTTTATACATAATACTTACCTTGTCACTCGTCAAAATAGGAAATTAAAATAATAAGTGCCACCTTTTTTGTTCTTAGCCATTATTTTGTTTGATTACATGCTTAACTTCATGATTCTGCTTACCGCGAAATGTTGTGCTTATAGTGCCTTATTTAAACCACACACTTTTATGGGCTTTAAGCGTGGAATTTTACGGTAAGCAGAGCCATGATATTGGGCCCCGATCTATTATGCCCTTCCTGTGATATTGACCAATCACAGCTGCGGTTGCACAACCCAAAATCTAACAAGAGACTCCATTGGAGATGCTCAAGTGTCACGTGAGTGGTGGGCGGGGTTTCAAGATTATACCTTTTGTGAGAATGACACCTCGGTAACTTTAACACTCAATAAGTTTCACAAGACACAGACACAAATTTCGTGTTTTTTTTTATTCATTTCAATTTACAAATTCTAAAATGTCGTTGTACCTTTTATGACCATTAAATGTCTCTGAATTACAGATACGCAAGGTTGGCTCATAAACCAACAAGTTGCAGTAAATCGTTGCGTAGACTCTTACAATGTGTTTATTCCTAACGTGCCAAATTGTACACTAAAGAAAAATACATCTGAAAATCGTGATTTAGTTTTAAAGGCAGTGGAAACTATTGTTAATTACTCAAAATAATTATCATCCTCAAACCTTTCTTGATACGAGTAATGTGGATAGGTTGGTGGTATAAAACATTGTGAGAAACAGCTCCCTCTGAAGTGACGTAGTTTTCGAGAAAGAAGTAATTTTCCACGAATTTGATTTCGAGACCTCAAGTTTAGAATTTGAGGTCTCGAAATCAAGCATCAGAAAGCACACAACTTCGTGTGACAAGGGTGTTTTTTCTTTCATTATTATCTCGCAAATTCGACGACCGATTGAGCTCAAACTTTCACAGGCTTGTTATTTTATGCATATTATGTTGAGATACACCAAGTAAGAAGACTGGTCTTTGACAATTACCAATAGTGTCCACTGTCTTTAACTGCCCCCATAAGTAAATAACAACCCATTTAAAAAAAGACTGGAAGGGCTCTTTTCTAAATCAAAATATCATTCAACACCAGATTTTTACTAATTAATAAATTTATTTATTTATTGCAACACCTTTGCAATTAATGAAAAGGGTCAGCATTTAATGCACATCTACATCGATTCAAATTACCTTGATTTACATAAAACAAAAAACAACAAAACAACAACTAATGAACAGATGAATGAACAGAATGAACAGAAGTAGATCCCAGAGTGCGCTTTTTATCATTAACTGCAAATTTCAATCTAAAAGTGCAACTATGGCACCTTTATATTCATGTGAAAATATGTCAAACTTGGTAAATAGTGTTTTATTATTCGAAGTCATAATTTTGACAATTCCGAGAAAAATTGCAATTTATACATTGTTCTTGCAATCATATTGACGCGCAAAGTATCGCCTGATAGACTTATCTAGTATGCAGTAAGTTAATTGATTAACTTGATTAAATGGTTAACTACAGGTTAACTGAATAGTTAGCTAGGGAGTTGTACCTGTATTTATACTTTTGGCAATTATTTACATAGAATGCAACATCATTATTCGACTGTGTGCAACAGAGGGCGCTATGCAAAGTCAATCGTGGACACTATACACAATGATTTACGGACAGTCGGGTTTTGGCGGGAAAATCCAGCACCCTGTCAGCCGTAAAAAAGTGCTCTATAAATAAATGCTGCAATGAAAGCTTGGATTTTAATTTGCTGATTTGTGTTTCACGATCCGTGATTGCGTCATAAAAATTCCACCAGGCTCCAATTGTGTTTTTTTTTTACTTGATTGATAGAACAACCAAGTCTTCTCTTGATTGAAATAACAAATCACTATTCATTAAAGGCAGTGGACACTATTGGTAATTACTCAAAATTATTATTAGCACATAACCTTACTTAAAAACGAGTAATGGGGAGAGGTTGATAGTGAAAAACATTGTGAGAAGCGGCCCTCTGACGTGATGTAGATTTCGTAAGAGAAGTATTTTTCCACGAATTCGATTTCGAGACATCAGATTTAGAATTTAAGGTCTCGAAATCAAGCATCTGAAAGCACATAACTACGTGTGACTGGGTTTTTTCTCATTTTTTTCATTGATATCTCGCAACATCGACGACCGATTAAGCTCAAATTTCCACAGGTTTGTAGTATTTTATGCATATGTTGAGATACACCAAGAAGACTGGTCTTTGACAATTACCAATAGTGTCCACTGTCTTTAAGGTTCCATGGTTGGAAAATGTTTTTTTAAATTACTCATCACTATTGAAAACCATAGTGGTATCTTTACAATTCTTATGGCAAAACCGTCTGGGCTGTCGGCATGCCCTAAGAACGTAAAAGCCTGCAATATCCGGGGTGTGGAATCTATTGCTTTCGAAAACACCACAAAGACTGTTGTTGTGACCTAAACTTGTCACAATTTCCCGTTCATTACAAGCCCGTGTTTTAATGATAAAGGAGGCATGATGACTATCCTATAAATCCTTGTTCGCATCATTACCTTATGCGTAACTATTTTCATTAAACTGAAGAATTTGTGAACCATTCTGATGCGTCTTGATACATTTTGTAGATGAAGTTTTTTGCCATGAAATTAATCCTTGCTGAGTGTGAATTATAGTTTTAACCCTGAAGAAGTTTCAGCTTCATAAGTCGTCAAGTTTTTGAGAGAAAAAACGTGAAAACCACAGAGCAATGTTTTCAGGAAAGTTGCGTAAATCTGTTGTACATGCTTATATAATTTTACTCTTTTCTCAAAAAAAACATACAGCACCCCCAGCAAGCAATTTTAATAGAATCTTTCTATCTTCATTGTCTTTAAACCGTGTAAATTGAATGTAGGTGCGGAGGTTTTTGTTTTGTGTCGTACAAAAGTACCCAAACCCTTTAAAATGTGAGCTCCGTCCATCTTTCCATGCACCCTTCGGGTGAACTCGTTCTCTCAATCTTGGTTTCCGTGAGATAGAGGTTAGGAACAACATGACAGACTGCCGACTACAAACACACACTGTTTTCTTGCTGCCGGTAAGAAAGGTGTGACAATAATCACATACTCCGACAGAAGATTGTTGTCTTTCTCAGTTTTTAAACTTATGACGTGTTTAAGGATGACGTTTCAGAAGTCACGTTGGGGTACGGCTCTGTGTATGGTAACTTACATACATGCATGCTGCAACATGACATGTCAATGTTATACATTGTCGTGACGTAATCCAAAATGGTGTCCATGTAGATGACCAATGACGGCAAAAATATACCATTTTTTGTCAAGCACATAATGATTATCCACGGTTTCTTTTCTGAAATGCACCATTCTTTTTTAATAAAGATCCTTGTCAAGATCAAGAAAAAGTTAAAACGTATAAATAACAATATCAAACATTTCCAGTTGCGTCTTTACTCGAGTCTTCCGCAGACTCGTCATCAATGCTTTTCTCAGGGGATCTTTTCAATATTTTCTCGATGGCGGCATTCAATGCTTCTAGCTTCACAGGGCATTTGAGCTCCTCTATTCTCAACCGTTGAGGGCCATCTTCTTCGATTGTCCGAGGTGTGCCCTCGTGCGGTGACCTGCCCTGGGTCGTGTCCTCGTCCACCTCCCTTATCTCGGCGAACGTGACCGGCTGCGTGCGGTACCTCGCGTCGGTTCGAGGCCGTCTGGCGTGACGTGAGCGCGGCAGGGGCTGCGGCCATTCCGTGGTGACATGGAATTTACCCAGAGGTTCCCCGTAAGGTGATTTGGGTTTCATCAGATCGTTCAGGTCGTCCTCCTTGTCTAACAGAGGCTCCATGGCGGTCGCCATTTTACCAAATTGCGTTCCTTTGATAAAAAGCTGAGCTTCAACAGACTATCACGAGATCATACAACACCAGCATGACAACGAGTGACGTCAATTCTATTGACCCTAGTGAGAAAAGCAGAAAAAAAATAAAAGTTGCTTAAAATTCGATGAACTACTTGAGCTTCACGCTAAGAAAGTAAAAAATAAAAAAAAAACAAACAAACACGCTACAAGATTTGTTTTCAAAGCTTCGGGTCGCATAAACAAGGCCAGTCTGCTTTCCACAGATACTCGATTTAGAAAGCATAAATTATGTATATAAACAACTAGGAGAAGGAAGGCCGAGTTACTCGACGAGAAGATGTTACATTTTCAATTCCGAAATATAAAAAATAAAATAAAAACAATTTTGAGGGTTTCGCGTGTAGCCACTTCAGCCTGTTGATAACGCACTCGATATCTCGACCCCGTGACCGAGGTTGCAAAGGAACTACGGCCGCTAGCGCAGTATTTACATCGGCACTATACCTCATCCTTTAATCCAAGCCCTCGGGGGAAATAATTGCTCTGCACGAATTTCGTGTAAATGTCAGGTGCAAATGTAATGACTTGTTGATTACCCCCTGGAAATGTTCCAGGAAATTGCTCTATACAAAACGGCGTGAATATAAGCATTGATTAAAGCAAGATCTTTTTGAAGTTTCCTTTTCCTGTTAATCCAAAGGGGATTAGTGGTATATCTCTTGGGATTTATTAACATCATCATCACACGTTTGGATTACTTATCATCAACATATCATGCACTCAAATAAGCTCGAGGGCTAGGGTGCAATGAGCAGTATTAGCGGATACAGGCCGAAGTATGAACTGTAATCTCAAACATATTTCAAAACACTTCTAACTGTTTTAATCGTTACGTTGTTTTTTTCTCGTTTTTTTTTAGGCAATACACTTTAACCAAAAATTTAACAAAACCAAAAACAAGCAAACAAACGAACGAACGCCCAGATGTGCCACGCTAGACCGGTGCCATGCTAAAGGCCGAACTTGTAAACAGGGCGTATCCTTGGCTAGGTGACATTTCGCAATTTGCACAATTTATAATTATGTAAAATACAACAACTTGGTAACAATCATGAGTCTCTTCTTTCCTTTTTTTACTTCATTAAAAGACATAGAGTTTAGCACAATGGTGCAGAAAGATAAATTTTGTGAAAGTCAATAATATGTGGCGCCAATATGTGGCACCAACTGCGATACAACCTGGCGGTTTCTGTTTTCTGATCCTACACACAATAATTACCCAGCCACTTTGGTTCCATCTGCAACTCTGCTTTATACTCAATTTATCATTTGTTTAAAATACACTTTATGGCTGATAATGCGTATGACGTTCCTTTAAAATGGCGGGTTTGTTAAAAGCCTGCTAACTCTATAACCTTTAGGATTACACGTCTCATCTAAAAAGTGACGCCACAAAGTACCACGTATCACAACAGGTGTAAGGACAATGAGCGTTTCAATCATATCTAAGTCAACGTTCATCGCTCTGTACCAACTGTTCCCCACAGCATTCTAGTATAATAGCCCAGTGCTTCAAAGGTCAATATACATTTTTATTTAACGCACTTATGACATTTCAAGAGAAGTCACTATTTTCACACAGTGCCGTCTGAGTACTTTTGGAAGTGTACCCGCAGCCAAAACACTTCAACGAACATCTGAAAGACTTGGGTTTTCGTTTTATAAACTTCTAATAGAAACCACCAGCTGGGTCCAGCAACATGAAACTGCTTAAAAGCACCGAATAGGTTTGGCGATCGTCAAACACCAGTATTCTCACCTGGTGTATCCCAACATATATACATAAAACAACAAACCTGTGAAAATTTGGGCTTTATTGGTCATCGACTTTGCATTACTTTGTGTGCTTTCAGATGTATACTAAAAGGCTTTTGTTATTTTGGTGAGAATTTATAATCTATTAAAAAAAAAAACTACGTTACTTCCAGAGTGTTTTGTTTCTCACAATGTTTTACAGCTCTCCATTGCTTGTTACCAAGTAAGCTTTTATGCTAACAATTATTTCGAGACCAACTAATGTTCAGTGCCTTTAACTTCTTACAGTCACTTAGCAAAGCCTGCTACGTGGTGACGTGATGGAGGGCTTAGCAACGGGGTAAAATTCAACTACGGAGTCTTTATTCTAAACCAATTGATTCTACATCAAGCACCTGCGTGTGGCGAGAAATAACTTACTCATAGTACGTGGTCGTTAACAAACAATGTGTCAACGCAAGGTTGATGTAATAATAGAAAGAAAACAGCAATTACCGTGGTTGACATTCATGCTAAAGGGGACGAGTAGTCGATTTCGTTCAAACATTAATAAAGGCATATCATTGGATTTCACAAAGAGTTAGGCCAAGATACTCGTCCTAACTCAGTTTTTAATAACCCATTAAGAGTCCTTATAGGAGTAGTCCTAAGTTAGGAATATCGTTGTGGGCACGTTTGGCAATTACTCAAAAAATTAGCAGAACAACTTACTTGGTAACAAGCAATGGAGAGCTGTTGATAGTATAAACATTGTGAGAAACTGCTCCCTCTGAAGCAACGTAGTTTTTGAGAAAGGGGTAATTTCTAACCAAAATAGTTGAAATAGTTTCTCAGGCATCAAAGGTTTTTTTTCGGTTTTTTTTCTTGCAAGTTCGACAACCAACTGAGCAAAACATGTGCACTTTTGGGTTTGTTATTTATTGCACTAGTTTAAAGGCAGTGGACACTGTTGGTAATTGCTAAAAATAGTGATTAGCAATATAAAACCTTACTTGGTAATGAGTAATGGGGAGAGGTTGATAGTATAAAACATTGGGAGAAACGGTTCCCTCTGAAGTAACGTAGTTTTCGAGAAAGAACTAATTTTCCGCGAATTATATTTTGAGACCTCAGATTTAGAATTTGAGGTCTCGAAATAAAGCATCTGAAAGCACAACTTCGTGTGACAAGGGTGGTGTTTTTCCATTATTATCACACATCTTCGACCACCGATTGACCGATCATATGTTGATATACACCAAGTGAGAAGACTGATCTTTGACAATTACCAATAGTATCAAATGTCTTTAAATGAGAGTACACTTCTTTGACAATTATTCAGGGGATAAATAGTAATGGTAGATAAAAAAAATTTTTAAAAATGTACAATTATATGTATCTTTACTGCCTTTACTGTACAATTATATGTATCTTTATCTGCAATGTCTTACAATAACATCGTTAGTTCCTCGTACTTTCTTTTGGATATAAACAAATGCCATCATTCCGACCCTGGACGATAATATTTCACCAACCGTCCCCCGTCGAACACATAATTGTGTAAATATGTATCTGAAGAACAAGAACTCATAAAATTTATTGAATAAATTCCTCTGTCTTAACCCAAGGCCAATCTTGACACATTTGTTGATACATCCTCCTGATCTTATTATAGACAATGTAGTCGCCAGATGTAATCTACAGATCCTCATGGGCATTTAGACCAACTACGCTCCTCCTGACGGGAACAGTTTTCCTCCCAACTCAAAAGGAACTGTGCCAGCGTAGACCGAAGCTTCGGGGTTAGACAGAAGGGTATTAAAGTTACACTAATTTGATTAATGCATAAAACCCCTGGGCCGGGGTCCTTAACAACGTTGGTGAACACATAAGCTGGTTTAGCTGGAGGGTGGAGGAAGGTGGGTCAACTCGAAATCCAGAATGCTTTGGTTTCTTTATTAGATAGAGTGACTCTAAATCGGTCCCCTGTATAAGCAGGTTACTGTTCAATCTAGAGGTATGGCGGTGAAATGTAGGCATTGAATGGATTGCAGTTAATTTCCTTTCCACTCCGATTTATTGGGCCAGTTTGGACTGAACTCAGTAAACAACTTTTTGTAACGGTCCACCATCATCTTTAGACGGTGCTAGCCCGTGTAATTAACTTGGAGCAACTGGGTCCAGTTGCCGTGAATAACCCGATGTCATCAACTACTTAAGATTTCCCTTAACAAGAACAGCTAAGACATTAAAGGGGAGGTATCCGTTTGGTACACTCCTAAAATTAATGGCAATAAAAACAGTTGGTTTGATGCCTATACAGCAGCTTTCGATGGTATTAAGCATTTTTAGAAACATTTTATATTCGATTTAATGTGGTTATGTAAAAAGGTGTCAGTTAGTATATTCCAACATTTTAATCTGAGCAGTAACGCTTCTCAAATTGTGTATTTCTGTATAGGGCTTATTCTTCTTGTGTAGACGTTATTCGCTATGGTTTTTTGGCGATATCTCAAAAACGTGCACGACCACCCTTTGAAACGATGTTTACACCGGTTAGTTTTATGGTATATGTCTATGTTCAGATTAAACATTGTCGACCGATTTCCAAAACCCGAATGTATGCACACTCCCTTTAAGGAAAGCTAAGACACTAACAATCTGTATAAGAAAATGTTGTAGTTCAGTAATTTGAATACTGAACCTTGTAGTGTGGAGTTAAATAATTGTAGAGTTAAATAATTGAAGTTGTATAAACAAACGTTAACACAATATAATTTAACTTAAACACAACAAATTGGTTCAGGAAAAATATTGGCATGAAGTAAACACACTAAGTTAACCACCTCACGGTGACTGTTGAATTATGGATTCTTCTTAGTTCGTGAAATATTCATCTTACTCACTCGATAGTTTGAGAGAGAAATATGAAATTACAAACAACTTTGTTTGTCTGTATGGAGGAGGGAGGGGATGTAATACTCCAAATCTGAACTGTAGGTTTTCTTTTATAGTTTAGGTATAATAGTTAAGAGTTCATATGTAGTCGTGTATGGTAATGTTTGAGGGACACTTCTCATATATTGTATATGCTGTCCAAATGTGGCCTTCTTGTTTCAGTGAATAAAATAATTATATGCCATTTTCTTTTACAACAGACTGTCACCTTATGGTCGCTGGCCTCCTTGTTTTAGTGAGTGATCATGTGCCCTATTGTGCCTTAAAGACACTGGACACTATTGGTATTTGTCAAAGACCAGTCTTCTCACTTGGTTTATCTCAACATAAAATAACAAACCTGTGCAAACTTGAGCTCAATTGGTCGTCGAAGTTGCGAGACAATAATGAAAAATAAATCGCCCTGGTCACACGAAGTTGTGTGCTTTCTCAGATCTGTGGTCTCGAAATCAAATTCGTGGAAAATTACATCTTTCTCGAAAACAACGTCACATCAGAGGGAGCCGTTTCTCACAATGTTTTATTCTATCAACCTCTCCCCATTACTCTTTACCAAGTGAGGTTTTATGGAATAATTATTTTGAGGAATTACCAATAGTGTCCACTGCTTTTAAGTGTCGGGCTTTCACGAGGAAACAGATACACGGTTTTTATTTCATATATTTAATTCTGGTTGTGAAGCCAAATGACTCTCAGAAAAGCAAACTTAATCACTTTACTAGCAAGCGCTAAAAACCCAATGGAGGGAAACAATGAAGAAAGTTTCATTTTTAGATGTGTGAGGAAGACCTAAGAGAATTATTCAAGGAAAATCCCACGCAGTCAGGCAGGGACACAACCCAATCCACATTATACTGCCCGGCGGGATTTGAACCAGGGTTGTCGAGGTAGAATGCAAGGCAAGATACCACTAAGTCAACCTGACTGTTGTTATAGGCATAATAAAAGATTTCGTGTAGTGCATGCAGTGTTGGTAATTCTACAGAGAAGAGCAAGTTTCTCTTTTTTGTTTGCCGTCTATCAAGATGAAATCCCCGGTGCCAATGAGCGAGATCACCCACAGACATTCCCCCGTAACGAGACAGTCACCTATGGTGGCCTCCTGGCTCCACTGAGTGAAATATGTGCCACTATATATTTTACAAGTGTCTGGCTTGCATAAGGAAACATATTACACTCAGGAGGGTTGATGAGCTCATTTGCATTTGAGTCACGTGGCGACTAGACTGCAATCATTCATCGAACCACACAGACGGGAGGGTACAGACCGGATGGCGCTATAATGAAAGGACTACTGCATGTCTAATTGTCTATCCTCATTTTGCGTACAAACTTGAATTAATTGCAATGCCACGTGCTTGCACCTTTCGGCGTAAACAAAATGATTGTGTACACAAGCATTGTAGGACCATGGTTGAAGTTCTTCTCTGAACGTCAACGAGAGTCACAAGAACCAAGAGAGGCATTCATAAGAAAACAAGTGAGGTTTCCGTTGAATGTCAGTCAAACATTATATTTTTACTTAAATCTTTAGACATTTACACAAAGAATACAAGTTGAACAGGGGATGTCAAGAATATACAACAAGGTAAAAACTATCATCGAAAGATGTGTACAACCAGACCCCTGCTGCAACCTTTATGCAAATTAAGACACAAATGAATATCCTGTAATTTGTTTTAATTTTTTATCTGGAACATTTCTTTACTTGTTTGGTCAGGATGGGATTTTTAAAACGGCAAAATGTCTGACGGAAAGTTGACCAAGACTACGTCATTGAGAATATCCATTTTGCAAAATCATTTACGTTTTTTCAAAACCATGATCACAAGTTGCGTTCATAGAGCATTTTATTAGTAATCCCCATCCCCAGCATGTGCAAGAACCAGACAACTTACATGACCGTAAAGTACCTTTTCCGTATTACTTGGCCCGTGGTTACTTGGCCCGTGGTTAAAGGAACACGTTGCCTTGGATAGGACGAGTTGGTCTATAAAAAGCGTTTGAAACCGTTTGTTATGAAATGCATATGGTTGGACAGATGTTTTAAAAGTAGAATATAATGATCCACACAAGTATCACTCAAAATTGCACGGTTTTCATTTTACGTCGCGAACTAACACGGTCGGCCATTTATGGGAGTCAAATTTTTGAATCCCATAAATGGCCGACCGTGTTTGTCGACGAGGTAAAACCAAAAACCACGCAATTTAGAGGCATATTTGTGTGGATCATTATATTCTACTTTTACAACATCTTTCTAACCATACCAATTTTATAACAAACGGTTACAGAACGCTTTTCAAAGACCAACTCGACCGATCCAAGGCAACGTGTTCCTTTAAACGTCGAGCACGATAACAAACTAGCCCAATCAAGTCAAGTGTGATTGGGACAATTCAATTTAAAAGTTTAATTAATAATCCTGTGAATGGACATAAAACAAATCGTGTGTTTACATAGATCAGATCATCATTCTTAAAGTCCTAATATTAATTGCAATTGAACGCTCTATATAAAAGAGCCACTTCTTAAACAAGGCTTAACTGTATCCAGAGGCAAAGCTCGAGTGTGGGGAGGTTTAAAGGTGGATTGGAACTTAAAGTCTTTTAAGAAAATTGGATTTGGTTTTCAATCTTTCAGTGAGTCTTTCATCAGTGAACCTAATGGCCTATACATGTTTCCCTGTTGGGCCTAAATGCTGTCTATAGATTCACGCTGGGGGGTGGGGGCAAAGAAGATCGTGACGTCATCATCAAGGCGATACCAGCCAAAAGGTTCGGGGTGTGGGCTGAATGCATTTTTAACTATAAAGATCAGTAGGCCTACAACCTTGTGTAAAGCGTCATTATGACCAAGGCGCCGGGAAGAAGGGAAATTAATAACGAAAAACATTTACAGATGCTTGGTGATTGAAAGCAGTGATGTATATATATAAGATCAAAGGGGGAGAAAGAACAACTCCTTTCTCTTTGATACGACTAAGAGTACATTAAAGAGAGATTCGCACACTAAACAAAGAAATTGATAAACACTATTATAGAGTCAGTCATTGCCGAACAAAATGTGTTTCAAGCACGCGTTTGAAAATGTCAAGAGATTATGTATAGCTCGAGTGGTAAGGAGTTGTAGAGGTTGGGAGCAGAGACTAAAAAGGCACGATCGCCACATGATATTGTTGCCTTAAGAGAGTTATAGAAGCCGTTTGTTTCTCAATCGAAGATTGCAACTTGGGAGATAACTTGCAAGAAAGGCAATATTATGAGATCGCTTGAACGCAGCACCCCTACGATGCTGCACAAAATTCAATTCTCTATGAGCGTCACTGCATGGCCTCGCGCTGCATGCTTTTCTGTGTTCAAAATGCTGCACTAATTCTTCAGAATTGCTTGGAATGCGCCTGACAAGATGTGCACGTGTGTGAGGTCGATACTCGAGTCACGTTCTATACTCTTCGGTCATCCGATTATCATTGGCACTTGGATGTCTAAAAGTGAGAAAATTATTGTGTCAACGCTGGAGTAAAATTTCAATATCTTCTTACGTTTTAAAGGCATTGGACACTATTGGTAATTACCGGGTACTAAACATATTTATCAGCATACAAACAAATTGGAAACGAGTAATGGAGAGCTGTTGATGGTATAACACATTGTGAGCAACGCCCCCCCCCCCCTGAAGTAACGTACGTTTTTAGAAAGAGGTATTTTCTTACTCGAACATAAAACGACTTCAGGGCTGAAGCCCTTTTTAGCTATCTGTAAGCACACACAATGTGCACCAGGTTTGTTACTTCTTTAATTATTCATTTGCAACTACGATGACCAAAAGTAAAAACACAAATTTAAGAGAGAAGCATTAACGAACTTTCCATAACTGACTCAAAATAGCACAAATCGAGTTACCTTAGAAATGTGATGAATTTGACTGTGGGTAAAAGTACAGTCTTTGCACCAATTGCAAAACAGAAATGCAAACCTTGTGAAATTTTTGCTGGTAATCAGTTCCTGTGATTTGAAAATCAGAATTCTTTAACAGATTAACAGGAATGTTAAAAAGAATCGATTGCAAAATAATTTCAAAGTGTTAAACAAAACTGAACATGTCTCACTCAGCTCAACAACCTTTGCACACATTGTTTATGGAATGGATTGGCCTAATTTAACACTGACGGCCTTCGTACGACTATCATTACAATTCGGTGACACCCTTTTGTGACGTCAGAAGGGCAGCATCGATCGCAGTTTCACATAAAGCTGATTTGCTGCGCGGCATTAAAGGCCCGCATTACCAACACCTTTTCGCTGTGTTTCACTCGTGGGAAAATCCATACAGTCTAGGACAGAAATTCAGTTCCTGATGGATTCATGAACGTGTTTCAAGCCACTAAAGGTTGCACTGTGGTTAAAAACATTGGGCACGTTTGGTATTTACTCAAAATAAATGTCAGCATAAAAACTTACGTGTAATGAGCAACTATTAGCCTTTTTGAGGTTTTGTTGGGTTTAAATAGGCAGATTTTATACCCAAATCGAACTGTGCAATTGTATTGTGTCCACCATATCTCAAAATGGCTTGGAGAGCTGTTTTTTTTTGGTTTTTTTTTGGGGGGAAGGGTAATTTCTCAGTGTCCAGTGCCTTTAAACCATGTGGTTATGTAGGCACCTGCTTTCGTGTGTGGCTGTGTACCCTATAGTCATCATGTTTCACCATATACACTGCTAGGTAACTCATTTAACGTCTGCTTAGCAATTAGACAGACAGGTGAACTGCCGATGCAGGTTAGAAATAATCAGTCAGACTCTGTACTATGTTCCATATCAAAGGCATGGTACTTATACTTTTGGTATTTTGTGAAAGACCAGTACCCTCACTTGGTGTGAACATGTGCACATTCGGGCTCATACATGGTGATCAAAGAAAACAATTAAATTTATTGTTCAATCATTTTCATGCATTTTTATATATAACAACATAAAAAATAAACTGGCAGCACAAAGCTGATTAATTGGGCAATACAATCAGGGGATTAAAGGAACACGTTGCCTTGGATCGGACGAGTTGGTCAATAAAAAGCATTTTGTAACCGTTTTTTATAAAATGCATATGTTGGAAAGATGTTTTAAAAGTAGAATACAATGATCCACACAAATTTGCCTTGAAATTGCGTGGTTCTCCTTTTACTGTGCGAACTAACACGGTCGGCCATTTATGGGAGTCATAAATTTGACTCCCATAAATGGCCGACCGTGTTAGTCGACGAGGTAAAAGGAAAACGGTGCAACTTCGAGGCATGTTTGTGTGAATCATTGTATTTTACTACATCTTACTACCCGTGTGCATTTTATAACAAACGCTTTTCAAAGACCAACTCGACCGATCCAAGGCAACGTGTTCCTTTAATGTATAAAAATTGTGTGTTTTCATATGACTGAGAAAAGACTTCATGCCTGAAGCCCTGATGGTTAACCGCTTCAAAGGGAAGTTATACGTTTTGTAAGGTACTCTAACTTAAAAGTAATGTCAATAAAAACTTGAGGTTATAGAAGCCTACAACAGCTTTCGATAGTGAAAAGCATTTTGAGAAACATTTCACTTCCAAGTAATGTGGTTACGTAAAATGATATCAGTTGTCATGCCCCCAAAAATTGAATCCGAGAAGCGTTACCGTATTCCGTAGACTTGACTCAAGTCCCAATCCCGTGCCACCCCCAGGAAACTACTGTTTTTGTGATGCTCTGCATTCCCCGACCCGCTGTCCATTCTCGGGACCACATTTTTACGGCGAGCGCGCACTCTGTCTTGTTCACTACGGGTTATTTCGTAGTAAGTTAGGGTGATGGCTTTAGGGACCTCTCACATGAGAATGGGACTTGAATAAAGTCTACGTATACCGTAACGCTCTTTAGATTGTATATTGCTATTGGGGATTATTTTTCTACGTGGACACTGCTTTTCGGCGATATCAAAAAACACCACATTTTGAAGAAAGAAAAAAAACATTTCACGGGTTAGTTTTAGTTTCATTGCATGTACATCTACATTCATATAGAATTAAAACAATCGAACGGTAAACAAAGGTACACTTTGCCTTTAAAGGAACATTACAGAAATGGTTTTGCTAGCAAAAAAGTTGCTGGCAGTGTAAGCACTTTATGTAATCCACCATATGCATAAACTGACAAACCTGTAGAAGTTCGAGATCGATCGGCCATCTGGGTCACGAGAGAATAGTCAAAAACCGATTACAACTGTTGCATTGCATCGATGCCAAAACAAAAAATGAATAAAACGCTCACTAAGCGACAAACTCCAAACGCGAAATTAGATCATTTATTTCTCATCAAATATTAAATTTCAGACAGAAATATTTCAAGAGATGTTTTCAACTATCATCATCATTAGACCGTGTAAGTTTTATGTAAATCTGTGATCTTCACGTTTTCTGTTTCTTATTGATTCGGTAACGTTCCTTTAAGGTTAAGTGTGAGCTGAATACGTTTCCTGTTCTACGCCTCGGCCCCGACTCGTGCAACCAACGGTAGACGTCTCAGGCGAGATCTAACAAACCGTATTGCGTCCGTCTCCAACCCTTGCATTATTATTTTGCATCCCCATTGCAAGTTAATTCAGTTCTGCCATTTTTGTAAGCCCATATTCAGTCAATAATTTAATAACTGCAACATTTTACCACTGTATCATGCAAAATATTTCGAGCTATCATTTATAGGATAGTGTTTCAGATAACCAAGAAACTAATATTACTGTGTATACTATTACAACAAATTATATTTCATGTGGATTTTTTCTACGCTTGTTAATTTGAACCCACTGTTTGTTTCAATCGATTACGCTTTGTGCAATCCATTTATATTTCCCTTTAAATAAATGCGTTTTGTTATACTTTGTTTCTCTAAACACTGGGTAAAGATCCGGTTTGGACATATATCATAAAGCTAATGCCGTACCCTCCACAGACTAACCGTAATTTATACTTTAATGCTAAGCTACGAGGGAGTAACTGATAGTGGCATGGACAACTTCAAGGTGTAATTGAATCACGTGCCACTTTCGTGCTCTTCAGTGAAAACTCATGCACTGTTTTAGTCAAACGTTACCCGTTCAATTGAGATAAACATTGAAGTAGCCTTATTACAAGTCGCCAATCTGGTTTTCTTTACCAATCATATTTTGGGGGGATCGAGGAAACTGAAGTTGCTTTGTGAAGTTGTGTTTAGGTGCAACAAATAATTTCAAATGATTTCATAACTCTACCTTATGCGGAATTATAAAGACTGGATTAATCAACAAGGATATTATTTCGTACAAAGTCTCCGGAAAACTGTTTAGTGCAGGGATAAAGACAAAATAATGCTCCAAAGGAGAAAGTGTGACTCTGTGTACATTCATTTGTTCTGTAAACAATGAAATTTGTCTGTACACTGTAAACAATACTGTCCGGATGTGTATTAAGTCCACATAGTGTTTCAAGTCCCTACAGTGGAACTCTTTTGTTGTCAGGTCCACACATCGTATGTAGCGTTAAAGGAGTTTGATACCTGGCTGTATTGTCATCACATAGTCAAATAAAGTTAGCGAAATTACTCCAGATCTTATGGTAACAGATTAACATAATATAATTTGTATATGGCCAGAGTGCCTGTATTAGTATTTTAAATTGGTTCTTGTAAGATAACAAGTTTTTATGTTGAGATGGCCAAACCGCGCCCCAAAATTTAAGCTTTTGCCAATGGCATAATTCCATACTCACAGTGAATGAAGATGTATGTTATAAACTGTAGAAATTTAAGCCTCATTCAGTTATCAAGTTTTTGAGAAAACAGGTGAACATCACATATTCAGGGACAGTCGCGTTAATTACGTCTAATAAAACATTTGGTGTGAAATTGATTTAACTATTTCTTAAAAAAAAAACAGCAACCCAGCAAGTATAATTTCAAGACAAGCTGTATATTATCGTCACCTTGAAACAGTGTTTAAGTTTAATTCAAATCTGTGGACGTTTTTGTTTTGTGTCTTACAAAAAGTACCCAGACCCTTTAAAACACACTCAGTGCAAACATTGGCTGAAAGGGTAGTGTTTCCCCACAAGTTGATGTCAATACACGTTTCTTAGAATCTCGATAGCTCGAACAAATAAATACAGCGCGTGTGGAGTGTTAACAAATAAATTTCAAACATGACTTAAAGGTAGACGACCAAACCGTGCAGAACAATGACCGCATAGGCCTCGTTTATAGTATTATAGCATAATAATTTTAATGTATGTGTGAAGCTCTTCCTTTCATAGTTTTTTTTTTAGAACAACAAACAAATTCCCATAATAAAATTATCCAAGGGCAACCTCGTTCCCAGGTTATGGAAAAGCAGTTTGTTGTTTTTTATTGGGCTTAAAATGGTTGCAGTTCTGATCGCCATAGCAACGGGTGGAGAAAATTGCTTGATTAATTGTATGCAAGGATACATCAATTGTTCGTACGTGGATATTTCCATAGTATTTCATGCTCAGAAAGACACTATGATTTACAAAGATTCTACACTTGTTATCATAATTTATGTGTCAAATAAATAAACCAAAAGGGGAACTGACTGGGTAAATTTTAAATGATTTGGGAATGAATGAACTAAGACAAAGTTACTGAAGCGGGATTTGAACCAAATACCTCCGGATTAACGTGCTCTTTGTTCAACCCCGAATCAATTATTTATGTTGTATGGTCATAGGTTATTTGTAATGCTGAGTTATGGACCAAATTATCAAAAAATATACAATAAAAGTCATGTGAAAGTTTCAGCTGAACACGTCTGATTGTTGAGAAAACAACAACACAACTGTTTGGTATTTTCATCAAAACGTTGAATCCATCCACATTTAGCGAGGTGACAGCGGGTACCAACCGCATCTCTGGCCGCAGTACTGATAAACGGACACCACGGAAATTTGAATCTCTGTGGCAAACTTTGACGAGTCAAAGGCCTATAGCTCCTTTTGGTTTACATCTATATCAACTGGCCACTTTAGACTAAATATGATGCTTACTACAATCATAATCATTTTATAACTTGAATCCGAAAAATGGTTTCAGTTCTCAGGCATCTGGAAGAGTGGAATCCCTATGCAACAAGGGCGTTTTATCATTGATGCTATAAATAGTTTTCACATGTTTATTTTTTTATGCATATATTGGGATACACTAAGAATGTT
The DNA here is from genome assembly GCF_032118995.1 of Asterias amurensis. Taxonomy (NCBI): domain Eukaryota; kingdom Metazoa; phylum Echinodermata; class Asteroidea; order Forcipulatida; family Asteriidae; genus Asterias; species Asterias amurensis. The sequence continues at coordinate 22,447,055 of NC_092654.1, forward strand.
GGTCTTTAGTAATTACCATAATTATACTTTGCTAAAGTAGTTATGATCTATTATTGGTTATATCTAACAGATTCCCGGATTAATGTTCCTCTTCAGGTATGTTTGTCTTAGGTTTTTTTAAGTATAACTATCGTCAACAATAACACCATTGTTCACGTCTGAATCAGGCTACAATTAATGATGTACATTGCACTAATATTTTGATTCCAAAAAGTGGCATAATTAAACACAATTATGCGTCACTGTATAACTAAAAATGAAAGTCATTGTGTATAGATCTAGATGAAAAGAACCAAAGTTTGCAAACATCCACTCTCTTCCACATCGACTCCTACCCCCCTTTAAATCTCTTCATACATTACCTTTAATCATATTGTTATGAAACTATCTGTCATGTCACTTTTAAAGAAAATCAAACTGAGAAAAGTTACTTATTCAAGGAAATTAACTCACACTCCAAATTATTAGCAAATATTGATAGCAGCACGTACGCGTGATTCAAAAATCCCTCGTCTCACATTCGCGTCTTTATATAAAACAAATTACTAAAATGGTAAATATTATTCCAACCTGATTCGTATAAAAAAAAAATACGCGTCTTATTAGCTTCTTGATTCCTCGGGTTATATGGAAAGTAAACACGAGTTACTAGACCTCCAATGACGTAGCCTTAAACAGCCAGCTTTACTTTACCCCAAATGTCAAGGGACATGGCGAATAAGACGATGCCTCTGAATTAATCTACGCACCTCGTTTGAAAGGGCAAGGGACAGTCACTTGTGCTGTGTACGTGCAACGAGAACTCCAGTAGATAGAAAGTCGTCTAGGAGTCAATTCGCAGCCAATTTTCTGTGTTACTTTGGAGTGATTTTATTATTATAGTGTTCTGCTTGATGTGTTTAAGCTTGAATCTGTATACTGCAGCTTTTTTTTCTCCTTTTTTCTGCCTTACTTCAAGGATACTCTTTATGATATGATTTCCAAAGGCCGTGTTGTACGTTGTCACTTTCCGGTGTATTAAGTTACAACTTCAACACAGACAAGTCTGTAATTTTGTTATATTATCATGTAGTGACTCGGGCGATATGATTTTAAAGACGATGAATAGTTCAGTAGTTTTAATTATATAACAAAGCTAAAAGAGTATTAATATTTTGTTTAATAGATGGGAAATTGCCTTGGTTTAACCTTTATACAACAATGTGTGTCAGCACTGTATATTTTCAGTACTTTCCAGAGGTCTGTGAATTGAATAATAATAATATTTTGTTTCAATCTGAAAGCTCATTCATTACAAAGTCCATACCTTCCCTAGCCCCAAAACACAACCCTGTTTCCTTTGAAATATTGTCAAAGATGGGGATATGGCATAAAGTTGCCTAAAGCATTTCGACTGCTGCCATATATAACTGTGTTATTGTCTTTATTTATTCATTATTTCATACTCTGCCCCTAGTCATCTTTTTATACATAAATAATTATCATAATTAGCATTTCTTCAATCGGGTGATTCAGCTCAATGCATCATACTATTGAGGGAGGAACCATTACATAAAATCACCTTACAAAGCAAGCAATTTTTTTTGTGGACGATAAACTTAAATAAATGACATGCAATAAATTATCATCGGCTACAACATTGTGTAATGTTGGATCCAATTTTGTTGTTTTCCTCTATCGGTCTTGCCTGTTGAGAGAGCGTTACGTCATTAGTTTAAAGGCACAGGAAACCTGTGGTAATTATAAAATACCAGTTTTCTAACTTAGTGATCCCAACATAAGCATAAAATAACAAATTCGTGAAAATTTGGACTCAATTGATGATTGAAGTTGCAAGAGAATTGTGAACGAAAAACACCCTTGTTGCACAAATTTGTTTGCTTTCAGATGCCTAAAAAGGCTCCAAGCCTGAATTTTTCTAATAATTATTTGAGTGATAAATTACCTTTATCTCAAAAGCTACGTTCCTTCAGAGGGATGCCGTTTCTCACAGTGTTTTATACTGTCAACATCTCTCCATTACTCGTTACCAAGTAAGTTTTTATGCTAACAATTATTTTGAGCAAATTACCAATAGTGTCCAGTGCCTTTAAAGGGTATTGAATTTCTCTTGCCTCATCATCAGTTTGTTGAGTACACGGGGAGCAAACGAAGTTCAAGATGTGGACCTACCGGTCATCCGTTATCTCTAGCTCTGGAGTCTGTTATGGTTTCTTGTGTACGTAGGTCGCTTCCCGGAGTTATTTGACAACATCAAATGTTCGGTTCAACTTCACCATGCGTTATGACAATACATCATCTGCGTAAGGCACTTGCTGAGCGATTGGGAGGAGATATCGATTATGCGTGGATGACGATGAAGAACGGGGATGGAGCGAATAGTGGCGTATGATTTCAGCGCCCCGGGTGCCCCATTCGAAATCTGGACACTAACAACTCGATGGTAGTATCCGAAAACAACCGGTTATAAACAGAGCTCCAGCTGGTCATTATTAACCGTTTAAACACCCCACGTGACGCGCTCTCCACCAATAGGAATAGCGAAACTGTCTGAGGTATTTATGAATATATAATTAAAAACATGTTGTTTTTTATTTCCACACATGCAATTTTTATCTACACACATACAATTTGTATCTTTATAAAAAACAAAAGTAAATGTCATTATTTAATTACAAATCCGCAACTATTCTTTCATTTCATTCGCTCTGGTTGTGCGTGCAGAAAACAAATCTCAGAAAAGCGAAAACCCCTGTCTAGCCAATAACAGAGAAAACAAAACCAGGAAATTGCAGAGAACTATTTCAGGCAAAACACACGTAGTCAAATAAGAACTGAAAACCCAATGTACTCAAAGTGCCCTCGGTGTGGTCCGAACCGGGGTCCTAGATGTGGAATGCAAGCTATGGCAAGGAAAGATACCACTATACGCCAACCGATAACACGATTCTATTTCTTCCTCCATGATACAACCATAACTCCCCAAAATGAGATACACATTGTCTTTCCCTTTATGAACGCAGTGTATGCATGTCTGAATAGACTTGTGGACAAGTCGTTAAATGTCTGTCGCGGTGATAGCGTTTCAACTTTCCCCGCGATTCCCGCGGTATTCTACTACTGCTGTCACGACTAGATGGTGGAATGGTGAGTAGAAGTCGGCAACCAGCAGTTCGCGATCTCGTCATACACCGCCACATTTCGACTATCTCACCGCGTGGGACAATTAACGACTTGTCCACAAGTCTAATGTCTGGAAAGCTCAATAATAAACACAATGATTTCAAGGTGATAGTCATTTGGTTCGACGCCATTGAACTTTTAGCACGAAAAATTTTTCATACAGTGGCGATCTTCAAATAATGTATAAACAATGGATTGTGCACTTGGGCGTTATGTTATTTATAGGTCAATACTTTGTGTTCACGACTGGCGCTTGTTGCTTTTGTGTTGTGGTATCTCGACCTTCTGCAGCATCGAGAGAGCCTTGATGCAAGGCGAAGGTCTATAATCAAAGGCACTGGAAACGTTTGGTATTGTCAAAGACCGGTACTATCACTTGGTGTACCGTACCCCAACATTATGCATGAAATAATAAATCATTTTGGGCTCAATTGGTCATCGAAGTTGCAAGAGAATAATTTAAGAAAAACACCCTTGTTGCACAAATATGGGTGCTTTCAGATGCATAATCAAAAAGGCTTCAGACCTGAAGTTGTTTATTATTTGAGTGAAAAAATTACATCTTTCTAAAAACTACGTTACTTTATAGAGGGAGCAGTTTCTCACAATGTTTTAAACTATCAATAGTTCTCCATTGCACGTTACCAACTTAGCTTGTATGCTCATTAATTTGAGTAATTACCAGTAGAGTGTATTGCCTTTACAGCAATACTGATGACCATGAATACATTAGGAGTTTTCTGAGCCGCGGTGCTTTTAGTTTCGTAGAAAATTAATCTATGCGGCACATTAGTATAATTACATTTTTATTGAGGATGACCACAAAGATACATGTGTTTCCATCGAGGTTTTATGGTTTTTAAAAGCCTATGCGTAAAAACGAATAAACTTATCATTTTCCCCTCGTTAATAATGTTCTTCTTTGTTGTTGTTGTTGTTGTTGTTGTTGTTTTTTTTTGGGGGGGGGGGATTGCCAATTCGAATAAAAAAATACTTATAGCGGTACGGATTCCTATCACATGGCAGTGTTGCAAACAGAAATGTTGAATAGCAAAAATGATATCAAAGACGAACAATGTTTGTCTCGGGGACAAAGAATATTAATTTTGGTTTTACCTATGTCACTTGATAACGCACAAATACAGACACAAAAGTAGTCTTTGAGATTAAAAATATGTCTTTAATGTTGTGTTTTATAGTTCATGTATTGCACCTTACAATTAACACGAAGTACCTTTCACATAATAATGGTAAGAAACAGAACAAAGAAACGAGCAAACACCCCAGAAGCAACAAACAGACACGATAATAAGTAATTTAGGTATACAGTATGAGTGACAGGTCAACTTGCATAATACTATGTGCACACTGTAATTACAATGCAGGACATGGGGGTGCATTTAATATTCATTGGTTTAACCGACCTCCATATTTTCATAAAATATAGCAGACAAATTTGATAGAGTGTATTCCCATTAAGCAAATTAAATATACCTGGTAATTTTTTTTTTATTATCATCTTTGTTCTACGTATTTTTGTTTTAAGAAGCAAGCTGATTACGACCCTGCTGTAATACACAAAGGGTGTTTTCTATTCGAGTTGACCAAAATTACATTTTTAGTTTAGATCTCTGAAATCTTGGTTTGTGTAAAATGCCTAATAGTGACAATAAAAAAAACTACTTTTACAGAGTCTATACACTTTAAAGAGACAACACTAAATGTTAAATGTAAAGGTAAAGTCTTGCAGGCAAGGTATACCTTTGGCTTTCTCAACTGCTCAATTGTTTTAATGATATGAATGTTAGATACTATCAAACTCACGTGTGAAATATTTGCGTGTAGCGTTTTTCATAAACGCCGAAAATCTGGAGCGGTTATTTTATGTCAACACAGGAAGAATAATCCGTAATTTGAACAAACAATCTGAGAAACGTTTCTCGGATTGAATATTCTTTCCTTAGAAGGGAATCTTTTCTCAAAATGTTTACCAACAGCTGCAGTGCTTCTTACCAAGTAAGACTTTACGGTCATTAATTTGTGGAATAATTACCAACCCTCCCTTTAATTAGTTTAGCAGCGCTTCCGTTTTGTTTCATCCCTGCATGCTGCACAGTATAATGATAGACGCCATGTCAACGGGATCAGTACTGTAAGATGCTATACTCTAAAGTTCCATACACATTTCTATCATCGAGATAGTTCATCAACTCTCAGTGCTTTCTACTCAAGACAAGAGCGAGAGAGAGAGAGATGGGGGGGGAGAGAGAGAGCGAGCCAAGGAGTTTCTAAGAACCTATACGTGACATCTTCACAGCAATAAGGCGCTCAGAAATCCCCCCGTCTGTGTTGTTAAACAATCTCAACTCGGCCCTGCGTGTCTTGACTCGTGAAGGAATGTCTACAATAAGTCACAGATAAAAAATGGCAGAGTAGCAGTCTAATGTTTATCTTCGGTGTAAGGATAACGAAGATTAGTGGAGGTCGGTGCGGACATTATTTTTAGTTTTCGGTTTCGATATTTGATATGTTTAATAAAGAGAACATTCATGACAAATTGTGATTGATATTTCAATATGGAAAATGAGAGTTGAGTTCACTGTTAAAAGCTCCCTCATTATCAATATCATACAAGAATCAATCCTGCAGAGAAATGGGTCCAAATATGAACGTCAAACAAAATATTTTTAAAGAACCGATTTTGCCGTTTCTTATTTTGATCGCCATCATCGAAATAAACCAAATTATGAGCGTGCAACTTTTTGTTAATGTTTGGTTCTTTTGTCCGGTAAAAACATGACCTGTGAGTTTGATGGCTCTTTTAAAATGGTTCCGTTGTGTGTTTATCAAGCTGGGGATGGAAGGTTATTTTACTCTTCCATAAACCAGTCAATGCAGGCCCTACTGTTTGTTCCTTTAAGATAGGCATGCTTATTTTTCCAATGATTGATCTTTTTCATAATTTTCACATACACTGCAGTATCTTTCTCATAATATTTAAATATTTGAGTGAGAAATTACCTCTTTCTCTAAAAATACGTTACTTCAGAGGGAGCCGTTTCTCACAATGATTTATACTTATCAACAGCTCTCCGTTGTTCGTTTACAAAGCTAGTTTTCATGCTAATACTTTGAGTGACATTACCAAACGCGTCACTAGGGTGGATTTCGCAAAGACTTAAGACTAGTTTTATCTCGACTAAGGTCGACTTACTCGTCCTAACTTATACTAGCCTTAAGTTTTGAATAACCCCTAAAGAGTTTTTAGGACTATCTTTGAGAAATCGACCCAGTGCCTTTAAAGCCATTGGACACTTTCGGGAAACAGTATTGTCCAAGGCCCACACTTTGTGTACCACAACTTATATATAAAAAATAACAAACCTGTGAAAATTTAGGCTCAATCGGTCATCAGAGTCGGGAGAAAATAACGGGAAAACCCACCCTTGTTTCCCCACGTTTCACCGTGTCATGACATGTGTTTAAAATAAATCCGTAATTCTCTCTATCGAGAATTAATATTGTTTTAATGATTTCTCAAAAAGTAAAGCATTTCATGGAATAATATTTCAAGATAAGTCTTTCACCATTACCTTCTGTAAACACTGTGAATTATTTGTAAATCTGAGAACTTTTAATTTTTTGTCTGTACCGTAAGTGTATAATGGCTTTAATATGTGTCTGTGTAAGTGTTGGCCTCAATGCGATCCATCCACAAGGATGTCAGGTTGAAGACATGGGGAGAATTCACACCACAAAGTGCATTAATCACGTGCATCAATCATACACAGTCATCTACCCAGTGCTAAATACCAAGGGAGTAGCGAGCATGGGCACAGCGTTAAAATGGCCGGGGTGATGTGACGAATGATGGGGGGAAACGTACATTATGGTTGGATCTACCCATGCACGGTCACCTCCGCCTTATACCAATAATGGGTTATATCATAAAATTGCTCAGAAGACAAAAACTGCCCAGCAAATTCTAAGCAAATTGTGGTAACTGCGAATAAGTATAGAGGGGAACCATTTGAACTGATACATTACTCATGTTACCCTTCATAACATATAGTAAATGAACATGATTTAAATATGTATCAAGTTATATGAATCAAGTAATAAACCAAAAGGAAACTTAATGTGGAAATGTTAATTAATTTAGTGTTGAACACCGACAAATTGACTAGAGCGGGATTTGAGCCAACGACCACAGGATAAACGTACCGGCACTCTACCACAGGCCTATCCAGCCCACTCCCGACAGTTACCCTATTTTGTTTCAATATTTTTTGTTCAGGGTGCCAGTCAAAAGCGAATAATATAATATAGGGCCCCAAATTTAAACCAGTTAACTGTTTGGGCGTACCCTGGCCAAAGTACACGACACTATACAACGAAGAAATGCACACCCATTGTGTCCCTCAAATATTTTAACCTAGTTTTGGCGCTGCAAGTGCACGTGAATGGATATTTTCGCCGAAATGTGTACTTGTGAGTTTATATGATGTTGAAACTAAGCTATCTTGTTGAGTCCAAGTCTCGAATGTAAATTAGCGAAGATATGAACACCATTAGACTATGGATTGAAAATGTCGAGTGTCAACTCAAAGCCCTATTTTAAAGGCAGTGGACACTGTTGGTAATTACTCAAAATAATTATTAGCATAAAACCTTTCTTGGTGACGAGTAATGGGGAGAGGTTGATGGTATAAAGCATTGTGAGAAACGGCACCCTCTGAAGTGCTACAGTATTCGAGAAAGAAGTAATTTTCCACGAATTTGATTTCGAGACCTCAGATTTAGAACTTGAGGTCCCGAAATCAACCATCTAAACGCACACAACTTCGTGTGATAAGGGTGGTTTTTTCTTTCATTATTATCTCGCAAGTTCGATGACCGATTGAGCTCAAATTTTCACAGGTTTGTTATTTTATGCTTATGTTGAGATACACCAACTGTGAAGGCTAGTCTTTGACAATTCCCAATAGTGTCCACTGCTTTTAAGCATAAGATTAAAAAGACTGGCGCCTATTAAAGGCACTGAACACACACCTTGGTACTTGTCAAAGACAGTATTCTTACTTGGTGTATCCCAGCAATTGTATAAAATAACAAATCTGTAAAAGTTTGGACTCAATTTTTCATCGAAGTTGCACGGGAATAGTGGAATAAGAACCACCCTTGTGTGCTTTCAGATGCCTAAAAAGGTTTCAGGCCTGAAGTCTTTTTGAGTGTGAAATTCCCTCTTCTAAAAAATATTGGATACGTTACTTCAGAGGGAGCCGGTTCCCACAATGTTTTATACTATCAACAGTTCTACATTGCTCATTACCAAATATGTTTGTATACTAACATTTATTTTGAGTAATTACCAAAATCTAATGGCCAGTTCCTTTAAGCATAAGAAATAAAAAGACTGGCGCCTAAGTGTTGCTCACTACGCAGTACATCTTCTCATTGCACTTTGTAGCTAATCAGCCTGCCACCAGACCACACAACACATAGCAGACTAAGTAAACACTTTTCAGGCATGACTTAAAATCACATCATAGACTAGACTGGAGTAGGGCTTAAACAGGGACGGGCACCAATTCAAAACTCGTGATTATATTTTTTTTCCGGAAATAAAATGTTAGAGTCGCTCTCTTTACGTCTAGGCCTAATTGAAGCACGCACCAATCAGTCGTTCACCGAACTGTGTTTTATGCCACACAGTACGTAAAAGCCTCTAAAAACGCCTCCAACAAAAACCCAAAAAAATGGTCTGCAAATAAAATAATTTCAAGCCAAATAATATTAAGATTTTTGTTTCACTGGGGTGGTAAATCTTTCATGGGGTTTAAAACAAGACGTTCACATTTTTTAAATCATTAATATTTTTCTTGATGTGACATCCTCTTTAAGGTTAACAAGCAAGGGGCAGAATGTTTCAGGATCCAAATACAGTAAAGACACTCTCAATATTTTCGGGTCAGAATTTATCCATATTCCAGGTCCAATGGGTCACGCTGACCTTTTCAGAATCAGAATGACATGGAGAGTGGTCAACATATATATGCGTCAGTTTGAGCTATTTCCGGGTCATTTTTGACACATCCCCCGGGTCATACTGACACAGAAAATGTATCAGGCTCCACGTGACCCGGGTCCGGGTCAAAATGTGACCCTGGACTTTTAAGAGTGTCGCGGCTAACAAAACAAGCAGACTTTGAACTTTACCCCTCTCTTAAAAAGAATCACGTATCACTGTTGTCTTTGTCGCTGATAATGAACATCCGTCATGAACTGGAACCACGTGCTCATATCTCGCATTTCAAACCAGAGAGGAGATTTACAACCAGCGAGCGATGAAGAAGGGAAACAAACTCTGAACATCCAGATTTCTCAAATTACTGTCCAAATTGAATCAAATCGCCTGAGTGTATTGTGTTACCACAAATTTATAATGAAACCAAACTTGGCATTTCTAGGGCACTCTTCTCTATCTGTGAAATTATATCATTGTGTTTCTGACGTCACTATATGGGACCCAATTTCACGGCTCTGTTTTACCGCGGAATTCTACGCTTAACATTCATGGGCTTTACGAGGCAACTTTAAGCGCTAGATTTGCGCAGTAAGCGGAGCCCTGACTTTGGGCCTGGGACTCGGGTGATGTACAACTCAGGGCCCAATTCATAGAGCTGCTGAAGGACACAAAATAGCTAAGCACAATAGCATTTTGCTTACCAGAATAAGATTACCAGTCAAACTACATGTCATAATAAATGTACAGTTTGTGAATGGTATCTGCTCATTTCTGCTTAGCAGAACATTTTTAAGCAATGTTTCCTGAAATTGAGCTTTCTGATATTGAGCCTTGGGCAAAAACTGATATGGCCGCTGTGCAGCTGATTTTGTTCTTCTTTTTACAAAACTAGTCTAACGAATAAATGTCTTTCAGTCCGATTCCACGCACTGGCACTGGTGGTGATGGTGGGGTGGGGGGGGGGGGGGGCTCGTACCACTATGATTGTGTAAAGTGGCCTACAGAGTAACAAACTAAACGAGGAAATAAGATCCAGGTGCACTTCAAAGAATCGTACTTGCAATGGGCATTAAAGGTTGACGATACCAACAATGTATTGTACATTTTGAATAGTTTATACCAATCATTGTGCCTATTGTTATTCATAATATATTATAAATTAATGCACAGCCCAAGCGACAAGGGTGCCGGTTGACTATGAAGTAGTGGACAGTGACCACCTATCCCCTCCAAAAGTTTCACTGTCTTTTTCAATGCAGCTGTGTTTATTTATTTATTTGTTGATAACATATCCGACAGAATAATTATCGCCAGTAACTGGATGAACAGAAAACAAGAAAAAATAAAGTACAATTTTTAGATGTGGGAGAAAAACCCCATTGAGGTGAGAACACACGCAATCGGGTAGGGACTGAAACCCAATTTGCATTCGAGTCTCAGGTGGCACTTGAACCGGGGTCCACAGAGGTGAGATGCAGGGAAAGAAACCATTGAGCCAACCTGGTCCACAGACAACTACACCAACCCATTATCAAAGGCAACAGCAAATACAATCTTGGTAGAAATTACCAAATATCCATTCCCCGTATAGCTGACACACATCATGGAGGAGATCAATGGAAACTATGTCGCAATGTCAAACGCATGACTGAAGCCATTCAAGTCAATCAAAAGCCAAACCTGTTTAGTTTTACTCCGTCAAAACGAAAAAAAAGAAAAAAGAAATTCTGGTTTTAAATTATGCAGTGCGTCTGCACAATCCTTTTAATTACTAATACTAACATTATTAAAATAATTAGTACATGTTTCTGCTCATGCAACAAAGTATATCTCATACCAGTGAGCTTATAACACTGTAGCTCGAGATATTTCTACCTCAATGGCCTGAGGAAACCTTCAAACAAAAGCGATTGCTGTGTGAACCAGAAAACCCCCAGAAACTAAATTCTAAGGGATGTGAAGGGATTCATAGAAACCATTATTACAGAATAATACAATTATTAATGCAAATTAAGTTATCTTTTATAGAGATATCAGACTTTGACTGTTCATAAAATAATAAATGCAAAGTCTACAAGAACATCAATGAACGTTACACGACCATAAACTATAGCATGACGGCAAATAATCAATAAATACACAACACACTGGCTCACCTTGGCAGTTCCTCTATCGTTGTTACTGCTGGGAAAACTCACGTACTGTCAACTACACAAAAGCAGAGCAGAACTAGTATAGCATGAGAATCCAGTTTACTTCACACTTGGCACGTAGACATCCCATTGAAGAAATAACAGAAAACTAGAACCAGTCAACGTTGAAGCAGGAATTGATGACAGTCACCAACGCGAAATAACGCCCATGAAAAATCAGCACGTTTAATTTCGGTCGATGTTTTTTACTAACTAGCGTGGAGTCGGCGGCCGAGTTCTGTTTTTCAATGTTTTCGGTACAGTGTGTTGACGAAAGATGATGCGAAATGACCTGGTATAGTGCCTAATGCCGTGTGAGATCGCGACAAAAAACAAATTAGGTGGCACGTTGTGATGATGATGGCATAGCGATTATGATATCGTTAGATGGCGACTACATGTATTCATCAGTGCGCGCCAAAAGAGGCAAAACAAAAAGTGAATGTCGTCTGCGCACAAACGGATCCGCGCCTTGAGATGCGCATCCGCCTTACCAATGGTACGAACATCGTCGCCTCTTATTTATTTATTTTTCTGTTATAAAAAATAATGTGTGAAGGGTGCCACTGTCAACAGCAATTTTGTTTCCGTATTTCAAAGGAGTTTGTCAGAATTCCAGCTGGAAACAATTACAAAGCAATTTGCCCAGGTGGCCTCGTCAATTCACAACATAAATTAAAGTTTAATATTGTATAAAGTGTGGCCCAAACGCCACATCTAGACACAGTTATCAGTATAGTGTGTGGAATGAGGTGGTACTAGCCAGACCAAATATTAATAATTAATTGATATAGAGTTGATCGCTATTACACAGCTTTGTCACATGCATTAATCATTCACTGTCAGCAGTCTGAGATGAGCGAGTTCATTAAATCCTGGCGCATAGAAAGCAAATGTTACGTTTAAATAAACCGAGGCGAACATTTTTTAAATTAAATCTTAGGAAGTAACATTCATCAAAACAGCGGGACTGTGACATATTGCACATACAATAATAGTTAGTAGCCAAATAACGTTTCGACCCTAACAGAGACTTGCTCGAATGCTAAACTGGATATTATAAAAGCAAACATTGTACACGTAGGCCTACGTCAGATGTATTGATAATGATGAACCTACAGGCTGGTGTGTATTCTGCTTAAAGTTTTCTTTTAAATTTGGATAATTTTTTATCCTTCAGCGATCAGCCCACATGACTCCCATCTCTACATTTTGGCTTACCTAAGATCTTAAACCAAAACTACCATTAAAGGCAGTGGACACTATTGGTAATTGTCAAAGACTAGCCTTCACAGTCGGTGAATCTCAACATAAGCAAAGAATAACAAACCTGTGAAAATTTTGAGCTCAAACGGTCATCGAACTTGCGAGATAATAATGAAAGAAAAAAACACCCTTGTCACACGAAGTTGTGTGCGTTTAGATGGTTGATTTCGGGACCTCAAGTTCTAAATCTGAGGTCTCGAAATCAAATTCGTGGAAAATTACTTCTTTCTCGAAAACTGTAGCACTTCAGAGGGTGCCGTTTCTCACAATGTTTTATACCATCAACCTCTCCCCATTGCTAGTCACCAAGAAAGGTTTTATGCTAGGAATTATTTTGAGTAATTACCAACAGTGTCCACTGACTTTAAATGCACTGGACACTATTGATAATTTAAAAAAAAAATCATTTAATGTATTGTTAGTATACTTGGTAATGAGCAATGGGGCTGATGATAGTATAATGTAAAAACAAAGGTAACTTTTAACTTAAATAATAAGTATTTTGGGCCAAAAGCTTTCTTAGGCATCTGAAAGCACACCAAAGTTATGCAAACTTCATTGACCAAATGAGTCAAAAGGTTTGTGCAATATATGTTGGATTGGGAACACCAAGTGAGAATGTTCTTTAAAAATTACCAAAAAGGGTGTTAGATACAGGTCTAAGTTGTGTTTTGGAAGACTAGTAGCCGTGTCTGAATGGGCTACTACTGCTATGACTATACGGCTGTATCGTAACGTCATCATGCGTTTTATTTGCACTTCTTAATCTGCTTGTGAAGTCAAAGACTCTTAAAAAAGGAACTTCATTGTATAGACCTTATGCACATGACGTCATTTCAGTAGGGTGCCCTCACCTAGAGGTCAAAAGGAGGTTGTTCATTGGCCAATCCTGTGCGCCGCGCTTACAAATCTGTGCGTTTCGATGGTTTCGTCACCGTTTTTCCACTAAGATGGCCGCTGGATGACGTCAATGCATAAGGTCTATAGCCAATAACCCAAATGGAGAGAAGACAAGACAAGAAGTTTCTGCTTCTTATGTGAGAGAGGAAAACCCCAGAGATTATTATTCTGGGAAAAATCCACGCAAGCATGAATGGGCTTGAAAACCCAATACACGATGGTGCCCCTGGCGTGATTGGTACCGGGGTCTAGAGGTGGCAGGTGAGGAAAGATACCATTGCGCCAACCCGACCACCACAATATTCGGCCCCTTGTACGGTCGGCCATATTGCATAAAAGTAGAGCCTCGAATATGGGACAGCAGTGAATAGAAGTTTTGTACAACTATGTATTGCCACGGTTTTATTGTAAATGGCAATTTCATCCAAACAGATTAATATTACACAACATAACACAAAAGAATTAAGCATAACAGTTGAGGCTACGCGCACGTGGCGGACGTGCGACTTATGATGATGTCCGACCTTGCAACACACTGATGCAACATCAAATCATTTTTTTAATCAATAATCCCAACCAAACCAGCTGTATGTGTTTGAACAACAATATTTTCAGGTTGAATGGAGTTTAGGGTGTGTCCACCCTCTTCTTTTCTTCGTCCAGCATTTTATAGTTGTCGGCCTAATTCTTTTGAAATTAGCCTTTGCTTTTTAGCCCAAGTAAACACAAACAAATCACGAAACATTGTTAACAAACTGAAACAGGTCTACGGAATTTACAAGATGATTGTCACAAACGGTGGTGAAAAAAACTGATGAGTATTTGCCCAATGTCGGAAACAAGCATAATGCCAACGCCGATCAAAGCGATGTAATGCCAGTGTGGGGCAAACGTTGCCGACCAGAAACCACAGCATTGGCCCTATGATTATGAGTACTATCTGGGTAGTGTTTAACACTTTTTTTGAGTCCTGACTATAACGGCTTGTACTTTCGCAAAATACACCCGCCCCAACCTGTCGGAGTGACCTTGGTATGGCACTCTTTAACTGTTGTTGTGACAGAAAACAAACGTCTTCAGGAGGAAAGCCTATAGTCTCGAGAGTGATATTTTTAAAATATAACCATGGAGGAAAATAGAATAATATTACCAACTTTCTACATTTCCAAAATATTGAAGGGCGCCCTCTGTTGAAAAAGCGGGCCATTTTTACTAATGTTGAAGGGTGCCCTTTGTTGAAAATGCGGATTTTTTTCAAATACTGAAGGGCGCCCTCTATTGAAAAGCAGATTTTTTGCAGGGCGCCCTCTCATAGAAAAGCAGAACAATTTTACAAAATGTTGAAGGGCGCCCTCTCGATGTCAAGATCAGGACTTTACAAAATGGCAGCCGCCATGTACCGGCATTTGATGTGTGGTCGATGCTTTCATCGCCACAGTTTCATGGTTTTACCGACATCATCATTCCTTGGAAATGTGTCGAGCAGAAAGGCGAGTCATTATGGGTCTATTGTGTCAACTTCCCTACCAGATGTCGATTCAGAAATAGAACGTACGCATGTTTGTTTTATTAATTTTTTTATTTACTAAAAACTCAAGCAAGATGAGTCTCTACGGCTACGGTGTACCTAGCATTTTAAACTTAAAAAAAATAAACAAAGCTAGTTAATTTCTTAACAACAAGGGCCGGGGCAAGGCAGGCAAGGCAAGCAACAACATACACTGACTCACTGATGAATTACAATCTACATACTTTAAGACAATCGGAGTTGACCGATGGACTGAACTGAATGGTCTAAAAACTAACTAAATAAACATAAATCTGGAGCAGAGCCAATCTTCTATCTTGCCTAATTTTGTTGATATTATTGAAACAATAAAATAAAAACTGTCTTAACTAACATGAGTTTAAATAAGTTGAGCGGATGAATCTATACTATATATTACTAACCATGCTAGCTAGCTAATTAAGGCATAAGATTTTCCACCATGTTCATTCCTAAAAAAAATTCCATACAAAGATTGCTCGGTATTAAAGTGCAACTGTAAGTGTAATCCTGTACTGTATATCCTGTTTTGTTGTATGTAGACAGTTTGTATGCAAAAGTTTGTATTTCTCCTTTCTTACAGGAGTATCTAAGCACTCTATGCGGGGTAAAGCCATGCGTTTAATGCAGGACAAACTTAGACGACGAGAGCCAGTAAGTTTGTGAACATTGATAACAATAAATATAAGATTACACTTAAAGCTGGACCTGTCAGCATATTCAGTTTCTGACCAATAATTGAGAAAGTAGAGACTGTTTGTGCAATTTATGTTTTGCTTACTGTTGTATGGCTTCTGACTGGCCCCTCAAACAAATATATCGACACGATAAGGAGACCCCCAACATAGGGCTAGATAGCTCTGTTGGTAGAGCCCCGGCAACTTAATTCGGAGGCAACTATTCAAATTCTGCTTTATAGTTAATTTTTCTTTGTTTAACCATGGTTTAACACCAAAACAGTTTATAGATGGTGTATATCGGAGAGTTCTTTCACATTTCTTAGTCTAGATTAGCAAAGGTCTTGGGTTCGAATCCACCTGAGTATTATGCCTGTGACAGAATTTGGAGAAGTTACCGAGGATACAGTGTTAACACACATTAATGTATGGGTTATAAGCCTTGAATTACATGATCCCTTTTCTTTGTAATGAAGTTACCGCAACCAAGAGAGTCAAGAATGCAAGAAGACCAGGACTGGAGCAATGTGTATCCCACTGCTGCACCCTTCAAGTGGTCAGCAGTCCCTCTACCAATCAGGATGGGCTACCCAGTCAAGAGAGGAATCCCACCTCATAAATACGGCAATGCTGAACTACTCAAGGTAAAAGGACTGAGTAAAGTCTACATGATGTGATGTTGTCTGCAAAAAATAGTTGACGGAGATCGGAGAATGTCTATCACTGAGGCACCTTCTGCTTGGTGTGTGATTAATTCGATATTCCGACAAAAAATAAAGAGGTGTTGTAAACTGTCAAAGACCAGTCTTCTCACTTGGTGTATCTCAACATATGCATAAAATAACAAACCTGTGAAAATTTGAGCTTGATCGGTCGTCGGAGTTGCGAGATAACTATGAAAGAAAAAAACACCCTTGTCACACGAAGTTGTGTGCTTTCAGATGCTTGATTTCGAGACCTCAAATTTTAAATCTGAGGTCTTTAAATCAAATTCGTGGAAAATTACTTCTTTCTCAAAAGCTATGTTACCTCAACCTCTCCCCATTACTCGCTACCAACTAAGGTTTTATGGCAATACTTATTTCGAGTAATTACCAATAGTGTACACTGCCTTTAAAGGATGTTTGATATAAATGCCAAAAAAAAAAGATAATGGTCTGACGTTTACGACCCTAGCAGAGTCTTTCTCGAAAGCTAAATGACAACACAACACACATAGACAGGTGTACTGATGTAACACTAACAGAAGCAGTCAAGTGGAAATACTCCTGTAGAGAGAGAGAGAGAGAGTCGGAAAGCACACAGCAAAAGGCCAGGGGTTTGAGGGAAGAAGATGACCACAAGAAGATGGCAACACAAAGGACATGTAGGTCTTGTCGGACAGATCTTGTGTGGCATTTGTTTTAGTTCGGTAGCAAACATGTACACTTACAATCGCCAATGAACGAAATATTTTCTTTGGGCTAGCACATTATCCCTATGCAAAACTCTAACCCTAGATTTCATTTCTTTGTTTGCTAGATTCCCAACTTTCTACATTTGACACCACCTGCGATCAAGAAACACTGTGCAGAACTTAAAGGTTTGTTACTTCAGCAACATCTTCAAAGAAAAAGTTGTACTTTTGTTTACTGCCATTTCTTTGTGTATCTCGCAGTGTCTAAGTTTGGGTTTGGATTCGGATATATAAGAGCCAATCGAGGAGAGAGGAGAGACAATGCACAATGGTGTTTATGCTTCTGGTAGATGTAGTGTCTCAAGACAAAACCTGAACAATCTTGGGTGCTTTAGCTCATAGTTTTGTTGAATACTTGGTGAGGATGTCTGACAATAGAAACTTGTAATATTGAATCGTTTTCTTTTATGTTTTTTTTTCAAATGCTCTCAAACGTACTCACGTACTAACCTCATATTTAGTCATATTTTTGGGGGTTCATTTATACCCAAGTTGCATAAATTCATCTTTAAAAAAAAACATAGTAGAGTTTTTTTGAAATAATAATAGATAAATGCTTTGGTGTTCTTAGAATTGTGCACCGAGTGGCCAGAGGGTCTTGAGACCCATGCAGATTGTCAGAGACATTTCCCTGTCGAGGTCGAGACGTCGGATTATGTATTCAGCGGACTGTCTCTTAGACATCCTGATGCAAGAGTTGTCACATTGAAGGTAAGGAAAGCCTGGAATTACATCTCTGAAAGGGCAAGGCCATTTTTATTTTGCAAAGGGCACTTCCCTTGAAGGGGCACCAAGGCCAAGAGCAAGGGCAACGATACTACGTAAATAAATTTAAATAACAAATAAGCATAGGGTATGTGTTGCTTCTAGCGTTTGTTGTCTGGACTTACCAGTCCTTCTGAATCTGTTATTTTGGCGATTGGATATCAAAGGATTTGGGACTCGAAGGGGTTAACTTAACTTAGCTTAATTGCATTTATAAAGCGCTTTAACACTGTTTCAAAGCGCTGTACAGTCAAAGAAACATTAAAATGCAGATTAAAAACCATAGCAAAAAAAGCAATATGATTTAAAAAATACACAGCAGTTTAAAAAAAAATTCTTAAAGGACAACACAAAGCCAGGCTCAGACCGGTTTTATTTCTTCCTTAGAATTGAGATAATCAAATAATTTCATTCTTTGTAGGTTAAACTGGCAGACTTGCCGTTAGACAAACACGCTCGCTGGAAGTTGATACAACTAGCTGGAACAAAATACAACAAGAAGACCAAAACACTGACGTTGGTGACAGATAGGTGAGTACAAAGACCAATTTTTTACAAGGTTCAACAAGTCAAAGAAAACCCACCATATTCAGCAGCTTTAATAGGGGCGTCGGCATCATTCTTGTTTTTCAAAGATCATCAGATGAAATTACTTAGGATGATTTTTTGAAGGTCAAACTTCAAATCTCATTTGTTAAAAAAAAATTGTGCATTTCAGAAATGATGTGTATGTTAAAATGAGATGTGCAAAGCTCTCACAAGACCTATGTCAGTTGTCAGGTAATTGCTTCACTTTGGGCAAAATACACAGATCTAAGGTTGGAACTTTTAACAACCAAAACTTTTTTAAGTCTGTCCCTAACATTAATCTCCACTTGTCTTTTTTCTCCTTAAAAATAGATGTCCAGTTAAGAAGCAGAACTACGACTATGCAATGTACCTGTTCACTGTTTTATTCCATGAAGCTTGGGTAAGCAGTGCATTCAATCAGCTTTTAGGAAGACTTATGTATGGAGAAAAGGAAAGCATCCAAGATACGTCACATAATTGGAATCTCCTTGTCACATGTTTTGTTTTGTTATAGCTTCAACCCTCCTACTATCTGACCATTCAATATCATCCATTATGGATTTGAATGGTAAACAAATGTATGCCACCCTACAATATGATAACATTTGAATGCATGTGGGGAATACAAAGTTCAAGGTTAACCCTCCTACTGTCTGACTACTCAATATCATGAACTGTGTGGTAATGAATTGATAGATAAACTTTGCCAGCCTGTATTATGAAACCATGGGGTTAATACACTATACAGTACACAGTCAACCCTCCTACTGTCTGACCCTTCAATATCGTCCAGTGGTTTTGAATGAAAAATAAACTATGCCAGCCTGCAATGTGATATCATGTGGTGAATGCATCTACACAGTACACAGTCAACCCTCCTACTGTTTGACCATTCAATATCGTCCACAGTGGTTTTGAATTATAGATAAACTATGTCAGCCTGCAATACAATATCATGTGGAGAATGCATCTACACAGTACACAGTCAACCCTCCTACTGTTTGACCATTCAATATCGTCCACAGTGGTTTTGAATTATAGATAAACTATGCCAGCCTGCAATACAATATCATGTGGAGAATGCATCTACACAGTACACAGTCAACCCTCCTACTGTTTGACCATTCAATATCGTCCACAGTGGTTTTGAATTATAGATAAACTATGCCAGCCTGCAATACAATATCATGTGGAGAATGCATCTACACAGTACACAGTCAACCCTCCTACTGTTTGACCATTCAATATCGTCCACAGCGGTTTTGAATTATAGATTAACTATGCCAGCCTGCAATACAATATCTTGTGGAGAATGCATCTACACAGTACACAGTCAACCCTCCTACTGTTTGACCATTCAATATCGTCCACAGTGGTTTTGAATTATAGATAAACTATGCCAGCCTGCAATACAATATCATGTGGAGAATGCATCTACACAGTACAGACATCTACATGTACAGTGAACAATGAGTGCTGTGCATAGTTGTGCCACGCTACACAACCTACCTGTGCAGTTGATTGATTTCAATTGGATTTTCAGTTTGCGGGAATTATGTTTAATGAATCCAAGGACAATCCTGTTAATTTGTATTAGTAATATCTTGAATTTGATTGGTTGACTGCAGATAACAGAGCCATGGGAGACTGATATTACAGAGGACGACATGGAGGAATATGTCTGGGATCTCAGCCAATCACGACGCTCGGCCATTACCACTCTTGCAAGAATAGAGAATAAGGTATGTTTATGTGTATGTATAGTTAACAGCTGGCACACATGTCTGCTCGTCAGCAATTTTTACTTCACAGTTTTTTTTTCACAGCGAATGTTTCGCAGAAGTTGAGCACAGTTCAACAGTTGCGCATTAGCTTACGTACATGTCTGCTCATCAGCATGACTTTCGTCGGCACAGGGCTGTTTTCGCAGCAAATCTTTTGCCATAGTTGAGCATAGCTCAACTGTTGCCGAATATTCGTTGCGAATTTGTGGTGTCAAAATCCATACCACATTCACATTCACAGGAAGCATGAACGAGGCGGTAACTACAATGTAGTTTCCAGCTTTTAATCATCTTTTCTCTTTTTTTTTTTGACAGAATAATTTGGCTGGAGACGTAAGCCCAGAGGAAGAACTAAAGTACCTGAAATCACCGGAGATCTCAAGGTATCGAGATGCTGTGACCACTCTCAAGAACACCAAGGAGACTCACAATACCCTCGAGGAATACAAAGCATCTGTTATGAACTTATTCAAGATGACTCAAGAAGTCAACGTGGACACAGCATCGTGATTACAGACACCAAAACAACGGTTTTGTCGGCCATAATACTTGTTTTGATTTTTACAATGATGATGAATGACACAATTTGCATATGACATCGCAAGCTCGTATAGCGCCCTCGTTGAGTGTAAAGGAAAAATACTCTTTGGCGAACTTTTGAACTGTTTGACCTCATCAAAGGCAGCCTATGTAAAAGCTATCTGAACGCGTCGTTTGGTCTTACTCAATCGTATAGCTTTAGCCTATGTAAAGGCTGTCTAAACTCATCCATAAAAAAATCTTAAAACGGGTTTTGTCTTACTTGATCGTGTAGCTTTGTCCTTAAAATGCCTTAAATGCGAAGAGCACTTCCTTAGTATGATCCAAGTGCGGCAATTCTGCTCATAGTACGTCCTCATTGTAAGGACGGGATAATCACCCATTTTGACCCCAGAGCAGCACACAATGAACTACAATGGCAAACAATGGTGAAATTGTTGTACTCTTTTCGGAAAACCTACAGCACCTTCATTATGGTTAAACTTTGCAAGTTTAATGTAGTTCTGTGAACCTTGGTATTGTCTGTCCTACAAGAAGTACCAAAACCTTATAAGAAAAGACAAGAAATCGAAAGGTAGACTTTTCAATTTGATAAAGCGGATAACACACAAAGTTTGTAATCTAAATTGATTTGTTTGTTAGGCTAAGGTCAATCCTCAGCTCTATAGACGATGTGACCTAAGTTTACATTCAAACCGCCCTCTGTTGAAAAAACACTGTATACGTCATGTTTCGCCGGGCAAAAAGACACGTAGTCATGGTAAGATTGCATACACTTTCTAGCTGGCTGCCAAAACATAAAGGTTTTGGCCGGCGGTATGCGCGCAAATCATGTTATGGTTTTCGTGTGTCGTCAGAGGTCACATCGTCTATACAGCCATAACCGGTCAGAATTTTAGTAGCATACAATGTAGGCAGGATAAAACATTGACAATAAAAATACAATAATATAAACTTGTATGCTCATTGCATGGTTTTATTTTGTTGTCAACTATAATTATCAATAAGTTGTTAGTAATACCTGATAAATCAATAAGAGTATTTCAATAATCAATAACAAATATCCAATAATGGAAACCCCTACCCTCTTCTAGTTTGTCATGCTTTATTTCATGCACTTAAATTCCGCGAGTCGAGTTTAAGTTAGATATTGTACTCTTTTTTGTTTTCAACGAAAGCTCTTCCTTCACCCCCCTGGCCCACCCCTACTTCCCACTCCAGGGGAAACCAAACTCTTCAAAGGGATGTTTGACTCAGGATAGTTGATGAGAATTACATCTCTGGAAGTCTTCAACTTTTTCATGTGCCGACTGGTCGCAAGTGACCAGTTTAAAATTCCTTCAGAAAATAGTTGTAGAACGAAAAATTGAAATTGCAAGACCAGAAAGGTGACTCTTGAGGGTGCTACAATGGGTGCGTTCGATTAGCGACCCTGCGGTGCTCACTCGAGTGAGCCCCCGACAAGAGCTAATGGAACGATCACTCACCCTCTCGTGGTGACGTCATGCACCTGGGGCCAGCCCACAAGTGACCCACTCCACAAGCAGGGCACTTGGGGCTGACCCGGGTGAGCCCCTGGAATGACGTCAAAGCTATTCAAACATAACGGGTGCAGACCGGGGTTGACCCAGGGAAGCTAATTGAATGCACCCATTGTGACCTGTTTTGGGGTTGGTTGCCATTTGCAAAACAGAACAGAAAAAACATTTAATGTGTTCATATAATCACTTTATCACCAAAATAAATTGTGCATGAAAGGGTTAGTACAGGGTTAGTACAGGGTTAATCCCAACTTCAAAAGACAATAGTTCCAAGAAAATGTTAACACAATTATTTATTCTCTAGCTGGGAATAGACTTTCAATTAAAACACTGATGACCCAAAATCATCATCATATTCCAAAAGTTATCTGACTTTGTGGGAATGGGTACTGCAGGCCTGAATAAGAACTGCTTGGATTAACAAGTCGCGAGTAGTCTACAAACTTCAATGATTCCCAGGGTGGCATACTATCAATACGCTTGAAATGGCCAAACACAGTATGTTTTGTTTCATTTGTATTTTGCAAAAAGTTTCACTTCAGAACAAAGTGATTTCTTTGCATATCACCAATGTATCGCAAAGCGTTGTACGCTTGATACTGTTTTTATGGTTTTGCTCAAAGGGGAAAAAAGGGCAAAGTCTGCCTCATCCAGTCGTGGTCTCTTAACATCGTTGATAAAAATAATGGAAATGCAGCAATGGCTATTTGATTATCATGCTAATAAATGTAAACCTATATTAGAGAAATGTTTTGGCACAGCAAGTTGGTCAAAGCTCAACTAGCACTAGGTTAATACTATTATGTTACTGCATCTCGAATAAAGGATTTCATTGCAATAACAAACACTAAATATATTGTCTTGTAAAACTAACAAAAATCAAGTAATAAAGTCAGTCAAATTTGGTTTTTATTTGACAGACACTAAGAGAAATAACACCTCAAAAGCAAAATCACAAACTTCAGTTTAACAAAAGAGGAATGTTTTCACGTTCATGTTTGATGACCTTCAAGAAAAGTCAAATCTGAGATGTTCATTTTTTTTCTGGAATGATTATAATTAAAGTTGACTACTTAGAAAAATATACGGTAAAGCATAATTCATCACAAAATATATATTGATCATTAATCAGCTGCATTGATTAACAGTGAAATAATCAATCATTTGTTGCCGACATTCTGTCTGCCCAATGAGAAACATTACACCCCCCCCCCCCGAAAAAAAATAAATAAAAAAAATTGGATAAAACAAAAAAGATGTTGGCAAAATAAGGCATCTCAAAATATTTCAAATTTACGTCGTTTCTACCAGGACATTGAAGCTGTGATTGGATGCGTTAAGGGAACAATCTCATTGGGTCGCTCTATTGTTTACAGAGCTCATATATGCAGCTAGGTCAAAGGTTTGAGGTGACAAATTGTTTTGGGTTAATCGACAGGTGAATATTCACCTTTAAATAAAGTGATATTTTTTTCTCTGAATGGAATGTATCATTTAGGTAAATTTTCTCCTTTTTTACTCACATGGAGATAATAAGTGAAAAGTTCATGGCTTTTGTTATTTAGTCTTTTAATATTTTAGTTGAAAACAAAGAAAAATTTACTAAATCAGGGTTTGAACCTAAGACCTCTTGTTCAACGTGCCGGCTATCTACCAACTGAGCTATCAAGCTATCATGTTGGCTGTCTCCATATAGTGTGGATAGCTTTGTTCGGGAGTGCCAGTCAGAAGCCATTCAATGTCTAAATGCTGTATAGTCAGGATCACACCAAAGTTTATGATACAACCTGATAACTGCAGCAGAGAAATCGCATTATGGGGATGTAAACTTGTATTTCCTCTTTTTCTGATGATAGAAAATAAAACATTCCGCAGACAAACCTTTTACTTATATAGTGCTATATGAAATGAAAATTGGAAACAAAACAAACAATTAAAAGGTAAGTCCCTTATCCCACATTGAATCTGAATTACTTTTCTTCAGAAAACAACATAATTAGGCAAACCTTTGCTTCAAGGTAACTAAAAAAGCTTGAAAGAAGAGTTTGCAGAAACGCCTTGGTCGAATCTCTTAGAGCCATTGGACACTTTCGGTACAGAAAAAGAAGATTAAAAGTTCACAGATTTACAATTAACTTGCAGGGTTTACAGAAGTTAATGGCGAAAGACTCCTCTTGAAACATTGTTCCATGAAATGCTTTATTTTTTGAGAAAACATTAAAACAATATCAATTCTCAATATCGAGAATTACGGATTTATTTTAAAAACATGTCGTGACACGGCGAAAAGTGCGGAAACAAGGGTGGGTTTTCCCGTTATTTTCTCCCGACTCCCATGACCGATTGAGCCTAAATTTTCACAGGTTTGTTATTTTATGTATAAGTTGTGATATACTAAGTGTGGGCCTTGGACAATACTGTTTACCGAAAGTGTCCAATGGCTTTAAAAAAAGTGGAGGCTTATAACATGTCATGTAGTGATCATTATTAGGGGGGGGGGGGACTATTATGAGAGAAGTCAACTCGATTTTGTTGACGAAAAGAAAAAAATGAATTAACCAAACTCCCGAGAGGACCCTTGTCCTAAAATGTAGACTAGCTCTAAAGAAATAGTCCTTGAACCTAACGCTTCTTCTCTCCAACGTCATTACAAGTAAGAACTTAGAAATAGCGGTTGCATACTGCTTACCAAACAAAAGGATCTATGGTATAAATAAAGACGAAAAAAAAAGTAAGTGGCCTGACGTTTTGACCGAAGCAGTTTGGAGTTTTTCTCCAAGTAAAAAAAAAAAAAATAAAATAAAAGAACAATAACGTCAAAACAATATAATAAAAAATAAATAAGGCACCCAACTTTGATCAGCATCACTTTTTTTTCCCCATCCGACCCTGCCATCTCACTTTCTTCTTCCCTTTGTTCCGACCTCCCTTGGTGTTTCTTGGTTGCTCTGCAACAGGTAGGATTTTATCCTCATCGGCCGCCTCTTCCTCCTCGAGTGCGATGTCTGCTTCCAACGCCTCGTCTGAAAAGACAATGGTTCAAAGATAATAAAACTACAAAAACAATCACTAACCCTTTCTAAGTTTTTTTCTTTTGCTAATTATTTTTAGTCATAATTTCAAAGTCAACAATACTACAATATTTTAATAATGATAATAATAATATAAATAGAACTTAAAAAGCGCCTTACATCTAAAACATTAGGCCTTATCCAAACGCCCTTGAATTAAATTATAGAGGATTAAACACATTTTCAAATGAACTAAATTTACAAGATAAGAGGAGTACTATGTTAATATGAAATAAACTTAGGTACACAGCTGAAGAAAAATGAAAACAGCGAAACGTTCACATACACTTTTGAATGTTTAGAAAACTAGCAAAGTATAGAACAGAAACACATTACAACAAGGTTTTAAAATTTGTACTTAAAATATAAAGGCATGTTGGAAGAAAAGTTCACAGTTAACATTTTTATGAAAACAAGAAAAAATAAATTGTTGCAAACTGCTAACAATCAAAATGACCTGGGCAATAAAAGATAAACAATATCGTCAATGCCTTCATGTCATGACCCTTGCAAAGTCTTTCTCAAACGTTAAATCACAACACAAAACAAACATACAAGTATATCATTCAATCAAAAATTTGTCACAACACAGCTTGACATTCTTTGTCCCACAGTGTGCACGAAAAAACCTTAAAAAACATAAGTTTACACAAAAGCAATCATATAGGTATTACAATAATAGAGGCAGTCAGGTGAAAAAGGAGGGAACAGAAAGGAGCAATTAAAATGCAGTCAGAATAAGCAGGAGAAGAACAAAGAATAGCAAAATTGAGTGGGGCACCAGCCATAATGTGCAAACTGAATGTAACTTTGGCTGGTAACCTGTTTTTTTGCTAAGCAAAACTACTCTATGCTTAGCAAGTTTTTGTGCCTACAGGCTTAAAGAAAATGGGCCCAGGAATTTGCTTTACTATAAATAATAGTAAAAATAAAGACTTGTAATATGCGCACATATCCACCCTGCTGGGTGTCAAGTCGCATTAAATCCTGAAACATAACAAAAGAAAACATTTGATAACCACTGCTTACCTGCTGTTATTATAATTCCCTCGTTTTCCTCTGCTGCCCTCAGTGATTCCTGTGTGCGTTTCTTGTATCTTTTTTCAGCTTTGGAGAACTCTTTCGTCAGCAATGCCATTCCATGTCGCAGCTCCTGCAGTTGTTCAAACGCTCGCTTCTTCTGAAGCTCCGCCATTTTGTTTTTGAGATCCGTTAGAAGTCTGTTGAGACTCTGTAATGCAGGGTGAATTTAAAAAATAAAAGGTCAAAATAATCGAGGAGTTTATCAGAAACAAAAATGAAAGTTTCAGACCATCTTCAGTGAAAATTTCTGCATGCAACAGCAAGACAAAGAAAGAACGATACGATACATTCAATGCTAATCACATTGTAATCTCTTCTATTTTCCTCCCGTTCAACTTACAGTAACCAAACAGAGACTTGATTCAAAAAGTCAAAATAGTCTGGCTCCTTGTTAGTTTATTGAGAATCAGTAGTTATTGTTGCACTTGAACGAAGGGAACAAGACAAAGATAAAGCTCCATTACTACTACCACTAATACCTCTTCGAAGTACTGCAGGTCTGTATGTACGACTGCTGGTTCTGTAGCTCCAGCTTGAAGGGAGGGGAATTTGAGCTCAGCCAATAAACCCTCCGCCTCTGCAATGGAGAAAAATTAAAGAATAAAATGAGTATCAAAATGGAATATTTATAAGCAATATGTAATACTGATAACAACAAATGCATCACTCATTTTGGTTTGTAAAACATACTTTGAAAGTCCTACCATCCTAAGATAGGCCTATCAACTGGTACACTGCTGTTCAGAGTAGAAAGTAAAGTTCCTAGTTCTACACCAAGTAATAATAATAATGCATTTATAATGCGCCATCTATCTAGTGTACAAGACCCTATTCCGAGGCGCAGAACAAAAAACAAAACATAAATACAAAAGAAAAATATAGAATTCATTAACAATTTACATTGAAGTACACGCGGAAAGAATACAAATTATATAACCATGCAGAGGTTTAACTATACAAGAAATACACAAAATACAAGAATCATGTAAAAACAAGCACATTTTAACTCAAATACATACACACATGTAGACAAATGAATTTTAAAGAGTGACACCTCGCAGGGCTTGAAAGGAAGCCCTACAAACTAAAGAAACGTACTCGCCACATTATCTTACAAGGCCTTACAACGCAGACCAAATTAAAACAGTGGCTGTAATATCAAAAATAGTAACCAGTTCTTTTATACTTGTAGAGCATTTTTCGATAACGGTATCAATGCGCTTTACATGAGTCATTGGGACAATAACATTCCTTTAATCTTTCTCAGCTCCTTGGGGACTGTACAGCCCGAGCTGCTGAACGCTCAGAAGGCTTGTTCAGGGTAGAAAGTGAAGTTCCTATAATGTGTACACCATTTATACGCAGAAAGAATACAAATGGAATAACTGTGTACATGTTTATCTATATACAAGAAATACATATAAAATAAATTTAATACAAGACTATAAAAAAAAAGCACACATAAACTCAAATACATGGAGAAAATAAATTTCCACAGAGACAACTGGCAAGGCTTTAAAGGGAGCCCTACAAAGTAAAAAAACCTACTTGTAACCTGGACTCAGTTTCATAAAGCTGTTTAGCAGAAAAATACTGCTTGACAAATTTCTTTGCTAAGCACAAAATTGAGTGGGGCAACAGTCACAACAATGTAAACTTAGTGTACTTTTGGCTGGTTACCCATTTCTGTTAAGCAGTACTTTTCACTGCTTAGCAAGTTTTTGTGCTTACAGGCGATATGAAAATGGGCCCAGATCTCAACGATCTACACCACATATAAAATTAAAACAAAGGTCGTACTTGCGAGTAAAGGATAAACCTCCTCCGTGAGCATCACACCGTACTTAAGAAAGTGACTGTATGTTTCTTGATGAAGAAGGCTTGCCTCGTGCTCCTCTTTAGTGGGGAAGTCTGCCGAGGCGTCAGCATCCACCTCAGGGGAAATCTCTTCTTTTGGCTCTGGAGTTGATCTTCCATCTGTAAATGGTAAAAAAATCAATAATGACATATGATTTCTTACAAAATGAAAATCCATGGCTACTTGAAATTGTGCTTTTCAAACACAACAAACTTGGATTTTGTTCAGAAAACTCGGAAAGTACCGAGTATACAATTGTGACAAAAGATTTCCGGCCAAATGAAAACCCATGGCTACTTGAATTGTGCTTTTCAAATATGACAAACTTATTTTTTTTCAACATAACTCGAAAGTACTGAGTATACAGTCCTTAATACACATCCGTGCAATGGTAAAAAATAATTACATAACATACTTGTTCAACGAAATAACCACGTAATTTACTCAGCAAAATATCAAACTAATATTTTTGAGCCCACTTACCTTTCAAGTCATCATGTTCTCGTTCGTCCAACATCTCAGCTTGAGCACCAAACTCGGGTTTTGTCTCCGCAACCCTCCTCAGGCTTACGTTACAGATTGTGCACAGCGCTGGGCTAACTCGTAGCGCGCTGAACTCAATAAGTTGTTTCGAGACCCACTCTTTGGCTTTTTCCTCTTGTCCAGACTGAACCGCATCTACTATCTTGATCTTACACCAGCCGCGTTGTCTCAAGATGGAGGCGAGAAGCAGCAATTTGCGCCGCCTGAAGAAGGAGACGATGATCTTACTGGCTTTTTCCTTCTGTAGTTTCTCCTGATCCCGCTGTACCTTGGCTGCTTCCTCTACAGACACCTCTAAGCCCATCCCCAGATCTTCCTGGAGTGCTGCCTCAGAGGACCCATCTTCTCCCCTCTCAACCCTCTTACCCTCAAGAACAAAGACTGTTGGATCTTCATCAGGAAGTGAAGCAAAGTATACATTCTCAAAAACCTGGATATTGATCTTCTTGAAATCTAAACCTACAGCTCCACGAGGTGGCATACTTGTAGACCACACACATTCTCTCAGATACTCTTTTTCTCGTGCTTCTAACAGCTCTTCTAAAACACAAAGTGCATCACGACGGCTCTGGGCTGCCTGGATGCTTCGTAAAGCAGTAGCAACTCTCTCTGGGTGATGTTCTGATGGGGCAATCGCCTGAAGAGCACAACGAATGTCCCAGGCTACCTGAATGGGTAGCGCTAACCCAGCATTACACAGCATCACCAGAACGAGAACTAGAGTACGTTCAGCCTCGCCAGACATGATGAAGTCGAGATAAGTGAAGGCATCACCCAAGGTGTTCACATATCTACCGTACTTTCCTGACCCACAAATCAGGTCAACCAAAGCCCTTACATGGTAAATGGGCAGCCTGTTGAACGAGGCGACACTGTTAACAGCATTGTACATGACATGCCCCTGGCGTGGGCAACAAAGGGCATCCAAAAATGTAGCCTGTGAAAGGTAACTGGCTGGAATAGCAATGGAGCAGTGATTGCATTTGGCCCCGATGGCCAAAACCATTGTTATATTTGCCTCTATCATTGCGACTGTGTTACTTATTGACGGCATGATGGGGTCGACAGCTTTATAAGCAATTGTCCCAAAGAATCCAAAGATGGCCTTCAACGACTCCCGAGCGTCACGTTTAGAGTAAAGAAAATCAAGAGAATCCAAGTGACGTCTCTTGTAGCTCATGTGTCTTCCTCTGCGATCACGAGGGTTGATCGGATGCATTCCCATCGGGAAATATTTTACACCTCCTTTGTTTTGCCATTTCACATAGTCGCTCTCTTCTTGAACCACCCAGTCATCCATGACCTTTGTTCCCCCGCCGATCAGTTGGTAGACTCCAAGACACATGCGGTACAAGTCAGTATCTGCTCTTTTGTGCAAGGCGTCAACCCTCTTCCGTTCCTCTTCAGTGAATGCCTTCATCTGCTTTTTAATCACCGGACGTTGAACCAGATTGAGAAATTCCGGCAATAATTTGAAAGAATCCCCGATGATTCTCGGGTGACCGTGCTCTGGAAAGAACACCTCATATAGATCGTGGCACAGCTTGAATCTTGACCGGTCTCGCTGTTGGATCTCGGTTGTGAGCCTCTCCGCAGACGGGAATTTGGAAAGTCTGGACGCCTTCTCCATGATGTCCTCAATTTCAATGGAATAGACAAGGCACTTGACGAGATCTAAGAGTTTATGGTGTGTGTACGGCTCGTGGAGCTTAACACACATTCCGCGTGGCTTTGTGCATGGCAACCCAATGATGTATTTCTGACACTGTCTGAGTTTCTTCCGCTCTACATGCAAGATATTCCGCATCCATCTCACCCAATCCAAGGCTCGTGGAATGAGGCAGTGCTTGGCGATGACCTCGTGAGCTCTGACGGGATCCACGTCTCCTGTTTTTGACAGCAGCTTCTTCCCGAGATAGGCTTCGATTCTGGCTCCCTCACAGCTTTGGATATGAAGCTGTCCGTCCACCCCAGGTACAAGGCCGAAGAATTCCTGACATCGAAGTCTCTGTCTCTCCTCTTCTGCCGTCTTGCATTCAAAAAGAGCGCAGATAAGTTGAAGGAGATTCTGTAGAGGAGTGAAGAGTCGACTCTTAACTTGGAACGCGTTAGGCGGATCTAGCTCCAAAATGAAACTGACGCATGCACATTCCCCGGCAGTGTGTGACACTTTGTTGAAATACAGTTGTGCCCCGCGAACCTTTCCCACGTCCTTCTTGAGGTGACCCAGAACAAGTTGCGTCTCTGCTCTCCTAACAGACTCAACCTTACATCTAAGATACAGCTCGTCTGCCTTAGTCAGGAGGTTGATAACAGCTTTGTTTCGCTCATCGGTTTCTGGCTCCAACAGGAGCTTCTTAGCCTGACCCAGTCGACAGTCAGCAACAAACTCTGGATAGTCTGAAGACTCCAGGATGCTACAGGCTTCCTCAAGCTTGCCCTACAATAACAAAGGACAATGTGGAAAACAAATTAATACAACAAGGCCTTCAGCAAGATCATTAACAAAAACTTCGCCACAGAAACACAAAATTGAGTAGAGATGTTTCTTTTAATGATTTCAAATATGAATGATTTCAGTTAATTTCACATGTAAAAGCTACAAAGCTGAGTGTTTATAAAGAGTATAAATAAGGTGTACATGCACAGGATGTTACACTCAACCACTGAAAGTTAACATGGACAGCTTATCAACTCCTTTTCAAACTGAAACTCATCCGAAGTGAACAAGAACTTTTACTTTCCTAATCAACCTCACCTGCTCTTTCAGCATCTTTGCGGCTTCCAATTCACGGCCGGCTTCCTTCAGCATTGTCACAGCCTCATCGAATCGACCTCTTTTACGCAGGAAATCAACTCTCTGCTCAAACTGACCCAAGTGATCCAGTGCGTCCAGCATCTGACCAACATTTCCCTGCCTGTGGTGGTAGTCTGCCGACTTGTAGATCATTTCATCTAAGGAGTGCGTCGCCCTAAAAATGTACAAGAAGGATTTACATAAAAGCAATGGACACGTTCTGTAATTATTGTCATAGACCAGTCTTCTCACTTGGTGTATCTCAACATATGCACAAAATAACAAACCTTTGAAAATTTCAACTCAATTGGTCGAAGTTGCAAGATAATAATGGAAGAAAAAACACCCTTGTCACACTGCTTTCGTGTGCTTTCAGATGCTTGATTTTGAGATCTCAAAATCTGCTACAGTCTAACATTCGGTGGTTCCATTGAAGTCAACATTTATTTCATACAACTCTTCTCAAAATATAAAGTTTACAAAATATTACATAAATAAGCAAAATAATATGCAGAGAAGATGGAGGAAAACTAGTTTATGTATGTAAACCAAACTAAAGTGAGTATGAGGCTGTCTGATAAAGTCAAGGCTTGTAGAAGACGGCCTAGTCAGACAAACTACACACAAGGGGATAAGAAAGACAGGTAACAAGAAAACATTTGGGCAATTCCAGGGTCAGTCGCATTACACTTTTCTGTGTCATTTCTTGATCTCGGTGCTAGAAGCTCTATGTGAGATATTCTTTCCACTAAGTTTATAGACTGGTTTGTACTTGACACCCAAGGCTTTGAATTGATATTAGAAATGTTTAGGGCTTTGTACTCTGGATGTTATACATGTAACATTGTTAAAAGCAGTATTATAGTCCCATTACACAAAAAGGACATGGTAAAAAACACACTAGTCACACTTAAAAAGTTTCCTCAAACTATACAACTTTTGAAAGTTTTACTACATGTAACACACAAGTCTTATACATGAGTCTCCAACAGGATACTTGGCCAGCAGCTTGTAGGTACATGTATACATGGCAAAACCATGGTCAGTTGCATTACAGTCAGTCGCATTACAGTTTTTCCAGTCAATTTAGCCAATCCTACATACAGAGCCCATATCGAGTCCTTATTTGGCAAAATTGGGTTCATTTCTTTGTCAACCACTTAAATAAGATGATTTCATATGTTAGCTATAACTTCTTAGTGGAAGGAAAGTTGTAAAATAAATTTTATTTTGTTTTACCCTGGTGGCTTGATATGTTTCGGCTTGGTTGATCCCAGTTTTAAGTGCTCCTGCTTTAGGACTTTGTAGCGATCGACAACATCTAGTGCCTTGGAATGGAAGCCTTTGCTGCACAGAAGGTCCAAGGCCTTGGCGTAGTCACCCATCAGTTCTAGACAACGGCAGGCATCGCTAATACGGTTCAGACGCTTCTCATAAACCTTGGCTGCATTGGAGAACTTTAAAAGGAGTAACACAAATAAATATTTTAAAAAGTAGGAGTTTCTTTTAAGAAATAGCATGCTCTTAGAAACTATGTATGCATTCTCTTTTAATAGAAGTTGACATGCTTTGAGATAGTCTGTAAGCTTTGAGGAAGTTGACAAGTCCTTAGAAAATTGCAAAATTTGAGGAAGTTGAGGAAGTTGGCATAACCTTTGTAGACTTTGCATGCTTTGAAGAAGTTGACATATTCTTGGGAAGTTGACATGCTTTGAAGAAGTTGACATATTCTTGGGAAGTTGGCATGCTCTGAAGAAGTTGACATATTCTTGGGAAGTTGGCATGCTTTAGAAAAAGTTGACATATTCTTGGGAAGTTGCATGCTTTGAAGAAGTTGACATATTCTTGGGAAGTTGGCATGCTCTGAAGAAGTTGACATATTCTTGGGAAGTTGGCATGCTTTGAAGAAGTTGACATATTCTTGGGAAGTTGGCATGCTCTGAAGAAGTTGACATATTCTTGGGAAGTTGGCATGCTTTAAAGAAGTTGACATATTCTTGGGAAGTTGGCATGCTTTGAAGAAGTTGACATATTCTTGGGAAGTTGGCATGCTTTGAAGAAGTTGACATATTCTTGGGAAGTTGCCTGCTTTGAAGAAGTTGACATATTCTTGGGAAGTTGACATGCTTTGAAGAAGTTGACATATTCTTGGGAAGTTGGCATGCTTTGAAGAAGTTGACATATTCTTGGGAAGTTGGCATGCTTTGAAGAAGTTGACATATTCTTGGGAAGTTGGCATGCTTTGAAGAAGTTCACATGCTTCGAGAAAGTCTGATTAGGACAAGTCCCAGTAAAACTGAGACATAGATTAAACTTTAAAAATGTTGTTACCATTGCTAGTGATTAACTATTATAACTTTACAAATTAAATTCTACACAAAGTTTATATCTTTTTTATGTCAAAAAATCATGCCTCGTGCCAAAGGCTTTGTGTAAGAACCATGGCACTACATGTAGTTAAAGCAATAAGCATCTGCCTACTAAAAAGCCTCAAATCACATTATAAAATTAGGATATCAATGAAAACCCAAAAATATTAGTCCAAACATACCTCTCCAAGCTTCTCCAAGAGCTTGGCCAGGAGTCCAAACTCCTTGGCATTGTACAGACAGTTGACTGCCATCTTATGGCTGTCACATTGCAGAAAGAGGGTAGCAGACACCAAGAACTCCTCTCGCATCTTGTGGGGGACTTCACGCAGACGTTCGGCTTCGATGGCTTGGTGGTGTGCCCGGGCAAGAAACTCTTTCTTTTCTGCTCATGGACAGAAAGAGGGATTCGGTTACTAAACTTAGAAAGTTTGATAACAATTCAAAGTTTGTGGAACGAAACGAAACATTTTCTTTGATAGAATTATCCCAAAGACATTTTGTCCCATTCCCATGCGCAATGTAAACCTTCCTATGATGACTAATGAATGGCAGAAAAACGATCAAACTTTCACTTTGAGTTTTTTTTGGCACAATAATTGCTTTACGCCCTTTCTTTGGTAAATTTTCTTCAAACTAAATGACGAAACGCTTACCGTCATTAGCGCGCTGGTAGCACTTGGCAGCAACGAGCCAGAGCTTGTTCTTAAGGAAGTAGTCTCCACGCTTGATCCACTCCGCGTTCGTTGACTGCTCAACAAACATGGCGTCCAACTCTACAAATGGTAATAATGATAATAAAATTGGTAGTAAATCAGCATCGATATAGCTCTTTATGCATTACAGATAATAATAAATAATAGTTATAATACTAAAAATTGATATAGCGCAAAATCAATCGAAAACAATGCTCCATGGCGCTTACAGAGAAACATTTTAAAACAAAATCCCTGTAGAAAAACACAAAGTCATTATACAATAAGGTATAAAAATAAGTTTAAAATCAGCAAAAAATTACAAGCGAAAAATGACAAGCAATTATTAGATACTGTATACACAA
Source organism: Asterias amurensis (assembly GCF_032118995.1). Lineage (NCBI taxonomy): Eukaryota > Metazoa > Echinodermata > Asteroidea > Forcipulatida > Asteriidae > Asterias > Asterias amurensis. The sequence continues at coordinate 22,482,284 of NC_092654.1, forward strand.
TATACAGTAGAATATCAATGGAAATATACAATCGATCCCTCGATGTACTTCAAAACAGTTAACAAAAACAAAGATACACTAAAGACAACAGACCAGCTGTATACAAATATTTAACATATAAAACACTTTCAACGACTAGGAAAAACACAGGACTTCAAAATAAGCAGGCCCCCAGCCGCATAAGTTAAAAAACATGGCAATAGTTATAAATACAAGGCAATCTTATAAAATACATGACACAATAATATACCAAATGACCAGAAAAAGTTACAAAGCAAGAAATTCAATATACACATGAGTCGATTTAAAACTACTTGACATAAAAATTAGCATTTTACATGAAACTAAGTTCATAAACACATCAGTAATGACTTAAAACAAAAGATAAGCTGTATACAATTTAAAACAAGTATTATATCATTTTTTATTCTTACAACTTACCACTGACGCCCGCTTTGTTCACAATCTCAGGCTGAATCACTTTAACCAATGACAAGCACCGAAAATACTCGAACATGGGTTTTCTTTTGACTTCATCTTCGTCAAAGATCCAAACGTTGACCCTTGCCCTCGTAATGGCCGTGTATAAATACTTCAGCTCAGAGTTCAGTACCTGTGAGAGAAGAATCACCAAATCAGGAAACTGTTCGTGATGAAGAATCTGTTCTTCTTGATGTTAAGTTTGTCAGTAAGAGGATGGGCAACCATTATTTATGATTGAAAAAAAGAACACAAAATATGGAAAGTTAGACAAATTAATATTTGTACCAACAAATTAAAGGAAGGCCTAAAGAAAATATTGATTATGACATGTGCAATAAACTTGTAATAATTGTAAAAAGAATTACTGTGGAGAATCATTAACACAAAATAACTTGCTTTTCTTTCAAAATGTTTTCTCCGATTACACAGTTTACAGACTTAGGGCCTTTCTCAAACCACGGCTTGGGCTCCAGCTCAGGCTTACGCTCCGCATGCTGCTTAGGCTCCGCATGCTGTGTACGCAGCTTGCATTTAACCTGCATTTTGGAGCAGCGCATATTGCAGGGATATCAGCACGCGGAGCCTGAGCCGGAGCCCAAGCCGTGATTTGAGAAAGGCCCCTAGTATTCAGATTAAGTATGGGAGATCTTGCACAGAATCTTCTTTACAATTTTGAAATTTAAACTCAGTAGTACAATTTGGCCTGTATCAATACATAACTCTGTAAGAATACAATTTTATGATTTTGCTGAGACAAAGTAATTTTCGTAGTTTTATGAACAGTAAAATGACAGCAGTGAAATACAAGCAAATGTAAATATCATAATAAAACATATCAGAAAAAAATTAAATAAAGCAGTCACATCATAAAAGCATCAAGTACAAATTAAAATATAAATCTTCAAAATTTCATCAACAAAGTACCCGGTAGATACGTTTTGATGCCTTCTTACACCTAGAAACCTCTAAACAAGCAGAACAAAGCATAAATCAAGAAGTAAATTACAGGGTGCGTTCAGACACGGTACTAAAGTTGGTTTAACTCATGGTTCAACTCGATCGAGTTCAACTCAGTGTGTCTGAACGGATCTAAAGTTAGTCCGAATTGAGTTTAACCCACAAAAGATAAACTGTCCAGGGAGGGGGTGTATCTTCGGGTTTATCTTTTAAAACTGTGTGTGGACAGAATAAAGAAGACCACATCGGGTTTAACTCACAACAGGCGACCCATTGACCTCCGTAATCATTACGTAAACACACGGGGACCAATGAACAGGACAATAAATAGGATGTTAGAGTAATGGGGTCACGTTTTCTTTGACCTGTTAAAATCAAAGAAAAACCAGATCGGGTTTAACTCAGTGCTGTCTAAATGCAAAGGGGTTTTATTTTTACGATCACCCCCTGCTGCTCGTTGAAGTTAAACCGGTTCGGGTCTAACTTAGTACGCTCTCTGAACATACCCACAGAAAGAAAAATTGCCTGGAAATGCAATAAAATTTAAAGACAAAATAATAACAATGGACACTTTGAAAACACGGGTATCTGCCGCAAGTGGCACTCATGGCACTGCTCTGCAAAATAACCACCAAGAACAACAAAGGAGGTAGCATCACATAAGTAGAAAATATAGTTAACAAATGCTTCTTTAAACAGATAGAATTTTAAACTGTTCTTGAATATGACAAGTGAATTTGACAGTTTCACAGTTTCAGGTAGGAAGCTCCAAAAGCGATTCTAAAAGAAAATAATGCATTGAAAAAAGCCCTGCATTGTTAGGGTATTAGAAACACACACCTTGTAATTGTCTGGGTTGAATTTGGGAGGGCGGGATCAAGATAAAAATATTGCATTGATAAGAAGCTAGAAATACACACACCTTATGCTCGTCTGGGTGGAACCTCAGAAGACGGGGTCCAGATGAACAAACGCATCAGTATAATGTTAAAAATGCCCTTCTGTTCATCAGGAAAAATTTCAGAGGGCGGCGGGGTCAAGATGAAAAGAATAAATTGATAAGAAGTTAGAAATACACAGACCTTATGATCGTCTGGGTTGAACTTTAGAGGGCGTGGTCGAGAGGATGAGCTAAGATTATCCAGATCAATAGTCCGCAAGGCTTCAGACGGCTCATCTGGCAGGTTCTGATGATCTGCAATCAGGTCGTTCAGGTACTCGGTGATCACTCGCCATTCTTTGTCCGCCTGTTTGAAAAGAATTGATCATGTAAAAGTCATCAATGTTTTGTTTGCGTTTAGAAGAGCAAGATTTACCGATATTTTCCAAGTTGTTTTCACCTCAATAAGAGTGTTCTTAACATGTTAATAGTCAGCAATATGTATACAAATGTGAATTTTTAGCAAAATAGCACGATTAGATGCATATACAACTTCGTAGTTGCAAAATAAGATGAAAATACTCAAGACACAATACTTGGTGTAACTTTTAAAACATTTTTATAACACTTTTAAAAAAAACACTTTGAAAAGAGAAAATCATCTCCCACTACCAATCTCTCATTGGTATTGCCAAGTTTCAAAATGATTTTCATTTCAGCAGCTTTTAGACAACAGTTTACTGTGTTAATTTTGATGACAACTATTTTACTGTTTTAAGATTAACAGGGCCCAATAGAGATGGCAGTTGGAAAACTGATAAGGCTACCCATGCTAAATAAACTAATAAATAAAACAATTCAACTTGATTGCTCCCCCACTGTCTTCTTACCGGGGAATCTTTGAAGAAGTTGTAGAGAAGAACGTCGTCAAACTCTAATCCCTTAGCTTCAAAGATGGTCATGACTAGTCCTACTTGTAGTTCAGCGGGTAACTTCTCAATTGCATCCTCATTAGCAACCAAGATCACCTACGGAAAGTCAAAATTCAAGAAACAAAATAATGCATAAATGTGGTAACTCAAAACTTCAACCTAATCTTCAAAAGGGATGGTATAGCATTGGTAATTACTCCAAAACTAAATGACCACAAAAACTTACTTGGTAAGAAACGCAGCAGCTATTGATGATACTTATAACATTTTGAGAAACAATTACCTTCAAAGGAATGTGTTGTTTAGTAGAGGGATTCAAAAGCATTCCAATTTGAGAAACGTTACTGTCCGAAAAATTTCTCAATTTGTCTATTCCAATTTTGAATTATTCTTCCTGCCTGGACTAAACCACTCTGGATTTTTAGCAATATCTCAAAAATGCTACCATCTTTTGAAATCAAATTTACACGATAGTTTTGTTGTACATATATGTATCTACATTTATAAAGGATTAACATAATTGAACAGTCCCTAACACCAAAGGTATACTTTGTATTAAATTAGAAACACTTGTTTAGAATATTAGGACTGAAAGGAAGGATTTGAACAAACAATTTGTCATCTATTTTTTGTCTGCGTACTAAATTTTATACACTATCTCCGTACTCTGTACACAAAATACAGATTTCCAGTAATTTTATTGTAAATTCAGCCACAAATTTATTTCAAGAAATAATTTTGTCAAGAGAAAAAATTAAAACGAACCATCACACATCGGGGATTCCCTATCACTTAAGAAAAAGGTGTGTGTTTCCTTAAAGTGCTAAGAAATTTCCTCATGAAACAGTGAGGAGGATTTCTCATCTTACCTGATGGGCACCGAATTCTATTTCTGATGTTTTCCTCTTGTTTCCGCAGAGCAGCATTGCTAGATCACTGAAGCTGCAGGATTCCAGCAGGACTGGGGAGGGTCCGTTAAACAGTCCCTGGTCCCGCTCCAATCGATCGAAGGAATTAGGGAAGAAGTGGGTCATGAGATCAACGATACTGGATGCCAGGTTTAGGATTCCTAAGGATAAAACAATAAAAATGGTTAGGTATCATCTCAAACGCCAAATGGTAGGAACATTCTGATTGGATAAGTATTCATGTTTGTTGCTTTGTTATTTAGCCTTTGAGAAAGACTCTGCTGGGGTTGGCACTTTAGGCCATTACCTACATGTATTTTGTTTGCATTTATACCAAAGGTCCTTTTGGTTGGTAAGCAGTTTACAACAGCTAATTTAATGTTCTTTATTCCCGATGCAAACTTCCATCTGTTAAATTGTTGCGGTACCTGCTGCTAACAAAATAGGATTTGAATTGCCTCTAGCTACAGAGCACTCTCGGTGGTCTAGTTGGTAAGACACTGTTTTAGAATTGCAAAGGTCGTGGGTTTGAATCCCACCCGAGTAATATGCCTGTGATTTTGTTCACAGAGCTCAGGAAAGTACCGAGTATACAGTGCTAACACACATCAGTGTATATGGGTAAAACCAAAAGTTAATATTCTTTATCCCCGATGCAAATTTCCATCTATTTATTTGATTTTCTTGTATATTTATTGAGGTACAAATGAGATTGGTCATCTACTAGATAAAACACCTAAGAACCATCAAAATATTCTCCAAGTGGCATGTCTGTCTAGATGCAGTATTGTAAAGTTTCCCTGTTTAAATGTGGATGAATTAAGCATTGAATATAACAATGCCTCTTACCAGCATGTGACCGGTAGTTGTGAGTTAGCTGATAAACTCTCTTCGGAACGGACACTGCCGAGTGTTTCCCAAGGGCCTTGACCGATTTACTGGCGTAGTGAAAGAGGGATTTCAGATCATCAAATCGGAAGGAAACCCCTCGCATGATGCTCTGAGCAGTGTCTCCTATGGGTAACGAAACAACAACAATATTTTCAAATCAAAAACAGGATGCTTTAAGTTGAAGTTGACACAGGTACAATTCAATTCAATACAACATTTATTTCCAATATTGTCCAAAACATAGAGAAGTGAAGAAAACTAATTAAGCAAACATAAAAGAAAGCAGTCATTATGTGACCAGGCACTTTAAGTGACTGCCCCCTCTTAAGTTAACTAATGGTTGACTTAGCAGCAGCCCACCTGCTGAGGGTCTTATTTCCCAGGGTATGGTCAGTGTGGTCAGCCCCAGCTCTACCCCAGGTATAGTGTAGCTATTGTGCAACTAAGTCATTCCATTGCAAGTTATCATCGTGTGAACAAGTCATTTTCCAAGAGTCTCAGAGCTATTCCAGTTTTCAGAGTTATTCCCATCCTTGTTATGTAAGTACCAAATCTTTCTTTGTTTCTTATTACTGCTAGACTACAATCCATATTTGTGTTTATTATTATTGCCATTTCTAAGGAGATTCCTTGTATTTTAAGTGAATTGGATAAGTTTCCTTTGTCTATACAATTGTAGTTCTTTGCACTTGTTGTTACTTTTGTTTTAGTTTGGAAGCACTAATTAAGCCAGTGTTTTGCCCAAACTTGTCCTTTTTTGATTGTCTTTACTCTGTTTATATTTGAAACAGTTGAGGATAATGTTTCCTTGGATTAATTTACCTTGCTATATGGAGGAAGGAAAAGAGTTCTTTTACAAGTTTCCTTGGGAAATAGTTTGGTTTATTATAATTAACTTTACATTTCATTGAAGATGGAGTGTATAGTTATTTGTTGTTTTAGACTCTTCCATGTCCATACTTTTATTGTTCATGTCACAGAGAAGTTTAAACTAGTTGTATGGATTTCATTTCATTATTGGTTTTTCTTGTTATTTGATTTACCTAGTTCATTGCAAAGTTCTTGCTAGGATAACTTTGATTGAGTCACTTTTGATAATTGTTATTGTTCCTTATTTTGCTCATTTTGCCATTAAGGTCTTTCAGTTATGATTAAGTTATTGTTTCTTTTGTACATTAGATTTCTGTGTTTCTATTCCATGAAACTTCAGAGATTTACAGTTCTTGTGTAAGGTTCTAGCATAGACCCCACATGAGATTCCTAGTGCTGTATGCTATGGGTTGTTTATTGCAGAGATGTAGAGATTAAGTAATTGAGTACACCAGCTGTGGAATGTCTTAGGAACTTCCAAGGTTCATGGCTGTGTGTTTGGTTTATTGACATAGGTTTAGCTACATCACACAACTCTGTGCTGTGTGTGTGAGGGCATGGTATAGCTAATTGCTATGTGATCACTGCACAGGTGGCTTACATCCAGAACCACTATCTAGATTGTTTATGTTACAGCCATGTTGCTAGCTCATTAGTATGTATTTGTCTTTCTGGACAGCAGTGTCTATTGTGTATAGCAGTGTTAAAACTTAGTTTTCTTTAGTGGACTCTAGAGTTTTCGTGAATATTTAATAAGGTGGACTGAGGAACTATTTTATCTTTGGCTAAAGGGTATAATACTAAATGTGTTTCTCTATTGTAAAAGTTTATCCTCTTAAGCTTGAGACATTTTCTCTTTGCCATAGAACTTAATGTTTCAGGTTTACTTTGGTTATTTTGATTTAATGTTTGTATTTTAGACATTTCTATTGTATAATCTTATGTTTGCTTATAATCTTTTTTCTTTTCTGTTCTTTTGTAGACTTACGCATCAACCCTTTTTTTTGTTTTAATCTTTTGTGCTTGTGAATAAAATACTTGTATAAAGAACCAATCTTGTCGGGTCACAGGCGTCGTAGACAGGATACAAGTAAGCAAGCACAAAAAAAGGGTTGGTGGTGTGACGCAACAAGGATGGAGACGCTGCAAGATCAAGTGAAGATGTTGACAGCGACGCTGGAGGAGCTGAAGTTAGCGAAGGCCGTGACACCCAAGATTGTTGTCATGCCACGGGACCGAGGAACGAAGCTGTCCGGAAAGCCAACAAGTGACAGAGATCCGGAAGTCCGTGAGTGGGCGGAAGACATGCTCCGTTTGACAAAGGACATGTCTGATGAAGAGGGCGCCCAGATAGTCCTGGATCATCTCGCCGGCAGTGCCCGAGCTGAGGTACGTCTCTGCCCCCCTTTGGTGAGAAGTACCCCCACACGCATCATAGAGCACATTATGCTGACATATGCATGCCACGAGACGCCATCCACACGGTGGGAGGAGTTCTACGGCAGACGTCAGCGTAGAGGGGAGAGCATCCAAGAATTCTCCCTCAATCTCCTGAAGTTACTCCGTAAGGTGGAGACCGCCACTTCAGAGGACAGCCCCCTACTGGAGAACAAAAACGCCATCTTGATAGAGAGATTTTCATCAGGGCTGGCAGATGCGTCTCTACGGCGTGAGGTGAGACGGTACACGCAAGAGAAGGAGGACATAGAATTTGCCGACCTCCGGAACACTGTTCTGTCGTGGGAGAGCACCCCACCACCACCTGTTGCAGAGGCCCGCGCAACTAGGGCGAAGACGGACGAGGTAGACAGCAGCCTCCAGAAGCAGCTGGACCATCAGGCAACTCAGCTGAAGGCCACTCAGGATGCCTTGAGCCAGCTTTGCGGACAGGTGTCACTACTCCTGTCCCGCCAGAAGACCCCCAGCCCCATGGCAGTCAACAGAGGCCCGCGGACCTGCTATAACTGTGGCGAAGTAGGCCACATCGCCAGATTTTGTCGCAGACCCAGAAGAGACCCGAGAGGAACACCCCCTGCAGCAACCCACACTTCCCACCATACCTGGACTGAGGCCATGCCCTTCAACCCGCCCCAACCAAGAGATTCCCCAAACGCCTACCCTCCACAGTAAAGAGCCAGGCGCTGGAGGGAGAGAGAGCTGGCTCAGCGAATTGGAGCAGAGAGGAAGTCTTTGGTAGAGCGGTGACGAAGAGCCCGGAAGTGATTGTTGAGGTGATGGGTCGGCAGGTCCGGTTCATCATCGATACAGGAAGTGAAGTCACCATTCTACCAGAGACTACTTTTAAGCAGTTGACACCCCAGCAGCCCAGAGTTCAGGATGTTTCGAACTGGCTGCGAGTCCAGGCTGCCAATGGAACGGAGCTGCCGTATGTCGGATACACTGAGCTCGACATGGACGTCTGCGGAGTCAAACTTGGCGGTGTTGGTGTACTCATATCGAAGGAGTCTGGAAAGATGGACCCACCTACTGGTCTTCTTGGCTGCAACGTGATAAGTGAGGTGAGGGCAGCACTGGAGGAGAAGCACGGGAGGAACTACCTAAAGACAGCACAGGGGAACGTAAACCACTGTTGGGCCGAGGCGCTACTAGCGTTCGAGCTAGGTGAACAACAGTCACCCAAGCTAGAATTTGCCAGGTTAAAGGGGAGAAAGCCGATCTGCATGCCAGCCCGTAGCAGCATGGTCATAACTTGTACGACACGACAACTTCGACATAGCCCGGCGGTTCTGATCCAGGCCGTACAGGGAAACCATGGCAACCTCCCAAGAAATGTGGCAGTCATAGACACTTGTTCCATCCCCATCAACGGATCCGTGTCAGCAAAGATGGTGAACCTAGGCGAAGAGGATGTGTGGCTACAGCCTAGGAGCAGGATTGGCATCGTTTCCCCCATTCGAGTGCTTAAATCCAGTACTGATGCGACCCCGGCGACAAGCAACGGTATCCATCTAGATGTGACAGAAGTAGAGTCCAATCGTCTTTCCACAACGGAGCCACCGATGCAAGAACACCTGCCCTTCGAAATCGACCTGGAAGATACAGAACTAAACAGTGACGAACAGCGGAAGCTGATGGAGCTCTTGGGTAGATACAAAGATGTTTTCTCCCAAGGAGCAGATGACCTGGGGTTCACTACAACCGTTACCCACAAGATCCCCGTGACCACTGACCAACCTGTCCGTGTGCCCCACAGAAGAGTACCCCCACACCAGATGGCAGATGTTAAGGCTCATCTACAACAATTGCTGGACCAGAAGATTATTAGACCCTCTACCAGCCCGTATGCTGCACCTATTGTCATCGTGCGCAAGAAGGATGGTAGCATACGCCTCTGCGTAGACTATCGGGCACTAAACGAACAGACCAGGAAGGACGCTTACCCCATCCCAAGAATTGACGAGGCCCTGGATTCCCTAGGTGGTGCGAGAATGTTCTCCTCATTGGATCTCGTGCAGGGGTACCACCAGGTAGCTGTTGCCGAAGAGGACATCCCAAAGACAGCCTTCCGTGCAGGCACCGGTGGTCTCTACGAATATGCTCGCATGCCATTCGGACTCAGTAACAGCCCAGCGACTTTCCAGAGGCTGATGGAGGTTGTTCTTGGAGATCTAAATTATGGGAGTCTTCTTCTATATCTCGACGACATCCTGGTGTTTTCCAGCTCCTTCCAGGAACACCTAGCGAGACTGGAGGTAGTGTTCAAACGACTTAGACAGCATGGCCTGAAGCTGAAACCCAAGAAGTGCTACTTTTTCCGAAAGGAGTGCAAGTATTTGGGCCATGTTGTCTCTGCGAAAGGTATCGCTACTGATCCTGCCAAGACCGCAGCCATTGGTGGATGGAAGCAACCCCAAACAGAGAAGCAACTGCGAGCTTTCCTCGGAATTGCTGGCTACTACCGGAAGTTTGTGAAACGGTTTAGTCAAATTGCAGCACCTCTCCATGCACTTCTCACTAAACATGGGTGTAAGAAGGGAGCTGCCTGGAGACGTCCTTCGTCAGGTCAACAGCAGGATTTTCAACAAAGGTGGAACGTAGACTGCACCAAGGCCTTCGAGGAGCTGAAAGCGCGACTGACGTCCCCTCCTATCCTGGGTTATCCTGATTTCAGCCTGCCTTTCATCGTCGAGACTGATGCCTCCTTTGATGGTTTGGGAGCTGTCTTGTCCCAAGAGCAGAAGCACGGCAAGGTGGTTCTCTGCTATGCCAGTAGAAGTCTCCGTCCACCCGAAAAGAATATGTCGAACTACAGTTCGATGAAGCTGGAGTTGCTTGGTCTCAAATGGGCCATAACGGAGAAGTTTCGGGACTATCTTCTGGGAGGAGAGTTTACGGTTTATACGGACAACAACCCCTTGTCCTATCTTAAATCGGCCAAGCTTGCTGCAGCGGAGATGAGATGGGTGAGCCAGCTTGCCCAATTTAACTTCAACATCAAGTATCGTTCTGGCAGGTCCAACGCGAACGCTGATGCTCTAAGTCGCCAGACAGCTCATGCCGAAGAGACCCTGCCAGAGGTAACCCACTCTACATCACTACAGGAGATTTCTGACGCAGCACCCAAGGTAAACCGAGTAAGCGTCCGCTCAGCCATTGCTGTAGAGGCTACCCCAGCAACGACTACCCTCCCAGGGTACACTCCTGAAGAATTGGCCAGACTGCAGAGTGAGGACCCAGTTATCTCCAGACTTTTTGTGTTCTGGAAGCATGGAGCCAAACCAGACTTGACCCAACTGAGACGAGAGACGACAGCCACGAGAAATCTCATACGGAAATGGGATAGAATCCGAGAGAAGGATGGTGTTTTCTATCTTCATTCCCAAGATCCGTTGGAAGGTGATCGTACTCAGTTAATTCTGCCCACCAAGCTACAGCCAGTGGCACTAACGGCTCTTCACAACCAAGCTGGACACCAGGGACAGGAGCGCACCCTTGCATTGGTAAGACAGAGGTTCTACTGGCCAGGCATTGCTGCAGACGTAGAGAGGTGGTGTAAGAAGTGTGAGCGATGTACTGTTGCAAAGGCACCAGTTCCAAACATCAGACCCACCATGGGAACCCTTCTTGCTGAACATCCCCTTGACGTCCTTGCGATCGACTTCACTCTGATGGAGAAATCTTCAGATGGCAAAGAAAACGTTCTGGTCATGACTGATGTTTTCAGCAAATTCTCCATCGCGGTACCTTGCCGGGACCAGAAGGCATCAACCGTCGCGAAGGTACTTGCCAAGGAATGGTTTCAAAAGTACGGTGTACCAAGGAGAATTCACAGCGACCAAGGGAGGAACTTCGAGTCGGCGCTGGTGAGAGACCTTTGCTCTGTGTATGGGATTACCAAAAGCCGGACCACTGCCTACCACCCGCAAGGAAATGGGCAGTGCGAACGTTTCAACCGGACACTTCATAATCTCCTTCGTACCCTACCCTCAGAGCAGAAGAAGCGGTGGGCTGAGCACCTGCAAGAGCTGGTTTTCATGTATAACTGTACGCCACATTCATCCACGGGTTTGTCACCATTCTTTGTGTACATGGGCCGAGAGCCAACCCTACCGATTGATCTGATGTTTGGCTTAGCAGAGACGGTGACCACTTCACCACCAGATCTAGACGCGTGGGTGAAACAACACCAACAGAAGTTGAAAGATGCTGCTGCATTGGCCAGAGGAAAGATGCAACAGAAGGCAGAGAGTAGGTCTAAACGCAATGACGTCAGGGTTAACGACAGGGGAATACCCATCGGGACAAGAGTTCTTCTTCGAAGTCACCCCCTTGGAAGGAACAAGATCGCCGACCACTGGAAGGCAACCCCCTATGTTGTTGTTTCTCAACCTCAGCAGAATGTTTATGAAATTCAACTGGCTGACGGCACTGGGCCACTGAAGCGCGTTACAAGGACGGAGATCCTTAACACTAAAGAAGTTGTCCCCAGCGAGGAAGACCAACAAGAGGAAGCGACCCCCATGTCATCAGTTGTCAATTCAGCGATGCCTGAAACCAAAGACCAGGACGACAACACGACCAGCTTGGACGGGTCCACTCTTGTAATGAAGATTACCTACCCTGTGTCCCAACCCCCAAACCCAGTACTTAGTTCATCTTCGCCTGTGTTAAACATTCAGCCCCAAGGAACGGACATAGCAGCGGAGCCTGCAGTGGATGCAGTCTCCTTCGATTCTCCTTCGGAACCTAAGACGTCAAAGGCTGATATTCATCCTGAGAGTACGCACATAGCAGCAGAGCCTGCTATGGTAGCAGTCTCCGTCGATCCAGTCGTATCCAACGTCGATCCAGTCGTATCCAACGTCGATCCAGTAGTATCTAACGTCGATCCCATCGTTAACACCGCAGATGACACTCAACAGTCTACTTCGACTCCAGACGAACCTGTGAGCAAGCCGTTGAGGCAATCCACTCGCCAAGGAGCCGGTAAACACTCCAATCCTTTCAACCTTCCCAGGACCACCAGTCATCGACTTAAGTCTACTTCATGTATATCAGCAAACTCTACTCTTCGGAGCGATCGTTTAGAGGGATGGATCGATGGTTTTCTACAACAGGCGGTTACTCTTACTACTCCACTCCAGACGTCAGAGCTATGAAGACGGCTATTAGAACTCTTCCTCTTAGGGACTGTAGTTTTGCTATGTATTTTATTAATTTTTGGTTTTGCATTATTCGGCACTTCTGGTGAATGGAATCCATTAATCAGGAGTAGTATCCAAATTTGTTTAAAAGTTTCCTTGTGAAACATTTTTTCTTTTGGACTTTGTTTTTGCTTTTCATTTATGCGCAAAAATGCACAAATTGGCGTTGTACCGCAAAATGGTAGTTTCATATCAACTCAGTTTTTAAAAGGTTGTTGTTGAGTTTCAAGATTAATATTTTGCGTTTTTTTGTCATTTTACTGTTAAATATTGGTGTGGAACCCAATAGGTTAGCAGAGGAGATTGTGACCAGGCACTTTAAGTGACTGCCCCCTCTTAAGTTAACTAATGGTTGACTTAGCAGCAGCCCACCTGCTGAGGGTCTTATTTCCCAGGGTATGGTCAGTGTGGTCAGCCCCAGCTCTACCCCAGGTATAGTGTAGCTATTGTGCAACTAAGTCATTCCATTGCAAGTTATCATCGTGTGAACAAGTCATTTTCCAAGAGTCTCAGAGCTATTCCAGTTTTCAGAGTTATTCCCATCCTTGTTATGTAAGTACCAAATCTTTCTTTGTTTCTTATTACTGCTAGACTACAATCCATATTTGTGTTTATTATTATTGCCATTTCTAAGGAGATTCCTTGTATTTTAAGTGAATTGGATAAGTTTCCTTTGTCTATACAATTGTAGTTCTTTGCACTTGTTGTTACTTTTGTTTTAGTTTGGAAGCACTAATTAAGCCAGTGTTTTGCCCAAACTTGTCCTTTTTTGATTGTCTTTACTCTGTTTATATTTGAAACAGTTGAGGATAATGTTTCCTTGGATTAATTTACCTTGCTATATGGAGGAAGGAAAAGAGTTCTTTTACAAGTTTCCTTGGGAAATAGTTTGGTTTATTATAATTAACTTTACATTTCATTGAAGATGGAGTGTATAGTTATTTGTTGTTTTAGACTCTTCCATGTCCATACTTTTATTGTTCATGTCACAGAGAAGTTTAAACTAGTTGTATGGATTTCATTTCATTATTGGTTTTTCTTGTTATTTGATTTACCTAGTTCATTGCAAAGTTCTTGCTAGGATAACTTTGATTGAGTCACTTTTGATAATTGTTATTGTTCCTTATTTTGCTCATTTTGCCATTAAGGTCTTTCAGTTATGATTAAGTTATTGTTTCTTTTGTACATTAGATTTCTGTGTTTCTATTCCATGAAACTTCAGAGATTTACAGTTCTTGTGTAAGGTTCTAGCATAGACCCCACATGAGATTCCTAGTGCTGTATGCTATGGGTTGTGTATTGCAGAGATGTAGAGATTAAGTAATTGAGTACACCAGCTGTGGAATGTCTTAGGAACTTCCAAGGTTCATGGCTGTGTGTTTGGTTTATTGACATAGGTTTAGCTACATCACACAACTCTGTGCTGTGTGTGTGAGGGCATGGTATAGCTAATTGCTATGTGATCACTGCACAGGTGGCTTACATCCAGAACCACTATCTAGATTGTTTATGTTACAGCCATGTTGCTAGCTCATTAGTATGTATTTGTCTTTCTGGACAGCAGTGTCTATTGTGTATAGCAGTGTTAAAACTTAGTTTTCTTTAGTGGACTCTAGAGTTTTCGTGAATATTTAATAAGGTGGACTGAGGAACTATTTTATCTTTGGCTAAAGGGTATAATAATAAATGTGTTTCTCTATTGTAAAAGTTTATCCTCTTAAGCTTGAGACATTTTCTCTTTGCCATAGAACTTAATGTTTCAGGTTTACTTTGGTTATTTTGATTTAATGTTTGTATTTTAGACATTTCTATTGTATAATCTTATGTTTGCTTATAATCTTTTTTCTTTTCTGTTCTTTTGTAGACTTACGCATCAACCCTTTTTTTTTGTTTTAATCTTTTGTGCTTGTGAATAAAATACTTGTATAAAGAACCAATCTTGTCGGGTCACAATTATATGAAAACTGGAATACGAAACAATCACATAGGAGGGGGGGGACAAAAATGAAAGGCTTGTGGCAATGTACAAACAACATACCAGAATAATGGTTGAATTAGTTAAATAAAAGAAGGGACATATCAAATTCATTAAAAACAATCAAAAATCTTACTAGAGTAGAAGGTAAGTAAAATGCACCTCCTATACAGTGCTTAAAGACACTGGACACTATTGTTATGTACTAAAAATAATTGTTAGCATAAAAACTTACTTGGTAGCGAGCAATGGAGAGCTGTTGATAGTAAGCTTGGGCGATATCGATTTATTTTATTCACGATATATCGCCGACAATACATCGCGATATTCGATATAATCGCGATTAATGAAATTTGACATCATCAGTCTTAAAACTCCAAGTGAAAGTTGTAGAAGAGACATTCCTAGTATAAGAGAGGTGTTCTAATGACATATTCTTCTGGTTTTACTCCAAATCTATGGGGTATCAGCTAGCAAATACATCGCGATATTTAATCGTTAATCGATATATCGCAATTATCGCAATATATCGCGATATATCGCGATATATCGCGATATATCGATATTTCGATTAAAACCAAATCCATCCGATATCGAAATCGTGTCTAAATTAATATCGCGATATTTGATAATATTGTGATATCGCCCAAGCTTAGTTGATAGTATAGAACAGAAACGGCTCCCTCTGAAGTAACGTAGTTTTTTAGAAAGAAGTTATTTCTCACTGAAATATATTTGAATTGAATTCGTGACCTCAGCTGAGGTCTCATATTTAAGGCATCTGAAGGCACACAACTTGTGCGACAAGGTTGTTTTTTCTTCAATTATTCTCTCGCAACCTCGACGACCAATTGAGTCCACATTTTCACAATTTTTTTATTTCTTGCATAATGTTAAGAATACTGGTTTGACAACTACCAAAGATGTCCAGTGCCTTTAATACACACTGGTTTTGTACGTTGGTAAAACCAAATAATTTGATAACGTCACTGTAAAAACACCTGGATCCCTTTTATTGGAGTTTGTGGTCCAACAAGAACCCACCCACACACACAAATGAGAAATAGGAGAGAGCGGTTTTATACATACCTGTCAGAAACAGTGCATTGGGGTCATGTGAGCATCGAATGAACAGCGATAACTCGGCTTGAGTGAAGTCCTGAGTTTCATCCACGTAGATTTCATGGATGACCCAGTCCATGGTCTTGATGTCTCGGAGACGGCTGTAAAGATGAAACACCAGGTCACCTTCATCAAAGTAGCTCTTCTGGTTCTTCTCGTGCTACATGGAAAACAATAGAATAGAAACCTTTTGTATTTTTGCAAAAAAAAAGTTAATGGCCTGCAGCCGATTTCATGAAACGCTAGGATTAATCCTATCTTGAGTTAGGACGAGTAACCCCTCCTAACTTAGGATGGGTTCAATGCATCCTAAGGTCTATGGATACGGAACTTAACTCGTCCTAAGTCCCAAGATTAATCCTAAGTTAGAAATAGTTTGGTAAAATTGACGGCTGATGTTTTAACCCGAGAAGAGTCTCTCTCAATATGCTCAAGGCTAAATGACAACACAACAGACATGAGCAGTAGGCCTGGGCGAATAATTCGTATATACGGTTAATGGCAAATAGGTTTTTCTATCCGTAACCGCGAATGCCTTTTTTTCTTAACCGGATATCCGCAAGGGGCGCGAATACCTATTAATAAACCGGATAGTCCTGTAATTACAACCAAGTAACCGGATATTCCTATTATTTGCGATCATCGGGGCAACAACTGATAGGAATGTTTTGTCTGAATCCTTATGAAACTTCTATTAAGACAGCATAAAACAACATAAATTAAGTATTTATCTATGCTCACCTCCGTGAAGAGTTAAAACAATGACATTTCTGACGTAATTTGTTCAAAGATTACAAAAGTTTTCCTTCACGTACAGTCAATCGAAAAAAAAGAAAAACAAATCGCAATATTTAAATTAGATCCGGTTATTTTTATGATTGAACCGAGTCACACTGTCTAAAACTTATATCAATCCGCCCATAAGATCTCATTCACAAACGAACAGCGCCCTCTAGCCCTCTTTTTTTTTTCTTTTTAATAGCACGCTCTAACGGCGGGAAAAAAATATTCAAATATCCAGTTGATTTCGGATAGTTGGCCAGCGGTTAACCAAATTTCACTATTCGCCCCAGCACTTATGAGCAGGTATTATATAAGTGTAACATAAGCAGTGAAGTGGAAACACATTCATAGATAGAGATAGAGAGTCAGAAAGCACAAAGCAACTTTTGTTATTTTTGATACAATACACAACTAAATTGGACACAAGGATACAACTTTTTGTTGTGCAGCATTCTCTCTTTAACAGTGGTTCGTCGGCCAATTAGCTAGTTACAACACCTGAGGACCAATCAAAAACCTCTCCAGGTTGTCCTGCAGACTAGTTCAGTGTTTATAAGCATCCCTATTTAACATGTAATATAACATATTAAGAGTGAAAAGCTGGTGGCCAGGTGAAACGACAAGTCCAATGATTGGCTAGCAAAACCTGTTAAGCTATACCAGCACTCCAAAGCACTATGATGCCATCAGTTTTGTTTAAAATACCCTACTGTCAGACAACCACTTCGCCCCTCAATTATTGCATCAACATGCCAGACGGTGACTGCGCTATATATTCCGACATACCTATGTTCCGACAAACCTATATTGCGAAAAAAACCTTGAAGTTTACATACTAGGGTTAATGTTATGGTTAATATTATGGTTATGGTTATGGTTATGGTTATGGTTATGGTTAGGAAACGGAAAACGCACTAGGTATGTCAGAACATTGGGGTGTCGGAGCATAGGTTTGTAACTTGCCAGTAGTACCAGCAGTCAGTACACGGAGTAATCATAAAGCTTGGAGATGATCATTCACGTATGTTGACACATATTGGCCGAGATCTGGGTACTGATCTTCCTTAGGCTTTTCATCTTGCTCTAAAAGGAAGTAAACCACCCATTTTGTATAAAAGTAAAAATCTGTTGAAGACAATTTTATTTGTGAACTATTTCCTTACAAAATTAAATAAAAATATAAAAAAATATCCAAACGAACCTCGTATTTCTTGAAGAGCAGGTATATCTCCTCTCGGTCAGCAGTGAAGTTTGGCGCCCTCTTGCGACCGAGATCCTTGTAGCTCTCCAGTGATAGATGACCTTGGTCAGTGTGTAGAGCTTCAACTGAACCTGCAAGTACAGAACAAAACAACTTATTAAACGCAGTGGACACTATTGGTAATTGTCAAAGACTAGCCTTCACAGTTGGTGTATCTCAACATACGCACCAAATAACAAACCTGTGGAAATTTGAGCTCAATCGGTCATCGAAGTTGCGAGATAATGATGAAAAAAAAATAACCCTTGTCACATAAAGTTGTGTGCGTTTAGATGGTTGATTTCGAGACCTCAAGTTCTAAATCTGAGGTCTCAAAATCAAATTCGTGGAAAATTACTTCTTTCTCGAAAACTATGGCACTTCAGAGGGAGCCATTTCTCAAGAAAGCGTGAACTTTTTCTCAACCCCTACCTTTGATGAAAGAAACGATTTCCATCCAAATCAGCGTGGGATGATAAGACAACTTCTTCTTGTTGATCTTAGGCCACATCTCGTCGGCAAACACTTCGTAAGTGACCTCCCGTCTGGGGTCATACTTTGCCCTCCGATCTCCACCTCCTTGGTTGTCATGACGACCACCCTGGGCAGCGGCCCCGATGTTGTGAATGTCACTGTCATCGTCATCGTCTGGGGTACCCTCTTTCGAAGGGTCGTCCTCCTGAGTTCTTTCTGGGTCCTCCTCGTTTTCAAAGTCCTCATCGTCCAGGAGGGGTATAAAGGTCAACGGCCCATCCTCTGCAGGATAACAAAAACAGAATGGCATCACATCTAAGAATTCTAGAACTGGCATTATGGACCGAAGGAAGAAAACAACAGCTTTTAAGGAGTCTTGTCAAAAGTAATTCAAGGTCAAAGTTTTGTCTAACTGTAGTAGAGACATGTTTTGGGGGACTTTTTGTTATTCATAATCAAAATTGTACAACAAAATTGTCAGGGTTTGCCTAAAAAAATATTGACCAGAGCTGGATTTGAACCAACAACTCTGGATTAACTTGCCAGCGCTCTACCAACTAAGCTATCTAGCCCTATGTTTGCCGTCTCCTCATTTTCTCAGTATTTTTTCAGTCAATTCATGTGATTAACATCACAGTTTGAGGCAAACAGGCTAAATTGGATGTGATTTACAATCAGTAATTAGCATTTAGGCCTAACAGTAAAACCAGTAAGAAATATTATTGTTAAAATTTGTTTAAAAAAACACACATTGAGTACAGGACTGGATGTGGAAAACAAACAAAAAGAACTACTAAATACTGTCTAGATGTACATTTATTTGACTTTCTGACCATGACCTCTCACCTTCTCCCCACCCTCTGATCTTTCTCTTCATCGATCCATCAGCAGCCCGTGGGAAATAAGGGCGTGGCAGCGATGCGTCAAGGAGCAGCATAAACTGACGCGAGCTCAGGAACAACGGGTACCGAGCCTGAGGAGCGTCCTGGAACCGTTGAGGGATCGGGGTATCCTGAAGGCGTTGGGGCTCCGTCGCGCACTCGCAGGCGTGGGTCATGTCGCAGAAGTTGCGCTGGACTTCACTGCACAGCACGGCGTTCTTTGTGATGAAGATTTGATGGAGATGATCCATCATGGTCGGGACTGCTTCGTCGTTGTTGTCTGCAGTGTCATCTGCTGATGGGGCGCCCTCAATGCAAGCAGTCTTGGCATCGAGGCGTCCTCTGGTCTCATTATGAAAATCGTCAGCTTTAGCATCTCCCTCTGCTGACACATCCTCATCTAAAATGACAAAAAAAGTATCAGATAACTTTGTCCTTTTACTCCTTCAATGCCAAGTTTTTTCAATTTTTTAAAAATTTTGTAAAAAAGAAAACCTATTTTACTGACCAAAGAAAGTGTATCTCGCTGGTTTGTTGTCTTGGTACATCCCAAATCAAAAGTAATTCTTTACAGAGTGATAGGTTATAAAGTAAAGGGTCCTTTTTCCATTGTTTCAAAGTGTGATTAAAAACAAGCAGACCCATGGTGGTATCGATCGTAGCTGAAAAAAAATATGCAAAATATTCTTGCAAGAACCCAAGGTTGTACATGTACAAAATTGTATAATAGGTTAGGGTAATAATGCCCTCTCGTGATAACATGTAGATTTAGACGGCCACTTCAAATTAATGTTTGACTGATGGCACTTTTTGAGTACATTAAATAGATTGTGTATGTACGATATTGCCACTTTTGGAATACACAAATTAGATCGTACATGTAAAACCTTGGCACTAATAAACAAGTTAAAAACAATTAACTCTAAAATATAAACCTCCAATATCTTCCACAGGTCTTATCCTCTGTATAAATAAGACAATTGTGACAATTTCTCAAGGACTCCTGAATGTCTTACCAGCATCCTCTTGTGTCTTATCTTGATGAACAAACGCTATGTCTCTTGGCAGCCATGGCTCACCAATCTCCGAGGCCCTCTGCCAATACTTGAAGAACTTTGTCCACATTCGGTACAAGCAACAGGTTGTCTTTCCTATATTAATCAAAAGTAATCCAAACTTTGTTTACAAATAAAACAGCAAACAAGTTTGTTTTTTTGCAATCATGTTATGACAGAGCGGGAAGATGAATTAAACTTTAATTGTTTAAAGGCAGTGGACACTATTGGTAATTACTCTTAATAATTATTAGCATAAAACCTTTCTTGGTGACAAGTAATGGGGAGAGGTTGATGGTATAAAACATTGTGAGAAACGGCTCCCTCTGAAGTGAAGTAGTTTTCGAGAAAGAAGTAATTTTTCGCGAATTTGATTTCGAGACATCAAATTTAGAATTTGAGGTCTCAAAATCAAGCATGTGTAAGCACACAAATTCGCGTGACAAGGATGCTTTTTTTTCCCATCATTATCTCGCAACTTCGACAACCAATGCAGCTCAAATTTTCACAGGTTTGTTATTTTATGCATATGTTGAGATACACCAAGTGAGAAGACTGGTCTTTGGCAATTACCAATAGTGTCCACTGTCTTTAAAGGCACTGGACATCTTTGGTAATTGTCAAAGACCAATATTCTCACTCGGTGTATCCCAACATAAGCATAAAATAACAAATCTATGAAAATTTTGGCTCAATTGGTCGTTGAAGTTGCAAGAGAACAATGAGAGAAAAGGCACCCTTGTTGCACAAATTTGTGTCCCTTCAGATGACAAAGCAGATTCAAAAACTTCAATGCGAAATTACCTTTTGTCTCAAAAACTACTTTATTTCAGAGGGAGTCATTTCTCACCATATTTTATACCATCAACAGCTCTCCTTTAATCGTTACCAAGTAAGTTTTTATGCTAATATATATTTTGAGTAATTACCAACCATGTCCAGTGCCTTTAAAAACTAAAACAACAATTTTTACCGCAAACAAACTGAGGAGTTTCATTAAAAATAAATATTCTTTCTATCAACTTTTAAAACAAAAAAAACTAACTACTTTTATGAAACACAAAGAAGAGACATTGATTATTAATTTGTTCTTCATTCTTCACCTGTTCCACTTCTGCCGAGCAATAAGAGAGACGAGGGCGGTTTCATCTGCAGATTGATAATCGAATGCTCGAGTTCCGTCACACGGAACGGGAAATCCACCTTCACATTACTGTCATTCAGCACGGCATTTACGAGCGTGGAGGTTACGGAGTAGAACTTCATGATGTGGTACTCGTTCTCTCTGGAGCTGGCGGGAGGGAAGAATGGTTGAGGGGGCTTCTTGGCATTGTCCTGGAAGGATCGCCCTTTCCGCTCTGGGGAGCTTCCGGTGATCTCCCTGAACAACGTTGGTAACCGTTGCTGAGTTTTACCTCCTTAGGAAAAAGCAAAACATAGTCGTAGAGCCGTGTCACACGAGACAACTTTTAGAGGCATCTTGGAGGCAACCAACTGCAGTGCATGCTACAGGACCACTCCGGTAGCATACAAGTAACAACGTCTTACGATAACAAAATATGTGAAAAATCAACTGTGAATGCTTCTCTTCTTTGAGATTGGCTGGAACTGGTCGCCTGTAAACTACCTGTAAATTGCCTGCGACACGACCCATAAAATATTGACGCAATACAAACGTTGCATTGTATAATACATTTATTCTGCTACTGTTATTCACAAATCTGGGTCATGACCCTTGTGCCCTTGAGCAAGGCACAAAACCCTAAGTAATTATTGCTTGGTAAAGAGTTGGGAAGGTATGTAGTGTATTTTGCTCTACCATGTCTACCAGCCATGCTTCTAGTTTATGATAACCATGCCTACATCCTTATTGACTGTAATAATAATAATATAAAAATTTACATTTATAAATTAAGGGGTTACCCCGTTTCAGCCCCAGGAGTAGGGGGCAACCTGCCCCTGGAGACAGTTGATTTTGGTCATTTGCCCAAAATAGCTAAGTGTAGCCCCTCTCCTTGAAGTGGCCGTACACCTTGTGGCCGTAGACCTTGTGATAATAAGCGATATATCATAAAATATAAAATCTTAAAAACTTACCAGTTGGGACTTTGTTACTCATTCCAATCAGATTCTTACGGATGATACATTCTTCGCCTCTCTCCACCGACTTGACAATGACCTCGATGGCATGTGACACTTTGTCATGGTCAAGGACAATTTCCCATATACGGATGACCTCTGAATAGACTCTGCCCCCTGCTACAGCCATGCCTTCAGAAGAACTGTCCTCTGCAATTGGAATAATTGATTATAAGAATAAAGATAGGCAAATGCAGCTTAAGTTACCAATGTTAAAAATGGACTGTCAAAACATTGGTAATACACAAAAGAGAATAGCATAACTAAAAAGCGGCTAAATGACTCGGTCATAAAAACAGAACTCAGAAAATGTTTTCTGTGCACATCTGGCAAAATTTTCCCTCTACCATTGTTTTGGTTGATCTGTTTAATATTTCCATGAAGACATATCACATGAAATGTCCGCAGTCGACATAGAGGGCGTGCACCGCATACACAGACGACAATTGAGCTCAGCATTTCCCAAGTACTACTTCAATGTCCAGAGTTTTCCTTCAATAAATCAAAATTTTTGCTCAAAATTTTCTTTTAAAATTTCTGACAGTCTAGACTTTTATCTCTGCTTTTCAAATTCAAAACCGAGGTAATAACTAGTTCTTATGTATGGCATTTTACAACACTGTATCAATGCGCTTTACATTAGTGCTCTGGTCATTGGGCCCAAAACATTCCTTTCACGTTTCTCAGCTCCCTGGGGAGTATACAGCCCGCGCCGCCGTATGCTCATAAGGTTTTTACAAACACAATACCAACTTCTACCCTCACAGGTACCCATTTTATATCCCTGTGTGGAGAGAAGAAATTATAGTAAAGCGTCTAGCTCAAGGACACACAAGTCACAACTTGGATTCGAACCCACACTGCGATGACTTAACAACCAGAACTTAAATTTGGTGCTCTTAACCGCTCGGCCATGACACCCCATACACGACACCAAGGCTGAGCTATCTCACCTGAGGCAAGTCTTTTATCACACTCGTCGCTACATCTTGGTGAGAAGGCTATCGCCAGCTCCCACAGGATGCGACTCCCTCTGTTCAGTCTAGCCTCGTAAAGCTTCATGTTGTGCTGCTTCGGTAGTCCCTCAAGGGGCTTACAGAGACGCCCTCGCCAGGTCCCGTTACCAAGCATCTGAATCTTGCGGATTGACGTCTCCTTCAAGCTGTGTAGGACTTGCTTGTCACGTAAGAACTTCCAAACCTTTCATGAGGACACAGGATTTTGTTTAATAAGACCAACTTTATTTTCAAAAACTCACAAGCTGTTCCTTAGTGTAAGATTTTACACTTTGCATGGTGGAAAAACGATATGGAAAGGTTTGGGGTAACACCAAGTAATGACTATCTCTAAATGAGTTGGGGTGGTTCTGAAAAGATCCGTTGGTTTCAACTCGATGTTTCGATCAGTAAGCTCGACAGAAGACGATCAGAGCATACTGATCGAAAAACGTTGAGTTGAAACCAACGGCCACCCCAACTCATTCAGAGATAGTCATTACATGGTGTTACCGCAAACCTTTCTATAAGCTGTTTCTTATTTGTTCATTGTTTGAGTCTGCTTTTATATCTTTATACTTTACACATGATTTAAAAAAAACCTATACTAAACCATTTCATATAGGATTTGAAACTTTGCATGGTTGGTAAGCCTAATGGTGGAAGCATAATCAGCTGAGGGTTTGTGACAGCACGTGTAAATCACTTTTTAGAAGTGCTGCTTCTGAGAAGAACCAGTGGTCGACAACTCAAGGTTTCGATCAGTATTCTCTGATCGTCTTCAAGAGAATGCTGGAATCTGTTGCTGGATGTTGCTTAGGCACTGGATATAAACTGGTCTTCTAGTTGGTCTTCCAGCAACAGAGTAAAGCATCTTTCTACAGACGATCAGAGCACACTGATCGAAAACGTTGAGCTGCTAACCAACACTACTCAAAAGAGATTTATGGATGATGCTCCTGCAACTTCAACTTACAGATGGGTTCCACAAGGCGTCATCGGCCGCCATATTTGATGTATTAACACTGGAAAAGTTCATGTGTAAACGTGCTGCGCGTGACTCTCAGCTAATAGTAGCTCTTCACGCATGCACAATTCATCGAATATGGCGGCCGATGACGCGCATTGCAATCCATCTATTAAACCATTTGAAAGCATGTTCTTACATACATGAGCAATGTCAGCTTTATAAAATAAAATACATTTTTTTGAAAGCCTAAGTGTTTTCAATAATTTTGTCTTTATAACCACAATCCCACTGAATTCACACAAACCTTGGCAGTGCATTCCACTTCCCAGGTGAGATCGTCGAAGATGCTGGCGTTGATTATGATTTCCTCATCCTCATCCTCATCTTCATCTGGGTGTTGGGGAAAACAAGTTATGTTCATAATTAATATGGTCACCATTAGGCCTGGGCGAATTATTCGAATATCCGGTTAATGGCGAATAGGTTTTCCTATCCGTAACCGTGAATGCCTTTTTTGTCTTAACCGGATATCCGCATAGGGCGCAAATACCTCTATACAAACCGGATAATTCTGTAATAACAACCGAGTAACCGGATATTCTTTAACTATCCGAATATCCGCGGACGTCGGGCGACAACGGATATAAATGTTTCGTCTGAATCCTTATGAAACTTCTGTTAAGACAGCATAAAACAGTATAAATTAAGTATTTAACTATGCTCACCTCCGTGAAGAGTTAAAACAATGACATTTCTGACGTAATTTGTCCAAAGATTACACAAGTTTTCCTTCACGTAGAGTCAATTACGATCAAAAGAAAAAGCAAATCGCCATCTTTAAATTAGATCCGGTCATTTTTATGAATGAACCGAGTGACACTGTCTAAAACTAATATCAATCCGCCCATAAGATCTCATTCACAAACGAACAGCGCCCTCTATTGGCAAAGAAAAATATTTTTTTTAATATTTTTTTTTTAAATAGCGCCCTCTCGTGGCGAAAAAATTATTCGAGTATCCGGTTAATTTCGGATAGTTGGCCAGCGGTATCCGAATAACAAAATTTCACTATTCGCCCAGCACTAGTCACCATGGTTCAGTGGTTAGACTGCAGAACTTTCAATCACAAAGTTGTGGGTTCAAATCCCACCAAGCTAACTGTAATCTTGTAACTGAATCACAGTTTATTGATTTGTGCATGTCACAATTATAGATGTTAAACCAATGACCGTATGTATGAGAGAGATTGGCTGTTGCCAGCTTGGTGTTGATACTCCCTTAAAATAAAGTGTGTGCACTTAAAGGAAAAAAAGAAGTGACTAGCATATTGAGCTTTAAAAGTCATTATATTTTTAGGAATCAAGTAGTAAACATCAAGGGAAACCAAATTGGTAAAATTTCAATAAATTTTTGCTTGCTCGTTATCACTTGTTCACCCCCGTTTTTTGTATAGATACTATTAATAAAGTCTGGTTCCCAACCTTCATTGTCAAGAACCTCCCTAAACTCATCGTCCACTTCATCTTCATCATCAATAGTCGGGTTGCCAAGCTCTCCGTTTCGTTGGGGAGATATCGCAGTCTTTGGCTTTCTCGTTGTCACTTCCTCTAGGCCTGGTTGCTTAGGAACATAAGCAGGCATCAGATAGAGCAAGGACTCAACCTCTTGCTTGAGGCGTTCCTTCCGAGGGACATGCTCGGCGGGTTGTTGGGAGGAGTGCTGTCCATCACGACTGTGGGGCTTGACTCCATCGTAGTTTTCCCATTCCTCAGAATAATCTTCAGATGATGCAGTATCACCTTGAAAATCACATCAATAAATAAAATATAAAATACGGTTCAAGATTGTGCAGGTCACTTTGTTGCCTTCTTAAAGACACTGGACACCATTGGTAATTGTCAAAGACCAGTCTTCTCACTTGGTGTATCCATGTGTATCTCAACATATGCATAAAATAACAAACCTGTGAAAATTTGAGCTCAATTGGTCGTCAAAGTTGGGAGATAATACTGAAAGAAAAAATACTTTTGTTACATGAAGTTGTGTGCCTTCAGATGCTTGATTTCGAGACCTCAAAATTTAATTCTGAGGTCTCAAACTCAAATTCGTTGAAAATTACTTCTTTTTCGAAAACTACGTTACTTCAGAGAAAGTCGTTTCTCACAATGTTTTATACTATCAACCTCTCCCCATTACTTGTTACCAAGTAAAGTTTTATTTTATGCTAATAATTATTTTGAGTAATTACCGATAGTGTCCACTGCCTTTAAGATTGTGCAGGGCATTTTGTTCTCTTCTTAAACTATTGAATTAAATAACTTAACCCATTCTGTAAAATCTTTGTGAAAAATGTTGACTGTGAATGTGTTGACTATCTTTCAATTCTCTTTTGAGAGCGTCGAAGTACATTGCGCATAAACACAAATGAAAAAGATTTTCTCTGAGTGCTTGTTCAACTCATTTTGATTCTGGTCTAGTAAAAACAAATCTGGTCCAGTAAACATATTGAGCTGTAAGCCATGTAACCTTGTGGATTCATCCAAATGTTAGCCCTGTTCGGGAACTTTGACTGATTGTAAAAACATTATTCGGTCAGTTTCTACATCTTGACTAGCTGGACGAAAAGAACCAGTTAAAGATAAATTTCATTTCCCTATCTACTAGGATGAGAACATCACTACAACCTCCGACTACCTGTACCCTATAAATTGAACAACATCTCTTCACACTCTTCAGTCTCCTGACGATGACTAGAACAAGCTAATCAAAAACTTGAGACCAAACTTGAGACCAAAAAACTCACTCCGCGGCAGTGGAATGAGTAACGAAAAGTCCCTTCGATCCACTAAAGAGAAAGTAGTAGTCCTGCCCGGTTTCCTACCTTCCACCCAGGTAGTAGTTAAAAAGCAGGACAGAACTGAAAAGTTTCCCGAATAAGAAAAGTCTACTCTGCAGTAGTGGAGAAGTCTCCCGAATTCCCCCCAAATCTACTCCGCTGTAGTACAATATAAAGCAAGACAACTTTTCAAAAGAATATAATCTACCTGGCAAGTAGATACACACGGTGGGTATCGCAAACCAAATATACATGTATATCACTTACTTGTTTTGCCTGTTTTGCTCATCATGTCCCTCTTATCGTCACTGTAGTACTTGGCAGCATCAGCAAGAAACATGTAGCGTCGGTCGGTGTTCTTGATCATATCGAGGGGTACCTTCCCTCCGTGGTTCCTAAGCCTAGGATTCACCTTGTGTGAGCTGAGTAGCTTGACAACGCTGGTCGATTGAGTCTTGGTGCCCTTGCTGAGGGCCAAGTGGAACAGGGTGTTGCCGCTGCGGTCCCTGGCGTTCTTGTCAAGGTACGAGACGGAGGTCTCATCAGAAGAATACGTAGTCAGGAGTAACTCCAACATGGAAAACTTGCGGTCTACAAAACAAACAATTAAGACGGCGTAACACTTGTGTCTTTGAGCAAGGCACGTTATCATAATTGCTTCTCACCATCAAGGATTACAAATGGGTACCGGCGAGAGCTGGGGAGTAATCTATGATGGACTGCCATCCTGTCCAGTGGGAAGGAAACTGGATAAAAATACCAGCTTGATGATTCATATTGGCTCGGGACAATCTTTACTTTACAACGACGTTCATCTAGAAAAAAATGTTAAATTGAACCCAACATAAAACAGGACAACTAGTCTCCTTACCATCTTGTAAAATTCCAATTTTCAGCGCAGCATGTAAAGGAGTGTCACCCACATCAACGACCAACTGCGAGGGCGCCGCTCCGTATTTCAAGAGAAGGTTTACGAGAGAATAGTAGTTATTCTGGAGGCAGTAAAGCAGTGGAGTCACGTGGTCATCCAGAAGACCGTTAGGTTTAGCCTTATTCTGGGGAAGCAAAAATAGATTGAATCTTTGAAACTCTGTTTGTTAAACTTATATTACAAAATGATTAGTTAAGAGACGAGGCTTAGTTATACAGGATGAAACATTACAGAATCTCTAAAGAATCTTTAAAAAAAACGGATGTTGACAAATTTTCCTACACCTCTCCTTTATTTCAGGTCCTTTGTCATCCAAAATACCTCAAATTAGAAGTCAACAACCCGAGGTCACAATTTAGGAAAATTATTTTCTTTTCTTGGGCTCGCAAATCTGTCTAGAATAGATTATTTTGAGGGCCTACAAAATATTAATGAGGCTGATGCTCCGTTTTTCCTTATAAAGTGGGGAGCACCCTCCAGTGACAACAAACCACATATAAACTGATGTAACAAAAGCAGTCAATGAAATAAAGATAATTACAGGAGAAATCTTTGACCATTCACAGGCCGGGCAGCTAACCTGTAACAAAGCTTCAACCATCGGAAGCCTCCCTGGTGCTTTAGTCAGAGACTCCCACGCCAACAGGAACGCTAAGATGGACACGCACGACGCATCACACCCATACGCTACTCCCTTGCTGTTCTGGTGTGCACTGCTACTCCCTCCGACAAACAACATAAACAAACTCCACCATTTGTGTTCCTTGGCCAACTCTTTCACCGCCTCATTCCAGAAGGTTGGTGGGGCAGCACACTTTGTTGTTGGGCGGATTTCTGTAAAAGAAAATTAAAGAAGATTCCTTTAAAATAAAGTTTCATTTTAATTAGGTATATCCTTTACCATAAACAACTTCAGTTTTAAATCATCTTTGTAAATCTTGTTTTTGAATATTTGTGTTTCATATGCGATCGATTTCTTGTACTCTAACTCTTTGTAATTTGTCTATTTAAACTCTTTGTAATTTTTCCATTTAATCTCTATGTAATTTGACTGCAATTCAGCCTTTGTCTGCGATGGTCTTTGTTTATTAACAAACATTTAAAATCAAATCAAATGACTAAAATTGGTCTAGCTGCAAAAATGTTCCCGGTATTTTACTTCATTAATCTCGTTGTAATCTTTACCTTGAACCTCTTCCAGGGAAAGCAAAAGTGCTTTCAGGCAGCGGTTAACATCCCGATACAAGAATGTATGTTCATGGTGAAGGCCGATAAACTCCAGAAACAGATCCACTGCCTCGTCATGTTTGCCTTGTTCTTGACATTTCAATCCTTTCTTGTAAGCGTCAAGTCTGGACTCCTCCTCTATTCATAAAGAAGAAGGAAAAAAAACAGATTTGGTTTAAACTCTATAGTGTAGACGAATTTCACCTCTCTAAATGTTTTCTATGAAAAAGAATTAAAGGCAGTGGACACTATTGGTAATTACTCAAAATAATTATTGCCATAAAACCTTTCTCTGTGACGAGTAATAGGGAGAGGTTGATGGTATAAAACATTGTGAGAAACGGCTCCCTCTGAAGTGACATAGTTTTCGAGAAAGAAGTAATTTTCCACGAATTTGATTTCGAGACCTCAGATTTAGAACTTGAGGTCTCGAAATCAACCATCTAAACGCACACAACTTTGTGTGACAAGGGTTATTCTTCTTGCATTATTATCTCGCAACTTCGATGACCGATTGAGCTCAAATTTTCACAGGTTTGTTATTTTATGCATATGTTGAGATACACCAACTGTGAAGGCTAGTCTTTGACAATTACCAATAGTGTCCACTGCCTTTAAACAAACACACATCAAAATCAACTTGCTTCAATAATGAATGTTAGGTGAGGTAGCACCATGTGTATGTCCCTTTTGAGTAATGGTGCTGAGAAGAGTCGGTGGTTGACAACTCAACATTTCGATCATTATGCTCTGATTGTCTTCAGCAGTTGATCAGCAGAGCATACTGACCAAAACGTTGAGCTGTCAACAATTGGTTCTTTTCCAAGCCAAACACTACTCAAAAGAGACTTAAACATGGTGCTACTGCAAACATCACCTTATTATACTCCCACCATGCAAAGTTTCAAATCCTGCTTAACAATAAATGAATGTTTAACCTGCTTACTGCGAGATAAACTGAATTGAACACCACTTGCAGCTGTACCTTTCTTTTGCTGCAGCTCTCTCTTCTCTTTCCGTTTTAAATTTTCCTTTCTCTTCTTCTCCTCTTGCTTTCGTCGTATCTTCTGCTGACGTGCACTTTCTTTCTTCTTCCTCTCTACCTCTCGTTGCCTCTCGTCTTCTATCTTTTGTCGTCTTTTGCGTTCCTCTTCTAGTCGTTCCTGCTCCTCCTCAAACAATTTCACCTGTCTCACTCTCTCAATCTCCTCAAACATTTCTTCCCTCTTTCTCTTTTTTTCTTCTTCTCGCCGTTTTTCTTCGGCCGCCTCTTGTTGCTTTCTCAGCGCGTCTTGTCTTCTCTTTTGGGCCTGCCTCTGTTCCCATTCTGATTCTGTCTCAGTTATCTGCTCACGTTGCCAAGGTGGCTTCTACAGATACAAAATGAGTTTTTTTCATGAGATATGGCCTAACACCTCAAGGCCCGAGGGCCACTTCAAGGAGAGTACAACATTTCACTTATTTAGGGCTGTCAACCCAAATTAAATGTTAACGGGCACATTGCAACCTACTCCTGGAGCTGAAACAGCTCCCCCACACCCCTTCACAGTCTGTAAGGATACAGGCATGAGTATCATCCACTAGGAGCAGAATGCACTACCTTCCCAAATTTGTATGATACAATTATGTTTTAAGACACTGGACACTTTTGGTAATTGTCAAAGACCAGTCTTTTCATTTGGTGTACTTTTCATCTCAACATATGCATAAAATAACAAACCTGGGAAAAGTTTAGTTCAATTCGTCGTCAAAGTTTCGAGACAACAATGAAAGAAAAAAACAACCTGTCACACGAAGACCTCAAAATCTAATTCTGAGGTCTCAAAATCAAATCCGTGGAAAATTACTTCTTTTTCAAAAACTACGTTACTTCAGAGGAAGCCGTTTCTCACAAAGTTTTATATTATCAACAGCTACCCATTACTCTCGTTAACAAGTGAGGTTTCATGCCAATAGTTATTTTGAGTAATTACAAATAGTGCCTTTAAGTGCCTGCTCATGTATAGTCTTTTATCCCTTTAGCACTCATGCACTATTCAACATAGCGTCAATCACTCCTCACAATAAGAGTAAATATTAATAGTAAACTTGCGGGTACAACCATGAGTAAAATCTCTTTTGAAGGAGTGGTGGCTCACAAGAATTCACAAGAATTTTGGCCGTGCCAGGGAAACCCTCAGATAACTTTCATTAAGATTAATTTCTTTGAGATCAACTTTTTGAATGGATAAATTAAAATAACAATAGACTCACCTTATCGCCAAATATTCTGCCAGCATCAAAAAACGGTGCTGGTTGCTGAAGATAAGAAATTTCATACAAAATTATTTTTCAGGAGAAAGTACAGTATCGTTAAGTGTGAATTATTTGTCATCTCTATACATTTGGTTTGCGATAACACCATGTGTGTATCTACTTGCCAGGTAGAGTTTGTTCTTTGAGAACCGTCTTCTTTATTCTACTACCACAAAGTAGATTTATCGGATGTTCATGAGACTTCTCAGTTCTGAAAAGAAACGTCCTGCTTTTTAACTACTACCCGGGCGGAAAGTATAGAAAATTGGCTGGGACTACTACTTTAGCTTATAGGATCATAATTAACTCTACTACTGCGGAGTCAGTTCCTACGTTGTAAATTAGTCTCAAGGTTTTGATTAGCTTGCTCTAGTCATTGTCTGGAGACTACCGCAAACCAAAAAGATATTGATAACTCACCGTGCAATGTCACAAATCATATAGTTGTAATCTCACAAGCATTTTAAGTATAGGCGTGCAAGTCTTGCGCTCTTCAAATTTTTTTGTTTTGAAAACATGGGTTCCAACTAACATGTATGTATGTCATTTCATGACTTAGCAGCCTAGTGCAATAAGTTCACCAGGGTGTGGGTTCGAATCCTGGGCATGACAATTTAACCACAATTGCTTCTCTTCGTGGCGACAGACATATTGGCAGCAGGGAGCTGAGATGGGTCAATGAATTGACCAAAGTACTATTGAAACATGCACGTGTGAAAGTCTACCATTGGCTGAGAGTCGTGCGCAGCGCCCACACATTTCCATTGTTTTACATCAAAGATGGCGTCAAGTGCAATCCATCTCTTGGGCGAGACTTGCGAAGTCTAACACTGCACCAAATCTGGTGGTCAAGTTTTAGGACAAAAAACAGTGTTTTGCATGGGCTTACTTTGATTGCAGCTAGGTGATTTGTAAAAAGTTTTAAAAGAGGATTTTTCTTTCATCAATCAAAACCTCAGACAGAAATGTTTTCAATTGAGAATAATAAAACAATAATAACAGATTCTTATACAGCGCATTTCACAATAAACCGTATCAATGCGCTTTACAATTGTCCCCTGGTCATTGGGCAAATAACATCCCTTTAAAGCCATTGGACCCTTTCGGTAAACAGTGTTGTCCAAGGCCCACACTTTGTGAACCACAATTTCTATATTAAATAACAAACCTGTGTAAAATTTAGGCTAAATCGGTCATCAGAGTCGGGAGAAAACAACGGAAAAACCCACCCTTGTTTCCGCGCGTTTCGCCGTGTCATGACGTGTGTGTTTAAAATAAATCCGTAATTCTCGTTAACGAGAATTTATATTGTGTCACTGTTTTCTCAAAAAATAAAGGATTTCATGGAATAATATTTCAAGAGAAGTATTTCACCACTACCTTTTGTAAACCCCGAAAGTTATTTGTAAATCTGTGAACTTTAAATTTTTTTCTGAACCCAAAGGGTACAATGGCTTTAATCTTTCTCAGCTCCCATTAGGGAGTATACAGCCCCGAGCTGCCGTGGCGCTCCAGTGGCTTTTCATTCACAACATCAACCTCTACCCTCGCAGGTATCCTTTTATACCCCTGGGTGAATAGAAGTAATTATAGTTAAGTATTTTGCTCAAGGACTCAAGTCTCACGTCAGGTATTCGAACTCACACTCCGGTGACTTATCCACCTGAACTTGAATTCAATGCTCTTAACCACTTGGCTACGACACTCTACAATTGGCAGCAATATGAGTCTTTACTTTAAAACTAACCCGTGGTTGGTTTAGGCGAGGTTGGTTTAGGCGAGGTTGGTTGGATGAAAACATTTTCTTTGGATCAAAGAATGGCTGTTCAGGACTTGGTGGACGAGTTGGGAACCTGGGACGAGGGTATTGCTGGTGCTGAACCTTCAAATTATAAAAATAAAGAGAGTTAAAAAAGGGTGTATATTTACATCGATTAAAGGCAGTGGACACTATTTGTAATTACTCAAAATAGTTGTAAGCATAAAAACTAACTTGGTAACAAGAAATGGAGAGCTGTTGATGGTATAAAACATTGTGAGAAACAGCTCCCTCTGAAGTAACATAGCTTTAGAGAAAAAATTAATTTTCCGTAAAAATATTTGAATTTGATTTTGAGACCTCCGATTTAAAATTTAAGGTCCCGAAGTCAAGCATCTGAACTCACACAACTGTGTGTGACAAGCGTGTTTTTCCTTCCATTATTATCTTGCAACTTCGGCGACCAATTGAGTTCACATTTTCACAGGTTTGTTATTTTGTGCATTTGTTGAGATACACCAAGTGAGAAGACTGGTCTTTGACAATTACCAATAGTGTCCATTGTCTTTACATCGTTCCAGTACCCCCTGCTAAAACATAAGATTCGAACTGCCTCTAGTCACCGGGCAATCTCGGTGGTCTAGTTGGTATGACACTAGTCTAGAATTGCAAAGGTCGTGGGTTTGAATCCCACCCAAGTAATATGCCTGTGATTTGTTTTCACAGCACTCAGGAAAGTTCGGAGTAGACCTGTACAGTGCTAACACCCAAATAAGAGTTTATACACAAAGAACAATTTACAGCAATATTTGGGAAATATTACATTTTTGCCACAAAAAAAAAGACAAAAGGGGAGCACATAGACTGAATTGCTTTTATAATATATTTAATGGGCATCTTGATGGTAGCTACCTGACATATACCATCCCCAAACCCGACAGATGCAGACGAGGGCACTCAAACCAATTTAACATTTTGGCTCCCAGCTCACATATTTATGGCAAAGCTTTTTTCCCCTGAACCAAGAAGTCTTGGAACAACCTGAAGCTGTCAACCATTGCTCAATCGTGTCTAACAACATTTAAAGCTGCTGTTCTCAATGCCCCAGTCCTCCCTCCGCCACAAACAGTCAAAACTTTGTCATGGGAGTATTTTGGAGGAAAACCAGCCAAGAAACAAGAACAAACTCAAAGGCATCTTGAATAGCTGATTGGCTTAGAGGTGATCCATTCACCTTGGTCACTTCTTTCTGATTGGTTAAGGAAACGCATTTTTTTTACTGGTGACAGTGACTGTTAATATTTGTTTGCTTAATTGTTATGCATTTCTTTCCTCCGAGAGGGAGGGAGATGGTCATTAAAATGAGATTTAGAAAACTTTCTCAAACAATTTCACTTCAAATTAAAGTTGCTTACATTTCCTGGGTTGTATGGGAATCGTGGCTGTCCCCTCTGTTGTTGCTGTGGTGGTGGGCTATACTGCTGCTGCTGCTGCTGTTGCTGTTGTTCTTGCCAATTAGACGTTAATCTCTCCCACTCCATAACAGTAGCCCGCAGTAAGCTATACACCTCACTGTGAGCCCTTACAGCAACATCCAAAGGCTTCTGATCATGTCTGTCCGTTCTGGTTGGATCAATGCAATACTTCTTGAGGATGATTACAACGACTTGAGTATATTGAAACGGACATGCCGTCTTGGCGACGACGTGAAACAGAGAATAGCCGAACCGATCCGTGGGGTTCCTCTCGGCGCTGGTTTTGTAGACATGCTGGAAGAGATACTCCAGAAGGTCAACCCAACCTACGAGTAAAAAATAGCGTTGCATCAGTGAAAAAAACATTGTATCACGATGCTCTGCGCAAAAAACATTGGGCAATGTTGTTACTTGCACAAAACTCTGTGCAAAACGTTGTTGCTAGAATTTAAAACGCCACATCTTGCATGAAAATGCTCTATACAAAAACTTTGTATCACGATTGTGGAACATTGTAACTCAAACAAAATTGCTCTACAAAAACATTGTATCTAGATTGTCAACCTCAAAGCAACCATGAAAATGCTCAGTGCAAAAGCATTGTATCTCAATGCGCCTTATTTTAGACCGCGCGAGGGCGCTATACATAGTATTTTTATCACTTCCGCGAGTATACGCGCTTCACCCTGCACAGATTAATAGGCAATCTGTCACTTCTGTTGCCATAGTTTCAATTTGCTTAAGAGATGGATTTCAACAGCTCCTTTCAAAATCTTACTGGGTATAAAACCTTACTGGGTAACGAGTAATGGGGAGAGGTTGGTAATATAAAACATTGTGAGAAACGGCTCCCTCTGAAGTAGAGTAGTTTTTGAGAAAGAAGTAATTTTCCACGAATTTGATTTCGAGACCTCAGATTTAGAACTTGAGGCCTCGAAATCAAGCATCTGAAAGCACACAAGTTCGTGTAACATTGGTGTTTTTTCTTTTATTAAAATATCCCAACTTTGACGACCGATTGAGCTCAAATTTTCACAGGTTTGTTACTTTATGCATATGTTGAGATACACCAAGTGAGAAGACTGGTCTTTGACAATATCCAGTAGTGTCCAATGTCTTTAGTAATTGTTTTGGGTACGAATGAATATACCCCCGGAAGTAATTGAGAGCGCCCTCACGCGGTAAAAATATGTCCCATTGTTCTACCTCATATCAGAGATGAAAATGCTCTGCGCAAACATTGTTTCTTGATTTTGCAACATGGTATCTCACACAAAATTACTCTATGCAAAACTCGATTGTGCAACATCATATCAGGCCCCAAAAATGCTCCATACAAAAAATTTGAATATCAATTGTGCAAATTCATATCATGCAAGAAAATGCTTTGTTTAAAAACATTGTAACTTGACACGTATTTGTTTGTGTGCACATCTGGGTTATTTGTAGCAGATTTTATTTTTTAAGCAAGAAACTTTCAGACTCACATGCAAAGTGAATGCGATTTTAGGAGATGCAGAGTTTTTGCAGACACAAATAGAAACTAAATAGTATCAAATAAAATGACAATGACAAACACATATAAGTTTCTGGTTTATACAAAATCTTTTGGGAATACAACAGAAAGTAAAAATCCAACTTAACTGACCAGTTTTCAAGGTGTTTTCTACGGCAAAGTGAAGAGGCGTATCACCTTCCTTCTGGGAAAGACCTTCGACCTTTGACCCATGTTTGATGAGCGCAAGCAGAAGATGCATACCCCATTCCTTGTGTTTAATCATAACGTATCTATGGGAAAGAAGTAGCTTTGTTTATATGTAGGAAACAAAATTACTCTAATAGATGTTAATTTACTATTAACTTGAATTTTTTAATTTCGGATTACAAAAGGTGGACACATCTTTAACCACAAAACAGCTTTTTCTTTTTCAGTGTCGTAGCCGAGCGGTTAAGCACATAAATTCAAGCTCCAGTGGTTGAGTCTTTGGGGTGTGGGTTCGAATCCCAGTCATGACACTTGTGTCCTTGCGCAAGATGCATTCCTATCATTTCTTTTCTTCACCAATGGGTATAAATAATCAAGAACAGTATTTTCCACTGTTCATTTATCTCAGCCACAGCTCATGATTTAAGAAGTATCAACTGTCACAGAGAAAGAACAAAGGCCAATCAACTTTTTGCATGGCCAGATATAACATGACCAGTTTGGGAACCTGGCATCACGCCTACCTGGAGCTTGCACTTCAGCAACGATGACCCCAAAATTAGACATAAACAATTTTGTAGTTCCGCTCGCCTTTGGTTTTTTAGCCCGCCACTAACTTTGGTCTAGTTACGTACAACCCTGCTCAGGAACTGTTCAGGTCAACATCCAAAACCTCTGGGGAAGCAAATATCAACTGCCAACCCTCTATTATGTTATACTTGTAAATCGTTACTTCATTTAAAGACAGTGGACACTATTGGTAATTGTCAAAGACCTGTCTTCTCACTTAGTGAATCTCAACATATGCATAAAATAACAAACCTGTGAAAATTTGTGCTCAATGGGTCGTCGAAGTTTGGAGTGAATAATGAAAGAAAAAAAAACACCCGTCACCCAAAGTTGTGTGCTTTCAGATGCTTGATTTCGAGACCTCAAATTCTAAATCTGAGGTCTCAAAATCAAATTCATGGAAAATTACTTCTTTCTCGAAAACTACGTTACTTCAGAGGGAGCCGTTTCTCACAATGTCTATCAACAGCTCTCCATTGCTTTTTACCAAGTAAGTTTTATGTTAAAATAGTTTTTTGAGTAATTACCAACAATGTCCACTGCCTTTAAATAAACATCACAAATTAAGTACAGTAGCTAGGGCCTATTAAATAAACCTGCCTTGTCAATGGTTTCAGTTCTATTGATGCTGTGTTGCAACCTGTAGCCACACCACCGTGTCCGACATCATAGGATTTGCCTGACTGTATCCCACCCCGGAGAAACAACAAGCGTAGTTCCTAACAGGAGGGGAAAGCAAACAATAATAAAACAAATTAATAATTTATTCATTTATAATGCACCCATTCCATAAAATGTACACATACGCATAACAAAATAATTCAGGCATTCAACTGCCCGTTGAAAAAAAAAAGAGGACAATTTTCAAAGGCACAACGCACAAGTGCGGAGCGAGGCAGCCGAAACGCCACGGGACATGATACCCACAATGATACCCTAGAAAATGTTGAGGTTTATTATGCTTTTAGGTGCATTGTTAGCATGTACTAGGCTTATTTCACATGATTGTAGTTGTACATTGATGTTGCCAGGCATATATTAGGCTATGAAAAAAAATCCGGAAAAAAAAACAGGGACAAAAAATAATAATAAAGTTTTTTGTTAGTTTTTCGGTTTTTTTAATCATTTTTTTACATTTTTTTTTTTTTTTTCACGTTAAAAAAACAAAAACATGGAATTATTTTAAGTAATAATCAATAGTGTCCACTGCGTTTCATGAACCAATTCCAGGGATTTTGAGTGACCAAGACATACTGGGTAAAAATCACACAGCAAGATCAATCACCCCGTGGAACGAGGCTGATACAAAAGCCCTTCGCTCGGCCCAAGTGCCTTACCTTAACCAAGAGTGCTGGGATGGGCAAACTTCTAAGCACACTCATAGGTTAAGGCATGGCGCTGGGGCCGCGCAAACAAGAATCTGTGCAAGCTGAGTACACCATCCAAGCGGTTCTGGATAGAGCTGACTGCTGGGGCCAAGCGAACAAAAGCCCTTGGTTTAAGCTTGGGCGATACCACGATATTATCGAATATCGCGATATTAATTTGGACACGATTTCGATATCGGATGGATTTGGTTTTAATCGAAATATTGATATATCGCGATATATCATCGCAATAATTGCGATATATCGATATATCGATTAAATATCGCGATGTATTTGCTAGCTGATACCCCATAGATTTGGAGTAAAACGAGAAGAATAGGTCATTAGAACACCTCTCTTATACTAGGACTGTCTCTTCTACAACTTTCACTTGGAGTTTTAAGACTGATGATGTCAAACTTCATTAATCGCGATTATATCTAATAAAATATAATAAATATTTTATTATATCAAATAAAATATAATAAATATAATAAAATAAATCGATATCGCCCAAGCTTACCTTGGTTTAATGATGGGGTTGTCAGTCGAAACAAAACAAGGAAGGATTTACAATGGTTTATTAAATGGTTTATTCAAGAGAGTGCATGTACTTACATCACAGCTATTTTTCTTGGCTAGCTTTTGGACAACTTGGGTCCATACTGATAGGCTGGCACTAAACGACCTGAACAGATATTGACTTTTCGGCCAGCGATCTAACAATTGGAAACGCAAACATATCAAAATTAACAATCAAACTAATTTGTGAAATGGTTGTTTTTCACAAATTGCGGTTTGTATTTTACAAAACAGATTAAAAAGGTAGGCTACGATCTTGGGGAATTTTTTTTTATCACATTATTTATTATCGATTAGGAATTTTTCCGCCCATTTAGAAATTCTAGGCCAAACTTTATCATACCCATTACAATAACATAAACCTGCCACAAAAAACATGTTTCCTGAGTCAGTTTATTTATTTATTTATTTATTTTTTTTGGGGGGGGAGGATGATGAGAAACAATGAATGCCAGATGTTCATGGTTTGCTGGGTTTTCACAAAAGCTTCGAATTACCAAATGGCCTGATACAACCTTGAACATCCTGTGTATTATTATTATGTCTGACCTCACCAACCAGGATACATTGTAGATTGATTGCAACATTTTAAGAGCCATATTTCCTGCATGTGACAACATTGTACAACAAAACAGTGTACTGGCGTGTCGTGGACAAGCGAAACCGAACTCAAGCTCTGATGTTTGTGACCAGCAGAAAGTGGTTTCAACCCTTG
This sequence comes from Asterias amurensis, assembly GCF_032118995.1. Taxonomy (NCBI): domain Eukaryota; kingdom Metazoa; phylum Echinodermata; class Asteroidea; order Forcipulatida; family Asteriidae; genus Asterias; species Asterias amurensis. Next base: position 22,521,966 of record NC_092654.1, read on the forward strand.
TGTCCTTTAACCCTTTTTTGGTGCACAAAAAACATGTCAAATTAGACTTTTATAAACAGTCATAACTTAAAAACTCCAACCCCCAAATAAACCGCCCTCATTCAATTGTTTAGAGTGAGTGTTGAGTTTTCGTTTGGTGTAATGTTCAACAGGGGGTACTATTGACAATTTTGAGACGAAAACACGGTTGAACATTGTCTTTTTTTAAACTAATCTGTGCACCAAAGGGTTAAAAGCATTGACACTTTTAACCATTATTGCTTCGTCCTTTGGATGGGAGATAAAGCAGTAGGCACCGTGTAGTGAAAGCACGCAAAAGAACCCGGAACACGTATCCAGCGCTCCTGGTTTGATTGGTGCAAATTGCGCCACAGCAACTTGTAAACCATGGTGCTATAAAGGAATTATAAAAGGGTTTTTTAAAAAAACAGAGTTGCTGTGACAAACACACTCACCCCACAGCTTGACTGCAAGGACTGTGATTTCAGACGCAAACTCAACCCGATTAGAGAACGAGCCATGATCACTGCCGATGATCTTGGTGTATCCATCGATCAGGGCCTCCATTGCTTCATCCTCACGGTGCAAGTGTTTCATCACGGTAGCAACTCGATAGTAACCCTATGTGAAAAGAACCAACAAGTAAAACCAGTAAGAACACGGTCTCACATACATAATAATAATAATAATAATAATAATAATAATAATAATAATAATAATAATAATAATAATAATAATAATAATAATAATAATAATAATAATAATAATAATAATAATAATAATAATAATAATAGACTTTGAGTTTGGTGCTCTTAATCGCTAGGCCACGACACATTTATGTCGTGTTTATGTGTTGTGCGATCATACATGATTTGATAAACTTCAGTGCAAATTTGGGCTTAATCCATTGTTGGAGTCGGGAGGGAAAAAAAGCTTTTTTAAAAACACTTTTTTTTCCTCTTAATCTTTGTTGTAACAAACATTTTTTTACGTTTTTTTCAAATATGACTAAATTTCACACACAAAATTCTAATTCAATTCAATTCAATTCAAAAATTCTTCATTAAAAATGTCTCGCAGTTAAAAACTGAACTGCACATGCCAACACCAAATAATATGTTAAAAAAAATACATCAAATAGAAAAATATAATAAGGATAGTAAACAAAAAAATTCATTATTATACCTCAAGTCCAAAAAACATTGGTAAAAACCCAGGCACAATTATTCAATCAATTTGAGCTTTGAAACCAGTGCGCTTTCAGACCACCATTAAACAATGTTTTTTATCCTGTATTTATACCATTAATTAAATGGCTGCAGTCTACGATCTTACCTTTGCAAAGCTAGGATCAATTTTGACACAAGCAATAGCATCTTTAAACGCATTGGGAAAATCTTGACAATTGATGAACGCCAAACAACGATTGCTATGAAGTAAGCAAATCTCATAATTGTTCAGGAGATTAATGCCGGACTCTTCACAGTTGCCACAAATGTTCAAAGCCTGGGTGTACACATACACGGCATGTTGCGGATTTGAGTTGATAACGCTGTTCCCAAGTTGTTTCAGACCTTCCACTTCATGGCGTAATTCTTCTGTAGTGTAAAAACAATATGATGTCTGAAGCTTTATTTTAGATAGTAACTATTAGCGAGGGGGGGGGGGCACTCTCTGTTAAGTCCAGCCCCAGTTTTGTTCGTGTGGCCAACTCCAAATCCTTGAGTAGGCCACACCAAGGCCACACAAGTGAAACTCTGGATATCTTTCCGTATGGTGCCACCACTTGTTCACTCCTTTTTACAAAAAGGGATAATGAAAAAGTGGTGGCGCCATACAGAAACTTTTCCATAAAATTAAAGGCCAGGACAAAATTAATTACATTGTTGTTTTTAAAGGAACACGTTGCCTTGGATCGGTCGAGTTGGTCTCTGAAAAGCGTTTGTAACCGTTTTTTATAAAATGCATATGGGTAGAAAGATGTTGTAAAAGTAGAATACAATGATCCACACAAACATGCCTCGAAATTGCGTGGTTTATCCTTTTACCTCGTCGACTAACACGTCGGCCATTTATGGGGGTCAAAATTTTGACTCCCATAAATGGCCGACCATGTTACTTCGCACAGTAGAAGGAAAACCACGCAATTTTGAGGCAAACTTGTGTGGATCATTGTATTCTACTTTTAAAACATCTTTCCAACCATATGCATTTCATAAAAAACGGTTACAAACGCTTTTGTTTTGACCAACTCGTCCGATCCAAGGCAATGTGTTCCTTTAACTCTACTTTCAGATGGCAATCGACATAAAACTTAGCAATACGTGCCCATGGTGAGTGCTTGTTGTAGGCCAGAGTATTAGTTACTAAAAGGGAGTCTGGCGAAATGTACCGTTTTTCACAAATCCCCAAGGCCCAACAAGTTTTATTGGTATTATTGGAAAGCTGACAAAATTGTACATCATGTACTTTGGTTTCTTGCATTATCTTGAAAAAAAGAGCACCCTCCAGGGTTCTTAAGAATATACATATCTGGTCCCGAAGAAAATGCGAAAGTAAACTTAATTTTTCAAAATTTTACTCCAGCTTTTTCCAAGATATATTTTTTTCTATGGATTTATTAATCTTTATTCTTCTGGAAAACTAAATACTTGTTTGATTTGGACAAGGTTAACGTTATCAAATGGTGAGTTATTCACAGCTATCTTTCCACACACTAACGTTTTACAAAACTGCCATTTTGACGGACTCGCTAGCTAAATAGCTAGGGAGTCGCTCTACTCCTAGAACTATCTATGCGGTTTCGTTCCGCTATCGTCTCCCGTAACGGAAGACGATAGCGGAACGCGTAGTAAAGTTCTAGGAGTAGAGTCCCCCCACCTATGTGTGGTCAACTCTCTGACTTGACAGTTGACCACGCAGCTAGTTGGCGCTAAACCATTGAGCATGTTGAGCAATGACCTGTGTATAACACTGTGTGTGTATCGTCGTGTGTGTAATGTTTAGTGTAGCGTACCTGGGTGTACAGGCGACGGCCATCCTGGTGGGTTTTTGTGGTGGGAATGGCGTGGCAAATCACCCGGTGCAGGCCTTCGTCTAGCATTCATCTTGTTCTGTATTGGTCTCTGAACTCCTTCGAATAGAACGTTTAACTCCTAAGTCCTACGTTCATCTTCAATACGTTTTAGTTCTGTAAAAAACTGCGCCATGTTCTAACTGTCACTCTGTTTATTACTGCTGTTTATTGCGTTGAATTTGTTAGAAATGGGGAAATCCCGGCTGCTTGCACACCACCACCACGCGCAGCATGCAGTGTGCACACACACGTGGGTGACATCACTTCATACATGAAACTGCTAACTGGTACCCGGTCCAAGTCCGTTGTGTGTTTTTACCAGACGAGCGGCTGCCCCCCCCCACCCCCCCCCCCCTTTTCGAAGAACAAAATTCATGAGGGGAAGGAAAAGAAAGGAACGTTGTTAAGAAACTAAGAATACAACTTTTCGAAAGAAGACTGGGGAACAAGAAAGGGAGAAGGGAAAATATACATGGAATCACATATAGGTTTTTTTCTGGGCCAAGTAGCTAGCTATAGACTATGGCTATAGACCAAACAGTTTTACGAAGTTTTTTAAGGAGGGTAGTTCGAACGTTTTGAAGTAGTTTGGTACCCAGCATTTCGAAATTAATCACGTGTCAGGCGCCACGGTGTCGGCCTATTTATAATTAAAACGGAACAAAGTGGCACTTAGTGATATAATATTGTGTTCTAAAAGCACTAAACGATGCAGTGCCCTCCAAAGAATTAATTATTATTAATTAATTAATTAAGAACCAGATAACATCCACATCTCTCCATTACATTCTTGTTATCGGGTAAGTTTTGATGCTAACAATTATTTTGAGCCAGTTACGGTGTCCACTGCCTTTCATCGATGCATTATTAAACTTTTAATGGACGGCTCTCCAAAAATGACCACCGAGACGTATTGTTTAAGCGCAAATTGTTCTTATCAATACTTAATTGTGTTATGCCTTGAACCGAAGCAACCTTTTCAACTGAGTGTAGTATCATGGCTCTCCTTTCACCGCCGAATGATAATTTCGCCCCCATGCATTATAACCTCGTAGGAACACGTCCTCTTGGATTGTGCGCTGGACTAAAGTATTAAATAAATAGGCCAATGGTCGTACAGATGTTTTAAAGTAGAAACTTAATTCAAACAAAATATCCTTCGAAATTGCGTGGTTTTCATTTATTCCGTGAACTAACAGGTCCGCCATTTTGTGGAGTAAAACGGTTTGGTGATGTACAAAAATGGCGCAACGTGTGAAGTAAAAGTAAAATCACACGTACAATGTCGAGAGAGATCATTGTAAACCATTTTATTGACGTGTATACACCTTTTCTAACCACTTCAGTTCACACAAACGCTTTTATGGCCCCAAATCCAAGGCGACCATAACATGTCCCTTTTTAACGGCAGCTTTATATAACTACCCCTTGAATTATGCATTAGCGGCATTAACTAGCTTTCCATTTCAAGGTTTGTTAATGCTATCTTAGGAACTAGAAGCTCAGTAATTATTAATAATAAAAAAAACAATATTATGAACTATCGTATGCAAAGCCAATGGCTATTCAAAAGCTGACCCATCACCGTGCATGAACCGTGTATACCTTGGCTAAGTTGTTCTAAAGTCAACTTAAAAAAAAAATCTGTTTGTATTTAATGGAGAACCTGTTGATACACAGACCATTCAATCTCATGGTGTGATTAACGTCCAAGAAGGAATTATGCCGAACGGAAGAACCTTTTGTTTTTGCCTTCTCCTTTTCCCTGCAGAAATCCCCCTTTTAGCCTGCCTCTTTCACTATTTATTAGTTTTTCTCCCTTTTTACATCTTATGTTGTCCTTCAACTCCCATCTTCTTAAGGTCAAAATCCCTTCCCCCTACCCCAAGGGAACTTTAAAACCAACGGTTCTTTCCAGAACCACCCAACTCATTTAAAGACAATGGACACCATTGGTTTGTCAAAAACCAGTCTTTTCACTTGATGTATCTCAAGTATAAAATAACTAACCTGTGAAAACTTACTCAATTGGTTGTCGAAGTAGCGAAATAAAGAAAACTCACCCCTGTCACACGACGTTGTGTTCTTTCAGATGCTCGATTTCGAGACCTCAAAATCTAATTTTGAGGTCTCGAAATCAAATTCGTGGAAAGTTACTTCTTGCTCGAAAACTACGTCACTTCAGAGGGAGCTGTTTCTCACAATGTTTTATCCTATCAACCTTTCCTCATAACTCGTTTTCAGGGAGGTTTAATGCTAATCATTGCTTTGAGTAATTACCAATAGTTTTGCATGGTGTTATCGCAAACCTTCATAAATTTATATTTCCAATACATCATTTGCATTTTCTGTGTTCTTTCTGATGCCCCTCCCCTTCTCCCATTTCCTTGTATTTCCACTTCACTGCTTATGTTACACTATACATGTGCCAGTTCATGCGTGTTGTCAAGGTCAATTAGCCTTCCGAGAAAGACTCTGCTATAGTGTTGAAAGGTCAGCCCGTTAACATTTTTTTTCTGGGGGGGGGGCATTTTTAAACCAAAAAACATTCCAGTCTCCTCATCACAAACCGAAGTTGCTGAAAAATTACATTTTGAACAGTAAATCAACAGAATTATTGCTCAAAAGATAAATAAGGCTGACTGTTTTTCATACTACTCGGCTTTTTCAGTAAATTAACAGTAATGATTGAATAATATAGCGTCATTAAAATGGAAGGGCGTTTTGATATCATTAAAGGCACCTGGAAATAGGATTTTCTTTCTTTTAAACATAAGAGTATATGTTTATTAACAATAAAACAATTTTTTGAGTAATTGTTTGTCACGATTTATATGTTAAAAAAATTAATTAAGTGCTTGGGGGTTGACTCCGCCTACCCCTTTTGTGACGTAGGAAAAGGAAGACTTTGCCTCGATCAAACATAGACCCCCCCTCGATGCGTAGATAAACACACGTGCAAAAGTACATGTAATTCTAAGACGTGAGTTTGTACGCTGCGAAAAAGTTTTTTTTCTGGCATTTTTCCGGCAATGCCGACCAGGTGTATTGCTGCTGGATGCAGCAAAACAACTAAAGATGGGGTCAGTCATCATCTGTTTCCTGCAGATCCCAAGTATAGGTGGTTTTTGGCTGCGAAAGTCAGATTAACTAGAGCAAAGTGGTCCGGTCCGACGTCTTTTTCAGCGCTGCAGCGAACACTTAGAGCCGTCGTGCTTCGAATCCGGGATACACAACTCATTTTTGACATGACGAGAAGAGCCATTCTTAAACACGACGCCGTCCCAACAATTTTTCTAGCTGGTGGGAAGTCGGAGAATGTATCTGAAAGACGTGACGAACTCAGAGGAGCATTTGCTAAACGTGAACAAACTCGGGTAAGTTTGAACTTTGAGGGTATGTTTTTTAGCTTTTGCCAAGTGACACGATTTTTTGTTGGTACCGCATGCGATTCACCGTGCGTGCAGGTCCTATGTGACCGTCCGCCCATTATACAGCAGCCATAGTGCGTGCGTGCGGTCTGCTCCGTGGCCGTATTTCTATAATAATACGTAGGCAGACCCACATCTTACAACCCATTTGGTCACTAAAAAGTCGCATAGTTAAATAAAAATAGCAGCAATAGCTTTTGTAAAAACCACTAGGCGTTCAACATGTTCAAGTTTCAATGTACGTATGTGTGTAAAATCGTGTCTAAATTTGTTTTGATGTGCCATGTTCCCAGACGTAATGTACGGGGGCCCGACTACAAATTTTCTCTCCAAATATCGCGCCTTGAAATACGTCACGAACAGCGCCCTCTCGGGTCGGGGCCTACTCGTAAATTTGTAAATACAATCAAAACTAAGATTTTTAAACCTTAGTTAACTTTTTATTCACATTCCTCTCTTAAAAACACATATTTTAGTGACAAAAGCTTTATTTAAAAAAAATACCACTTCCAGGTGACTTTAAAATTAATAGCAATTAATTGGGTTGAACGCCGCTTTGGGGTAAATAGAGCATTTTGAGAATAATTTCACTTCAAGGTATACACCATGTGACCTTTGTTTACAATAAGTGTGACCTTGTACGTTCTTTGGCTGTTCTGGCGGGAAAGATGTCATATGGGAAAGTTGACATGTTGTATCATATTGCCACATAAATCAAAGAGTTATGAAATTAAAAGCTGGAAAAAGTTTTGAGATTTACCCCCCTTTTATCATATCAAAAGTTGACATACAAATTAGACTGTGCATCTTCATAAAATATAAGATGTTTTCTTCAATATTGAGCTGTGAACAAATCATGCCTGCAGGAAGTCCAGGCTTGGTGGCTCTTTTGTTAACATGTGATGTCACAGGTCACATCGTATATACCTGGAGTAAAAAGATATTCGTTTCTCACACGATTGTGTACTCCAATTAAGGATCATTCTTACATGAATCACTACAAGTTTTCGGTGATACCTAAAAAATAAAATGCGACCACCTTTTGAAGCGAATTCTCAGAGCTGTTATTTTATATCTACAATTATTACCAAAAAACATCAAATTAAAACAATATTGTTCCCCCAAAAATAAAATGTATAGACGATGTGACCTCTGACGTCACACGAAAACCATAACATGATTCGCGCGCATACCGCCGGGCAAAACCTTTGTGTTTTGGCAGCCAGCTAGAAAGTGTACGCAATCTTACTATGACTACACAACTCAGTGCCCGGCGAAACATGACGTATATAGTGTTTTGTCAACAGAGGGCGGTTTGAATGTAAACATAGGTCACATCGTATATACTTTGCCTTTATGTTCTCAAAGTAGCAACTCACGTAATACATTATCGCTAATTATCTCTCAGTGATAGCTAATAAATCATACGTGTATACTTTGTATAAGGTTGAACTAAATAATGGCCAATGTCACAGGTCTTAACCTGGCATCAACATTTTATATTGATTTACCACCGAGACAATACTTTTATTTTTTTGTAAAGTCCCATGGTCAAACAAAATAAATAATTAGCTCAATTTTTATACAAAATGATAAATGATTGTTTTTCAACCTGGCGTCAAATTTCCTTTTGGTTTATTACCAAGTCTGTATTTGTTGTCATCTCCTATGAAACAAAATTGCTATCAATTTTATTAAATGATAAACGCTTTTCCTTCAATTGACTTGAATGCGTTCTTTCTTTAAAGCAGTCGCACAACATCGGTAAACAGTATTGTCCATAGGCCCACACTTCGTGTTTCACAACTTATATATATAAAATAACAAACCAGTGAAAAATTTAGGCTCAATCGGACATCGGAGTCGGGAGAAAATAACGGGAAAACCCACTCCTGTTTTCGCGCGTTTCGCCGTGTCATGACATATGTTTATAACAAATCCGTTATTCTCGATATCGAGAATTGATAATTGTTTTAATGTTTTCTCAAAAAGTAAAGCATTTCATGGAATAATATTTCAAGGGAAGTCTTTCACTATAACCTTCTGTAAACCCTGTAAGTTATTTGTAAATCTGTGAACTTTAAATTTTTGTTCTGTTCAGAAAGTCTCCAATGGCGTTAACACTGGTCGACACCTTTTTGGTAATGTCAAAGACCAGTATTCTCACTATAGTGTTTCCCAACATGGATAAAATCTGACAAATCTGTGAAAATTTTGACTCAGTTGATCATCGACAATAGAATAATGGAAGAAAAAACAACCGTTTTTGCACAATTTTAATTATGTGCTTTCAGATTCCTAAAAAAGGCTCCAGGCCTGTCTTTGAGTGAGAAAAAAAAAAAAATTACTTTTTCTCAAAAATTATGTTTTATGTTACTTCAGAGGGAGCCGTTTCTCACAATGTGTTATACTACCAACAGCTCTCCATTGCTCGTTACCAAGTAAGTTTATATGCTAACAATTGTTTTGAGTAATTATATTACCAATGGTGTCCAGTGCCTTTAAAACGCCAAGCCAACTGGGGCCTCGGTACAAAGGGGTTACGCTGCTATAAGATCAAGTGCAGAAATACACATGACCATCCATCGTTTGCATGCTATGAATAATTAAAGTCACCTGGAAGTGGTATTTTTTCAAAATAAAGCTTTTGTCACTAATATATGTGTTTTGATGAGTGGAATGTGAATAAACAGTTAGCTAAGGTTTTAAAAAATCAGTTCTTATGTTATTTACAAATTTAAGAGTAGACCCCGACCCGAGAGGGTGCTGTTCGTGACGTCAATCGAGGCAGACTTTGCCTGTTATGCGTAAAGTAAACACAATTGCAAAGTACATGTACGGACCAAATTGTGAGTTTGTACATTTAAAAAAAAAAAAATGTTTTTTTTTCCGGCAATGCCGACCAGGTGTATTGCTGCTGAATGCAGAAAAACACTTTTTGAAATGTACCAACTCACGACTTGGACGTACATGTACTTTGCATGTGTGTTTATTTTACGCATTGCAGGCAAAGTCTGCCTCGATTGACGTCACAAAAGGGGTAGGCGGAGTCAGCCCCCCAAACAACTTTATATATTTTTTAAACATATAAATCGTGACAAACAATTACTAAAAAAATTGTTTTATTGTTCGTAAGCATATACTCTTATGTTTGAAAGAAAGAAAAATTCTATTTCCAGGTGACTTTAACAATAACAATTGTAATACCTAGTTCTTATAGAGCGTATTAATACAATAACGAATCAATGCGCTAGTCATTAGTGCCCTGGTCATGGTCATTCGGCCAATAAAATTCCTGTAACTTTTCTTAGCTCTCCGGGGAATATACAACCCCGGGCTGCCATAGCGCTCCAAAGGCTTTTACAAACACAATATCAACCTCTACCCTCGCAGGTACCTGTTTATACACCTGGTGAATAAAACCAATAATTAAATTAAAGCATCTTGCTAACGGACAAAAGTGTCACGACCAGGATTTGAACCCACATCCCAATGACTAAAACCACCAGAACTTGTATTCGATGCTCTTAACAGCTCGGCCATGACATCATGAAAACAACATCAGTTTACTTTCTTCGGGTCGCCAACCCCCCCCCCCCCCCCTGTCCCCGAGGTAAAATGTTCATCCGTAAACCTGATGAGTACATTGTTGTCAGTATACAGTGAGCACATTATGCAGAAAGAATTGATTATCCTGTTAACGTTGTCGTAACAATGCTCCTGTAAAATGATAATGGAAAGTGGTTGTTTATTAATAACAATTAAAGGAACACGTTGCCTTGGATCGGACGAGTTGGTCTATAAAAAGCGTTTAAACCGTTTTTTATAAAATGCATATGGTTGGAAAGATGTTTTAAAAGTAGAATACAATGATCCACACAAGTTTGCCTCGAAATTGCGTGGTTTTCCTTTTACTTTGCGAACTAACACGGTCGGCCATTTATGGGAGTCAAAAATTTGACTCCCATAAATGGCCGACCGTGTTAGTCGACGAGGTAACGGAAAACCGTGCAATTTCGAGGCATGTTTGTGTGGATCATTGTATTCTACTTTTACAACATCTTTCTACCTATATGCATTTTATAAAAAACGATTACAAACGCTTTTCAAAGACCAACTCGACCGATCCAAGGCAACGTGTTCCTTTAAGATGAACGTATGGAGAGTCCTTGAGAGTAGAACAGCCCTCTGCCTGCCAAGTGAACTAGTCCGATCCAGTTCAGCGAAGTGTTAACACGGGAGTGGCAGTGCGCAAATGAAGCAGCAGTGTTTTGCTTTAAGAGGGTACTTGGTTGAGCAAAACAATGTGTTCGAAACTGTAAATTCTGAATCGGCAATGTGAAAAGGGAACACTCTTACACCAATCAACTGTGTGCTTGTGGTTCCAGCTTCATATAGGTAAAAACCCAAAATAATACTTCATTTACTTGTGTCTTTATATACCGTTTCAAATGAACAAGGAAACGGGTTACTGGTAACAATATTCGCAACTTCATCTAACAAATGAGAATGGTTTAAATTGATAACATTTCAAACTGTTTCAACTGAAAAAGGAGCCAAGTTTATTGATACTTCAAACTGTTTCTTTCAACTGAAAAAGGAGCCAAGTTATTGATACTTCAAACTGTTTCAACTGAAAAAGGAGCCCGGTCACTGGTACTTTAAACTGTTTCAACTGAAAAAAGGAGCAATATTAGTTACTGCAACATTTTAAACTGTTATCAACCATGTGGGATGTGGGCATGGTTGTACGCTTAGTATTGTGCTTATTCGTGACCTTACCGGGATTGCTGGTCGATGGCAAGCAGACGGATTGGGGGCACCGCGACTTCAAAACAAGGTGTGACTCCGGGGCCCGTCTGACGGGCCACACCCTGCAGGTCTTGGATAAGATCAAGTCTAAAACTCGATGTCTGACCCGATGTTTTGCTCATCCCGAATGCCAGTCCATCAACTACCTCTCGGGGATGCAGGAATGCTATCTTAACAACGCCTTCTCATCAGTGGACTTGACTGAAGATGAGAAGTTCGTCTACTGTGGGAAAGATGACGGAGAAGTATGGGAGGTGAGTTTTACAAGATTTTAGTATTTTTTTTAAAAAGTTTTTTTTACACAAAACACAAATCTCCACAGATTACGGGTTTGAAGTTAAGAATTGTAGAGTTCCTAAAAAATATTTGCTGAGGTGATGCAGTTTTTAGAATTGGGTAAAACAATTTTCCGAAAATTTTCGTCTCAGTTTTTTTTTAATAAATTAAATTACGGATGTAGGCTTACGCGACTCTTTAATATGTTAGTATGGTGATTATGAAAATAATGTTCTACAATCTATGATAATTATTTTCATTTCAAAAAGTTTGTTGGGGTATCGGAAGAGACAAAAATATAGGCTACCTGATCGAAAATGTTTATTTTATGTAGAAACGGGTGATTTTTGACTGAGGCCCGAAAGTCGAAGCTCTGATGAGGTCGAACGGACAGTGTGCGACCGGCATGAAAGGTGTGAGGCCAATCAGGGTCAAAAAATAAGGGGGGGGGGCTATTTATCGACCCATTCATTTTTTCAATTTTCCGGTCTCGTTGGGGCAAAGAAGGGGTCAAATGTTTTCAACGGGGAGGGGTCTTCTGTCCCTGCCCACCCCCCCCCCCCCCCCCCCGTTATGCCACTGCCCACTCTTACTCCCTAATTTTAAAAAGAACAACTTTCACAACAATAACTGCATCGCAACTGTTTAACAGCTACAGGCAGCTTCAAAATTAGGGTGGTTTGGGCTAGTGGTATAATATGTCACCCACCTTCCACCTCTATGGTGCCCTGATTCGAATCACGCCAGGGCATTGTGAGGATTAGGTTTCCAGTCCCTTCTGCGTGGGTCCCCCCCCCCCCCCCCCCCGAATAACTATCTGGAGCTTTCCTCCTTTCTAAAACTGAAACTCCCATAATGTCTCTTCTCTCCTTTGGGTGTTTGGCGTGTACCATAACAGGTAACTCCTTACTTACCCAGAAGGAAAAAAAGGAAAAATTCAACGGGGACAGGTCATTTACTCAAGCTGAACCGACACTTTGGAATGGTTTACCATCAGACATTCAATTAACTGTTGGTTTCTAAGGCTAAGCTTAAAGGCAGTGGACACTATTGGTAATTGTCAAAGACTAACCTTCACAGTTGGTGTATTTCAACATATGCATAAAATAACAAACCTGTGAAAATTTGAGCTCAATCGGTCATCAAAGTTGCGAGATAATAATGAAAGAAGAAAACACCCTTGTCACACGAAATTGTGTGCGTTTAGATGGTTGATTTCGAAACCTCAAGTTCTGAACTTGAGGTCTCAAAATCAAATTCGTGGAAAATTACTTCTTTCTCCAAAACTATGGCACTTCAGAGGGAGCTGTTCCTCACAATGTTTTATACCACCAACCTCTCCCCATTACTTGTCACCAAGAAAGGTTTTATGCTAATAATTATTTTGAGTAAACACCAATAGTGTCCACTGCCTTTAAGACTTTTCTTTATAAGCAAACTTTTGTCTATAATTTGTTATTGTTATGTAACACTGTTATTTTTACTCTTTGCTGTTCTTTTTTTCTCGATTGTGCTGATTTTTATTCTGTTTAAACATTTGATGGTGAAATGAGCACATTTATTATTGGTATTCCCAGTGTCTTAAAATTAAAAGGTAACTCGGAAATGCACGCCGCAGTTTTGATGTTGCTTCATCGTTCCTATATTCATTTAGTTCAATCTTCATATATGTACAGTTTGTCTATAATAGGGGAATCCTATTGCCTTTCAAGGAAGGTTTAACAATTGTAAATTGACCACAAAAATACAACCATCTTGCCGTGTTTTCTAAAGAAAACAAAAGGTCATAAGTTTCAATGAAAAAACACAGTGAAGAGTCACAGTAATCACATTCTGATACTTTATTAATTTACTTTCTTACACAAGAACAATATATGTCTAAGCAGACATTCAAAAGTAAACATACAATATCTCGTTTGTGTTTCGTTTCAGAGGACTGCACAGACCAAACTAATCCCAGGTAAGAATTTTACAAAACAAAGTACGTTTTGTTTTATATAATGAAATGGTCGTTCAATAGAGCTAGTCAGTATTGATGACGTTACCTTTGTTTTATAACATGAAAGTCGTCATTCAATAGAGCTAGTCAATATTGATGATGTTCCACTGAAAGACCAGTGTTTAAGATATTGATAATAATAATTTTAATTAAAATTTTAATTAACATTGCTCATGTTAAATGTCTTGCACTTTAATTAAGGGCACTGGACACTATTGGTAATTGTCAAAGACCAGTCTTCTCACTTGGTGTAAATCTCAACATATGCACATGAAATAACAAACCTATGCAAATTTGAGCTCAATTTGTTGTCGAAGTTGCGAGATAACAATGAAAGAAAAAACACCATTGTCACACAAAGCTGTGTGCTCTCAGATGCTTGATTTCGTGTTCAAAATCTAATTCTGGGGTGTCGAAATCAAATTCGTGCATGGACAATTATTTCTTGCTCGAAAACTACGTTACTTCAGAGGGAGCCGTTTCTCGCAATGTTTATACTATCAACAGCTCCGTAAGGTTTTATGCTAATAATAATTGTTTGAGTAATTACCAATAATGTCCCCTGCCTTTAATACACCCCAGGTGCATATCAGTGCCCTCACGATAGCAGTCTGAGCAGGTAATGTTTATAATCAATCTTTTTTTTTCCGCCAAAAATAAATGACTCAATACAGGCTATTTATGTTCAGCTATGTAACATTAAAGTTCATAATAAATAAATGAGTTGTATACCGCATGAGAGCTAAGGGTTTGACTTAGTTTCTTAAGGGAGGGTATACTTTGTTTACATTTCTCCAAAAAATAAGTGACCGTAAACATTTGCTTAGTAAGAAACACTGCAGCTGTACGTAATGTATACAACCTTGCGAAACGATTCCCTTTAAAGGAATGTGGTTTGTAGATGGGAATTAAACAAATCGCAATCTCAGAAACATTTCTGCATGAAACGTTTCTCATATTATGTATTCCAGTTATCGACTTTTTTCTCCCTGTATGCGTGGAGCCACCGCTCCAGTTTTTTGGCGGTATCTCAGAACTCATCACTCAAAATGTCAATGAGGAAATCCCACCAGACAGCATACAGGCTGTGCTGTTAATAATACAGCCAGCAAACGACCTTGCCCTGAACACTCGATCTTTAAATTGTGGTTCTCCGGCACTTTTGGATTTTAACTAAATTCACATGCAAAGTAATTGTTTAAAGGCAGTGGACACTATTGGTAATTACTCAAAATAATTATCACCATAAAACCTCATTAAGTAACGAGTAATTGGGAGAGGTTGATGGTATAAAACATTGTGAGAAACGGCTCCCTCTGAAGTGGAGCAGTTTTCGAGAAAGAAGTAATTTTCCACGAATTTGATTTCGAGACTTCAAGTTTAGAATTTGAGGTCTCGAAATCAACCATCTAAACGCACACAACTTCGTGTGACAAGGGTGTTTTTTTCTTTCATAATTATCTCGCAACTCCGATGACCAATCGAGCTCAAATTTTCACAGGTTTGTTATGTTATGCATATGTTGAGGTACACCAAGTGAGAAGACTGGTCTTTTACATTTACCAATAGTGTCCACTGCCTTTAAAACAAATAAATTATACAACAAAACTATTTAAAAAAAAAATAAGCCAGTAGCTGTAGCTGGCAGTAAGCGGGTTTATTGAGTTAAATATTTGTCTTATTTGTTGGTTGTATTTCACAGTTTTTTCTTTCTTTCTCTCATTGCCTTCTCTCCATATATAATAACCAATTTGTTTCTCCCATTTCCTTTTTGACTATGTTCAATTACTAAATTTACTATATTTCTCCACAGGTTTCTTCATTTGTTTGCTTGTTTTTCTTTGTGGCAGGTTGCTTGAACTTTTGTTTCAGCACTTTTGTTTTCCTGTTTGTTTCCCTACTTGTTTCATCATGTCCTTTTTTTTCCCTTCATGAGTTCTTCCCCCGTGTATAATTAACCACAGTTTTCCTCCCCTTGCAGGTTTACTCTACACACCCTGCATTTTCACTAAAATCTGTTTCCTTTTTAGTGCACTTCCCTTTTGTATATTAATGTTGTTTTCCTTCCCCCAGTTTATTTATGTCTTTGTCAACTTAACATTTTTTTCCAATTGAAACCAAAGGTTCTTCTCAGAACCACCCCTACTCCTCTTTAGATTATCATCCCCTGGTGTTACCGCCAGCCTCAGTTTATTAACATTTGTTTAGTGCTTTTCTCAACAGATTTGTTCCTGTTTGTTTTCTTTTTCACCATGTCTAACCAAAGTTGCGTTTGCTTGTTTCAGGAACTTAGGAAACTAAAAGAGAAAGCACTACGTTATTCGTATCATCGAGACAACTACAGGTTCTACACACTAACCCGTTTCATTCCCACAGGTTTACAGGTGAAATTTGACCCAGCCCTTGGGTCTTTGTGTACCTCACTCCGCAGACAGTGGAACAACACACTCCATAGTACTTCACTTAGTCTCATTCGTATTCTAACAGAACACTGTGATGTTTGTCTCAACAGCTTCAACCGAGATATATCCTATCTTGAAGCGGAACTTAGGTCCATCTGCTCAAGTGCCCGTTTTGAGCAATTCACCAGTGAGATCGATGCTGGTTTAACTAAACTTGAATTTTTTCTTATTTCTAGGAGAAATGGCAAGATTGGTCGTCTTGTCTCCAAACAGCAGCATCACAGACGGAGACGTTTCAAACGCAATGTACCCACTGAAGCTGAACCGTCGGCCCCTCAATCCACAGTTATTAACCTCTCATCATGTACCCTTTCAGATGCAGAAAATGACCTTCTCTCCAAGGGACTCAACTTCTGCCCCACTCCTCCCACAGTTAATCAGGCTGAGCTTAGTCAGGACCTTACTGACTACTACCGTAGAATTCGACTCCGTGAATTCTTCCTCGACTCACCACCCATGGATCCTGAGCCATTTTACTGTAAGAGTAAATGGGTACCACCTAAGAACCGCGTTCCTTCCCTTGAAACTTACGTGCAGGTTGTTAGTTCACAAATTAACTCGAATGATCATTCTACCCACAGGACTCATGACAACCTCCCTAGAGAAGAGCGTGAGGCCCTTAAGACTCTACGAGCACGGAAAGACATCATCATCAAGCCAGCCGACAAGGGCTCTGCTGTTGTTGTCATGGGCCGCCAGCAATACATCGATGAAGCCATGAGACAACTGAACAACCAAACTAATTATAAACCACTTGACACTGATCCAACAGGCACCTTCTCAAAGGAGATTCAACAAACACTGGACGAAATGCATGACCGTGACAACCTCTCCAAGAAAGCTCACAAGTTTCTTTCCCCGGTCGACTGTAGAACAGTCAGGTTTTACCTCCTTCCAAAGGTACATAAACCAGACAACCCAGGAAGACCCATCATATCTGGCAATGGTTCCCCCACTGAGAACATTTCGCTTTTTGTTGACAGTTTTCTCAAGCCGTTAATGCCGCAGATTCCATCATACATTCATGACACTCCAGATTTCCTCCGCAAAATCGCAGGTATTCAGAAGCAGGTCCCTAACACAGCCATCATCGGTACTTTTGATGTAACCTCTCTATACACCAACATTCCCCAAGATGAAGGGATTGCTGCCTGCTCTTCAGCTCTGGCTAAGAGTGGTCACACATCACCGCCCATTTCAGACATTGTATCCCTCATGCAACATGTTCTAACAAAAAACAACTTTTCTTTCATGGGTAAGAATTTCCTACAGGTACAGGGCACTGCAATGGGCACACGTATGGCACCATCAATGGCGTGCCTTTTCATGAGCCATCTTGAACAGCGCATGTTGGCATCAGCCCCTTGCCGTCCCTGGGTCTGGTGGCGCTATATCGATGACATCTTTTTCATCTGGACAAGCGATGAAGCAAGCCTCAAAGCTTTCATTAATCACATAAATTCCTTCCACAGGACCATCAAATTCACGAGCGAATACTCAACCAAGGATACACACTTTCTGGATGTCAAGGTTCTCAAGACGGATGAAGGCTTAACCACAGATCTCTTTGTTAAACCCACAGATAAACACCAATACCTACATTCCACTAGCTGTCACCCCCGACACTGCAAAACCAGCATAGCCTACAGTCAGGCCCTCAGACTCCGTCGAATCTGTTCTAATGATTCTGATTTTATCCACCACTCACAGGAACTTAAGAAACACCTTGTTTCCAGGGGTCATAGCTCTCTAGCAGTCCATCGAGCTATCCAGAAAGTCAAGGCTCGTTCTAGGGAGTCAGTACTTTCCAAAGGACCCAAGAAACAACAGAGTCCTACGGGGAAAGTTCCTTTTGTTGTCACTTTCCACCCCTCACTTCCTCCCATTCGTAAAATAACCAGTTCTAACCATCATATTCTTCACACATCAGATCGACTTCAACGTGCTGTTCAGGAAGAACCCATAGTTGCCTTCAGACGCCCACCAAGTCTCAGGGATCTCATTGTCCGAGCAGAAGTCCCTCCCATTAATGATGATGTTAATCCCCCTCTACCACAGGGAACTTTTAGGTGTTCCAACATCTCCAAATGCATCGTCTGTAGACAACACATCAGGGAATCGGACTCCTTCACCAGTAACACCGGCGGTACCACCCATAAGACAAGGGGTCATGTCACCTGCACCACCACTAATCTCATTTATCTCATATCTTGCAGAGTCTGTGGTGTTCAATATATAGGTGAAACAAGAACTACACTCAAGAGGCGTTTCTACGGCCACAGATCTACAGTCAAGACCCAAAAGCTAGATACACCTGTAGGTCATCACTTCAATCTTCCTAATCACTCAATTTCTGACATGATCTTACAGGGCATAGAGGCACTAGGCAACCACAGAGAGACTGTGCGTTTGAGTAGGGAGAAACTCTGGATTAGACGCCTCCAGACTATTCAACCCCATGGTCTGAACATCCAAGAAGGAAACGACTAATAAACCTTTTGTTTTGCCGTCTCCTTTTTTCCCCATAGCCTTTTGGCCTGAGCCTCATTCACTAATAAATTACTGTTTACCCAACCTCACCACCCTTGATGTTGTCCTTTGTGTTTCCATCCTCTTGCTTGTGGTCAAGCCAGTCCCTTCCCTTCAACCCCCCTTTTTTTTGTCCCCCTATTCATTGTTTACCCCCTATTCATTGTTTTATGTATGCTTTCTAACCCCATTCATGTATTTCCACTTCACTGCTTATGTTTCACTTAGTTACCTGTTCATGTTTGTTGTGTTGTCATTTAGCCTTCGAGAAAGACTCTGCTAGGGTCGAAACGTCAGGCCATTAACTATTTTTTGAGTTAAATTTTAATCTGAAAATTGTTAAATTATTCACAATGTTTTCAAGGATCCATCAATTAGTCGGGAGAAAAAATGTGAAGAAAAAAAAACAAGGATGACAGAGAATGAAAAACCATGAAGTACCCTAAAAATGGATCCCTGCTACTAGGCTAGTGACCGTGAAGCCCATTGGAGATAAGACCAAAGTATATTTAAAGGTTTGTGGTAACACAATGTAATGGTCTCTAAATGAGTTAGGGTGGTTCTGAAAAGAACCATTGGTTTCAACTTGACCTTTTTGAAGCTTTCTTTTGAAGACGATCGGAGCATACTGCGGGCCCAATTTCATGGCTCTGCTTACCGTTAGCGCAGAATCGGCGCTTACGGAAGCATGGAATTCTGTGCTTACGGCAAGCGTATTTCACGGGTTAGCGGCGAATTTTGGGCTTCTGCGCGTGCGTACTTCACGTTTACTTGGCATTCTACGCTTACAAGGCTAGCGCAGAAATTCTGCGCTTGCACGTAAGCGGGGAATCGCGATCGTAAGCGCAGAATTCGGCGGTAAGCAGAGCCATGAAATTGGGCCCAAATCTAAACGTCGAGTTGAAACCAACGGTTCTTTTCAGAACCACCCCAACTCATTTAGAGATAGTCATTACATGGTGTTACCGCAAGCCTTTCAAGTTAATATTTCCGCAATACAAAAGTTTTAAATCCTACTGAGTAGATTTACGATCAAAGCCATTATTATACGAATATTGAATTGTTATGAGAATATTTTCATGAGTTTATTTTTTATTTTTTTTTAACGAAGCATAGCCGAGTTGAATAGACCATTCCATTGTTCAACAAATTAATGTTCCGTTTTTCGCATGAATGCAAAACAATTACCTTTCGTGTCATTTTGAGAAAAACCAATCATCGTAAAAATTGTACAATATTGTTTTCTAGCAACCACTACGTGGCCGTCTCGTATGAAAAGGTCAATCAAAAACGGCCGCGCCTCGGTGCGTTCTTTATTCCCGAGGCGAAAATAGACCGCTCCGGGATCATCCAAGGATAAACCATAGCATGATGCTTAGTTAAACACACAAAAACAGTCGCGATTGTGTTGAGTCTTATTAAACAAAAGCCGTCCTTGCCATAGGTATTAATACTAGTCAACTGCCTTCATCAAGCCTCTTGCAAACAAAAGACTGTTAAAAATTTCCCTTTCTCTCAAGGTAATTTTAAATGGAACAAACTACCAAAAGATATTCGCAAAGTACCAACTACTGTCAATGTTATTATTATCTATTTGGAAATTTCACATAATATAAACACAAAGTTACAAAACAAATTATACGAATAGCAAATTTAGTATTTTTAAAGGTAAACTTCATGCTATTGATATGGGTACCATCACCGGGGGGGGGGGGGGGGCGGCTCACATCATGTAAATCATTGCTGCTCAGTCACCTTAATTCACGTGTATATCCCGATATGTGGAGACTGTGCAGTAATTCACCAGGACCATGCAGAAACAGAACATAGGTAACAGCCGTGGGGGATAGTAAATCGGTTGCTAGGGTTTTAGTCCCTTGTTTCATATAGCACGTCGCGATGGCGGTCAACATCGCCATCATGAGGCAATGTAGTACATTGATATCGGCTGAGTATAATGATGTATGTTCCAGAGAAAGATTTGTAAAAAATAAACATCTATTAAAGGCACTGGACACTATTAGCAATGTTTACTCAAAATAATTGTTAGCATAAAAACTTGGTAACGAGCAATGGAGAGCTATTAATAGTTGTTTTGGGTAGTTTCTCTCCCAAATATTAAAGTACCTGGTAGACATCCGAAAGCATAATAATTCATTGAGGCAAAGAAGGTTTTTTTTCTTTCAATGATCTCTTGCAACTTCGGTGACCAATTGAGTCCAAGTTTTCACAGATTATTTTGTTTTGTTTTTTTGCATATTTTGGGATACAACAAATAATTTAACAACTACCAAAATAAAGGTGTCCAGTGGTTTAAAATTCCTAGTTTATAATTTTACGTTCAAACACTCTGACTGGGATTTCTGTTTAAGAAAGTTTGATTGAATATGTTTTTATTGATTTAGATATTGATGACTGTTTAGCAGCCCCGTGTCTGAACGGAGCATCTTGCATTGATGGAAATTACAGCTTCACATGCACGTGTGTTGACGGCTACACTGGACCTGCTTGTGAAACGGGTGCGTTGAAATTTTTAACTAGAGTCAAGACACCTTTTAGGGAAATAATATATTCTTGACACAATAGGCATCACGACCCAAGTAGTGTTTCGACCCAATTAAACATTTGTCCTAAATCAGTGATATGTTAACTCATGTTTTGCGTTCTTTGTCTTTCAATGAAAATAGATATTAACGAGTGCAGCTCAAACCCATGTACGAATGGCGGAACGTGTACTGATGGAGTGAACAGCTTCACATGTACGTGTGTTGACGGCTACATTGGACTTGCTTGTAAAACGGGTGAGTAATAAACGGTCAACTAGAGTCAAGACACCTTTAAGGAAAACAATGTATTATTGACCCAAGTAGCATCACGGCCCAAGAAGCATGTTGTCCTAAGTAGTGTTTCGACCCAATTAAACATTCAATTTGACTGGAATCAGTAATCTGTTTATTTTGCGTGCTTTGTCCTTCCATTGAAAATAGATGTCAACGAGTGCAGCTCCAACCCATGTATGAATGGCGGAACGTGTACTGATGGAGTGAACAGCTTCACATGTACGTGTGTTGACGGCTACATTGGACCTGCTTGTGAAACGGGTGCGTTGAAACGGTTAACTAGAGTCAAGTCACCTTTTTGGTTGTGCTATTTTAACATTACTCTATGAAAATAATGTATTCTCTCCTACACCATCTCTTCAGAAATTATTTATTTTAGTCCCAACCGAAATGTAGTTGAGTAATGGTTTTAAAACAGTTTTCAGAGTAAGTGTTTTGTCTAAATGCAAGAAAACTTCAGTGGAAACAACAATATCGGGTGAAATTTTATCGTTTAAAATGTAAGCAAAGATGAACCGCACACACGACGTGACCGCCATCTTGGATGAAATTTGCACGCGTGAAAGGCTATTAGCGGCTGAGAGTTTTGAGCAGCTCCCCCTTGCACCTTTCCATTTTGTTATCATCAAATGGCGGTCGATGACGCAACATGATGCAACCCATCCATTTATCCATACAAAATACATAAAATAGATCAATGATTCAATCTATACATTATCAATACCATAGACTTGTCAAATGCCCCTCGCTCTAACCCTCGGTCAAACAAGCAAAGAAACAAGCAAAGAAACAATCAAACAAACAAACAAACAAACAAACAAACAAACAAACAAACCCTTTTAAACTGACAAGCCTACTCTCAACAAAAAGGAACTTCTTTTCAAAGCGAATTATTAAAGTCACCTGGAAATAGAATTTTTTTTCTTTCAAACATAAGAGTATATGCTTACGAACAATAAAAAAAATTTTTTAGTAATTGTTTGTCACGATTTATATGTTTAAAAAATACATAAAGTTGTTTGGGGGGCTGACTCCGCCTACCCCTTTTTTGACGTCAATCGAGGCAGACTTTGCCTGCAATGCGTACAGTAAACACTCGTGCGAAGTACATGTTCGTCCAAGTCGTGAGTTGGTACATTTCAAAAAGTGTTTTTGCTGCATTCAGCAGCAATACACCTGATCGGCATTGCCGGAAAAAAATATTTTTTATTTTTTTGAAACGTACAAACTCACGACTTGGTCCGTACATGTACTTTTCAATTGTGTTTACTCTACGCATTACAGGCAAAGTCTGCCTCGATTTACGTCACGAACTGCGCCCTCTCGGGTCGGGGTCTACTCTTAAATGTGTAAATAACATAAGAACTGATTTTTTAAAACCTTAGTTAACTATTTATTCACATTCCACTCATCAAAACACATATATTAGTGACAAAAGCTTTATTTTGAAAAAATACCACTTCCAGGTGACTTTAAAGATTGGAACAGTCTCCCACTCAAAGTAGTACATATCAAAACAGTGTCAACATTCAAGAAAGAGCTTGATGCCTTTTGGAAGGAACCAATGATAGGATATGGGGTCACAAAGGCATAAGCCTAAACAATTTCTCGCATTAATCGTATGTAAGTAGGTATACTATAAAGTAAAAACAAACAAATTCTGTGTCTATTTAGACAATTTATGCCTTTTTTGAGAAATGACTTTCTAAATAGGTAAATTTAAAAACATTCAATGCATTTTGACCCGACCCAACTACATAGCGGCAAGATAGCGTCTTGGCCCAAAACAACATCACGACCCAGGTAGCATGTTGTCCCAAGTAGTGTTTCGACCCAATTAAACTTTTGACCTAAATTAGTGATCTGTTTACTTATGTTTTGCGTTCTTTGTCTTTCCATTGAAAATATAGATATCAACGAGTGTAGTTCAAACCCATGTACGAATGGAGGAACGTGTACTGATGGAGTGAACAGCTTCACATGTACGTGTGTTGACGGCTACAATGGACCTGCTTGTGAAACGGGTGCGTATAAACGGTTAACTTATAGAGTTAAGTCACATTTTATGAAAGTTATGTATTCTTGACCCAAATAGCATCACAACCCAAGTAACATGTTGTCCCAAGTAGTGTTTCGACCAAATTAAAAACTTGAACTTGGCCCAATTAAAATTTTGACCCAATTAAAAACTTGACCTTAACTCACTGATCTGTTTTCTCATGTGAGTTCTTGTCTTTCCATGGAAAATAGATGTCAACGAGTGCAGCTCAAACCCATGTATGAATGGCGGAACGTGTACTGATGGAGTGAACAGCTTCACATGTACGTGTGTGCAAGGATACTACGGGGTTTCGTGCCAAACAAGTGAGTATTCATTAAAACATGATTGATATCATGACTAGAGCAAGCCAGTCGAAACGTTGAGACCAATTTTAAGAACTGACTCCGCGGCAGGACAGTTAATCACGATCATATAAACTAAAGTAGTAGTTCCAGCCTATTTCTATACCATCCGCCCTGCATGGTAATAGTTAAAAAGCAGGTCAGTTCTTTTCAGAACGTGAGAAGTCTCCCGAACATCCGATAAATCTACTCCGCGGTAGTAGAATAAAGAAAGACAGTTCTCTAAAGAACAAACTCTACCTGGCAAGTAGATACACTCATGGTGTTATCGCAAACCAAATATACATGATTGATATCCACAATCAATTTCCCAATTCAATAACCATTTTTAAAATAATGAAAATAATATAGGCTTGGATTTGCAACGACTTAAAGTCACTCGACATGTTTGGTATAATTGTCAAAGACCAGTACTCTCACTTGGTGTAGCCTAACATAATGCATAAACAAAACTGTGAAAATTGGGCTCAATATTGGTCATCGAATTTGCAAGAGAATAGTGAAGAAAAAAAACATTGTTGAATTACTTTGTGTGCTCTCAGATGCATGATGAAAGGCTTGAGCTGAAGTCTTAAATATTTGAGTGAAAAATTTAACCCTTTCTCAAAAACTACGTAACTTCATAGGGGTCGTTTCACACAATGTTGTTGTTTTTTTAGTTTTTTTTACCATCAACAGCTCTCCATTGCTCGTTTACCAAGCAAGTTTTTTATGCTAACAATTATTTTGAGTAACAACCAATAGTGTCTAGTGCCTAGTTGAAATGGTAAATAAAAATACACATTTAAAACTCCCAGGCCAGAAATGGCCCGGCTTCCCGGTAATAGTAGGGGTCTTGCCCGGTGCCCGCCCAGAGGTTTGTTTTATGTACAACATCATTTGCCAGTCGTAGTTCGTAGTTTTTTCAATTGTTTTTTTTTTTTTTTTTTTTTTGGGGGGGGGGGTTTCTTAAAAAATACCAGGACATTTTTTGAGGATGGCAATTCTAAACTACAAAATAAAAAAATTGCGGCCCGGAAGAAGGTCGGACCTGTACTACTGTATGGAAATGTACCAGATTATTAGCAGTGAGAAAGCCAATAGTTGCCATCCAGCTGAAAATGGCAGCCCTTACAAATTGCCCCAAGCGGCAGGGTGGTACACTTAAAGACAGTGGACACTGTTGGTAATTGTCAAAGACCAGTCTTCTCACTTGGTGTATCTCAACATATGCATAAAATAACAAACCTGTGAAAATTTGAGCTCGATTGGTCGAGTTGCGAGATAACTATGAAAGACAAAAACACCCTTGTCACACGAAGTTGTGTGCTTTCAGATGTTTGATTTCGAGACCTCAAACTCTAAACTTGAGGTCTCGAAATCAAATTCGTGGAAAATTACTTCTATCTCGAAAACTATATCACTTCA
This sequence comes from Asterias amurensis, assembly GCF_032118995.1. Taxonomy (NCBI): domain Eukaryota; kingdom Metazoa; phylum Echinodermata; class Asteroidea; order Forcipulatida; family Asteriidae; genus Asterias; species Asterias amurensis. The sequence goes on from NC_092654.1 coordinate 22,547,201, forward strand.
GAGAGAGCCGTTTCTCACACTGTTTTATACTATCAACCTCTCCCCATTACTCGTTACCAACGGAGGTTATATGCTGATAAATATTTTGAGTAATTACCAATAGCGTCCACTGCCTTTAAATGAACGGCACTCTTGTCAAAGGATACAAGGGGGTTGTATAACAAAATGCCATTGGGTGGTCATTATATGTTGCTGACAAACATGTATCGTTTTTAATTATGCCGCTTTCTAATTTGACATTCTGTTGCACTTTTCAAACAGAAGCTTAAACGTTTTCTATTGTTGTTCTCTCATTAACTATTCAATTTCTAGTACAAAGGTAAGGGGTTGTATAAAATGTCATTGGGTAGTCATTAATAATGTTGCGGACAAACATGTATCGTTTTTAATTAAGCCGCTTTCTGCTTTGACATTCTGTTGCACTTTTTAAACAGAAGTTTTCTATTGTTGGTCTCTCATGAACTATTCAATTTCTAGTATTCTTGTTGTTTTGTATAACCTTGTATACACGCATTAACACATTGTTTGGTTACCTTTGTCTAGATGTTGTTTGTTTTTAGTTGTTTTCCGTCTTAATGCTGTTCCTTGACAAGCCCTGCCTTTTCGGAACATGCCTCCGCATTATATGTATATCAGTGTATCCTCTAATTACAAATGTCAATGTGGAAATAAATGTTTCTTCGAATTGAATTGAATTGAATTGAATTGAATATTATTATCATGAATTTATTTTATTTCCGTTTGTCCGTTCTTTGCCAAGATCTCATTCGTCTGGTCAATGGCGGCAGCCCAAATGAAGGCCGCGTAGAGGTGTATTATAATTCGGAATGGGGCACAGTTTGCGACGATTCCTGGGGAATAAATGAGGGACACGTTGCCTGCAAACAACTCGGCTATCCGTCCGCTTCTGCGGCCTGGAGTTTTGCTCACTTCGGCTGGGGAGTGGGAAGCATACTTCTCGACGATGTAGTATGTACTGGGGATGAAACGAGTCTTTGGGATTGTTCTTACATTTCGACTCACAACTGTGTTCATAGTGAAGATGCTGGCGTAACGTGTAATGTCTAATAATATTGCTGACTGTTGTGTTTTACCACTCTCTAAATGTACAAGAGTGAAAAACACCACTCTTTACATTTCGAGTTGTCCCTCATATGGCTCTTCAAGAAGAGTGGTGGTTATTTCATTCTTTTAGAGGGGTTTCACTCCAGGACAGAGTGAAAAACCACTAAAAAAAAGATGCAAACTTCAATCTAAAATAGTGGAAGACCACTCGAAAAAGAGTTGACCCTCATATGGCTCTTCAAAGACTGCCTTTTCACTATTTTGCATTTAGAGAGCATGTAAAAAAAATATGTTACCCTTTTGGGTCGAATCAGTACCTCCGCTGTTCCGAAGGAAATAACTTACGGTGATGATCTATCACAGATGTCCCCATTCGATGCGCTAATGTTAATTCCCATTGTGTACATTATAAGGCAAAATACGTTTAGTTTGTATTATGTTGATAGTGCTACATTGTAATAATAAAGATACCGGACACGTTTTGTGATTGTCAAAGACCAGTCTTCTTACTAAATTATCCCAACATAGTAATAAAGATACTGGACAAATTTTGTGATTATCAAAGACCAGTCTTCTTATTTGTTTTTTTCCCAACATATGCATAAAATATAAAAAACATATGAGAAAAATTGGGCTCAATTGGTCATCGATGTTGCATGAGAAAATAATGAATGAAGAAAAAAAAAACGTTGCACAACTTTGTGTGCTTTCAGATGCATACTAATACATTATTTGAGAGAAATTAACTCTTTCTCAAAAACTATGTTCAGTAGAACTTGTTTCTCACAATGTTTTATCATATCAACACCTCTCCATTGCTCGTTACCAAGTAAACTTGTTTTGGCAACAATTATTTTGTGTTATTACCAATATAGTGTCTAGTGCCTTAATCACATTTTAAGCTGGAGGAGATATGGTGTGATATTTATAAACGAAGCGAAAACATACGGACAAGTGTAATTAGGTTTCTTACAAACTTTCAATCTGTTTGTTGGCCAATACGCCACTTGGGTCAAAACACAACTTGTGCTAGAAGAAGCTTCTTGTGTCAGGAGGCTACTTGGGGCTAAATACTACTTGGGTCAAAACGCCACTTAGGTCAAGACGCAAGACCATACTTGGTTCGAGACGTTACTTGGTTCGAAACGTTAGTTAGGTCAAGACGTCACTTAGTTCAAGACGTTACTTGATTCAAGGCGTTACTTGGGTCAAGACGTTACTTGGGTCAAGACGCTTCTTGGGTCAAAAAGATTTGGTTCAAGACGGCACTTGGTTCAAGACGTATGGGTCAAGAGGCTTGATGTTGTAATGATACATGTATGACACATACAAATGGCAAGTGCAGTGCAAGTTTGTTTCAGCCGTTTTCATTATGATTTATAGATAACATCCTTGAACAACTAACTCATTCATGAACCCTCTTCATTTTGATACATAAGTTGTCTTTAAGTGTTCATGCGAAGCGAACAGAACATTAAAAATTGACGGGATAAAAATAAGCCGGACACGCATATTACACACGTGTTCACTTCGTTGCATTTTGACAGAAAAGATGGCGTGCCAGACTGGTTTCTCAAACGAGATAACTGACCATTATTGATTTTTAAAAAGCACCAAGCATGACCTCGATCACGTAAAGACTTCTGTAACCTCATAATTTATTAGAATCGCGACTCTTTACATTATCCCAACAGACTAACAGGCAGCTTAGTGGAAACTTTCCTGAAGTCTACTCATCTATGTACTTTCTGTAGGACAAGAAACACAATGTCCACAGATCTACACTAAACTTACACAGTTTGAAGATAATGATGGTAGAAAGCTTTCCTGAAAATATTACTTGCTGTGGTGCTGTAGTTTCTGAGAAATGAGTAAAACAATGTCATGAAAAAAAATATTATAGCATGTAAAAACGTATTTTCATGACATTGTTTTACTCGTTTCTCAAAAACTACAGCACCTCAGAATCTAATATTTTAAGGTAGGTTTTCTACTATCATTATCTTCAAACGGTGTAAGTTTAATGTAAATTTGTGGACTTTGTGTTACACAAAGTACCCAAATACTTTACCAGCCAGAAAACAAAATGTGTCTCGATTAAAATAATTATATACCCAAAAAAACGCTAGAGAAGGTACAGAGGCAATTCACACGCTTTTGTTTGGGTCTGCCGAGAAGGGTTTTAATTGATTCTGTAAATGAAATTGAATATTCTGACATTTCCTTTCAATTACGTTTGTTATTTAAATGTTTATATAACAAATTTGACATTGACACGGACACTCTAATTCCCATTAATTGTAGACATATCGAATCTGTTAAATTTGTCCATCATCTGGCTCGTTCCAATGCTGCCCATCATTCTCTTTTTCACAGATTCCCTAGATTATGGGACGAACTACCGGCCTGCATTACAGATACAATTATCCATAGTTTATCCTCCTTCACAAATTCCCTCAGGAATCATTTATTAGTCCCTGGCGAGGAGGTCCCCTTGACCAAAACAGTTTAACTTTCTAGTTGCCTTGCCCATTCAAATACCTTGTTGCTGTTTTTTATTTCTCAAATTTATAGTGCCTTTTGCATAATTAACTAGAATCTCTCTTTTAACGATTTTGTATTTTTAATGCCCATTAGTGCTTTTATAGTTTTAACTGCTTGTATAGTTCTATATTTTTGGTAAGAAATTTATGGTAGGAAATCACTTTACGGTCCAATCATCTGCCACATCGCAGGAGATTCTGTACCCTCCACTACGGTGGACTTCGTAAAAACTTCTTCCTATATAGCGCCCTCTTTTGAATCATCCTCCTTTAGATCATGTTAAATTCCGATATGGGGACATAATCTCCGGTGCACAGATTTCCCTAGGACTATGGCACCAACAAATACAACATTACTATACATAATTTGATGTACCTATTTGTACAGTGTGCAATCGATGTTAATATGGGACTAGCGGAGAAGACAGAACATTCCAGTGGAAGTGTCGTGGCCGAGCGGTTAAGAGCACCGAATTCAAACTCTGGTGTTTCTAATCAGCAGAGTTTGTATATACTCAGCGCCTTGAGCACCTTGTTTGGTGGATACGTGCGCTATATAAGACTTTGATATTATTATTATTCCCTTACAGTGGATGACTCTGGACGACTAAATGGATTACTCAGATATTCTGTTGAGGAGAATGGACGATAAAGTGTAGATTCGTGAATAGAATGTACGAGCCCAAGGCGAGTAAATTGTATTCACGAATCTGCACTTGAGAGTCTATTCTCTGACTTAAACTATTTCCCCCATTGGTTTATAACAGATTCAATTAATTGGGTTTCTCAATGGTAACAACACTAGTCTATCTAATTTCGTATGCGTTAACAAACAATGGTTGGTCACATTTTATAAATATTTTACAACATATAGACACACTTCAGTGCTTGCAACATTATCGAGTACAACGTCAGTTTTGTAAACTGAAAGATGACAAATATTCAGCTATAGCCGATGTTTTGTTGCACGTCATCCTATCTTTCAGTTTGGAAAGAAATTTCAAGTTGAACTATATCTACACTCAGCTGTAGATTATGTTACGAATCTACACTTAACGAATCTACGAATCGTTTAGTGTAGATTCGTTCACTTTCAACAATAGAGTGACGTCAAAGAAATAGTTTAAGGCATCAGAGTTTGGGTTAGTGTCTGGGCCAAGACTTCAGACGTAGCTTAATCTACCCTGTGGCAAGATACACACATGGTGTTACCGTAGATTGACTGTATTGATACACCACCATACAATGCCTCAAAACACATGTGTAATATAATTGTAATTCTACGGAAAAGAGAAACTTACCATGTTTAGTCCTTTCTATGCTTTGTGGTGAATATTATTCAAACTTTCGAGGCTCCATTCTGAGTAAGTTGTAGGCCCTACCTTTCATATTAAACATTATTCAGTTGATGTTATTCATGTCAGATTCACTGCAGCAAACGCCATCCCCAATAGTATCTTGGTTTTACATACAGTGTTTCGTATCATCCCTCCATAATGTGCGAGACTTTGTATTTTTTTGTCATGTCCGCAGCCCCAATCCTGCTCTGTTCAATGTCTTGCGTGGTATATACAGTTGAAAAACAGTCCGAACATGCCACCAGATGCACAATGGAGTCCTTACACTGTCAAGAATAGCACATGAGTAGGGGACCTGCAGCCGATAAATTATGATAATCTCGAGTTTTGACGAGTAACCCCCTCCCCCACCTCCTTTACGAATTTGGATACGGAGTTTAACTCGTCCTAAGTCCTAAGATTAATCCTAAGTTCGGAAGGGTGTGGTGAAATCGACAACTGTATACGTCTCGGAAAGGACACTGTTAGTTTTAGCCCAGGTTGGACGCCTTCATGTTGCATACAACGCGACACTGACGCCCTACCAGGGCTAACTCTGTTTATGCCCCTTTTTCAGGCGCACGAAGATATGGGAAGAAACAAGCAGGCGGAAGAACCATGTAGAAAAGAGGTGTGCATATAGAAATGTATGATGAACAATGGACTTGTTTCATGAAAAGGTTGAGGAATGTGCTGTTCAGTCCACAATGTGATCCCAAATTCCAATTGCACTTGGGTTGTCGTGCGGGTTCGAATCCCGGTTTCGGTTATTGTAATTGTTCCATTAACAACAAGAGTTTTTTCCTTCGTGTCCCATAATCGGTGGAAGCCTTTTAAACAGATAAACTAATCAATAACAAACTGAGGTTACTTTGGCATTATTATTAACGTTAATTAGTTAAATATGAAATGATGGCAGTCTTTTATACCATAAAGTGTAGATTCGTGACCTACAGTGTACTCACCTTAGGATCATACATTCCACGAATCTACACTTTCTCCTACATATTTTAAAGGAGCATTCGCTACCTGCGCGGATCCGCAGTCGATGTGTAGACACTCGACTTTACGCTTAATTTGTATTGTCTCATTGTATTTATATATCTATTTTGATGAAAGTAACAATACAGAGTTATAATTGCTTCTAATTCGAAAGGGAGTCAGGAGAAGAAGGTGTAAAGCCATGCTCCATCTTCAGTATGTAAACACACTGTTCTTTTTGACTGTAAATAACCAAAATCCTTAGGTGTTCTTGAGGTACAGTTTTCTGAAACATGACTTCATTTCAGTGTGAATATTTAACAGAAAAAAATTATTCTAGAAGTATAAAATTCACAATCAGCAAGCTTTCAGACTAAAAATTAAACCGATATATATCTATGCTTTCCAATCCTTTAAATGTTTACAATTGCTCATCTGTATTCTTAACATTTCTTTATAAGTTAATTATTACAGTTGTGTTGTTTATAAAGAAATAATTTTGTAATTTCAAAGTCTAGTGTAATAACTTTGTCTCCCTGTATATTTTTAGGCTCCATGGCTTACCATAACAATCATCATATTTAGAATAATTGGAAAACACCAATGAAAGCCTCTCTTTCAAGTGCACTTTCAATTTATAAATCCTTAAAAATGTATATTTATATTTACATACTTAAAAATATAAATGCATTATATACAAACAAAGAATGGTATTGGTTAAGAAGAGCTATATTTTAGACCTTTTCACACCTCGGTATTGTATGAAACAAAAACGTTAAAGGAACACGTTGCCTTGGATCGGACGAGTTGGTCAAAACAAAAGCGTTTGTAACCGTTTTTTATAAAATGCATATGGTTGGAAAGATGTTTTAAAAGTAGAATACAATGATCCACACAAGTTTGCCTCGAAATTGCGTGTTTTTCCTTCTACTGTGCGAACTAACATGGTCGGCCATTTATGGGAGTCAAAATTTTGACCCCCATAAATGGCCGACGTGTTAGTCGACGAGGTAAAAGGAAAACCACGCAACTTCGAGGCATGTTTGTGTGGATCATTGTATTCTACTTTTACAACATCTTTCTACCCATATGCATTTTATAAAAAACGGTTACAAACGCTTTTCAAACACCAACTCGACCGATCCAAGGCAATGTGTTCCTTTAATACAAGCTGCCCTTCAAAAATATTTGTTGACAATCTCAAAGAGTTAAAGACAATGGACACTATTGGTAATTGTCAAAGACCAGTCTTATCACTAAGTGTATCTCATCATATGCAAAAAAATAACAAACCTGTGAAAATGTGAGCTCAATATAGTCGTCGAAGTGGCGAGATAATAAAAGAAAAAAGAAAGAAAAATGAAAGAAAAAACACCCTTGTCACACGAAGTCATGTGCTTTCATATGCTTGATTTCGAGACCTCCAAGTTCTAAATCTGAGGTGTAGAAAATTAAATTTGTGTAAAGTTACCTCTTTCTCGAAAACTATGTCACTTCAGAGGGAGCCGTTTCTCACAATGTTTTATACTATTATAGGGTATTTGGTTACAATTATATACACTTACCCTATTTCTGAGTCTGGGCAGAATTAAGCTTCATTTTGGCGGCGCTGGTCAGCTTTGACTTCATTCAAATTAATAAGATCTCACAAATACAATTACTTAACTACTATTTATATTTAACTATTAAGAGATATTACTTTATACCCTAATGGTGTCCTCCAGCTGAAAGGTTGCTGTATAGGAGTAGTGTACTACCAATTCAGTTTCCAGTCAGCCTTTGGACAACCACAATAAATGAACCTAAATACTACGACTATATAAGTTAGAGAGATACAACCTTTCTGTACCAAAAGCTGGAGAAGAGTGAGGGTGGTTTATTGTCTGCATTTGCTTTTATATGGCTATGTACACTAAGGAAAAAGATTAGGGCCTGCTCAATAGGCGTAAACAAAGGAACTTACAATAGGCTTTTATACTACACTGGGGGTTTTGGAGTTCATTGTTCACCATTTACAGCTGACATTCCCAGATGGTCATATACAATAGGGGAATGGTAAAAGTCTCCAGTGCGAGCACTAAAAGCTAACACATGCTTGGCAGCTGTTAATGGAATTCACTACATCTAGCCCCCTCCAAGATCACAACTTCACAAGGAAGTGATCGATAATAATATACAAAAGTTATTTACAAAATTTCATCTATCTATTACTACGGTATGTACATATCTACTTGGCCACCGTACATGACGTCCAGAACGAGTAATTCTTTCCGACTTCTGTTCAGGGGCACTGGCTGGTGTTGGTTTTTCAACAACATGTGTTGTTATAGATTTTGTCTCTGAGTCAATGTGAGCAACCTTTAATCTATCAATGCTAACTGAATCTTGTTTGCCATTTTTTTCGATTATAAAGAATTTACTCTTTCTGTCGATGACTCGGTACGGGCCTTGATAAGGTGGTTGTAATGGTTTCTTTACCGAATCTACACGTACAAACACATGGGAACATGAATGTAAATCGGTATGAATGTGACTTTTGCGTTGATTAGGTCTTGTAGACTCTGGTTTTAATTCAGACATGTGTCGGCGCAAACGGTCAACGTACACGGCTGGGTCTAGACTATCAAAATTACTGACCGGGACTAAGAGTTCACCAGGTAATCTCAGAGTGGATCCAAACACTAACTCAGCAACGCTACAACCAATATCCACTTTTAATGATGAGCGGATACTTAGTAAAATAAGTGGTAGTGATTCAGTCCATCTGTTAGGCTCGCTCTGCGTTTTGAAAGCAGATTTAAGTTGCCGATGGAAACGTTCCACTAATCCATTTGCTGCTGGATGGTACGCAGTAGTGCGAATGTGTTTGCTGCCTATTAATTGGGATAGTTGTTGGAACAAGTTTGATTCGAACTGTCTACCTCTATCTGTGGTTATTATTGCGGGAACACCGAATGTAGCTACCCATCTTTCAGTAAATGCTTTTGCTACAGTTTCAGCTGTAATGTTAGCAATGGGTATTGCTTCAGGCCACCTTGTAAATCGGTCTATACATGTGAGTAAGTAGCAACAACCGTTGGATGGGGGTAGAGGACCAACAATGTCAATGTGAACATGGCTAAATCTAGCGTCAGGTGTTGCAAAGGTACCTATCGGAGTCACTGTGTGACGATGTACCTTGGCACGTTGACACTGGATACAATGTTTGGTCCAGAGTCTGACATCTTTGTTAATTGACGGCCATACGAATCTGTGAGTTATTAGGCGTTGTGTTGCTCTAATACCTGGATGAGATAGATTATGTATCGAATCAAAAATGTTACGTCTGAATTCAGGAGTGACGTTTTTTCAGAAGGTTGCGTGTTCGAATCACGTCGGGGTCACCAGTTATAGGGTATTTGGTTACAATTATATACACTTACCCTATTTCTGAGTCTGGGCAGAATTAAGCTTCATTTTGGCGGCGCTGGTCAGCTTTGACTTCATTCAAATTAATAAGATCTCACAAATACAATTACTTAACTACTATTTATATTTAACTATTAAGAGATATTACTTTATACCCTAATGGTGTCCTCCAGCTGAAAGGTTGCTGTATAGGAGTAGTGTACTACCAATTCAGTTTCCAGTCAGCCTTTGGACAACCACAATAAATGAACCTAAATACTACGACTATATAAGTTAGAGAGATACAACCTTTCTGTACCAAAAGCTGGAGAAGAGTGAGGGTGGTTTATTGTCTGCATTTGCTTTTCTATGGCTATGTACACTAAGGAAAAAGATTAGGGCCTGCTCAATAGGCGTAAACAAAGGAACTTACAATAGGCTTTTATACTACACTGGGGGTTTTGGAGTTCATTGTTCACCATTTACAGCTGACATTCCCAGATGGTCATATACAATAGGGGAATGGTAAAAGTCTCCAGTGCGAGCACTAAAAGCTAACACATGCTTGGCAGCTGTTAATGGAATTCACTACACTATCAACCCCTCCCCATTACTCGTTACCAAGTAAGGTTTTATGCTAATAATTATTTTGAGTAATTGCCAATGGTGTCCACTGCCTTTAACAATCAATTGAGCTACGTTCATCCTCTAAGACCAACCTTGGTGACGAAGAAGTTCCCATCGATCTATCCATCTGAAACGAGTATTAAACAATTATTAATAAAGGATCATTACATATTTTATAAGAACAACACTTAAATCACAGATCACAGTTTTACATAAAACTGACACGATCTAATAAAGATGATACCAGAAAGCATCCCTTGAAAAATTTCTGTCTGAAATGTCATATTATTTGATGAGAAATAAATAAAACTAATTTCCCGTTTGGGGTGTAACGCTCAGTGAGTGTTTTGTTCATTTTTCTTTTTGAATCGTTGTCATGCCATACAAAATGTGTCATCGGTTTTTCATTATTTTCTCCTGACCCAGATGGCCGATTGGTCTCAAACTTCTACAGGTTTGTCAGTCTTTTGATATGGTGGATTAGGCATACATCAAGTGATTATACACTGCGAGCAAAAACCAATTCTGTAATGTGTCTTTAACTTTACAAATGTTGACGCTGTACGGAACATAATTTTAGGTATACAAATGTTTCTGCACCATGTGAAGCTACACTACCGGGTCAGAATTAACCCTAATTCCGGGTCCTGTGGGCCTGACCCGCATTTATGGGTCAGTATGGTCCGGAATCCGTGTCAAGATGACACAGAAAACGACAAAATTTACGCAGTATCCGAGTACACCATATTTCTTAAACCAGTTTCCAGATTAACTGACCAAGATATGAACCAGACTCCATGGGACGAGGATTCCGGGTCTATTCTGATCCAGGGAGTTTTTAAATAGAAATAAAGGCACTGAACATTACTGGTAAATACTCACAATAACTGTTATAAGCGTACGAACTTACTTGGTAACAAGCAATGGAGAACTGTTGATAGTATAAAACATTGTGAACAACAGCTCCCTCTTAAGTAAGTTAACGTAGTTTTAGAGAAAGAAGTCATTTTCCACTATAATATTTGAATTTGGTTTCCAAGACCTCAGAATTAGATTTTGAGGTCCCAAAATCAAGCATCTGAAAGTACACAACTTCGTGTGACAAAGGTGTTTTTTCGTCCATTAGCATCTCGCAATTTCGACGCAATTGATTTCAAATGTTCATAGGTTTGTTATTTTGTGCATTATGTTGAGATACACCAAGTGAGAAGACTGGTCTTTGACAATTACCAAAGGTGTCCAGTGTCTTATTAAAACAGATGTTAAATTTGCATCGGGGATGAAGAATATCCATTTTGGTTTTTACCCATTTACACCGATCTATGTTGGCACTGTATACTCAGTACTTTCCCGAGCTCAGCGGGGAAAAAAATCACAGACATATTACTCGGGTGGGATTCGAACCCACGACAACGATGATAAATTGTTTTACTTACCGATGTTTCCAGGATGTTTAAGACCGAGGCTGATGCTGGTTCTTCAAGATCCAAGACCCGAGACGGTGCGTCGATTCCCCCGTTGTTATTTAATGACTCTTGCCTCGAGAACTATCAAGACCAGGTGTGAAGATAAATCGTTAGAGAAAACACTTGCGATCTTTGCTGGAAAGGAATGGAACAAGTTTCCTCCATACACTACTAGCTCACAAGAAACTACTTATTTTAACGTGTTATGTTTTTTCCTTTGTAGAACCTGATAGTTTTTTTCTGGTACAAATTTGACAGTTTTCACTTTTCAATTTTTAACAGGACCATAGTGTAACAGCTTCTAATCGGAAATATTCAATACGTTTTATAATAAACCAATCGATCAATCAATCACTCAATTAAACCAACAAATACATCTATCTATCTATCCATCTCTCCATGTAATCAATTAATTAATCAATGTTTTTCTTAGATATTTAAGAATGTATCTTATTGAATGCTTTCATTGCTTTCTTGTTTCTTTTTTCAGGATACCTGTTAGTGGCGGTTAACCAGGTTTGGTTATCAATAAATATATAAATATAATCAATCAATCAATCAACCAATCAATCGATCGATCAATCAAATTCATTTACCTTTCCCTCGTCCGATAACTCGTCCATTTTAAAGACAGCATCTCGACTGAAATAAAATAAGTATAATAACTGTGATAAAAATGGAAATATAAAACTTATTTACAAATTGATTGTTAAAGCCATTATACACTTTCGGTACAGAAAAAAAGTTCACAGATTTACAAATAATTTACAGGGTTTACAGAAGGTAATGGTAAAAGACTTCTCTTGAAATATTGTTCCATGAAATGCTTTACTTTTTGAGAAAACATTAAAATAATATTAGTTCTCGAGAGAATTACGGGTTTATTTTAAACACATGTCATGACACGGCGACACGTGCGGAAACAAGAGTGGGTTTTCCCGTTATTTTCTCCCGACTCCAATGACCGATTGCGCCTAAATTTTCACAGGTTTGTTATTTTATATATAAGTTGTGATACACGAAGTGTGGGACTTGGACAATACTGTTTACCGAAAGTGTATAATGGCTTTAAATGTATTCCAGCATCAGGGTTTAAAAGCTAGTAAATTGTAAATCAGTGGTGTAATGTTTTAGGCCCTCTGTTGCCCAACCCCTTAAAGGCACTGGACACTATTGGTAATTACTCAAAGTAATTGTGCGCATAGAAAATTGCATGGTAATAAGCAATCGAGAGCTGTTGATAGTGTAAAACATTGTGAGAAATGGCTCCCTCTGAAGAAACTTAGTTTTTGAGAAAGAGGTAATTTCTCACTCAAAATCTGAAGGAAAAAAAAAGAAAAAAACGTCAAGCCTTTTCGGCATCTGAAAGCACACATTTTGTGGAACATTTGTGCAACAAGGGTATATTTTTCGCTTGCATTATCCTCTTGCAACTTCGATGACCATATGAGTCTAAATTTTTACAGATTTATTGTTTAAAGCATAGTGGGATACACCAAGTGAGAATACGACTTTGACAATTGCCAAAGATATCCCATCAGCATTTAAAATTGCTACCCATCTATTTGTCCTATCCATCTTACCTTTGTGAGAAGCTGTAACTTTCCTTCCGCATCCCCTTCGAGTACGTTTTCTTGAGAAGTACCGCCATGATCCCAATACCAACCAGGAGAAAGACAAACAAACTGACAGACAGACCAACCAAAAGACCGAGCTTGCTGACGTAACCCTCGCACCTTGTTCCAGGATACCAAGCCTCGTTGGTATCCTGACAATCACAGACTGGTACCTCGCCTTCTGCCTGGCTACACAGACCGTGGCTGTTGCAGTAGTCGGCTGCCTGTTTGCATGGTGACCGGCAGAGGATGTTATTGTTGACGCACTGAGGGTCTAAGGTTGGATTTTCACAGACTGCAAAACCTTCTTCGATGTATGTGCATACATCTATTAGATCTTTTAAAAGAATGGAAACATTTTCATTATTTCATTGAAGAGAAGAAAATTACTACAAATCGCCAGACACACAAAGCCTGAAGGCCACTTCAAGGTGTGGACTACAACTTTTTTTGTCCAGAGGGACCTACTCCTAGGGCTGAAACGGGGTTACCCCTTTTACCCCTCTATAGCTTACAGGGTATGTATGCCATTTCAAAAAGTTTTTTAGATACCGCCGAAAATCCGGAGCAAATTTTTGTCCACGAAGGAAGAAGAACCTCTTATAGGAGATGTGTGGGGGGGGCTTATAATTATATTTTTCTATAACCACATTACTTCAGGGTGTCAAAAGCTGCTGTACTTCTAAAAACCTACCCGTTGGAGGCATACATGAGGTACACTCCTCTACGCCCAAGCTACCGATTGACCCACTCGTTACGGCCGGTCCTACCGTCTTCTCGTACAACTGAACGGCTGTCATCTCTAGGTCGGACGGGGTCATACGACTGACATCATACACAGCAATATGTTCAATGATGACGCTTCCTTTCCTAGGTGGGGAGAAGAAATCATGACGGAGAGTGTTGCGTACAGGGTTAGTGTTGAGTACAGATGACATTATTGTTCAAATGATTTTTCAAGAAAGCCACCAGAAGGACTTGGGTACGACTTATAAATATTCCTAGACGATGTCTTATAAAATTGTTAAGCTGTGGACAATTCCTGAATAGGTTATTATTACAAAAGATAGTTTAGCCACATTGAAGAACATTTTGACTGAATATAATGTTCGAATCCTGCGTATTTATGATCGATGCACTTGAACATAATTGCTTCCCTTATGCCAGGTGTCTACGAAGGAACCTGAAAGTGATGGGACAGCTTTGTGTTGGCTGTAGCCATTTAGTCATCAGACCCAAATCAGCCAAATTAGTGCGATTGTAAAATTACCTTAACTTGAGAATTTCAACCCTCATGAATCCGTCAACCTCGCCGTAGATTGGTGACGCCTGAGGAGAAAGAAACACAAGAGGTTTTATCATGAGCTGCTGAAATATGTTTTTTGTCAAAGGGAGGTATTTAACAAAAAACGATAACATGGAGGTAAAAACAGGTTGGCCTACATTACCTGCTGCGTCAACAGTCAATTATTAGTAGTGATGACGTTGTCAGTCTATATTACCTTAGTATTGTAACCTTTTAACCTCAAAATATCTAATGAAGGATAGTTTGCCACTGCATGATATTTTAAACTTATGAACACACACTCACCTCATTAAGGAACAAACTCTTCAGTTCCTTGCAAGGATCTGACTCTTCGGTTTCTTCAGGTCTACAGTCGGTCTCGGTCTCCGGTACCGCTATCTCAACCTTCAATATTCTTTCTGCAGTTTCTGAATCATCAAAAGTGTTAAAAGTGTCAAATTTCTGACGTGTCAAAAGTTTACTTGAAGTTCACCATTGGTTCATTGCAGTTGTGAAAAAAACAGAGATAGATTTCATCGATGAAAGACACTTGTGGTACGCTCGGTGGCTGCAGACATACCGGGCCAAATTTCATAGAGATGCTTTCAAGCACATAACAGTATAGCTAAGCACAACAAAAGTATGCTAAGAATAAGGTTTCCAGCCACAACGCCATGTCTCATGTACAATTTGTGACTGTTCTGCTCATTTTTTTTTCATTTTTTTTTTGCTAAGCAGACAATTATTCAGCAATATTTTCTGCTTAAGCAGCTCTATGAAATTGGGCACAGGTAAATCCATCGTCTCGGTATATGCCCATGCTCAGAACAACGTTAACAATGGAAATGTATTATGTTAAGTCTACTGCCACCTAGCGTTTAAAAGTTTATCATTTGGAAGCAAAGATCTAAGCTGTTATCACCAACGAATACAAAATGTGTTGAGAAGTTAAATATAATCCAGTGCTTAAAGACTGTACGGAAAACATCGGTTACTGTAAGGAGTATAGATTTTGATTGGTTAACATAAAGTTCTTTAAAAAGAGGTGAATTTCGAATCAAAATTGAACAATGGGAGACTTTAGGTGGCAGCAGACTTAACAGGTAAATTGCAAATGTTTACGTAGTTCTGAGCATGTGCACGTTCCCGAAAACAATGGGTTTTACCCGGTTATTCTTTTGCCACCAAGCGTCCCGAAAGTCTCCCCTTTAAATAAACTTACCCCCATCGGGAACATCAAATAGTGGAGGTTTGTCAGCTGGTAAAGAAGAATCCGTAGGCGAGAGCTCTGTTGTTACTCTAGACGTTCCACTTGGTGAGGTTTTGGAGACTTCAGGAAGGTCGCTTGTCGTCCAGGTGGAATAACTTTGAGAACTCGAGGAGAAGCCATTGTTTAATGTTGAACTCGGTAGTTCTGTTAAAGTTTCAGTTGTAGAGCGTTCTGTGGTAGAGCTGTCAGTTGTAGAGCGTTCAGTTGTAGAGCGTTCTGTGGTAGAGCTGTCAGTTGTAGAGCGTTCAGTTGTAGAGCGTTCTGTGGTAGAGCTGTCAGTTGTAGAGCGTTCAGTTGTAGAGCGTTCTGTGGTAGAGCTGTCAGTTGTAGAGCGTTCAGTTGTAGAGCGTTCTGTGGTGGAGCTGTCAGTTGTAGAGCGTTCAGTTGTAGAGCGTTCTGTGGTAGAGCTGTCAGTTGAAGACAATTCAGTTGTAGACCGATCAGTTGTAGAGGCTTCCGTCGTGGAATATTCTGGTGTAGAACTTTCAGTTGTAAAGTCTGGTGTAGAATTTTCAATGGTAGAGCTCTCAGTTGAAGACACGCCGGTTGTTGGGCGATCGGTTGTAGAGCTTTCAGTTGAAGAAACTTCAGTCGTACTGCTTTCAGTTGTTGGGATTTCGGTTGTAATGTTTGATGAAAAACTATCAGTTGTAAAACCATCAGTTGTAGATACTTCGGTCGTGTAGCGATCAGTGGAGGCTTTAGTTGGAGAATCTTTTGGTGTGGAACTTTCAGTGGTTGAGCTTTCAGTTGAAGAAACTTCAGTAAAATAGCGTTCAGTTGTAAAGTATGGCGTATAACTTACAGTGGTAAACGTTTCAGTTGGAGCAACTTCAGTCTTGGAACTTTCTGTGGTAGAGCTCTCAGTAGTAGAAACTTCTGGTGTGGAACTTTCAGTTGTTGAGCTTTCGGTTGAAGAAACTTCAGTCATAAAGCTTTCGGTGGAAGAGCCTTCAGATGTAGACACTTCTGGTGTAGAACTTTCAATTGGGCTCTCGGTTGACGAGACTTCAGTGGTAGAGAGTTCAGTTGAAGAGCTTTCGGTTGAAGAAACTTCAGTCGTAAAGGTTTCGGTGAAAGAGCTTTCAGTTGTAGACACGTCTGGTGTAGAACTTTCAATTGGGCTCTCGGTTGACGAGACTTCAGTGGTAGAGAGTTCAGTTGAAGAGCTTTCGGTTGAAGAAACTTCAGTCGTAAAGGTTTCGGTGGAAGAGCTTTCAGTTGTAGACACGTCTGGTGTAGAACTTTCAATTGGGCTCTCGGTTGACGAAACTTCAGTGGTAAAGAGGTCAGTTGAAGAGCTTTCGGTTGAAGAAACTTCAGTCGTAAAGGTTTCGGTGGAAGAGCTTTCAGTTGTAGACACGTCTGGTGTAGAACTTTCAATTGGGCTCTCGGTTGACGAGACTTCAGTGGTAGAGAGTTCAGGTGAAGAGCTTTCGGTTGAAGAAACTTCAGTCGTAAAGGTTTCGGTGGAAGAGCTTTCAGTTGTAGACACGTCTGGTGTAGAACTTTCAATTGGGCTCTCGGTTGACGAGACTTCAGTGGTAGAGAGTTCAGTTGAAGAGCTTTCGGTTGAAGAAACTTCAGTCGTAAAGGTTTCGGTGGAAGAGCTTTCAGTTGTAGACACGTCTGGTGTAGAACTTTCAATTGGGCTCTCGGTTGACGAGACTTCAGTGGTAGAGAGTTCAGTTGAAGAGCTTTCGGTTGAAGAAACTTCAGTCGTAAAGGTTTCGGTGGAAGAGCTTTCAGTTGTAGACACGTCTGGTGTAGAACTTTCAATTGGGCTCTTGGTTGACGAGACTTCAGTGGTAGAAACTTCAGTTGTGAAGCTTTCGGTTGAAGAAACTTCAGTCGTAAAGGTTTCGGTGGAAGATCTTTCAGTTGTAGAAACGTCTGGTGTAGAACTTTCAATTGGGCTCTCGGTTGACGAGACTTCAGTGGTAGAGAGTTCAGTTGAAGAGCTTTCGGTTGAAGAAACTTCAGTCGTAAAGGTTTCGGTGGAAGAGCTTTCAGTTGTAGACACGTCTGGTGTAGAACTTTCAATTGGGCTCTCGGTTGACGAGACTTCAGTGGTAGAGAGTTCAGTTGAAGAGCTTTCGGTTGAAGAAACTTCAGTCGTAAAGGTTTCGATGGAAGAGCTTTCAGTTGTAGACACGTCTGGTGTAGAACTTTCAATTGGGCTCTCGGTTGACGAGACTTCAGTGGTAGAGAGTTCAGTTGAAGAGCTTTCGGTTGAAGAAACTTCAGTCGTAAAGGTTTCGGTGGAAGAGCTTTCAGTTGTAGACACGTCTGGTGTAGAACTTTCAATTGGGCTCTTGGTTGACGAGACTTCAGTGGTAGAAACTTCAGTTGTGAAGCTTTCGGTTGAAGAAACTTCAGTTGTGAAGCTTTCAGTGGAAGATCTTTCAGTTGTAGAAACGTCTGGTGTAGAACTTTCAATTGGGCTCTCGGTTGACGAGACTTCGGTTGTAAAGAATTCAGTTGAAGAGCTTTTGGTTGAAGAAACTTCAGTCGTAAATCCGTCGGTGGAAGAGCTTTCAAACGTAGACACTTCTGGTGTAGAACTTTCAGATGGGCTCTCCGTTGACGAGACTTCAGTGGAAGATAGTTCAGTTGAAGAGCTTTCGGTTGAAGAAACTTCAGTCGTAAAGGTTTCGGTGGAAGAGCTTTCAGTTGTAGACACGTCTGGTGTAGAACTTTCAATTGGGCTCTCGGTTGACGAGACTTCAGTGGTAGAGAGTTCAGTTGAAGAGCTTTCGGTTGAAGAAACTTCAGTCGTAAAGGTTTCGGTGGAAGAGCTTTCAGTTGTAGACACGTCTGGTGTAGAACTTTCAATTGGGCTCTCGGTTGACGAGACTTCAGTGGTAGAGAGTTCAGTTGAAGAGCTTTCGGTTGAAGAAACTTCAGTCGTAAAGGTTTCGGTGGAAGAGCTTTCAGTTGTAGACACGTCTGGTGTAGAACTTTCAATTGGGCTCTTGGTTGACGAGACTTTAGTGGTAGAAACTTCAGTTGTGAAGCTTTCGGTTGAAGAAACTTCAGTCGTAAAGGTTTCGGTGGAAGATCTTTCAGTTGTAGAAACGTCTGGTGTAGAACTTTCAATTGGGCTCTCGGTTGACGAGACTTCAGTGGTAGAGAGTTCAGTTGAAGAGCTTTCGGTTGAAGAAACTTCAGTCGTAAAGGTTTCGGTGGAAGAGCTTTCAGTTGTAGACACGTCTGGTGTAGAACTTTCAATTGGGCTCTCGGTTGACGAGACTTCAGTGGTAGAGAGTTCAGTTGAAGAGCTTTCGGTTGAAGAAACTTCAGTCGTAAAGGTTTCGATGGAAGAGCTTTCAGTTGTAGACACGTCTGGTGTAGAACTTTCAATTGGGCTCTCGGTTGACGAGACTTCAGTGGTAGAGAGTTCAGTTGAAGAGCTTTCGGTTGAAGAAACTTCAGTCGTAAAGGTTTCGGTGGAAGAGCTTTCAGTTGTAGACACGTCTGGTGTAGAACTTTCAATTGGGCTCTTGGTTGACGAGACTTCAGTGGTAGAAACTTCAGTTGTGAAGCTTTCGGTTGAAGAAACTTCAGTTGTGAAGCTTTCAGTGGAAGATCTTTCAGTTGTAGAAACGTCTGGTGTAGAACTTTCAATTGGGCTCTCGGTTGACGAGACTTCAGTGGTAGAGAGTTCAGTTGAAGAGCTTTCAGTTGAAGAAACTTCAGTCGTAAAGGTTTCGGTGGAAGATCTTTCAGTTGTAGAAACGTCCGGTGTAGAACTTTCAATAGGGCTGTCGGTTGACGAGACTTCGGTTGTAGAGAGTTTAGTTGAAGGGCTTTCAGTTGAAGAAACTTCAGTCGTAAAGGTTTCGGTGGAAGAGCTTTCAAACGTAGACACTTCTGGTGTAGAACTTTCAATTGGGCTCTCGGTTGACGAGACTTCGGTTGTAGAGAGTTCAGTTGAAGAGCTTTCAGTTGAAGAAACTTCAGTTGTGAAGCTTTCAGTGGAAGATCTTTCAGTTGTAGAAACGTCTGGTGTAGAACTTTCAATTGGGCTCTCGGTTGACGAGACTTCAGTGGTAGAGAGTTCAGTTGAAGAGCTTTCGGTTGAAGAAACTTCAGTCGTAAAGGTTTCGGTGGAAGAGCTTTCAGTTGTAGACACGTCTGGTGTAGAACTTTCAATTGGGCTCTCGGTTGACGAGACTTCAGTGGTAGAGAGTTCAGTGGAAGAGCTCTCGGTTGAAGAAACTTCAGTCGTTGAGCTTTCGGTTGAAGAGCTTTCAGTTGTGGAAACTTCCAGTGTAAAACTTTCAGTTGGGCTCTCGGTTGACGAGACTTCAGTGGTAAAGAGTCCAGTTGAAGAAATTTCAGTCGTACAGCTTTCAGTGGAAGAGCTTTCAGATGTAGACACTTCTGGTGTCGAACTTTCAGATGGGCTCTCGGTTGACGAGACTTCGGTTGTAAAGAGTTCAGTTGAAGAGCTTTCGGTTGAAGAAACTTCAGTCATAAGGCTTCCAGTGGAAGAGCTTTCAGTTGTAGACACTTCTGGTGTCGAACTTTCAGATGGGCTCTCGGTTGACGAGACTTCGGTTGTAAAGAGTTCAGTTGAAGAGCTTTCGGTTGAAGAAACTTCAGTCATAAGGCTTCCAGTGGAAGAGCTTTCAGATGTAGACACTTCTGGTGTCGAACTTTCAGATGGGCTCTCGGTTGACGAGACTTCGGTTGTAAAGAGTTCAGTTGAAGAGCTTTCGGTTGAAGAGCTTACAGTTGTTGAAACTTTTGGTGTGGAACTTTCAGTTGATGGGCTCTCGGTTGACGAAACTTTAGTGGTAGAGAGTTCAGTTGAAGAGCTTTCGGTTGACGAAACTTCAGTCATAAGGCTTCCAGTGGAAAAGCTTTCAGTTGTAGACACTTCTGGTGTAGAACTTTCAGATGGGCTCTCGGTTGACGAGACTTCGGTTGTAAAGAGTTCAGTTGAAGAGCTTTCGGTTGAAGAGCTTTCAGTTGTAGAAATGTCCAGTGTAGAACTTTCAATAGGGCTGTCGGTTGACGAGACTTCGGTTGTAGAGAGTTCAGTTGAAGAGCTTTCGGTTGAAGAAACTTCAGTCGTAAAGGTTTCGGTGGAAGAGCTTTCAAACGTAGACACTTCTGGTGTAGAAATTTCAATTGGGCTCTCGGTTGACGAGACTTCGGTTGTAGAGAGGTCAGTTGAAGAACTTTCGGTTGACGAAACTTCAGTTGTGAAGCTTTCAGTGGAAGATCTTTCAGTTGTAGAAACGTCCGGTGTAGAACTTTCAATAGAGCTGTCGGTTGACGAGACTTCGGTTGTAGAGAGTTCAGTTGAAGAGCTTTCGGTTGAAGAAACTTCAGTCGTAAAGGTTTCGGTGGAAGAGCTTTCAAACGTAGACCTTTCTGGTGTAGAACTTTCAATTGGGCTCTCGGTTGACGAGACTTCGGTTGTAGAGAGTTCAGTTGAAGAACTTTCGGTTGATAAAACTTCAGTCGTTGAGATTTCGGTTGAAGAGCTTTCAGTTGTGGAAACTTCCGGTGTAAAACTTTCAGTTGGGCTCTCGTTTGACGAGACTTCAGTGGAAGAGAGTTCGGTTGAAGAGCTTTCAGTTGTAGAAACTTCAGTCGTAAAGGTTTCGGTGGAAGAGCTTTCAGTTGTAGAAACGTCTGGTGTAGAACTTTCAGATGGGCTCTCGGTTGACAAGACTTTAGTGGTAGAGAGTTCAGTTAAAGAGCTTTCGGTTGACGAAACTTCAGTTGTGAAGCTTTCAGTGGAAGATCTTTCAGTTGTAGAAACGTCTGGTGTAGAACTTTCAATTGGGCTCTCGGTTGACGAGACTTCAGTGGTAGAGAGTTCAGTTGAAGAGCTTTCGGTTGAAGAAACTTCAGTCGTAAAGGTTTCGGTGGAAGAGCTTTCAGTTGTAGAAACGTCTGATGTAGAACTTTCAATTGGGCTCTCGGTTGACGAGACTTCAGTGGTAGAGAGTTCAGTTAAAGAGCTTTCGGTTGACGAAACTTCAGTCATAAGGCTTCCAGTGGAAGAGCTTTCAGTTGTAGACACTTCTGGTGTAGAACTTTCAGATGGGCTCTCGGTTGACGAGACTTCGGTTGTAAAGAGTTCAGTTGAAGAGCTTTCGGTTGAAGAAACTTCAGTCATAAAGCTTCCAGTGGAAGAGCTTTCAGTTGTAGACACTTCCGATGTAGAACTTTCAGATGGGCTCTCGGTTGAGGAGACTTCAGTGGTAGAGAGTTCAGTTGAAATGCTTTCGGTTGAAGAAACTTCGGTCGTAAGGCTTTCAGTGGAAGAGCTTTCAGTTGTAGAAACGTCTGGTGTAGAACTTTCAGTTGATCCTTTGGTTGACGAGACTTCAGTGGTAGAGAGTTCAGTTGAAAAGCTTTCGGTTGAAGAACCTTCAGGCGTTAAGCTTTCAGTGGAAGAGCTTTGAGTTGTAAAAACATGTGGTGTAGAACTTTCAATTGGGCTTTCAGTTGACGAAACTTCAGTGGTAGAGAGTTGAGTTGAAGAGCTTCCGGTTGAAGAAACTTCGGTCGTAAAGCTTTCAGAGGTAGAGCTTTCAGCTGTAGAAACTTCTGGTGTAAACCATTCAGCTGTTGAGTTTTCGGTTGAAGAAACTTCAGTCGTGGAGAGATTACTTGCAGTGCTTGTAGTGATTAATACTGTTGGTGTAGAGCTTTCGGTTAACGATACTTTAGTTGTAGACTGTTCAGTTCTAGTGCTTTCAGTTGTATACACTTTTGGTGTAGAACTTTCAGTTGTTGAATTTTCAGTTGTAGAAACATCTGATGTCGAGTGTTCGGTTGTAGACATTTCAGTTTGTCTTACTGTTGGAAATGTTGTTGTTGTTGTTGTTTTTGTTGCTGTTTTGAGGACAGCTCCTGTCGAAGATTCTGCTGTCGATGAGTCAATAAGCAAACCGTCTGTCGTTGATGTGTCAATTGAGGTGTATTCTGTCGGTGAATTATTCTCAGAGGTAGATATTATAGTTTTCCAGTCCTGTAACACAAAATAGAGGGTTTGTGATTAATTTCTCGGTGTACATGTTCTATGAGCGGAACAGCGGAAGCCTTTTTTGTATTTATTAATCTCAAGTAATTTTGAACAGTTGTCTAATTCTACAATTTGATTTACTGTGATCTTCATGAGGTTGCCTTCAATTTATTAAATTCCGGTTTGTAAATAATTGTATAATCTACGATATTATTCTTAGTTTTAAGAATTCAGTCATTATTATTATTATTATTATTATTATTATTATTGTTATTATTATTATTATTATTATTGCTGTTGCTGTTGCTGTTGCTGTTGCTGTTGCTGTTGCTGCTGCTGTTGCTGTTGCTGTTGCTGTTGCTGTTGCTGTATAATCTACGATATATTCTTAGTTTTAAGAATTCAGTTATTATTATTATCACCGTCACCGTCACCGTCACCGTCACCGTCACCGTCACCGTCACCGTCACCGTCACCGTCACCGTCACCGTCACCGTCACCGTCACCGTCACCGTCACCGTCACCGTCACCGTCACCGTCACCGTCACCGTCACCGTCACCGTCACCGTCACCGTCATCGTCATCGTCATCGTCATCGTCATCGTCATCGTTATTGTTATTATTGCTGTTGCTGTTGCTGTTGCTGTTGCTGTTGCTGTTGCTGTTGCTGTTGCTGTTGTTGTTGTTGTTGTTGTTGTTGTTGTTGTTGTTGTTGTTGTTGTTGTTGTTGTTGTTGTTGTTGTTGTTGTTGTTGTTGTTGTTGTTGTTGTTGTTGTTGTTGTTGTTGTTGTTGTTGTTGTTGTTGTTGTTGTTGTTGTTGTTGTTGTTGTTGTTGTTGTTGTTGTTGTTGTTGTTGTTGTTGTTGTTGTTGTTGTTGTTGTTGTTGTTGTTGTTGTTGTTGTTGTTGTTGTTGTTGTTGTTGTTGTTGTTGTTGTTGTTGTTGTTGTTGTTGTTGTTGTTGTTGTTGTTGTTGTTGTTGTTGTTGTTGTTGTTGTTGTTGTTGTTGTTGTTGTTATTATTATTAGTGTAGCCTTTCTTGAGGTATGTTAGACTTTGAAACCGCACGAGGGCGCAATTTCTTCAGGCTAAAAAAAGTTGAATTCGGCATACAATCGTGCCAAGAAATGACATTTTCGTACATTTTGCTGTTTCAAAACAGGACATGTTGCTTTGGGGTTTATTTATAAACTACAATTGAATAACTTTCCTATCAAAGGTAAAATTTACACCAATTCTCTGGCATTATTAACCCATCTTTGCCTAAGTGAATTATTATAGAAGGGATACGGGTGTCGTGCCCAAATAAGAATTTGCATATTATTCCTACTGACCATGGTCAGGCATTCAAAAGTCATTATAAGTTGGTGTGGGTGTCATAGAATAGAATTATATTGTAGGAGTGAGGTCACTTCATAGATAGTAAGGGTTCCCCATAAACATTTTAGTAAACACTCAGCAAGTTCTATTGGGCACATAAGTCAACCCGTGGCTAACTATCAACCAGCAACGTTCGTGCGCAGTGAGACCAGTGAGGTAACCAACCATGGGCTCGAGGCTGGTTGCAAATGGTCGACCACAGTAGTCAACTAATAGTTGGCCAGCCTGGGTTCGAGTCAAAATGGTCAATCTTTAGTTAACCATTGTGCACAATCGGATTTGCTCTTAGGCGTGGAATGAGGTGCATGCTGGTCTATCTATAGCTATCAAGTTTGATCGCTAGATAGACCAGCGCAAACGGTATTTGCGAAAAGGTCGTCGCAGTCCACGCAAGGAGGCCCTCTTGTGGTTGGCATTGTGAAGGATTATTCAGAAGAAAAGAGTTTGTGTTTGGCTTACTGTAATTATTTCAGGCGTGGCAGTAAACTCTTCCTCAGTCAAACTGTCATTGAAAATCAAGGACGGCATTATCACGTTGTTTCCTAGAAATAATAAGAAACAAATATCTTAATAGATGTTAAATTTGCATTAGAGAATACTATTTGGTTGAACCCTTACACCGATGTGTACAAACACTGTATACTCAGTACTTTCCCGAGTTTGTGAAAACAATCACAGGCATAATATTACTCAGTGGGATTCGAACCCACGACCTTTGCCAATCTGTAGCAGGTGCCTTACCTGCCGAGATTGAATCTTAGTTTAGCAGCGGGTACTGCACCGATTAAATAGATGTTAAGTTTGCATCGGGGTTGAATAATTCTAATAGGTTTTACCCTTAAATCGTAGTGCGGTTTTACCAAGGGTTAACAAAAGCCCATTTTAATTAAAGTCACCTGGAAATATAATTTTTTTTCTTTCAAACATAAGAGTATATGCTTACGAACAATAAAACAACTTTTTAAGTAATTGTTTGTCACGATTTATATGTTTAAAAAATATATAAAGTTGTTTGGGGGGCTGACTCCGCCTACCCCTTTTGTGACGTCAGTCGAGGCAGACTTTGCCTGCAATGCGTATAGTAAACACACGTGCAAAGTACATGTACGTCCAAGTCGTGAGTTGGTACATTTCAAAAAGTGTTTTTCTGCATTCAGCAGCAATACACCTGGTCGGCATTGCCGGAAAAATTTTTTTTTTCTTTTTTTTTAAATGTACAAACTCACGACTTGGTCCGTACATGTACTTTGCAATTGTGTTTACTCTACGCATTACAGGCAAAGTCTGCCTCGATTGACGTCACGAACAGCGCCCTCTCGGGTCGGGGTCTACTCTTAAATTTGTAAATAACATAAGAACTGATTTTTTAAAACCTTAGTTAACTGTTTATTCACATTCCACTCATCAAAACACATATATTAGTGACACAATCTTTATTTTGAAAAAATACCACTTCCAGGTGACTTTAAAGAGCTGACTCTGGCGGTTACACACCTATAGTCCGACACCCCTATATTCCGACACCCCTATGTTCCGACACCCCTATATTCCGACACCCCTATGTTCCGACACCCCTTTATCCCGACACCCCTATGTTCCGACACCCATATGCTCCGACAACTTTTTCGCACATTATTACTCTGCACAAAAACACAACTTGTATTACAGGTTTGCCGGCGAATTTCGGCAGGGAATAAGTTTAAAAGTGATGGAATCAAATTAAGATAAACGAATTACACATGAATGTATTGCTTTTTGAGGCATGCATTTCGTTAGGTGTGTGATTATAAACATGAGTTAATATGGCTCCCGAATAAGCTGCATAAAATACACTTCAGAGGGAGCCGTATCTCACAATGTGTTATACTACAAACCTCTCCCCATTACACGTTACCAAATAAAGTTTTATACTGATAATTATTTTGAGTAATTACTAATAGTGTCCACTGCCTTTAATCTAATCTGGCTTCTCAAATTCTTACCAACAACATAAATTATGTGTCCTCAACATCAGGACAAAACTAACGGGTGACCTTTCATAAAGATATCAAATTTAATATTATTTATTTTGTAGTTGATTGCAATTCCTAATAAATGGAACCATCCTTTTGTGTTCAACACATATTTCTCATCGCAAAATTTGTTTCGATGAGAAATTGGAACAGAGGCTGAACTTTGGACCTCTTTAAATGTGACACGCCCACCTTCACCAAATCAATCATGATGTGGTCTGAATTACATTCACGAGATCCTAACGCAGTATATTCTATGTAATAACAGCAAGCATTCTCTAGACTGGTGTAGTTGACTAAAGTCCACCTATGTTGTAGGTTGTACACTATTGGTAATTACTCAAAATAATTATTAGCAAAAAACTTTACTTGGTAACAAGCAATGGAGAGCTGTTGAAAATATAAAACATTGTGAGAAACGGCTCCCTCTGAAGTAACGTATAGTTTAAGAGAAAGAAGTAATTTTCCACTAAATTCTTGAATTTGACTGAGGTCCCGAAATCAAGCACCTATTATTATCTTGCAACTTTGACGACCATTTTGAGTTCAAATTTTCGCAGGTTTGTTATGTGGTGCATATGTTGAGGTACACCAAGTGAAAAGACTTCTTTGACAATATCATTACCAACAGTATCCAGTATATTTAAGAGATCACTCATTTTAACACTCAGACATTGCTAATAGTGTAGCTTTTTTGCACCGTTATTTTCTGGAGAAAAAAAATCAGGAACAAATTCAGGAAAATTATAAAAACCAGAAACAAATAGTTTTGTTCTAAAGCTGTAGATTCTCTGTTTCCATGGGAACGTCTGGACAAAATTATTGTCATCTTGGTCCATATCTTTTTTTTTTTGGCCCTCTTATTTGAGCAAAACTATGCGGTCATTCGTGGCCGCTCTAATGTTTGAAGGGGAAAGTTATACCGGCTGATTCGACTGAACGTTTTCCCACATGCACTCATTTATGTCTTCCTTGTGGCTTAGTCAGTTTTGTAGAATTGTTTGTTGAATTATGAAGAGTGATGAAAAAATAACTATAATTATAGATGTATAGGGTTTCATGGTTAATTTAAACAACAAATATTTCATTTGAAAACCCTGCGCAATCACGTTCGTTTTGAAACTGAATTCTCCGTTGTATCAACAGTCAAAAGTAAAATTCAAGTTCACCAGTTTACCATTCGCTGATCAATAATAAGATCATGCATTTCATGAAAGACAGTAGTAAAATGCTGTCGTCATATACAAGTTTAATCAAATAGTAAACAACGCTTCAAATGTTTAACCCTTATTGGGCATATATAATATCAACTTTATATTTCTACACCATCTGGCGATCTCCAGGTAAAGCGATGTTAAACGAAAAGATTGCTGCTCGTGGTCTTAGCTTTGTATTTAGAGAGTTGCAATATTGACCAGTATTGTCTTTTGTCATGTTATTTAATTAGAGATATCACCAAAAAATGAGGAGAGAATATAATTGAACACATAGGAAGAAACGTCTTTACCAGTAATGGTTTTCATATTACATTTTGGGGGGATAAAAAATTGTATCTTTTTCCATAACCGCATTACTTCCAAGTCAAGTGGTTCACTCTCAACCAAGTAAGCTTTTATTGCCATTATATTTCACAGTAAATACCAAACGTATTATCTTCCCTCAAACAATATAAATATTAGTTAAAAACACTAGCGTTTTTTTTCCCCCTATCCCTTTACGATTCTGCAACGCCCAAAAGTAATTCCGTTTGATTTGTCTAATACTTTAAAACTCGCAATGAATAATAGGCTTATAGTTATTTGTTTTTTATTCATATGGATTATGGAGTTGGAACAGGGGAGGCCCCGTTATTGGCTCGCAATCCGTGGTTTCAGTTTTATCTCATCGGAACCGTAGGTATTTCCAAAGCTGATAAACCAGTCAAACAGAGTGCGAGATAACCCTTGTTTTATTGAACTAAATGATCAGAGAATGGGTTTAATGCGATCAACCTTGGGCGTTGACTACCGAAGCAACGAGTAACTGTTCTGTGGTGTACCTTTGGGTTATACCAAAATGTTCTCGACTACCAACGTCCTGTACTAATTTGACCTGTCCCATCTTCTGGGTCAGTTTGACCCGGAATACGTGTCAAGTGACCCGGAACTGGGTCAAACTGCAATACAATAGTAAATGTAAATGCTCTGCACGGTATTATGTCTGAGTTATGGCGAAAGGAACTATAAAGAAGTCCGGTAAAGAATTGACCCGAATTGGCTACATTGGTATTGACCATATAGCTATATAAAAATAAAGCTCTATGAACTTGACCCTTCTTTCAGGTAAGTTTGACCCAGAATACGAGTCAAAATTTGTTATTCTCATTTAGTTATTCGCATTGTATACTAGTCATAAGTCTTTCTATTTCATTTGAAGGCATTCAAGTCTACACTTTGACCATTCGGAAGTTGAATTTCTCCTACCTACAAACTTGACTTATCGAGACGTACACATTCGTGGTGACGAGTAATGGGGAGAGGTTGATGGTATAAAACATTGTGAGAAACGGCTCCCTCTGAAGTGCCATAGTTTGCGAGAAAGAAGTAATTTTCCACGAATTTGATTTCGAGACCTCAGATTTAGAACTTGAGGTCTCGAAATCAACCATCTAAACGCACACAACTTCGTGTGACAAGGGTTTATTTTCTTTCATTATTACCTCGCAACTTCGGTGACCGATTGAGCTCAAATTTTCACAGGTTAGTTATTTTATGCATGTTTTGAGATACACCAACTGTGAAGGCTGGTCTTTGACAATTACCAATAGTATCCTCTGCCTTTAAAGTTAAATTCTATACCCGGTGTTTACATGTAGACGACTGTTAAAACAAGTAACGGTCATAATGTGGAAATGACACGAAATTGTTTTCCTATGGACGTGTACACTATTGGTAATAACACTCAAAATAATTATTGGCATAAAACCTTAATTGGTTACAAGTAATGGGGAGAGGTTGATAGTATAAAATCGTGTGAGAAACGGCTCCCTCTGAAGTGATGTAGTTTTCGAGAAAGAAGTAATTTTCAACCAAATTTGATTTCGAGACCTTAGATTTAGAATTTGGAAAATTTGAAATTTAAAAACCTTAAATCGATTTTGATGGGGAATATTGGCCGTCATCTTGAATTTATATGCACTCATTATGTTAAGAAACAATGCGGTGACAATTCATACGTATTTTAGGGGGGAAATTGTAATTTTTAATTAACGCAAATTATGCATAAAAAAAATATTTCCCCCTAAATACTTTTTTATACTTTATGTATCTATACAACCTATAGGTTGTCTCGGTCAAATTCGGCAATTTAGCAGTCAATTTCATTGTCATGCGTTCGAATTAAACCTGTTTTGCCTCTTCAGTTGTTACTGCGTTTCAAATTCAGAATTCGGCAATTCGGTTTCGTTTTGAGTCGAGTCAAATTCCTTTAGCACTCTGTTCAGTTTATTAGCGTATCAACATTCTTTCTCGTGACACACACGCTTCAAGAAGCGTCTACGATTTTGAATGCTGCTTTGATGAATTGCTAAATTGAATGATTATTAATTGTTAAATCGAATGACGCAACATTACATTTGACTAATCATAAAACGAAAACGAATTACCCTTGTCAGTAGCATTCGATTTCGCACGAAATACAATAGATTGTTGGTTAAATTGGCTGCTCTTTTTAGGAAATTAACCGATAAAACCTATATTATGCTGTTTTAGAGGGTTTCAGAAGACACTTGCGAAAAAAACATTTCTGTTGCAATTTTGTCTTGGTCAAACCCTAGATTGACTAGACTATAAAGTCTGTCATATCCGTATACTTCGTTGGCCACAATACAATATTTGACAATACCGGTGCAACATAATCAGAAGATAAATGGCCAAAAAGTTAATATAAAAAAGTAGAAAAATATAAGATACTGGAGACTTTTGAGTTATAGCAACATCGACCAAATAAATTAATGTAAAAATCTGTCACCGTTGACCAATTGAAAACAAAATCGAAATGTTACTGCAATTTTGTTTCCAAAACCCTGTGATGTGTAGGTTACAAACAATAGTCCTAGACGCATTTTATTGGATAATGTTAACCAGTTCATGACAAGTAAACCATTCGTGAACAAAAGAAAACTTAAGTACATGATGCAAATTGACGAAAAGGGTCGTGTTTCAAGAATTTCAAGCACAGACAATCACTGTTTAAGGAATGAGTAAATTGTATAGTGGAAACGCACAAAGTTGCTCACACGGTTCAAATAACTTTAAGTATTATAATATTTAATTTATAATTAATTGCATTGTTACTCACCCATATTTAGTCCGACTTCTTCCAGCTGTGTAGATTCAAAAGAACCCAACATCACCGCAAAAAACATAAGGGAAACAATAGTTCTGAAACTTGCAGCCATTTTGGACACGAGGTGAACGAGACCCGGACTTATCTCATCATCAACATACGAATTCAGAACCGTCAATTCACATTGCATGCTTCATTCACCTTTTATTATCGGTGATATTTTGCAATAAACAGCAAATCTTATCTTTATGTGTTTTATAACTATTACAGGTAATCGTATTACACATAGTGCTCTGTTTATAGGATTGAAAAGGGAACTATCTGTATGAGGTATGCGTTAAACAAACGCAAGAGGACGTGTTGTGCAAACAAATCAAAGTTGGGGTTATTCCGTTTCGGGAGTGATATTATCAATTTAAGCTTCGACAATCGAGCCAAGTTAAGATGAGATTGAGAACGACCTCGTGAAAAGATTGAATACTTGGCGAAAGAGATTGAAAAGATCGATCTTGGCGAATGGTTGCATAGTATTGTAATAGGGAACCCTAGTGCGCCCTCAGTAGTTAAGGGTGTTATATCCAACTTTGTATTTTGTATTATTTATTGTATTAACAAGTTATGTTTTGGGATCACGATTTTTAGCAAATACCTTTTTTTTCCTTTTAAAGGCAGTGGACACTATTGCACAAATTTTCACAGGTTTGTGATTTTATCGGATGTTGAGATACACTAACTGTGAAGGCTAGTCTTTGACAATTACCAATAGTGTCCACTGCCTTTAAGATTTGAGCAAGAGAAGCTCATTGTTCTTGAAAAGTGTTTTAAACCTGCTACTGGGGAAGATATGTCTCTGATGTGCCTTGAGTACTGTTTTTTTTTTTTTTTTTTAACATCTTTTAAAAAATAATATTGTAATTCTTAGGGCTAGTTAAAGGATATTCTTTTATTTTAATCCTATAAATATGTAGAATAAATAAAAGGCCTTATATGAGTATGATTTATTTGCCATTTGTTCGAATCCGGTCCGAATCCGATTCCGAACACTTCCGGAACGAGTCCCTTTGTGTTCAAATTTTAAATAGTATCATTAATATTGAGTTCAATTTTTAAATAACTAGTTGTCCAGTGGTATTATTGTCAGTCATTATGTATGTCGATGTTTTGTAATAAGTGGAACCTATCCTCGGTTCGAATCCTGATCGCGCTAGACCAGCATGCACCTCATTCCACGCATAACACGGTCAATGGAAAAAGACCGGTGAGTGGGACGCCCACTCTCGTCGCAAAAGTTTCACATTTTGTATTTATGCAGTTATTTGGGCCCTACATAACTTGAACATCTGACGTCACACTTTGAGGCTCATGAAATACGCCAGAGAGTGACCTCGAGCCTAAGGTCAATCCAATCACCTTTCACCTACATTCGTTATTTCTACCTCCATGGTTTTACATGGAGAAAGTGCAGCTGCTGCCAAACGTTACCTCGGACCAATCAAAACGTAGATACAGAATGCTTACGTCACTGCACATTATCCAATGCAATCAATGTAGCCAATGACACTGGTTCCGACAAGCAAGTACCCTGCGGATTTACACCATATGTCACATTGGTGGTATGTGACAATACCTATGGTGTAAAATATAACAATCCATTTTTTCGGTGTAGGGCCTAATACGCAAAACTTCACACTAGGTTAATGCCGTTACTTTTGAGAGACACAATACAGATGGTAATTCAGCGATTAATCATAGTTTGATAAGTAAAGTCGTCGCGCCGTTTTCACATTTTGCTGTTTATTTTTAGACACCCCTGTGGGCACACGCATATTACCCCATTGAATTTGACCGAGAAAACCTTTATCAAAAGCTCTCCATTGCTCATTTTATACCAAGTAAGTTTTGATGCCAAACATAATTTTGAGCAATTACCAGTATCGTGCCCCGTCCTTGAAGTTAACAATTTACATATTATATTATTCCGTGATTCCATGTGTATTAGAACATGATTTGTTTCATTTTATTGAAATTTGCAGAATTTAGTTTGTACATATCTTTTAAAAAGCTGGACGTTTATACAAAATATATACATCTGAGTTTGACTTCTGTTTACGTATTTTAACTCTATAGAAACAAACCGAAAATGTAGTCAATTTCACTTTTCATGATTACACATAACACTACAACAAAAACTGGGGTGTTAACATTGACACAATGATATTGCCACACTAAAGATAATAGACTTTTACAACGATAGGTGATGAAATAACACAAATTTCAGCCAGCACATTTACATTGGTGTTTTAATATTTAAACACCATGATGTTTATTTTGATTCTCTCTTGTGTATCTATGTGACTAAACCCATTGTGTAAATTTTAGCATCCCCGATTTTGACAGTAACCTTACTTAATAAATAATACATAATACAAAAAGCTAGAAAGAATTTTACTGCGTAGATAAAAAAAAAAAAAATTACCATGTTCATTGTCACTTTGTAACACGCTAACTATGCAAAAGTATCAATCGTTCAAACTGCTTTCCGCCTAAATATCATTGTGAAAATATAATTTTTACAGCAAAACATTCTTTCACAATATAATTTTTACAGCAAAACATTCTTTCACAACGAGAAAAATGACAAAATGTTAAATTTGTTAATGAAACTTGAGACCGAGCATAGTGGAAACAAAATACTTGTGTTAATACCATGGTGTTGTCGCAAGAAGTGGTGACACCACAGCGTTTTACTTCGCAGTGTTGGGCCAAACAAAAACATGCCTACAATGTCCCCGAAAGTATCCTTTTTAGAGGCCACCTCCTTCCCCTTTTTGAACGGCTGCTTCTCCCTTCCCGCCTCTTTCCCCTCTTTCTAACGGAACAACATCTCCTTTGTATATTAAATAACTTATATTTTTATCGTTTGCAGGGGTATGGTTTTACACATCTCTTGATGACAGTTTTTATACTTTTGTGTTAACCTTGACAGCCCCCATCCAACTTTTAATATTGTGTATGTCTAAAGATTTAAAATCAATAAAATACATTTTAACGATCTCAAGTCCCTCAACTGGTCGTCTCTGTCAATTCGTCGTAATTTTTCTGTTTTGTATTTTACCATTAAGTGTAAGTTTAACCTTATTCATTGTGACGTGGCAGACATCATTTCTGTCAACCATAGATGTTCTAATGTTCTCACCTTCAAACACCTGTATGCTAGAACCGATGCTTTGCATTTATCAGCTCCTCATCTGTTCCCCAGACTTTGGTCTAGTTTGCCTGAAAACATTCGCAATTCACTACTGCTCTTGCCCTTCCACAGCTTTCTTAAATCACTTAGATTTTCTGTCTGCCAAGCTCATGAATCTATTATATAGTACCTTTAGCTGAATTACTTGTGCAATATTTTAAGTTGTTTAATTTATCTACAAGTCTACTTTTTATTTATTTATTTATTTCCTTTTATAGACTGTGCAAGTCTCGCGAGAAATTGAACTTCCGGGACCATTGTGGTCCCAACCTAAAGGAGTTTTACGTTGGGGAGATTTTGTTCTGTCAATAATTTTAGTTTAACATAAGTTATGACTCTAAAAAGTGAATATGTTCTTGGGAATGTAAAAATAAGTGATTAAAAACAGAAAAGTAAAATCAATTCAACAAATTAACGAAGAAAACTAAAGAAAAAACTTGACCTCCAGTTTCCGGTTTACTCTAAACAATTAAGAATATTACCCAATTGACGTTCCCATTATCGCTGAACCTATGTAATGATCGCACCAATTGGACGTGATTCACAAATGGGGTTTGTTAGAAAAACCATCCAGGTCGATGTCGAACAGCGATCCTCGTCTATAAATAATAATATTTAATAATACATATTAAATGTATAATATTTACGTTAATTTAAACAAAACAATTATTATGTACACGAATTAAAATAATAATTATACAAAAAGTACGTTAAAAATAATAATCTTTAAGAATTTTTTAACAAATAACAATTTCAATACAATTTGGTTTTGTACAAAAATATACTTTTTTTTCGAATTAAGTTCTCGTTTTCGCTACGTGCGAGACTTGCACAGTCTATTGTTGATCCTTACCTTATCGTTATTTCTACTTATTTATTCTAAATTTATTTTGTATTCTTATTATATATTATATATATTTATTATTTGCTATTGGTTGTATAATTTTTTGTTTTTTAATGCTTTGTGTACTACATGTATATTATGTTAAATCTATATTAATTTTATTGTTTACCCCAGATGTGGGGCAACAGATCTACTGATCATAGTATGTATTTGCTTTTGTTGTCCCTAGCCCATCTCGGGGTATATTGTCTTGTGTTTTGTTTTGTACTGTTATGGCAAATAAAATAATAATAATAATAATAATAATAATAAAGACGAATTGTAAAAAATAGCCAAGCCGGTTGTCTTTAAAATTGTGTTTGGCGGCCATTTTAAAAAGAAAGAAAAAGATTCCCACTTCTCATTTTCAAAAATGCAGGACGCTAAACGTGTTATTTGTATTGTATTTCGTTTTATTCTAGTTTTATTTTTTGTTTTGCCTTTGTTTCATGTATATTTTTCTTCTTAAAATATTACTCAGAAAACGTGTATAGTGTAAAGCGTCTACTCGAGCATGAACCTCTATTGTGTTTTGAACAGGACCAGCCTTTTAAAAAATAGTACTGACCAAAATACCATTAGCAACTATAAAAAGTACAAAACAAGCTACATTATTTACACTGTATTTTTAAGAAAAGATTTAGTTTTAGTTAAAAACAGTTTTAGGTTTAAACATCTTTCTGAAGACGATCACTACAGAACAACACTCTAGAAAGAGATTGACACGTCAATTTGTGCTCAAACCTCACCTTCAATTTTTTAGTTTATAAATTAAATCAATATATAAATATACGGTGGATTAAAAACAACTATTATTACTAGCATTATTGTTTGTATTATTTATTTATTTTTGTATTTATTTCAGTTTTCTTATTTTACTACTATTTTGATTTCTTTACTTTTGAAAATTGACTTTAAGCTCATTATTTATCTTCTGAACAACGATAATAGAACTAATCATTATTATTGTATCTTCTGTATTTATAAGTTTTAAACAGCAACACTTTTTATGATTTTTGCGTCTATAAAATGATTTAATGGATACATATTTATTTGTACAATTTGGTTTAAAATTATGTATAAGAAAGGAAAGGGACAGTGCATCGAGTTGTTGGACATGGGGACATCTCAGAAGAGGGTACTTATGTACAAAAATAAAAGAGTAAGTTAAAGGCACTGCACACTATTGATTCCCAACCTATGCAACAAAATAACAAACCTGTGAAATGTTGAGCTCAATTGGTCGTCGAGTTCCGAGAGAATATTGAAAGAAAACAAAAAACACCCTTGTCTCACAAGTTGTGTGCTTTAAGAAGCCCCGGCTGATGTCTCGAATTCAATTCAAATAATTAATTTAGTGAGAAATTACTTCTTTCTCAAAAACTACGTTACTTCCGAGGGAGCCGTTTCTCACAATGTTTTATACTACCAACAGCTCTCCATCGTGCTCGTTTCAAAATAAAGTTTTTAAGCTAATCATTATTTTGAGTAATTACCAATAGTGTCCACTGCCTTTAAAATTTAACAATTTGGAGGACCCTCTGTCACATATTAACATAGTATACAATAATTGCCTCAGTAACATGGCCTTAACGTTGCAACATACTTCTTGGAAATTGTGATTAGATCAACAAATAAATGTCCAATTCATACAATCATTAATCCAATTTGGGCTGCACTGAAGTTCACTGACTGTAGAAAAGTCATCAAAGACTAAAACCACAAACCGACCGCTTGGAGGCAAAGGTTGGTTCACAATCACTGGTAGCTCATCCAATGTCCATGTTGATTCAATTAGAAATAAATATTCTCCTGAAATAACAAACATTTTGCTTTTGAAATAGAGTTCAAGTCAACACGATAACCTAATCTTTCATTACATTATAGTTGTATTAGTGATACCAACTAACTATGATTTAATTATTAGCTAAGCTGTTGAAATGTAGGTTTCGATAAGGTATGAGATACATAATAATGAGTAACGTCTAAGGTTTTTTCATAGAAATCTTCAAAATATGCAGAGCGACAACACGTTTTTGTTATCTTAAGTGTTTTTTCCCGCCAAACTCCCCCACCCCTTCATACTCTGTACTCCTTTTGTTTATTTATCATTGTATTTATTGTTCTATACAATGTTTTAAATGTTTGTGTTTGTTGGTTTTTTGTTTGTTTAATGTACTCATTTATTTAATTATTTATTTGTTAATTATTCATATTTAATTATTTATTTACGTTACCCTTTTATCCGTTTCTTCTTCCCCCATTTGGTATAACCTGCTATATTTTGGTTGGCTCGGTGGACTCTTGTCTTGAATTTCACCTCTTGTGGACCCCGGTTCTCGAATCCCACCTCAGATTTAAGACTTACACGTGGATTGACTTTTCAGTCCATACCTGGATGTGTGTGTCTTCCCATTGGACGGGATTTCAAAACTGAACATTTGTTCTTGTTTCCTATTCACCCTAATAATTACTCGCTAGCTGCTGTGGTTTGGATGTGTAGCCAAATAAAATAAAAAGTAAAACTAGGAATTAAAATTGGTTTATCTCACCATTGCCTGGGGCGTTGGAGGTTCACCGATGTCCTTTTCAACAGCAGCAGCATCTGATACACCAGGGGTAGCCTGGGAACCATCATCCATACATAGCTTCACTACAGGGACATCCTGGCAATAGCTAGTTATCTAATGACATAATATAAAAACAAAAGGCCAATTTACCAATAATATTTCTCATCCATATCACGCCAACGCGATCGTGAGGTATATAACAGTAAAGTTAGTTTGATATTGGACATTAGACATTCGCATAGGTTTGTACGGTGAATGTCTACCCTGAACATTGATATTGGATATTGGTAATTCCCATAGGTTTGTACAGTGAATGTCTACCCTGTACATCGATATTGGATATTGGACATTCCCGTGGGTAAGTACAGTGACTGTCTACCGTGTACATCAATATTGGATATTGGTCATTCCAGTAGGTTTATACAGTGAATGTCTACCTTGTACATCGATATTGGATATTGTACATTCCAATATGTTTGCACAGTGAATGTCTAACCGGTACATCAGTATTGAATATTCCAGTAGGTTTGTACAGTGAATGTCTACCTTGTTTATCGATATTGGACATTGGATATTGAACGTACATATTATTGAGAAACTGGCGGGAATTCACGCTCACATAAGCAGCGGTTTAAAGTCGCCTGGAAGTGTTATTTTGTCAAAATAAAGCTTTTATCACTATATATGTTTTTTGATGAGTGGAATGTGAATAAACAGTTCAGGGCGCTGTTTATGACGTCAATCGAGGCGCGATATTTGAAGAGAAAATGCTGCACAGCGCTGAAAAAAAGACGTCGGACCGGCACTAGGCACTATTGCTCTTGTGAGCCTGACCAGCCATGCAGACTGACCCCATATTTAGTTGGTTTGCTGCATCCAGCAGCAATACATTTGGTCGCCATTGCCGGAAAAATGCAAGAAAAAAACTTTTTTCGAAACGTACAAACTCACGACTTGGATTTGCATGTACTTTGCACGTGTGTTTACTCTACGCATCAAGGCAAAGTCTGCCTCGATTGAGGTCACACAAGGGGTAGGCGGAGTCAACCCCCAAACAACTTTATATATTTTTTAAACATATAAATCGTTACAAACAATTACTAAAAAAATTGTTTTATTGTTAATAAACATAATTATACTCTTATTATGTTTGGAAAAATAAAGATTCTGTTTCCAGGTGACTTTAACCATTGCAAAACGTTCCGCTCATTCGCATTTGCGTCAGATGTAAAACAATTCAAATTCGTGTTTTAAAGGCACTGAACAAGTTTGGTAATTGTCAAAGACCAGTATAATCACTTGGTGTATCCCGACGAATGCATAAAATAACAAAACTGTCACAATTTTGACTCTCAACTGGTCATCGAAGTTGCAGGAGAATAATGAAAGAAAAAACACCCTTGTTCCAGAACTTTGTGTGCTTTTAGATACATAATAAAGTGCATCAGCTGAAGTCTTTTATTTGAGTGAGAAATTACCTCTTTCTCAAAAACTGCGTCGCTAGAGGGAGCCGTTTCTCACAATGTTAATTGCAGCTCTCCGTTACTTGTTTCAAAGTAAGTGTTTATGCTATCAATTATTTTGAGGTCCATGCAGTCCCTTTAATCACAAACGTTCCTTCATTCGCATCAAATGTAAAACACGTTTCAGTTTCGTGTTTTAATGACAATAGAAAGAACTATCTACCCTTGTCTTTCATTGCTATCTTATTAAAACACTCAAAATTTAATATGTTATCCACACGATAACAAAACATCTTGTTAATATTTTATACAAAATCATCAAACTCTTCGTATCGGTGAATTATCTATTTATCATGTTTTCGCGAGGATCCTCTGATCGGTTTACCCGTAATCTATTGAGACATTAATCAATCGTGTTTACGACGAGCAATTTCGTTTTTTTAATTTTTTTTATTGAGGAAAGCCTGCATTTTAAAAAAAAATATTTTTTGATTTCTGCCTCTAGCTACCGGGCAATCTCGGTGGTTGGTATGACGCTACACTACAATTGCAAATGTCATGGGTTCGAATACTGCCCGAGTTATATGCCTGTGATATCTGTTCACAGGACTCGGGAAAGTACAGTGCTAGTACACATCGGTGTGTATGGGTAAAATCCAAAATGAACATTTTGGTGTGAAGTCTCGTACTTAAAAAAATAAATAATAATGAGGCCAGCCTCCTTGCCGTGTCCCTACATAAACAAGCACGAAACTAAATATATTTGGAGGCATCATGCTGAGGCCTTCACTCTGCAGTGTATCGACCACGTAAGACTTCGAAACTCGTGGATAACGTCAGAGTGGCCTCTACCTTAAAGACAGTGGACACTATTGGTAACTACTCAAAATAATTATTGGCATACAACTGTTCTTGGTGACGGGTAATGGGGAGAGGTTGATGGTATAAAACATTGTGAGAAACGGCTCCCTCTGAAGTGCCATAGTTTTCGAGGAAGAAGTAATTTTCCACGAATTTGATTTCGAGACCTCAGATCACCCATCTACACGCACACAACTATGCTGTGACAAGGGTTATTTTTCTGTCATTGTTATCTCGCAACTTTGATGACCGATTGAGCTCAATTTTTTACAGGTTTGTTATTTTATGCATATGTTGAGATACACCAACTGTGAAGGCTAGTCTTTGACAATTACCAATAGTGTCCACTGCCTTTAAGTCATATCCCCGTCCATAATCACCTTTCACCTACATTCATATTATGCAGTCAACCGAAAGTGCAGCTGTAAAACATCACCTTGGACCAATCAAAACACAGATATAGAAAGCTTACGTCACTGCACGTTTATCCAATGAAATTATTGTATCCAATGAAATCGCTGGTTCTGAAAAGCAATTACCTGTCTTTACCATTGCGGATAAAGACAGGGGACCAGTTTATAAAGACAGAGTATAAGACTTTTTTAACGGAGATCGGGGGAGGACTTACCCTTGGCTGAGGGCGTCTTTCGTCAATGATATCAATATATTCATTTTCTCCTTCGTCTTGTTTGCCGAATGTACTTGCTGGACCGTCAAGACCTCCTGAGAAAGCCTGGGGATAATTAGAGGAAAAGAGCGCCCTTAAATTAATCAAAATCAATCGAAAACGTTGACGGTTTCTTTTTAAATCCTCGATTAAAAACTACATGTTAACATCATTATATCGTTGCGGTAGGCGATATACCTGCTAAAAGAGAGGATTCGAACTGCCTCTATAGCTACCGGGCATTCTCGGTAGTCTGGTTGTTAAGACACTGCTCTAGATTGGCAAGAGTCATGGGTTCGAATCCCACCCGAGTAATGTCTTTGATTTTTTTCATAGAACTCAGGAAAGTACAGTTAGCAGTGATTCCACACACATTGGTGTAAGGGTAAAACCAAAAACCTAAAAACTACATGTTAATATAGTGTTTTTTTAATATTTTTATTTCATATTTTTTTAAAGATTCCCTTCCATCCCTGAATTTTATAATAGACTAAACTTCAAATAAATATGTGAAAGATATCATATTAATGATGTACCAGCAATAAAAAAGTATACCATGGTACTTGTTTATTAGCCTACCGTGACATGGTTTGACGGACCGCTCCGTCCAGGCACCAGACTATCGTCAAGTGCATGGGAGTTCAGCATGTACACTTCCCCGTCGAAGTCGTCCCCAGTGAGAAAACTTTTTTTTCGAGCCCCTGTTAAGTTCCTGCGAGGGGAAACAAACAATTAGGTGAGGTAATGATAATTCATTTGTAACCATATTAGGGTTGGATTCTATATAAATATAGGTTAAAAGTTACCCCCCAAAATCACATAAACTTTAAACAATAATGATACTATATTTACAAGTTGTAGCTGAAGCTGTTTAAAAAGTAAACAAAAATTATTAAACGATGGCCATGATTCATGAAGGTTAATTTCAATAGTTAAATTTTAATGAATTATTAAAAAATACTATGCGAGACAGTTCTTTACACGATATTTTTCTCTCAATCATTTTATTAATTCGTCATTTATTTCAATTTTATGGAAAACTAAAAACAGCAATTGAATAATCACCAGCT
The DNA here is from genome assembly GCF_032118995.1 of Asterias amurensis. Taxonomy (NCBI): domain Eukaryota; kingdom Metazoa; phylum Echinodermata; class Asteroidea; order Forcipulatida; family Asteriidae; genus Asterias; species Asterias amurensis. The sequence continues at coordinate 22,588,245 of NC_092654.1, forward strand.
AAACTTCAAAAGGTTACATACAGCTTACATAAACTTAAATTCTTTCTTCCGTGTCTTTATGATGAAAACACCAAGTATATCAATTTAAATACCCCGGTTTTGCAGTATAAATTACCAGTGGGGGTGCTATTCTTGTAAATAGTGTACTATTTTATGTATTGTTGCTTTATTTACTTATTCGCTTTCGTTTTAGAAGTGTCAGATTATGGAATCCGATGTGTTATTATAGATTACAATATCACTCTTGCCTTCGTTTGTTATAATATTATTTGATTGAATGCATATTAATTTATATAAAATACAGTAAAATTAAATTGAGATATAATGTTATGTCCTTTTGTTTCATACTTTTTCAATATGGTCTGGGGGTCGTCTGAGAGTGTCTGGATTATCATGTTTCTTTATTTACGTGTTGTCGTCCCTTATACTGTATAGTGTGATGTAACTTTTATAAATCTTTTTATCTTCTCCGTTTTGGGAGGTTTTGAGGAAATAAGAGAACAAAATAAAGAAAAAAAATATGTAGCTGTTCTTCGTACCTGTTTTGACATCTCCTGCAGCATAGATACAACACAACAGCAACCACGATGATCAGAAAACCAGCACCGAAACAAACCCCAACGAGGACCCATATTTTACTGACGAACACCTCGCATCTCCCTCCGCTAATCCACGCCTCGGCATTATCCGTACACTGACAGACTGGCTCCGCATTGGATGCCTGGCTGCAGACTCCACGCTGATTGCAGTAGTCTGGTGTGCCTTTACATGGAGATCTACATATGACGTAACCATTGACACACTGTGGCTCGAGGAAGTCATCACAGGTTGCTTGATTTATTAACGAGCAAAAGTCTGATAAATCTGCCATAAAAACAAACAAAAATTTTAACAATTAAATATTAACAGATGTTCATTTGCATCGGGGATATAAAATATATTCATTTTGGTTTTACCAATGTACACAGATGTGTGCTAGCACTGTATACAGTATTTTCCCGAGTTCTGTGGTAAAAAATCACAGGCATATGCCTGGTTAGGATTCGAACCCACGACCTTTTTAAAGCAGTGTCATACGAACTATCTAGCGTATTCATGACTACAAAAGGGCAACATTATACGCTGTTATTTATTTAACCTTTTGAAAGTCAGTATAATGTTAATTGTATATAAACTAACAGTAGGCCTACAGAAGAAAAAAACAAGAAATTACATATTCAAACACACACACAAAACAGGTATTCAAAGACGAGCAGTAATCAATTGCTTATACACGAGTTACAGTTTAAAGGAACACGTTGCCTTGGATCGGTCGAGTTGGTCTTTGAAAAGCGTTTGTAACCGTTTTTTATAAAATGCATATGGGTAGAAAGATGTTGTAAAAGTAGAATACAATGATCCACACAAACATGCCTCGAAATTGCGTGGTTTTCCTTTTACCTCGTCGACTAACACGGTCGGCCATTTATGGGAGTCAAATTTTTGACTCCCATAAATGGCCGACCGTGTTAGTTCGCACAGTAAAAGGAAAACCACGCAGTTTCGAGGCAAACTTGTGTGGATCATTATATTCTACTTTTAAAACATCTTTCCAACCATATGAATTTTATTAAAAAAACGGTTACAAACGCTTTTTATAGACCAACTCGTACGATTCAAGGCAACGTGTTCCTTTAAACAAGTAATTGTTGAATATTTATCTGCCAGTGGTTTGTTGTTGTTGATGTAAAGGTCACCAGTCAACAAAACAAGCTTCTAGCAGAGAGGGCTGCATTTAAGGCAATAAAATCCCCAATAATTACTGTACTCTTTGTTCTATTAGAAATCACAAACTTGAAAAGGTTATCTTTTACATTAGGCATAATGTAATCCTGAGATAACCATAACATTTTTAAACGAAATGGACAGCAAAAAGAAAAAGTGCATTGTACGTTATTTTGAACTGGAGTGACGACATTTTAAATGTCTCACAACATGTGATTGGTATGCCTATCTATAGACATAATACCTCTGGCTTATATGGGACCGTTCAATTATTTTAAACCCTCTATAAATGTAGATTTTTTTTATTATATTCAGTAAATTTAAAACTACATTTTAAATGTGGTGGTCATTCGACGCATGCAAAGACTGGAAGACCACTTGGATCTAAAAGATTACAGAATTTAAACTCAGTGTGTTTCTGTCTGAGTTGGGCTAGCATCTTCCACATGATTTATGCGATCTGTCAGAACTCACAGTAATCCAGTCGCTTTTATGCTTCGGTGAATTGCTTGGCCAAAAGAGGGAATAGTGTTTTTGAGAACTCACAAAATAACAAGAAATGTAAAGGCCTAATTCAAAGCGCAAAAACGGTGGTTAGCGATTTGAGATATTGCCGAAAATCTGGGGCGATTATGTCCACAAAGGACAAATAATCCCGAACAGATTGAGAATGTTTTTTAATATATTTCTTTCTAGGGTATCATGGCCGAGTGGTTAAGAGCATCGAATTCAAGTTCTGGTGCTAAGTCACCAGAGTGTGGGTTCGAATCCCGGTCGTGACACTTGTGTCCTTGAGCAAGATACTTTACTATAATTGCTTCTCTTCACCCAGGGGTATAAATGGGTACCTGCGAGGGTAGAGGTTGATATTGTGAATGAAAAGCCTTTGGGGCGATATAAACTGTTGCCCAGGTTGTGTACTTCAAAGGGAGCTGAGAAACATTAAACAAAAAAAAGATGTTATTTGCCCTTATGGAGCAACTTGCGCCATAAACGTTGCGCAAGTGGACTTACGCAGTTGCGTAAAGTTCGTGAAATCGGCTACAGGGCACTTAAAGCGCATTGAAACGGTTATTGTGAAATGCGCTATATAAGAATTGTTATTATTAAAAACACGTTCCTTTGGGAATGTCCCTCAACATGATATACATTATCAACAGATTGTGTGTATTCCTGGTAGGGATTTTTATTCCTGCTTGGACATAATATTCACTCCGGATGCTCGGCGATATCTAAACAACGCAACCACCTTTTGATTGATAAACTTTTGAACGGTTCCAAAAAACCAAGGGTAACTTCACCTTTTAACCAACACAAACAATAACTGTGTTACCTTCTGGGGGATTGCAGTTTGTGCATTCCACCACCGTTAAGTTTCCAAGCTCTCCGTCAGTAACGGCTTGAGCCACTGTAAGGTCAAACACCTGCTGTCCTGTCAGGCTTTGATCTTCCGGTCTCATGGTGGTGAAGTTGTACACAGCATTTTGCCTAATGATAACACTACCTTTCCTGTTTACAAGAAAATTGAGATAAAACAATGTTGGTCATTTTAATCATTATAATCCTCCGTAAACATCCCCAATATTTGGGTGGGTTTTAATTCCTTTTATAAAGATCTTACTATTGGATTTATTAACTGAAACGGTTAACTGAATTGATTTAAATTGAGTTGAATTAAATTGAATTTGTTTAATTAGGATGTCCATTGCGGTCAAGGGTCATAATTGCAGAAAAAATACAGTAGAAAAAAACAGACTATAAACAACAAAAAAAAAGTCACTGTAAACATATATAGTACAATATGTCACAATATCAAAAACGTAGGCGTTTAACCACTGATACAACACTTGCAATCATCACGCACTACTTATATAAAATAGTTATGTACAATGCAGGATAATTTTAAAGAATTTCACAATGTGATGCTATTCAAAGGTTATAGTTGTACTTAAAGGAGGTGTGTTTTATATTATTAATTTAGATAAGCTAATGTTTAACCTGTTTAAAAATGTCAAAACCACTTAACAAACATCGCTCAAACAGCCATAAAAATGAACTGTCATCGTGATTCAACACAAGAAAGCCACGTGATTGAACCACTAGAGAATTAAGTTGACATCATAGGATAGCAAAATAACACCAATGTAATAATGTTGGCAAAAATAAATGTTATTTTAACACCCTGTGGTGTAAATTGTGATATTTCGCTTTCGTTACATAATATTATTATATGATGTGACAACACCACGGTGGTGACCGATTTGGTGTTGGTGACAACTTGTGTAGTATGGGATTGGAGGTATTGCATCGTTAGATATCAATATATTATATTTGGTGTTACTTGTGTGTATCTACTTACATAGATTATGTTCTGTTGATAACTTGTCTTGCTTTATATCCTACTTTTACTTTCACAATATTTGGCTTCAGGCCGGCAACCTTTTAAATATTTTGACCGATTTGATATTGTTGACAATGTTCTTAATGTCTGTCTTAAGAATGGCTTTAACTACCCTTTTTTTTTTAAGTATACCAGTTTGGTATTTTCAATAAGATTAAGCTCAACTGTTAGGGACATTACCTTTAACTACTGTCAGTATTGCGCGTCAAGAGTTAAGTGCATTGAACAATGACGCACATTGTATTACCATAATAGGGACTAGCGAATGCATTAACCCAACAATGGCATTTAATGATTATGTTTCGTGAACTCAAGTGGTTTTTAGGAATGTAAATGAAACTATTTGTTTCCCCTCACCTTAGTTGAAGTATTTCAACTCGTAAAAATCCATCGATACGGCTGTATAGAGCCTCGACCTAAGGGAGTAGGAATTGATAGAGTTGTGTTAAAATACATAATTATTTACTTCATTCATCATAAATTCAAGCACGGATTGGCAGTAAGTCCAAAACCAAACATTATGCCTACATGGTAATAGCATAATAATACAAAAAGCTGTGTTAGTCTAGGGTAGATAGAACAAGGAGTGACGTGGCAATTAAGTAATGCCTAATAACATTTGACTAAATAATAGCTGCATGAACCTTCCCAGATCTATACTTCATCAGATGGTAATCAATTATAAAATAAGTATTATGCTTTACGCTTCTTCCAGGCAAAGTGTGCGACAAAAGGTCGAAAACAATAAAATGGCTCTAGACATAAATATATGTAGTAGTACTAGGCCTGCAATATAATTGTTGCTTGTTGTTGCTAAAATTGTAGAACTTTACCTTCCTATATATAATAACTTATGAATGGCAAACAAGCGTTCACGCTCCGTTTTCATTGTTAAAGTGGACACTAATGGTAATTACTCAAAATAATTATTGTTATAAAGCCTTACTTAGAAACGAGTAATGGGAGCTGATGATATAAAATATTGTGAGAAACGGCTCCCTCTGAAGTAACGTAGTTTTCGAGAAAGAAGTAACTTTCCACGAATTTGATTTCGAGACCTTGAATTAGATTTTGAGGTCTCGAAATCAAGCATCCAGCTGAAAGCACACAACTTCGTGTGACAAGGGTGTTTTTTCTTTCATTATTATCTCGCAACTTCGATGCCCAATTGAGCTCAAATGTCACAGGTTTGTTATTTTGTGCATATGTTGTACACCAAGAGAGAAGACTGGTCTTTGACAATAAATTACCAATGGGAGTTAATGGGTAGCGACCTTTCCCTTAGCGACAGCATTCCCTTGATTCGGCACTAATTGCGCTCATTCTGTCAATTTGGTTGAGAGCATCTGTCAGAAATCAATTTATGTCCCATTTTGATTAATTTTCATTGTCATTTCTTGATCGTTAACCAGCAGGAAAACTGTATAAAACGATAATCAATTAACGGTGGTATTTGCATGAGGAGGGCTTCGCCCTGCACTGGATGAACACAATATAAATTTAAAGCAATTCGACAAACAAATATAAAAATTGTGCAATGTTATGATCAAAATGTCAATTCAGCATAAAATAAAGATTATTTAAATAATTTGTACACTTTAAAGGAGGATTTGTTAACATTTATTTATGCATTGAGACTTAATTGATATACGGTAACCCATTCAAAACGAGTGTTTTTCAATATAGTCTATACCAGATTTAAAAAAAAAACAACTTCGAGCGGCATTTGTGAGTAAAAGTTGGTAACAGACCTGATTTAACCTGAATACCGAGGCTAATTTTGAGTCCTTCACCGTGAATTTTATTTTTAAACAATACAGAAAACCTAGCAGACGAGAAAAAAATCCAGTTTGTGTGTTGCTGGCAGTATAACGCATTGTTAGTGGTGTTTGTACACACGGACAAATTTCACACAAGAAGATGATCATAAGATTCAGAAACAAAGGACAACAAAATAATATATGTCCCCTCCATTGATAAAACAATCCACCTCTCCCTTTTAAGTTGGGTGTGAAGAACAAGAAAAACAAATCTCTTTATCTATTATTACCACTCAATCCACAAGTATACACTCCTATTGTTTTTGTATGACAGGGTTTTTTTTCAGAATAGTTCAAGATATAGAGTGCAAATATCAAGCAACATTTTGAAGTGTTTCAGTTTGATGTCACTTTATATAATGTCCAATAAATAACTCAATGTACATAAATTATAAACAAATGTGTTGTAGTATTTGGGCTCCCATCCCTGTCCTTACAGAAACGTTTCTATAAAAGAAAAAAACAGAATTAATAGTACACAACACATAGCAATTCAATTGAATAATGACTTGCGAAAAAACACAAATCATCATGCAGATGGACTATCATTCAGGAAACTGATAATCAAACATACAATTTTGTAAACATGTAAATTTCCTTTCGGGAGATACAGTTACATGACAATACAAAAATGCCTCTATGGAGTCGACGCATAGCATTCCATTCAAGCTGATATTTCCCAAAATCCAATAGTGTTTTTCATAAAATTAACCTGATTTTATGTTATGATATATGATATAATTATACCGGAGAAGGTATCCGTGTAGTACTGAAACAACACTGACACAGATACATGTACAGCAGCTTGGTGCAAGGAGGCATCTTCTTTTCAGTGTATGTCATCCTTTACAGCATCCACTTATGTACAGAGTCATCTAAATCAAAAATCATATACTATCACATTGCAAAGAAGTCCACTTTTTTGTTTAGCAAAACAATTTGCCACAGTTTGTACTCCAAACTCTGATTGCTAATATCGAAGATACGCACACCTTTCATGAATGACATTGCTGCGTCCTAGCTGACATACAAAAATAAATTATAGGAGTCTATACTTGTGGATTGAGCGGTAATAATGAATTAAGAGATATTTGTTTTTTTCCTTGTTTCTCACACCCAGCTGAAGAGAGGGGTGAATTGTTTTAGCAATGAAGGGGATACATATTTTGTTGTCCTTTGTTTCGGAATCTTACTGTCGTGCGTGAAACGTGTACGTGTGAAAACACGACTAACAATGTGTTGTACTGCCAACAAACAAACAACTGGAATTTATTCTTTAATTGTAAGCCTTCAACAGTTAGATTGGTTCGTCAACTGTGGAGAATACTTTCTAAAACGGGGAGAATACTTTCTAAAACGGGGTGAATTGTAATCGAAAAATGAGTTACTTTAAAATTCCATAAAATCAAATTTTTTGACTGGTAAGATAATTTCAAGCCATGAGTGTGGACCTAAAAGGTAACCTATTCAAAAACAGGGAGCACTGAAAAGTTGATATACAATACAATTGTCTGTATGATTGTTGAGTCTAGACTACACCTGGTAGGCCTACCTGTTTAAGTAGTCTAGGCCTACATTATAAGAGAAAATAATCAACTGGTGTTTTTAACAACAGAGAAATTATGTTCAAATAATAAATAACTCTTTATTAGAAAAAAAAACACCAACTCAAATACTTTTAAATTTACATTGAAAGCACCTGTTGGTCCCTCTGAAAGTGCAATTTGGTTGTATATACATCCAGTACAATCAAAAAAATGTCACGGATACCTGACCTGCACCGTGGTACCTGCCCTGTATGGTATCCTGACAACATCAATGTGGAACCACAGCAGAACCTGACTATTTTTCACGTGAGAAGTCCGTCGTCTGCTAGGTTTTCTGTATTTTTTTAAATTTAATTTTTCAGGGCTGAAGGACTAAAAATTAGCCTAAGTATTCACTATTTTCGGACTCAGCGCCCCAAAATAACGACACAAACAAATGTCACTTACCCCAGCCTTATATTTGATGATCAATTCCTCACACTGTGTCGACGATGAATTCATTTCGGGTCGACACAACGTCGACTCCTCTGAAATCGCTAACTCTATAAGGATTGTCTTCTCAGGATTATCTGCTCAGATAATAAAATAAAATAAATCATAATTTTATAAGCTGGTGAAAACTCTGCTAAGCAAATTCCTATTTCTAAGTAAGAAACGAGTGGGGTACCAGTCAAAGCAATGTAATGAACGGTATTTGGAGCGGTAACCTATGTTTAGCTACGCAAGAGTTTTCTGTGCTAAACAAGTTTGTGTGTGCTTATATGCTTTATAATATTGGACCCAGCAGCTGGTGGGTACAATTCAACAACATTTATTGCCATTTCACAATCAATATTACAGGTATCATACAAAATAAAGACATTAAAACAGCTAATTATACTAAATAATAATAGGAAGAAAAGGACAGAGTATATAAGTGAAATGGTGGCAATCCCCGGTGAGCGTTTGCTTGATTTAGGGATGCCATACAGGACAAGACAAACAACGGACACAAAATAAAAACACATTTACAGACATACGGACAGACAAGAGGGCAATCAAACAACACTAACAGAAATAACTTCAATAATTTACATGTTTAACATTTAAGGGTGTGCAAATCATTGGTAAGGTTTAACTTTATAAAGCAAGATTAGTTTACTTCAAAAACTGGGGTGTTAAATTTAACACCATTGGTGTGGTAACATAACGTTTCTTTAATACGCTGTTATAAATTTTAAAACTTTTGTTTTACTATCCGTATGTGACACAACCCTCATATCGATGTTAAAGCCATTATACACTTTCGGTAAACAGTATTGTCCAAAGGCCCACACTTCGTATATCACAACTTATATATAAAATAACAAACCTGTGAGTCGGGAGAAAATAACGGGACACCCCACCCTTGTTTTCCGCACGTTTCGCAGTGTCATGAGATGTGTTTAAAATAAATCCGTAATTCTCGATATCGAGAATTGATCATTGTTTTTTTTTTTTTTTTTTTTAAAGTAAAGCATTTCATGGAATAATATTTCAAGAGAAGTCTTTCACCATTACCTTCTGTAAACCCTGTAGGTTATTTGTAAATCTGTGGACTTTTTTTTCCTGTTCCGAAAGTGTCCAATGGCTTTAACTCTTTAACAGTTTTGTGCAGTGTACACAACTCGCATTGTAAACAGGTTGTAACGGTAGACAAACTTAGCTCGGATCTCGTGAATCCATAACCTAATGCAAACAAACATAATGACGGGTTTTCCACTATTGTCTTGTGACTCTAATGACCAATTGGGCTAACTTGATTTTTTTTTCTATTATATCATGTACTCACAAAATGGATGGTCTGTGATAAAAACAAAAATTTCCCACGAGCTTTTAAGAGAAACCAACTTTCCTTTGGACGGGCAACCCTAACAAAATTTTGAAAAGAAGAAAGTCGCTTACTTTTAAAAACTGGCGGTCGATCACTTGGTACGTTAGGTGTCTCCGTCGGACCATACGTAGTCTCTTGAGGGGGTGCAGATGATGATAATGATCTAATATCCGTGGTCATTTCATTTCCATTCACAGTGGAGAACGTCACGGTGACTTCTTGATCAGTTGTGGAGGTTTCAATTTCTGAAGTTGTAAAGTTAATTGATGGTGTATTTGTGGTGTTTGGTGTAAAAGTGGTATTGTCAGGTTGAACAGTTGTGAGGTTGTTGAATGTTTCTGTAGGTGTAACAGGGCTACTGAATGGTGTATTTGTGGTGTGTGGTATAGATGTGGAACTTTCAGTTTGACCTGTTGGTGTCACAGGGCTACTAAAGGGTGTTGTGGTGTTCGATTCGAAGGTAGAATTGTCTGGTTGTTCTGTAGGCGTTACAGGGCTACTGAATGGTGTATTTGTGGTGTTTGATATAGATGTGGAATTTTCAGTTTGACCTGTTGGTGTCACAGGGCTACTAAAGGGTGTTGTGGTGTCCGATTCGAAGGTAGAATTGTCTGGTTGTTCTGTAGGCGTTACAGGGCTACTGAATGGTGTATTTGTGGTGTTTGATATAGATGTGGAATTTTCAGTTTGACCTGTTGGTGTCACAGGGCTACTAAAGGGTGTTGTGGTGTTCGAATCGAAGGTAGAATTGTCTGGTTGTTCTGTAGGCGTTACAGGGCTACTGAATGGTGTATTTGTAGTGTTTGGTATAGAAGTGGTAATGTCAGTTTGCTCAGTTGTGAAGTTGTCAGATGTTTCTGTTGGTGTTTCGAGTGTACTAAATTGTGTATATGTGGTGTTTGATATGACGGTGGAAGTGTCAGGTTGCTCTGTTGTGGCGTTTTCAAGTGTTTCCGTCGGTGTTACAATGCTAATGTATGGTGTATTTGTGGTGTTTGATATAACGGTGGAAGTGTCAGGTTTTTCTGTAGTGCCGTCTTCTACTATTTCCGTAAGAAAAATAGTCGAGATGCCAAGTTCCGTGGAGTTCTCGATCGGCTCTGTTGGAGTTGTAAACCAGACTGTCGTTACGTCAGTTGCTGTTTCAGACACCTGTGTTGGTGTTGAGAAGTTGCCCATTGGTGTTGCTGTTTCAGACACCTGTGTTGGTGTTGAGAAGTTGCCCATTGGTGTTGCTGTTTCAGACACCTGTGTTGGTGTTGAGAAGTTGCCCATTGGTGTTGCTGTTTCAGACACCTGTGTTGGTGTTGAGAAGTTGCCCATTGGTGTTGCTGTTTCAGACACCTGTGTTGGTGTTGAGAAGTTGCCCATTGGTGTTGCTGTTTCAGACACCTGTGTTGGTGTTGAGAAGTTGCCCATTGGTGTTGCTGTTTCAGACACCTGTGTTGGTGTTGAGAAGTTGCCCATTGGTGTTGCTGTTTCAGACACCTGTGTTGGTGTTGAGAAGTTGCCCATTGGTGTTGCTGTTTCAGACACCTGTGTTGGTGTTGAGAAGTTGCCCATTGGTGTTGCTGTTTCAGACACCTGTGTTGGTGTTGAGAAGTTGCCAATTGGTGTTGCTGTTTCAGACACCTGTGTTGGTGTTGAGAAGTTGCCCGTTGGTGTTGCTGTTAGCGAGATACTGAGGGGTTGTTCAGAGCTGCTAGACGGCTCACTCGTTGGGTTCAATGAGCTCTCTGGTGTAGCGAATGTTGTCCTGATAATTTCTGGAAACAGCAATCACAAAAAAGGATAGCAATTAAATCTTCTTCTCGTCCTGGTTAACATCTTGATTATTCTTAAGTATTTCTTGTCATATAACCAAGGAGGCTTCACAAGTGAGATTACATCACTCGTCTGATGAGGAAACCTGTAAATAAGACTGCTTGCTATAATGTGAACCAGCAGCACCAGGTTGAACCTCTTTACTCTTCCACGATAAGTGTTCTGGGTTCTTTTACGTGCACTACCGATCATGTATACAATGGCTAACATGGAGTTTACGGCTATCCACGCCCCCCCCCCCATGGCGCTATACTTTAACACACTGTTTTCCTCTTGTGCAGATGTAGCCCCCCCCCCCCGCGCTCCTAGAACCCTCTAAAGGATTCCTGAGATGCCAAAGCACAATGGGGATACAATAAGGCAGCTCCCCCCCCCCCCCCCACTACACAGTGCCCTCATCGAGCCCCAAATGCCAATCCTGTGACCCATGACTGTAATGTCCAACTCGAAAGACAAAGCACTTTAAATAAAGCATATTGGGTGCGTTCGTTTAGCTTCCCTGGGTCGACTCCGGTGTGTGGCGTTCTGTTTTTCCAGGACGAACGTGTGCAGATAAATTCCCACGTTCGTCCTGAAAAAAAACGCCACACACCGGGGTCGACCCATAGGAAGCTAAACGAACGGACCCTAAGTTCAATGAGGCAGGTGACACGACCGGGACTTGAACCCACACTCTGCTGATCAGAAACAACACAGCTTGAGTCTAATGCTCTTTAAGAACATAATAGCTTATGCTCCTATACACATCACCTCAAGATTAAGTTTCATAAACAGGAAATTGCTGCTAATAAATTAAAATGGGGGACCAGTGGTAAAAATGTAAATGGAATTTTGGCCGTTGATCTTTTTCTGTTAAGCAAAATGTTTCCCCTCCGAAAGTTTTGTGTGCTTACAAGCTTGGTGAAATTGTGGGACAAAACACTAAATTTGGTTAAACACTAGCGTGTTGAACTTGTTTGCCTCGGAAAAGACCGAGCCTTCACAAAACCGCCACCATCGCCCCTACATTGTTGTCCAAAATCCACGTGAACAGAAAGCTCGGTGGTTATTAGGCGGGAATCAACACTATCTTAGGGACTTTAGAATTTGATTATTTGGTAAAATGAACACTTGAGCTCCTGTCTTTCCACCTGTGGCTCGAGCCGTATTGTTAGAAACCGCCACCATTCAATTCACCGCCCAGTGGTGTAAACAGACGAGAATAGTCTTTCGTCGGGACGAGATAAGCTCCTTTTTGACCTTTGAGCTTCCGATTTACCAGACGTAAAGTTCTTAGCCAAACCACTTAAAAATGTAAAAGAAAATGGTGAGATCAGATCAAATAAAAAGGCTTGGACGTTCCAATGTCATTTCGTCACATACTAACCCACACTATGACCACCGAGTTATTCCAAACATTTTAAGGACCCACCCTTGACCAACAATTCCGGTGAGGTTTTGTTGTCTATTAATAATTTATTGATTACGGTTTTGGCGGGATGGGTAGTAAAACAAGAATGCTTGACAACTTCTGGTGTTGGCATTGACACATAATTTTGCGGCAATGCTCTTAAAAGAGTCATAAACCGCTTTTGTATTTCGGTTGCCTTTCCCATGTGCGGCATGTCGTTGGCATGGTGCTAGAAGCAACACTTTGAGTAAACGCCAAACAAACCAACTGATGCAAAATTGTGGGGGAGGGGATTCTAATGGAATTCTACTCCGTGGTAGGCTAAGAGAATATAAAGCAAGACAATTATTAAAAGAACATAATCTACCTGGCAAGCAGATTCACACATGTTGTTACCGCAAACCAATTTGGAGTTCTGTTAAAGCCATTGGACACTTTCGGTAAACAGTATTGTCCAAAGGCCCACTTCGTGTATCACAACTAATATATAAAATAACAAACCTGTGAAAATTTAGGCTCAATCAGTCATCGGAGTCGAGAGAAAATAACGGGAAACCCACCCTTGTTTCCGCACGTTTCGCCGTGTCATGGCATGTGTTTACTATAAATCTGTAATTCTCGTTGTCGAGAATTGATAATTAGTTCAATGTTTTCTCAAAAAAATAAAGCATTTCATGGAATAATATTTCAAGAGAAGTCTTTTACCTTTACCTTCTATAAACCCTGTAAGTTATTTGCAAATTTGTGAACTTTTTTTCTGTTCGAAAGTGTTGGCTTTAATACGAAACAGATCACTTGAACTTCATAAAAAGGAAACGACATTTTGGAGTATCTTGCAATATTGTCATAGCTTTTTCATCAGGACAACATTTTCGATGTCCACATCTTTCAGACTAGTTAGTGATTACAATCGGTACTGAAATTGCTCATGATAATATAATCTAGTGATTTGAAATATATTAATGATATCTATTAATGCGATTATTATGTTTGAAGTACCTACGATCGAGCGGGAAGTGGCTACACGAACAAGCGATATAGAGCACAGCTGAAGTAGGCATAATGTTATGCCCTTCTTGTTGAAACTAGGAAGCAATTCGCTTTTATTGTAACATAAAGACCAGGGCAATATTTCACAGAGTCGCTTCAGCAGGAATATTGCTTGAAAGCTTTCTGCTTATTTAGCAGGACACCAGACAACATGGTACATGTGGAATGATATTTTGGCTGGTAACCTTATTCTGGTAAGCACAATTTGGTTGTGCTTAGCTACAAGTTTTTTTGTGCTTAAGCAGCTGTAATGAATTGGGCCCAGAGCTCCACAAAATAACCGTTTTCAAAAATGTTCTAATGGATTTACCATTGGCATGGCTTTAGCTATGCGACGATGTTTTGGATTGATTTTGTGATATCCTGTACGATATGAGCCAGACTGCATTGTTTCTGACGTCAATTTAGCATGTCAAATATTATTAGGATGAATATCGTTCCAACATGATTTAGCGAAGACCGCACACATATGCATAAGTAGCTATAAAATGCAATTGTATACCGGTACAACATGCATTCAGGAAGTTAAAAATGCCGAGTAATTGGTTTCAGTAATATAGTAATGGTAGTTTCTATTGCAACAGACAAGAGAGTACAGTATATAGAAAACGAGATCAGCTGGGGGCGTGTCATGTAATCGCATTTCAACCAGCAAAATTAATAAAAGAGCCCGGATTCTAGCCAGGGTTAGAGTTAAAGGCGTGGGCCCATTTAGTGTACTCAAAATAATTTATTGTTAGTAAACTTATACATGAGCAATGGAAAGCGGATGATAATATAAAACACTGTGAGAAAAAGCTCTATTTGAAGTAATGTAGTTTTTGAGAAAGAGGTAATTTCACACTCAAATAATATGAAACTTCGCTGAAGCCTTTTATTATGCATCCCAAAAAGCACATAAATTCATGCAACAAAGGTGTTTTTCTTTCATTGTTTTTTTTTTTTTTTGCAAATTCGATGACCATTTTAGAAACAGCTAATTTCTCACTCAAATTATAAATGACTTCAGGCCTGAAGCCTTTTATTAAGCCCCAAATTACACACATTTGTGCAACTTCGATGACCAATGAGAGCTTGTGTGACTTCGATGACCAATTGAGTCAAAATTTTCACAGACTGGAGATTTTTTGAATGTTGGGATACAACAAGTGAGAACACTGGTCTTTGACATTTACCAAAGGTGTCCAGTGCCTTTAAAGTAAATGGAACCAGTTGGATTTAAGCACAAAGCCTACAAAACAAGGAGTAGAGACAATGTAGTAAAACAAACTGACCTCTTTATTTTTGTATTAGTACGAATCGATACCGCAAGCTAAAGTTAGTGTATTATATTTTACAATGTGCCACAGATAACTTATTACGTGCCCTCTTCAGATGGGTGGGGTAATATTTATTTTATAACCAACTTCCTTTTAATGAACCTATAGAAAAAAAGGCAAATTCTTCTGAATGTAATACCGACTTTACAACACCAAACAATTCTTCTTTGAAACAAGCTCAGAGGATGGAGAAATGAAAGCTTTTATAACTGAAGGTTTGGAAACAAGCTTTGGGTTAGTAGGCTGAAAACATGTTTTTGTTTCGCACTATACCAATATACAACCAGTTCCAGGGTGACAAACAGTTCCAGGGTGACAAACAGTTACCATTGTTTAACACTAGTGAATCTAAAACTGTCAATACTTGGTTTTAGTTTCGAAATATATTTATTTAAAAGGGGAATTTTAACGGAAGGTCCCGTACTAAAAGCTGTAATAGCTATGCTGTACAGCGAGGTCAATATTCTGCTAAGTGCTTCAGTAAATACATAAGCTTATGCTATAAGCTTAATGTCAGATTTGACGGATGTCAAATTAATGCTACGTGCCAATTAACTTTTTAGTTGATTAAAGGCTTATTAGTTGGAGCTAAATGATTAGCACACATAAGGCCTATGCCATAAGTACAACATGTCTACAAAATGTCCAACATTAAAAATGTCATCTGGATAAAAATGTTGATCGCAAGTTTGAGGACCGTAGTATATCCAATTTCACACAAATATAAACATTCAAATAATATTATGTTTGAACTCGTTATCAAATATCATATTATACAATTCCTTGTCGAGTCAGATCACTTTTTGAACCTGGCATCCTTATATCTGAGTTAACAGTCATAATAATAAATCTTTAAAACACTTTGACCAAGACTGGGGCCATGTCAACGTCAGGGAAATGGGGTCGTGCTGACCCCAAGAAGTAGGATCGTTCTGTTCTGGTAGCCGTATCTGAAATAGAGGCCCACGGTTTTCAATATTGCTATTGGCTATATAATCGGCTATGTGCTAAAATTTACGAAACCACCAAGCCAAATCTATAACGTGTCCAAAATAATATGTGGTAAAGGTTGCCCAATCAACATAATTTAAAATTAATAAATAAATAAAATAAATATAAACACCATGCCTGATTACACTCTTTTTCTCTTGTACAGATTTACCCCTACTCTAAAATCATCGAGGCCTTAAGAAATCCTGAGACTCCCAGAACACAATGAGGACATAATAGGAGGGGATACACCATGGCACATATCGAGCAGCAACGGGTCACACCCACAGCCGGCAATCTAGCCCTCCTTCCTTGTTGAGGTGCAATGGCTCTCTTTTTTAAACAGTCCAACTACCGGCAATTGGACACGATCAAGTACTGAATGTTTCATCAATTGATTTTTTTTTTTAAATGTACATTTTCTTTTGCAAAGGCTTCACAAGAATTTTTATTTTTATTTTATTCGGATCATCGAGTTCCTTCAATCCCAAAGACATCATAACTGCACAACAAATACCATTCTATAACAAATACTAATTTGCACAAACTTAAACCGTGAATGTTTAAAAAAAGACGGAAAAAATCTTACCTGATCCATCAGCCAATACGGTGTTCAAGTGGCACACCATCAATATCACAACAGCTTTATACACCATCAGACAAGCCTTATAATATCGCGCCATTGTTTCTCAATATAATTCGTCTGTTCCTTAATATTAAACAAAATCTTGTTTTCAAAAGACTTATTCCCGGGACGACCTCTTCATGTATGGAGATGAGTGACTTCCACTGAATTTCCAACGGCCTGGGACAGCAATCAAAAATAATGCCGTGCGTGAGTATTCGTTTCGTTGTTCAATTGTCGATTTTATGGCTATATACTCTTCCTTCACACGCAAATGTCAAAGTGAGCAGTTAATAGTTACACACCGATGCATGCATGACGTCATGGTGTAATGTTTACGCTTGTTTGACGATGGTGGGGGAAACCCAAATTAATTATTAATTGGATGGTTAATAGTTAAGGGTATGCCATTGTGCCTAAAGTTACCGCCCAGTGTAACGCACATTGTTTTGTCATTAGTAGGATTTGAAACTTTGCATATAGTGGAACCGTGGAACTACGATATGGAAATTAATTTGTGGTAACACCATGTAATGACTATCTCTAAATGAGTTGGGTGTTTCTGAAAAGAACATTGGTTTCAACTCGACGTTGCTCTGATCGTCTTCTGGAGAAAGCTGGACTCTGATGCTTCATAAGTACTGTGTTGTGTCATGTTGGAAAAGGAACACTGGGAGGTGGCTTTATTCTAAGCATTGATTTCTTATTTAAAATGCCTTGAGACCGACAACAAAACAGAAAAAAGAACACACAGGGTCTATGTAGGGGAATTCCAAGGGGTGCTCCACAAGGAATGTTTATGGAAGGTTCGAAACTGACAGGGACAAAAGAAAGAACACAAGATGTATCCCCAGTGATGCAAAATCACAGAAGGTTGTTTCATAATTGTTCACTACCTTATGTAGCCTTTAATCAAGGCGCAAGCGGCACCCCCAGATGTAAAGCACGACCCAAGATATCACGCACAAAAAGAACAGAGCGAGCGTGCGCCTTTATTAGTCTAGACCAGATTTCAAAAAACCCAACTTCGAGCGGCATTTTTGAGTAAAAGTTGGTAACATACCTGATTTAACTAATTTGGGGGTGCTGAATCCGAAAATGATGGATACCAAGGCTAATTTTTAGTCCTTGTCCCTGAAAAACCAAATTTAAAACAATACAGAAAACCTAGGAGACGACGGACTTCTCTTGTGAAAAATAGTCAGGTTCTGCTGTGGTTCCATATTGATGTTGTCAGGATACCATACGGGTCAGGTACCCGGGTGCAGGTCAGGTATCCGTAACAAACTTTTGGGTGTACTGGATAGATCTACAACCGAATTGCACTTTCAGAGGGACCAACAGGTGCTTTCAATGTCATTTTGAAAGTATTTGAGTTAGTGTTTTTTCTAATAAAGAGTTATTTATTATTTGAACATAATTTCTCTGTTGTTAAAAGCACAAACCGTTGATTATTTTCTCTTATAATGTAGGCCTATATACACTTCTTAAACAGGTAGGCCTACCAGGTGTAGTCTTGATTCAACAATGATACTTCATGGCTTGAAATTATCTTACCAGTCAAAAACAAATTGATTTTATAGGATTTTAAAGTAACTAATTTTTCTATTACAATGCTCCCTCGTTTTAAAAAGTATTCTCCATAGTTGACGAACCAATTTAACTGTTGTAGGCTAACAATTGAAAAAATAAATTCCAGTTTGTTTGTTTGTTTGTTGGCAGTATAACGCATTGTTAGTCGTGTTTGTACACACGGACAAACTTCACACAAGAAGACGAGAGTAAGATTCCGAAACAAAGGACAACAAAATATGTATCCTCTCCATTGATAAAATAATCCACCCCTCTCTTTTCAGCTGGGTGTGAGAAACAAGGGGAAAAAAAATCTCTTTATCTATTATTACCGCTCAATCCACAAGTATAGATTCCTACTTTATTTGTGTATGTCAGCTTTTATTGGTCAGAATAGTTCAAGATACCTAGAGTGCGAAAATCAAGCGATATTTGAAGTGTTTCAGTTTGATGTCACTTAATATTATGTCCAATAAATAACCCAATGTATATAAATTATTAGCAAATGTTTTGTAGTATTTGGGCTCCCATCCCTGTCCTTACAGAGACATTTCGATAAGAAAATAAAGAATTAATAGTACACAACACATTGCAATTCGATTGAACAACGACTTGCGAAAAAACACAATACATCATGCAGACGAACTATCATTCAGGAAACTGATAAGCAAACATATAATTGTGTAAACATGTAAATTTCCCTTGGGGAGATACAGTTACATGACATTACAAAAATGTCTCTTTGGAATCGACGCATCAAAGCATTCCATTCAAGCTGATATTTCCCAAAATCCAATAGTGTTTTTCCTAAAATTAACCTGATTTTATGTTATGTTATGATAGAAGTATACCGGAGAAGGTATCCTTGTAGTACTGAAACAACACTGAAACTCATACAACAGCTTGGTGCAAGGAGGCATCCTCTTTTCAGTGTATGTCGTCCTTTCCAGCATCCACTTATGTACAGAGTCATCTAAATCAAAAATCATATACTATCACATTGCAAAGAAGTCCAGTTTTTTGTTTAGCAAAACAATTTGCCACAGTTTGTACTCCAAACTATGATTGCTAATATCGAAGATACGCACACCTTTCATGAATGATTCATTGCTGGGAACCGTCCTAGCTGACATACAAAAATAAAGTAGGAGTCTATACTTGTGGATTGAGCGGTAATAATGAATAAAGAGACATTTGTTTTTTCCTTGTTTCTCACACCCAGCTGAAGAGAGGGGTGAATTGTTTTATCAATGGAGGGGATACATATTTTGTTGTCCTTTGTTTCGGAATCTTACTATCGTCTTCTTGTGTGAAATTTGTCCGTGTGTACAAACACGACTAACAATGCGTTATACTGCCAACAAACAAACAAACTGGAATTTATTTTTTCAATGGTTAGCCTACAACAGTTAAATTGGTTCGTCAACTATGGAGAATACTTTCTAAAACGGGGGAGAATATCGAAAAAGGAGTTACTTTAAAATCCTCTAAAATCAAATTTTTTGACTGGTAAGATAATTCCAAGCCATGAGTTTGAACACTAAAAGCTAACCTATTCAAAAACAGGGAGCACTGAAAAGTTGATATCCAATACAATTTTCTGTATCATTGTTGAGTCTAGACTACACCTGGTAGGCCTACCTGTTTAAGTAGTGTAGGCCTACATTATTAGAGAAAATAATCAACGGTTTGTGCTTTTAACAACAGAGAAATTATGTTCAAATTATAAATAACTCTTTATTAGAAAAAACACCAACTCAAATACTTTCAAATTGACATTGAAAGCACCTGTTGGTCCCTCTGAAAGTGCAATTTGGTTGTATATACATCCAGTACAATCAAAAGTTGGTTACAGATACCTGACCTGCACCCGGGTATCCTGACAACATCAGTATGGAACAACAGCAGATCCTGACTATTTTTCATGTGAGAAGTCCGTCGTCTGCTAGGTTTTCTGTATTGTTTTAAATTTGATTTTCATGGTGAAGGACTAAAAATTAGCCGTGGTATCCACCAGTTTCGGATTCAGCACCCCAAATTAGTTAAATCAGGTATGTTACCAACTTTTACTCAAAAATGCCGCTCACTTCCTTAACTAGAGCCCTTTTTGGAAATCTGGTCTAGACTGTTATGTAAACCGAGTACAAGACAGAAAAAAGGAAACACACAGCGGGTCTCCTTGTTGGGGAATCCCAAAATACTTGGGTGCTACACAACGAATTATTTTGTGTACAAATTCTATGTGAGGTTCTTAACTACAGGGACAAAGGAAAGAACAAAAGATGCCTCCACAAAGATGTAAACATTAGAATATGTGTTTGTGTTTAACAACAAACGCAGTGTGGGCCTGAGAACAAAAGAAGTCCACTTAGTGTAGAGATTTGTGCGCATTATGATACCTTATGGAAACCAATGACACAATGAACAAGGGAAATACCAAAAACTACATATATAGGGGGAATTCTGAAGACGGGGTGCTCCACAAGGAAATTTGTGTACATAAAGTCTATGGGGAAATTTCTTAGTGCAGGCCTGGCACTATTGGTAATTTACTCAAAATAATTGTTAGCTTAAAGACTTACTTAGTAACCAGCAATGGAGAGCTGTTGATAGTATAAAACATTGTGAGACACGGCTCTCCCTGAAGTAGTAACGTAGTCTTTGAAAAAAAAAAAAATAATTCTCACTCAATTATATTACAAAGACTTCAGGCCTGAAGCCCATGCACACAAGTTTGTCTAATAAGGGTGGTTTTCTTTCATTATTCTCTTGCAACTTCGATGACCAATTGAGCTCAAATTTTCACAGGTTTGTTATTGTATGCATATGTTGAGATACACCAAGTGAGGAGACTGGTCTTTGACAATTACCAAAAGTGTCAAGTGTCTTTAAGCCACTGCCTGCCTGGACCTTCAAACCAATATCCAACGCATAAATATTTAACCCAAATCAAAAGTCAAGAATCTATAATTGAACTTTAACCCTAGCAATATTCTATCCTTTATTCCTGGGCAATTTTAAAAACCCATTTCTTTCCGGGAGAAACTTCTTTTTTTTCAGACAAAATGGACAAACATAAGTATTCATTCTAAATACCTTATTTATTATTGCAAAACCAACAGTACTGTTAGACTACATATTGTTAACAACAAAAGCTCATGTATTCTTGCATATATAGAAAAACAAACAGATTTAGTACAAATAAGTTAACATTACAATCCTTATATGAAAACTACTTACAAATATTTACACATAAAAATTCACTTGGGTGTCATATCAAGGAACAAATTCTAACAAACGATAATATGACATTACCGTAAATCTGTTTAGAATACATTAGCATTCTTAAGGCCCGGTCACACAGGCCCCGATAACGAGAACGTTTACGATAACGAGAACGATAAAAATGCAAGCCCTCGATTGGTTGAAATGCTCCAAGCAGAATACACCAACGCTCATTCAACCAATCGAGGGCGTGCATTTTTATCGTTCTCGTTATCGTTCTCGTTATCGGGGCCTGTGTGACCGGGTCTTTACTTGAGTTTATATACAACTGAAAACTTAGTTATCAAGGTGGGAACAGTTTGTTTTGCTAAACCTATTTCACTAGATGGCACTTTTCTCTACACTCTGTGCCTTGACACCTTTATCTTGCAATTGAGATATCATAATTTAAATGAATATGCATGAGGGGTGTGGTCTGTCCATCACGCCCACTAGTTTTTGTTGAGCTCTATACTAATGAAAATACTTTGTGGGCGTGGTCTGTCCATCAATTAGAGTGTGACATGGAGCCCCTGACTAATAAATATGCAGCATTGTGGGAGTGGTCTTTCCATCGTTGCAGTGAACGCTTATTATGGTCTAGACTAATGAATATGAATTGTCTGTCCATTAACTTAAGTGTATGGGTGGAGCCCCTGACTGATGAATATGCATGGTTGGTATGGTCTGTCTTTCATGCCCAGTGGTTGTTGTTGAGCTCTAGATTAATGAATATGCACTAATGGGTGTCATCTGTCAACCAATCAGAGTGGATGATGTGAACCCTTGACTGATGAATAAGCATTATAGCGTGTGGTCTGTCCATCAATTACTGTAAATGTTGTGAGTTTGACTAATGAAGTTGCATTGATGGGTGTGAACTGTGCATCAATTACTGTAAATGTTGCTGAGCTGAATGTTGACTAATAAATACATAATATGGGTGTGGTCAGATCATCAGGCAAAGTGAATGTTGTTGAGCTCTTGACTACTGCATATATGGATTATGGGTGTGGTCTGTCCATCAGGCACTGTGAATTGTGGGTGTGGTCCATCCATCAAGCACTGTGAATGATGGATGTGGTCCATCCATCAAGCACTATGAATGATGGGTGTGGTCTGTCCATCAAGCACTGTGAATGATGGGTGTGGTCCATCCATCAGCACTGTGAATGGTGGGTGTGGTCCATCCATCAAGCACTGTGAATGGTGGGTGTGGTCCATCCATCAGCACTGTGAATGGTGGGTGTGGTCCATCCATCAAGCACTGTGAATGGTGGGTGTGGTCCATCCATTAAGCACTGTGAATGGTGGGTGTGGTCCATCCATCAAGCACTGTGAATGTTGTTGAGCTCTATGTCTATTGTTTCATCCCAAAGAGGCTCCTCCGCATCATGAAGATGGTCTAGAAAACAAAAAGACAAACAGTTGCAACGGTGAAACAAAGCATCTCAGAAATATATTTCTCGGTCACAAAGGTATAAATAAGGGAATCAATGTGTGGTGAAGAGGTTTTCGACTAATGGTTTAATCCCAAAGAGGCCTGGTTCTTGATAATTTAACCGAGACGAATTATCAAGAACCAGGCCTCGGCGGGTTTAAACCACTAGTTGAAAACCGATGCAACACACTTTGATTCCCATTCATAAATACCTTTTTGGTTAAAAGGCGTAAAAAAGTAAGAAACTCTGTAAAACTTATCCGTTTCCGAGTGCTTGAGCTCTGTATGTTTCAACCTCTATGGTATGTTCATGTTACATGCACATGTACGACGTCCGAATAAGTGTGTTTTCCGGTTTCGTTCTTGCGCATGCGCGTATAGTCTTGGTGCATATTCGCGGGTTTTCCTTTCACACACAGCGCGACCAACTCACCGACAGCGCCTGCATCGCCCGTAACAAGAAACGTCTTGCATCAAGACTAGCGCAGAGTCTCCGCTCACAATCGGTTATAAACACTGGTCATAATCAACGGTTTAAACACCCCCACATGACGTGCTCTCCACCAATAGGAATAGCGGAACTGTCTGAGGTATTTATGAATATATTTTTGGGGAAGCACTGCAAAAAGGCTGACCTTCTAACTAAAAAGGACAACATTCACTGAAATCTTACAGCAAAATTCACACAAGGACATATAAAATATAACATGATCTCCCGCACCTCAATCCAATCAATAGAACACTATACAAATAGCACAAAAATCACTAATGTGATGGGAAAAGTGTAAACACAAATCTGGCTACAAACAAACAACTCTACAATACAAGATGTAACTATACCCTTTCATTAAAATTGTAATATTACTGTGATAAAAAGATAATGTATGTAAACACAAACCAACACCCACAGATAACCAAAGGACATTATCCCTCCCAAGTAAACAGTGTTTGAAACATGGCCAGAGCCATGCTCCCTATGCTTCCTATAGGGATATCCACAATTACACACACAAAATAATATATGTATTATCTTGAACAAAGCTGAAATGGAAAAGAGAGCGGGTCCAAAGGTTGCGGACAAAAACTTCACTTTTTAGTGTAATTATGCTATAAATTACAAATTGAATCGTGACACTTGTGTCATTGAGCAAGACACTTATCTATAATTGCTTCTCTCCACCCAGGGTTAAATGGGTATCTGTGAGGACAGAGATGGTTCTTGTGATTGATTGAGCTTTTATAGTAGTGCATATTTGTAGCACAGGCAGTATACTCCCCAGGGAGCTGAGATGGTTTAAGGTATTACTTGAATGGCCCAGTGACCCGGGGGTAATTATGTTGGAGCAATTTTGAGAAGCCCTTCAGGTGTAAAAAGTGCAATATCAGAATCAATTAATATTTATTATTGTATTATTGACACTTCAACACTAAGGGCACACTTGGGCTCCCTACACACTTATTACCATTATTGCTTCGTCCTTCGGATGTGACGTCAAGCATTGTTGGTCCCGTGTGTAGTACAGTGCAAGTAAAGGGAACCTAGTTACATAAAGAGAAAGGGTTCGCCTGGTGCAGTGTAGTAGCTGCTAAATACTTACAATGTGTTAAAATAATTAGTCCCTTCATTCAAAACCTTCAAAAACTTGTCTAGAAATAAATGATGATAAGCGCTTTGTGACGCCCACAGAAAAGGCGCTACAATGAAACTAGTTATTTGTGTTGCTACTCCACAGAATAGTATATATAATAAATGAATACTTATGAGTGGTGATGATATAATGATACTAGGTTCGTACATAGCGTTTTCTCACACCATAAGGGGCATATCAAAGCACTCAGTATTTTGTCCTGCAAGGTACGTGGAGCTGTATTTTAAAGTGCGAGACCCATTCATTTTGAGCACCATGTAATGGTTTACAGGTGCTGTGGTGTAATAATGGTGCCGGAAACACCAAGACGAACCCCTTCTCTTTTCCATAAGTGCACTGGGTTCTTTTACAGGCATTACACAACACACGGGACCAACGACTTTACATCCCATTCGCAGGACTATGGTGAGAATATTTCCATTCAACAGGGAAGCAAAGTGGAATGGAAGTACGGATAGGTGTATGGGTTATTACCTGAGGTGTAGTCTGTAGTTGGTGTGAGCGGGACAACAAACCATCCTAAACAAGCGGCTATGGCTCGGATTAAGGTGTATGGGTTATTACCTGAGGTGTAGTCTGTAGTTGGTGTGAGCGGGACAACAAACCATCCTAAACAAGCGGCTATGGCTCGGATTAAGGTGTATGGGTTATTACCTGAGGTGTAGTCTGTAGTTGGAGTGAGCGAGACAACAAACCATCCTAAACAAGCGGCTATGGCTCAGATTAAGGTGTATGGGTTATTACCTGAGGTGTAGTCTGTAGTTGGTGTGAGCGAGACAACAAACCATCCTAAACAAGCGGCTATGGCTCGGATTAAGGTGTATGGGTTATTACCTGAGGTGTAGTCTGTAGTTGGTGTGAGCGAGACAACAAATCATCCTAAACAAGCGGCTATGGCTCGGATTAAGGTGTATGGGTTATTACCTGAGGTGTAGTCTGTAGTTGGTGTGAGCGAGACAACAAACCAGCCTAAACAAGCAGCTATGGCACGGATTAAGTTGACTATCATCCAGATATTGAGTTGTGTCGTGGCCTCCTCACTGTCCCTGTTAAAGGAGTCAATAAAAATCAACATCAAATTTTAATTTGAGTAAGTGTGTTCATCACTGGCTTAATCAGGTATTTTACTTTGGGGAGGCAAGACCCCCTCCCCCCAATACAAAAAAGTTTGTCAACACGATGTCATGTTTATATTGATGTCTTGTTTTTTAAAACTTTGTATATGGAGTATTATGGGGTTTTTCATGATGAAGAATAATAAATGAATGAAAATTAAATTAAATTAATGAATAACAGACAAAAATCTACTCTTACCATAAAGATCCACTGTCTGGACAAACAACACCACTGGGGGGAAAAAAAAGAGGTGAATTATTTGTAGGTTATCATGTATATATTGAGTTTTTGTTTTTGTTTTTTTCTTGTTTTTCTTTCTTATTTTGTTATGAGAAATTGCCTAACAACACGCAGCCACTTAAAGGTGAGGGCTACACTTGACTGAGTAACGCTGTCTACCCAAATCAACTGTCAACAAAAACACACTGCCACCTACTCCTGGGGCTATAACAGTCCATAAATGATTGTAGGCATGTGCCAACAGGAACGTTCTTTTGCACCAAGACTGCGCCCGACATTTGACACGCTCTTTAGGTCTTAAATGTGTTCAGAACACTTTACGGTTCCATCAGTAAATATTAAATTACTTACCAGTATGGTGGAGTTGTCTTAAAGAATAGACTTATTCTGTCATCAATGGCCGCTATGCTTACTGATAAGATGAGTGAAATTAAGTAAACTGGTAGGAGACAAAATGAATGAGAAAATTATAAGATATATAAGCGACAGATAGAAATCAGGCAATAGAACAGCCTTCTGATAACAGAGCCCAATTACATACAACTGCTTAAAGGCAGTGGACACTACTGGTAATTACTCAAAATAAGTATTAGCATAAAACCTTTCTTGATTACGAGTAATGGGGAGAGGTTGATGGTATAAAACATTGTGAGAAACAGCTCCCTCTGAAGTGCCATAGTTTTCGAGAAAGAAGTAATTTTCCACGCATTTAATTTCGAGACCTCATATTTAGAACTTGAGGTCTCGAAATCGACCATCTGAACGCACACAACTTCGTGTGACAAGGGCGTTTTTTTTCTTTCATTAATATCTCGCAACTTCGATGACCGATTGAGCTCAAATTTTCACAGGTTTGTTATTTTATGCATATGTTGAGATACACCAACTGTGAAGGCTAGTCTTTGACAATTACCAATAGTGTCCACTGCCTTTAAAAGCACAACAAAATTATGCTGACCAGAATAACTTGGATTACCCGCCAAAAGGCTGGTGAATTATCAACTTTGAGGACACTGTTTATGACTTCATACGCAATGATTCTATTCAACCACATTTGACACAGATATCATTGATCATGAAAAACTTGGGTAACAAGTTCATCAACAAAAATCAACTACGAAATATGAAATGGAAAAAAATATGTACCTGATTGCAGAACCGACAATGAGATGGTACAAATATAAACACACTTACTTAACATGGAAATTGTTAAAAGATTTTAACTTCATATGTAACAGCTCTATTCAACACCAATGATGCAATGATCATGAACAATTTGGGTGATAAATTCAACAACCACAAAAACTATAATAAAATACAATGGAAAATAAAAAAAAATTTGCCCAACTACAGGCAAGACAATGAGATTGTACAAATATAAACACACTTACTTCAAACCCAGTGACGCAAATACCATTGGTAATGAACATTTGGGTTATAATATCAACAACAAAAATCAACAACAAAATACAACAAAGAAGAAATAAAAATGGGCAAGATTGTAAACAAGACAATGAGACCAAACAAATAAAAACACACTTACTTAAAATGGAAATTGCACCAGATTGAAATGTTATAAGTCCACGAAAAAACTGTTTGTCCGGACGACCAATGTCAAACCTTCAAAGACAAAAACAAAACAAGAAAATCCCAACCAGATTACATCTTGATCAAAAGATTGCTCAATATTATTATGTAACAACCTTCAAGGGAAAATAAATGGGTAAATTTTAGTTCACTTTCGGGGTAAACAGACCAATTTACTAGAATGGAATTTTAACCTGCGACCTACAGATAAGCCTGCAGGTTAGCGCAGGTGCTCTACCAATAGACCGATCCACTAAGCTCCGCCCCATTGCGTATTGACCAATTACAACGCAACGAAGGTCCGACAAATAAGGTCCGACATGCGTGCGCGTATCTTGGCGCGCGCGGCAGAGTTGTGCAGAAAGGCAGTGGAGTTCCCCACGTGTTCTTGCTCACACGTGCGTCGTGTGTGGAGCCTACTGGATCGGTCTATTGAGCCATCTTCAATCCCGGCCCTATCTCGTTGGGCCCCCACACCAGCCCCCCCTTTAACGTTGGCTCTGATTGCGCGGTCTGTGGTCCAGCTGGGTTTAACAACATTGAGCAGGAGAATGGGGTAGGGTGTGTTTATTGTCATTTGGTCGGGATTGTAGCCCTAATGTTTGCCCGTCTACCTATTTTGTCAATATCTTTGTTCAGAGGTGCCAGTCAGAAGCCATTCAAACTAAATTTCCTGACCATAGCAAAGTTTACCCCAGTATTGTAGCTACACCAATTTCAGTGGTAAGCTCAAAACCCAATTAAGTCCAACAAAGAGCAGGTGACCTTCAACAAAAACTATTGACTTTTACCCATACACCGATGTGTGTTAGCACTGAACACTGTACTTTCCCCGAGTCCTGTGAAAAAATATCACAGGCATGTTACTCGGGTGGGATTCGAACCCACGACCCTTGCAATTCTAGAGCAGTGTCTTACCAACTAGACTACCGAGGTTGCCCGGTAGCTAGAGGCAGTTGGTATCCTAATGATTTGGCAGCAGTTTTTATCAGTTGTAGAGTGTCATGGCCGAGTGGTTAAGAGCATCGAATTCAAGTTCTGGTGCGTTTTCACCGGAGTGTGGGTTCGAATCCTGGTCATGACACTTGTGTCCTTGAGCAAGATACTTTACTATAATTGCTTCTCTTCACCCAGGGGAATAAATGGGTACCTGCGAGGGTAGAGGTTGATATTGTGAATGAAAAAGCCTTTGGAGCGATATAAACTGTTGCCCAGGTTGTATACTCCTAAGGGAGCTGAGAAACATTAAAATGGGATGTTATTGGCCCTATTACCAGGGCACTAATGTAAAGCGCTTAGAGAATTAAGTGTTAGTTATAAATCGAAAGTTATTATTATTATTTTTATTATTATATTATCACAGTAACATGCCTGTCGTATTTTTTCACAGGACTCGGGAAAGTACTGAGTATACAGTGCTAACACACATCGGTGTATGGGTAAAAACCAAAACTAATTTTCTTTATACCCGATGCAAATTTAACTCTTATAAAATTATTGACGCTTGGATATGAGGCCATCATTGCTGAAGTGCAATCTGGGGGAAATGTGTGCTTGGCAGCACAGTGTATTTTGCTGAGAGTGCTGGGTCAAATGTGTTAAGCCCGGTTCATACTTCATGCGAATACGAATGCGAAGCGAATTTGACGTGAATGGGACGTCACACCCTCCTTTCACAGCGATTATTAACAAGAGAGTAGAGCAGAGGGCAACTGCTGCGAATTGTTCGTTGCGAATTTGTGACGTCAAGATTCGCTTCGCATTCGCATCCGCAGGAAGTATGAACCGGGCTTTAGTTCTGGGTAGGCTCGCCCAGCACTGCCCACTGTGGCTACAACACTGTTTACCGCACCCTCTGAATCCACCGCTGTACCCAACTCCACACCACCATCCCTACTTACCTATCGAATACAGACACCGTCGAGACAGTCAAAAGAAAGTAGTATGCAGCTGAAGCTGGCTGGGCTACGCGACTATAATGCTCCAAGAATTGTATCTTGCCCGATTTAGAAGACGATGGAACCTGTCTCTGCAGCATGTACACCATGACACACTGCCAGACAGCAAAGCCGGCGAGGAGACCGTGGCAGAACAGGGCAAAGGTCAACGATGCTCGATGGGTTGCCTGCAACAAAACATAACGGGGGTGGGGTGGGCTAAATAATGTGTTGATTGGAGCTATTCATTTGTACATTGAAACATGAAAGTTATCATGCATTTGAACGTCAGTATGAACACGGCTCAAAAATTGATGAAATCTTGATGAAAGCATCAGGGCCTAATTTCATGGCTCTGCTTATCGTAAGCAAACAATCAGCGCTTATGGAAGCAGAGATTTCCGCACTTATGCCAAGCGATGTGGGGAGGCAGGTCTATGGACCACAGTAATTATTTTGCTTTTGTTTCTCCAAGCCCATGTTGAAGTATTTTTGTATTCTCATGTATTGTTGAAATGGCTGAATAAATAATAATAATAATAATAAGTGTATTTCACGGTTGGGGGGGGGGGGGGGGGGGCGTCAAAACAGAGAAATCAAATCCCTGCTTACTAGAGCAACCTGTGTAGTTGTAGTCTGTGTTTCAGTCTGGACTTGTTGATTGTTCAGATCCCTCTCTCTCTGCCTTGCTAGTCTCCCTCTATCTTCACTCTTAAAGCCACCTGCAAAGTGTAATCAAGACAACAAGAATTAAGTGACTTGAGACGTAGACTAGTTCATGTGATGGTGCAATTTGAGATGCTGCTGTTTTCCTTGTCTGCTAACTTTTATACACATATTGACTGGCAATAAGGTAACTATTGAACTTCTATTCCCCTGAGGGACTTTGAGTGACCAGAAGAGCGACCTATTTCCCGAGGCCGAGGGAAATAGGCCCCTCTTCTGGTCACTCACAGGCCCGAGGGGGAATAGACGTACACTAGCTACCAAATAATACCAGTCAATACGTGTTTTATAACACAGCTCGGTCTTAAAGGAACACGTTGCCTTGGATCGGTCGAGTTGGTCTTTGAAAAGCGTATGTAACCGTTTGTTATAGAATGCATATGATTAGAAAAATATTTTAAAAGTAGAATATAATGATCCACACAAGTATCTATCGAAATTGCGTGGTTTTCCTTTTACCTTGTCGGCAAACACTGTCGGCCATTTATGGGAGTCAAATTTTTGACTCCCATAAATGGCCAACCGTGTTAGTTCGCAAAGTAAAGGGAAAACCACGCAGTTTCGAGGCAAATATGTGTGGACCATTGTATTCTACTTTTTAAACATCTTTCTAACCATATGCATTTTATAACAAACGGTTACAAACGCTTTTCAAAGACCAACTCGACCGATCCAAGGCAACGTGTTCCTTTAAATGAGAAATAAGAACAGAAATCTGGAAAAGAAAGGAAGTTTTGTAATTGCTGTTCACGGTTCAAGTCAAGAGAGGGCGCTGTAACTGGGCACTATTTTCAAAGACTAGTGCCCACTCGAGAATGAGTTCCCACAAAACACGCACGGGCGATCACTAGACTATATTAGTTTATTCCAAGTGACCTTGTTTCAGCCAACCAGAATACAGAACAAGCAAGAGGTGTGTTATAATACACCTTATGTTTCCTGTCTACCACAAACCCGGACTATAAATCTACTAACTTTTTCTCTGCATGAAGAGGCGAGATACGGGTTGGCTCGGTAGGATGGTGGTGTGGGAAGGTTGTTGTTGTTGTTGATCTTCTGTTGTTTGTTTATCTGCAGCAACAACATCTTCAGCAGCTATCATAAAGTCCAACGACATGGCTAGAATAACAAGGAAAATCAAGGTATTATTAGCGTTTTTAACCTTACACCGATGTGTGGCAAGCACTGTATACTCCGTACTTCCCACGAGTTCGGGGAACAAAACCCACAAGCATAATAATCATTTTGAATTCGGACCCACCAACTTTGCTTTTCTACAATTACAGCCAAAATGCTTAGGCCACATTTTTGGTTTTGTATTTTTTTACATTGGAAACATTAAGTAAAAAGCAAAAAATTCATTGACTAAAAAACAATTGTTATTTCATAATTAGTATTTTGGTTTAAATTTGGATTACATTTAACTTCAACTTCAAAGTTGAAACCAACAGTTCTTTTCAGAACCACCCCAACTCATTAGAGATAGTCATTACATGGTGTTACCGCAAACCTTTCTATATCGTATTTCCACCATGCAAAGTTTCAAATCCTACTTAACTTCAAGGTACAAAATTGTTTGGATATTTAACTTTAGTAATACTTTTTGATGTTATCGTAAGGTGCTGCTTTTTGAAAATATTATTTTTACAACAATAAAAATTGTCGTTAATAAAGACATACCTTCACCATCCGCATGGTAGTTTTCATCTACTGAGGTGGGAGGTCTGAAAACAGAAATCAAAAAGCTGTCAGAAAATCTGAACTGCAAAGAGGACTTCATGAAGTATAACATTATGAAGTATTGAGATGTATGCCGCTAAAAAAATAGGCCTATAATAATAATAATAAACAGTATTTATATCGTGCCTTATCAGTGAAAAGTAAAACCATGAATCTAAAAACAGAAAACTGAGTGTAAAACAAAAACAACAAATTTCATCGTTGGACGCAAAATTACAAATATGTAAAACACATCTCTAAACCAGGGTACATCCAAAATACATTGTGAGCAAAGCAAATCAAACTTTACATGCACTAAGGATGACACCATCACACTGCAGTTAAGCAAAAGAAATAAGAAAGTTACCATCAAAACAGTTAGATTCAGGCAAACCAATACACACATACAAATCGGTCTATAATCAAGTTTATAGTCACACTAGAAGACATGTAAAAACCACTGAAACATCATGTAAATATCCTTTTTTTTTTTTTTAGTAGTGTTGGTTTTGAAAAGAACCAGTGGTTAACGACTCAACATTTCGATCAGTATGCTGATCAGTATGCCAATCAGCATACTGATCGAAACATTGAGTCGTTAACCACTGGTTCTTTTCAAAACCAACATTACTAAAAAGAAATAATCGCATGGTGTAACCACAATCCTCTCTTAAAGGAACATTACAGAATTGGTTTTGCTAGCAAAATAGTTGCTGTCATTGTAAGCACTTTATGTAATCCACCATATACATGGACTGACAAACCTGTTAAACGCTCACTGAGCGATAAACTCCAAACGCGAACTTAGATTATTTATTTCTCATCAAATATGAAATTTCAGACAGAAATATTTCAAAGGATGTTTTCTATTATCATCATCACTAGACCGTGTATGTTTTATGTAAATCTGTGATCTTCACGATTTTTGTTTCTTACCAATTCTGTAACGTTCCTTTAAAAACCATACAACAAAAACCAATGTTGTCTACACTTTAACAACCACAAAGTTCTAGCAACCATGAAGAGCACATAAATATTTGAATGTTTTCTATTATCATCATCACTAGACCGTGTAAGTTTTATGTAAATCTGTGATCTTCACGATTTTTGTTTCTTACCAATTCTGTAACGTTCCTTTAAAAACCATACAACAAAAACCAATGTTGTCTACACTTTAACAACCACAAAGTTCTAGCAACCATGAAGAGCACATAAATATTTGAATAAAGGAGGCACTAGCATCTTACCTCGCCTTTCTCTTTTTCTTAGCTTTATTTGGAGGGGGAGGTCTACCGTGGGATTTAGATGTACCTCCATCATCCTCATCATCAGCACTGTCATCTTAAGATGGATGGAAATAAGATACAGAAAAATAATACAATTAATTTCTATATTTATCTTCTTACACATCAACTAGCAGTATTTGCTGATAACAAGATTCATTCATTCATTCATATTATAAGATTATAATTACTATTTATATATGTTGGGTTTTTTTTCACAGAAATCGGGAAAGTACCGAGTATACAGTGCTTTATACACATCGGTGTTAGAGTAAAAACAAATTATACTCTTGATCCCAATGCAAAACTAACATCTATTATATATTTCTGGTAATGAAACCAAAGATGCCTCATAAGTGATCTTAACTGACTGAAGCTCAGAGGAAACCTGTTAACAAGGCTGCTTGGTATGTGAATCAGAAACACCGGGGTCAACCCCCTAGCTACTCTTTCAGGATAAGCGTGTCATGGCCGAGCGATTAAGAGCAACGGATTCAAGCTCTGCTGTTTGATCAGCAGAGTGTGGGTTCGAATCCCGGTCGTGACACTTGCTACATAAAATTGGGGAGGTAGTGCTTTCTGCTCTACCGGCCAGGCTTCGGACTGATGATACCCGAGCCTACATCCGTATGGACTGTAAAAGGGGTAACCCTGTTTCAGCCCTAGGAGTAGGTGGCAACGGCCTCTGGACAAAAATAGTTGTAGCCCACACCTTGAAGTGGCCTTCAGGCCTTGTGCGTCTAGTGACTTGCATAAAAAAAAAAATTAAAAGTGTTCTGGGTTCATTTACGTGCACTACCAATCCTGGTACATGGGAAATACGGATTAATATCCCATCCAAAGTCTCATTAATTATGGTAAAAGACACAAATGTCATGACCGAACCCACACTCTGCTGGTCAGAAAAACCAGAGCTCGAGTCCAGTGCTCTTAACCGCTCAGCCACGACACGCCACAAAGATGAATAGGAAAAACAAAAAAATGTTCAGTTTGAAAAGTGGGGAGGAAAACCCGCAATGAGGCAGGAACTGAAAACCCAATCCACATGCACATTTTATACTATTCCTTGTACCTGCATAGTGTTTGGATTGAGGTCGTCGTATCTTCTTCTTCATTGCGGATGCTGACGTCCCATTATCTCTCAGCACCTCATCACTGACGGAACGTGGGAGTCGAGACTGTCTGTTTTCTGGACAAAATAAAACACAAACATCATCAAATGAGTAGATTCCAACCATGAATACAATATGTACAGAATGATGTTTCTCTGTTGTTTTGTTGTTGAAGTCCACCAAGGGCGAGCAGATCAACAAAGTTATTAATGTTTAATTTTTGAGCCGTTATTGCTGAAGTGGGGCATGTTATGGGGCAATGCAATATGTTGAATGGCAGTTTGACTGTGCTCTTTCTCCGCGACATTTGATACTTATTATCACTAGCTGTGTCTCAGATCAATGCTCATTGGACAATATTTTGAATATGTACTGGGCGGCACGGTATAATTTGCTCACTGCAGTGAGTGCACTGCCCACTATGGCTACAACACTTTTTGATGATAAACATTCCATTGGGATGCAATTATTTTACCTTTGCGTTAATGAAACCACGATATTACAAGAGACCCTCAAAACGTGACACACACTTTGACCACTCGGCCTCTAACAGAAGATGAGGACAAAAACGTGTTGACCCAAATTAAGACGTTGAGTTGAAATTCGAAGATACCTTTTTTCCTCCTTGATGAGCCGGGAGACATCTTAAGGTGATTGATGGCTGGTGTACTGGCGGACATGTTCCCATCTACTGCATCTGAGGTCAAAAATAAATGCTGGTGGCTGTCAAAAGATATCTATATTCTACTCAGTAAGATTTGTGGTGACACCATGTAAACATTTCTTTGTGAGTAGTGGGTCTGAGAGCAGCCGGTTTGTTCTGCTCAGAGATTTGGTCAGTGCGATCAACTGTCTTCTGGAAAACTGTTTTTCCAAAGCTATTTAGCGTGTCATGGCCGAGCAGTTAAGAGCAACGGATTCAAGCTCTGGTGTTTGATCAGCAGAGTGTGGGTTTGAATCTCGGTTGTGGCACTTGCTATGTAAACTTGGGGAGGTAGTGCTTTCTGCTCTACTGGCAAGGCTTCCGACTGATGATAACCAAGCCTACATCCGCATGGACTGTAGAAGGGGTAACCCTGTTTCAGCCCTAGGAGTAGGTGGCAAAAGCCTCTGGAATAAAATGATTGTAGCCCACACCTTGAAGTGACCTTCAGGCCTTATGTGTTTGGCGAAATATGAACAATCACTGGTGAATGGCTTTTCTCCCTTAAGATACCAAGAACTGGTTGCCTGTTAATGGACCGATCCGACCTGTCAATCAAACTGTGCGCGTTCACCCATTTAACCAATCACAGCAATGATTGTGGTCGGACAAACTCGGTCATGCGTGCGCGTATATTTGGCACGCGCGGCAGAATCGTGCAGAATGTCATTGGGAGTGCTCGTACACGTGTCTTGCTCACGAGCGCTGTGGGCGGAGCTTAGTGGCAAGCCGGAACGGTCCATTGCCTCGTGGGACATGGCCCTGATATATCATAGTGGAAATAAATAAATTGTGAAGAAGAAAAAACAGCCACAAATGGAAGAACTCCACTTGTTTCTATAATCAGAATTGAAACTTTATGATCTTACCATCAGCGCCGCTCTCAAAGTCATAGCCATGTGTAATTTTCTTCTTTCGTTTTGGTCTTTTGACAGGACTCGTACCATTCTGGACAAGATTCTCTCTGCTTCCCATCGCTGGAGATTCAACTTTGTTCTCCGAGTTGGACGGCAGTGGCTTGCTGGATGCCGAATGCTGTGAATCGCTAACATCTACAAGGCAATAACAACAAAATAGATGGAAATTTGCATCGGGGATAGAGAATATTAATTCTGGTTTTACCAGTATACACCGATGTGTGAAAGCACTGTTTACTCAATTCTTTCTCGAGCTCTGTGAACAAATATCACAGGCATATTACTCGGTTGGGATTCGCACCCATGACCTTTGCAATTCTAGAACAGTGTCTTTACAACTAGACTGAGAAAGTCCTTTAAAAAAATTTTTTTTTTACAAGTTTGCTCCAAACAAAGAACCCACTATCCGTAAGGGGCTACACAAAGAAAACATTTAAGATAAACGTTATTTTAAAGCCATTGGACCCTTTCGGTAAACAGTATTGTCCAAGGCCCACACTTCATGTATCACAACTTCTATATCAAATAACAAACCTGTGAAAATTTAGGCTCAATCGGTCATCGGAGTCGGGAGAAAATAACGGGAAAACCCACCCTTGTATCCGCCGTTTCGCCGTGTCATGACATGTGTTTAAAATAAATCCGTAATTCTCGTTATCGAGAATTGATATTGTTTTACCGTTTTCTCGAAAAGTAAAGCATTTCATGAAATAATATTTCAAGAGAAGGCTTTCACCACTACCTTCTGTAAACCCTGTAAGTTATTTGTAAATCTGTGAACTTTTTTTTTTTTTTCTGTACCGAAAGGGTCCAATGGCTTTAAGGGAGCTGAAGGTAGGAATTGATGCATCCGACAACAGTCTAGATCTTCTCTTAATCCTTATTGAACTGATTTCAATTCTCGTCTTGTGTAAAAGTAAATTCTGGTCTGGAAAATATTTTGAGCACAAACTTCTACCCAAAATTGAGCCCTGAGAATTCAATTCAAGAATAGTCTTACCTTCAACTGTTTTTTTCTTTTTCTTCTTTGGTCGCTGAGCTCGACTTGCAGACAAATCTATCATTGTTAAGTATTTAATAAGAAAAACACATATTAAAGAGGTGGTTCTTTCAAGTCAATGAAGATGAGCAAAACAGCTTCATAACATAGGGTAGAGTAAGCAGGAATTTGTTTTTCTTTAATTAGTTATTTTTTCCTTCTCTTTCTGAAGGCTCATGATTCAGGCATTAAAGGCAGTGGACACTATTGGTAATTACTCAAAATATTATTAGCATAAAACCTTACTCTGTAACGAGTAATGGGGAGAGGTTGATAGTATAAAACATTGTGAGAAACGACGTAATTTTCAAAGAATTTGATTTCAAGACTCAGATTTAGAATTTGAGGTCTCGAAATCAAGCATCTGAAAGCACACAACTCCATGTGACAAGGGTGTTTTTTCTTTCATTATTATCTCGCAACTTCGTTGACCGATTGAGCTCAAATTTGCACAGGTTTGTTATTTTATGCATAATTATGTTGTGATAAACCAAGTGAGACGACTGGTCTTTGAAAATTACCAATAGTGTCCAGTGTCTTTAAAGCCCTAACAGATAAGGAATTCTTTGCGATCATATGGCCTTAATCCTCCCCATCCTCTTCTGCTATGTCACTCCACAAAAATGGACTATTGACACATTGAAGATTAAAGGCAGTGGACACTATTGGTTATTGTCAAAAACTAGTGTTCACAGTTGGTGTATCTCAAAATATGCATAAAATAACAAACCTGTGAAAGTTTGAGCTCAATCGGTCATCGAAGTTGCGAGATATTAATGAAAGAAAAAATAACCATGTCGCACCATGGTCATACGAAGTTGTGTGCTTTCAGATGCTTGATTTCGAGACCTCAAATTCTAAACTTGAGGTCTCGAAATCAAGTTGTGGAAAATTACTTCTTTCTCAAAAACTATGGCACTTCAGAAGGAGCCATTTCTCACAATGTTTTATACCATCAACCTCTCCCCATTACTCGTCACCAAGAAAGGTTTTATGGCAATAATTATTATGAGTAATTACCAATAGTGTCCACTGCCTTTAAATCCCTGTTCTTAGAATGGGCACGTCATGATTTTTTAAAGTAGTACAAATTTGGCAAATCTGGTGACTAGTCTGGCAAAAATGGTAAAAATGGCTCAATCGGATACCCTCCGTTCTGCGACCATCCGGAGGATGTAGAATTACAAATTATCGCAACTAACCGTAGAGCTACAACAATATTATTGATAAAGAGGTTGAATCTTTCGTAAATAACCATGGGATGAATATGGGTTATAAGAGAATGGTCCAATGAATTGAGCATGCCAGATGCAAAATCAGCTCATCACAGCGCATGTGGTTCAGACACTGGGATGGAGCAAATTGTTGTTTATGTA
The DNA here is from genome assembly GCF_032118995.1 of Asterias amurensis. NCBI lineage: Eukaryota > Metazoa > Echinodermata > Asteroidea > Forcipulatida > Asteriidae > Asterias > Asterias amurensis. The sequence continues at coordinate 22,626,508 of NC_092654.1, forward strand.
CCTCCATCGCTGGCACGAAGAGGTGGCAGACTCCTCCTCTTCACTGATGCATCCTGGAGCACAAAGGAAAAACAAATAAAAATGTGAAAAGTATGCAAAAATCCGAGTCATCATGATCAAATAATTTATCTTATAAACAAGGACCTCCCTCTCCAACTTTTCAAAAAGTCTGAACGAGCAACATGTTATAATATTTATTTTACTTGCCCTACTAAACTAAAGCCCTAGTAAAAAAAAATTGAAAAATTGCAGTGCATATTTTTAGCCCAATCATAGCACTCTTTTTGTAAGGCTTAGGTTAGGTCCAGGACCAAGACTGTAAGACTATGTGTGCGTTCGTTTAGCTTCCCCAAGTCAACCCCAGTGTGTGGCGGGTTTATTTTCCAGGACAATACAAACGTGTGCAGATAATTACCCACGTTCGTCCTGGAAAAAAAAACGCCACACACCGGGGTCGACCCAGGGAAGCTAAACGAACGCTCCCTAAAAGTAAGACTGTCACTAGTAAGAGTCTCCTTCAAGTTCAAAAAATGTGAAGCCATTAAGCGTCAGGCCATGCTGGAACCAGCCTAGCCGTTCACCACACAACGGACAACCCAACCCCAAAGCACATTCTGATTCAATTCAATTCACTTCAGAAAATTGTAAATTAAAATAAATGTAAACACTATATCACCAGAGTACCATTTACAATTCAACTAAGGGGAAGTTATTGGGTTCCAGTTATTGTCATTATAAGACGTATCAGTGTTACAAAATGTTAACACAAACAAAGAAATCATCTCGCAATAATTGACAGTTATCACAGCCACAGTTTCTTTACATTACTCACCACGGTAGTCGCCATTTTGAATTCTAATTGTCATAATTTTGTAGGGCGCCCTCTCTCTGACTTCAAACGCCAACGTAAACAATGGACTCCCTCCCCTCACAGTCACGAGGCGAGTGCTCAGAGCCTGTGTCCCCCCATAATGGGGTGGGGGGGGGGGCAGGAAAATATGGACTGAAGGAGGGTGATTCAAAAGTTTGCGCTATCAGAAGTAGTTCATACCATTGGTCCGCCATATGGGGGGGGGCAGAATCTCCAGCCACTCACTCACCAGACTCTGGCTTGGAAGCGTCTCATGGGATGATAATATCTCTCAAGTTGATGTCAAACTTCACAAAACGAGATTTGATGAAATGAGAAATGTCTGCATCCTGCAGAGATCCTCGGCCACGCGTGTCAAGAAGCAACCCTTTGTTCTGATTACGGTTCCATGTCTATGGTAAAAATGTGTAATAAAAAAATCTCGTTTTTGTTCACCTGTAATGCTCACAGCTAGAAGACTTTAACTATCCTAATACCATTTAATTAAAAACTGCTCATTTTTTTTATGTTGGTTAATTGATTCCATTGCGGTTGAATATGCCTAGTGTTTAATTGATCTACTTTATTTTTCAGTAAAATTATTTATGATTGTGTGTAGTTATATTTTACTGTGTATTGCATGTTTGCAAATTAGTGTTCCTCCCTGGTAGTAAGGACCACCAAACTGAATTGAATCAGGATTGAACTAAATTAAATAATTAATTGTTACAAAAGACAGGCAAGATGAACCACGCCGCCTTTGCTCTTCTCCCTGATGCTTTGCCCCGTTGCACATGATGAAACAACAATTCACTGGTTAATAGAGGATTTGTTTGACATTTAACGAGTTTTGTGAGTAGGATTTGAAAACTGTGCATGGCGGATAGGATAGTAACGGGTTTTTTTTTTAGAATGGTTGACAATGCCTTGGAACTTTTGCTAATAATAAGAGAATGGAACTCTTGCTAATAATACTCTTACGAAAATGAAAGATCTTTGCAACCTAATGAATTTGACCAGTGAATGCTAAATAGTTGAAAAATAAATTATTGAATGCTGACGGTGCATCAATTTTTAAACAACATTTGTAAGTCCTGTATGGCCATCACTAACAAAAAACACAAAAATTACTCTTCATTAATTTTTTTGTTTAATGGCCATGGCCATTTGAAAAAAAGAAAATTAATGAAGAGAAATGTTTGTGTTTTTGTCAGTGAAGGCTATACAGGACTTTTATAAAGCAACATTTCGGCAAAACTCGCGGTTGTGATGTAGCAAATTATAATGGTGAGTAACTGCAAAACATTGTTCTCGTAAAAACTGCTGGGATGTTATAATTAAAGGCCCAAACTTGACTTAATTGGACGTCGAAGTTGCAACAGAACAATGAAAAAAACTCTATTGTTTCACAAATTTAGTGATTTTAGCTGATGCCTAAGATGTTTCAGGTCTGAAATCTTTTATTATTTGTTTGAGTGAGAAATTACCTTTTCAAAACTTCATTACTTTTAGAGGGAGCCGTTTCTCACAATGTGTTATAATTATTGACAACAGCTCTCCAATGCTCGTTACCAAGTAAGTTTCTAAGCTGACAAATTGAGTAAATATTATCCAGTCCCTTTGAATGTCTTACACAAATAATGACATTTATCGAGCTTTGATGAAAAGACAACGTTATTCTTATTTGCAGAAGATAGAAAAATGGAACAAAATAATAACAACTGGGCCAAATTTGTGGTAGATTTGAGCGTGCAAAGGAAAAAAGAACTGCATAATGATTAGGTTGGACCCGAAAATCTACGGGCAATCTAACAGCCAAGTTGGCACCATGAATAGTAATACTCGTACTATAAGCTACATTAAAAAAAAATACTCATTATAATTCTATTATACAGTCACGTCTGAATTTTCCCTGACGAATGCAAACTTTTTTGAAATGCTGGTAGTCTAGGGGCTGGAGGCTCCATGCATAGTACAGGCCATATCAAGCAACACATTGTGGTAGGGGGATCACGTGCTCAGGGAGCTAAACAGGAATGATGAATTCTAGAGAATTATACGGGCAGTTTTAAAACCAAGTACAAATGGGATTCACTCTGCTTTGCACCGGTTATTTCGTGATGTGTTTGCGATCGAATTACGGGCTATAACTTTTGATCGCAGACACTAAAGTATATACTTGGGGTTTACAGTTTATTGCACTATAAACCTTGGTAGCTAATTTTGGGGTTTGTTTTGTTTGTGTTTGGGGTGCGTATATATTATAGTTGTTATTAGGTGATAATAATAATAATGCAGTGGAACTCTGATACTTGGTCGGCGACCACCACGGCAGAGACTACCGGGTCTCAACTGTTTTCCACCCGGGGTGGGATAAGCAGCGCTTACACCAAGAGTGGGGATACCATCTCTTCACCATCGACCCATCAACCCATCCCGATAGCGTGTCGATACCCGTATTACAACAACCTTGATCCTGGGGCTTCATCCTCCCTGACTGGTATCTCCCCTTACGGTGATGATTTCTCAGCATGGAATAGCTTCGACTTCGGTACGGCCAACCCACACCAGAGATACCACAACCCGTTCACTACTCCGGCTGCACCGACCCCTATCAACCCGGCCGCAGCGGCGGTTGCAGCGGCAGCTATTGCGGCAGGGTCGAGCCATCAGAACCCAAGAGACAACTACACCACGGCAGCAGTGTCGACACCAAGTTCTGTGTATTCGTCGGCAGGCCATCGGAGCAATAGTTACCCTTTCTCCGTACCAGGTAAATAACAAACGATTAAAGTAATATTTTCAGCAATCCGTATTATTAAATAAGACGAGGTCATACGACATCTCGAGTCTGCCCAGTGATATTGGTCATGGTGACCCGATCTAGCATGCAAGACGTAGCACACCGACGTAGCCGAAGCCGAAGTCCCGTTTCGGCAGTCCACGAAGGAGAGAACCTCTCCAGTGAGGTTTCGCCCCATGCGAGCTCCTCGGGTTGGGCTGGCTGCAAGCTCTAGGGCCCAGTTTCATAGAGCTGCTTGAGCAGAATATAGGCCTCCTGCTTAAACAATTTCTGCTTAGAAAATATAAGCAGGAAACAGCCAGAGATAGTACATAAAGAGACGGTATTTTGGCTCGTAACCTCATTCTGGTAAGCATCTGGTTGTGTTTGGCTTGTGTTTGTGCTCAAGCAGCTCCATGAAATTGGACCCTGGCTCTTAAAGCCATTGGACACTTTCAGAACAGAAAAAAAACTAAAGTTCACAGATTTACAAATAACTTACAGGGTTTACAGAAGGTAATGGTGAAAGATTTCTCTTGAAATATTATTCCATGAAATGCTTTACTTTTTGAGAAAACATTAAAACAATGATCAATTCTCGATATCGAGAATTACGGATTTATTTTAAACACCATGTCATGACACGGCGAAACGTGCGGAAACAAGGGTGGTTCTCCCCGTTATTTCCTCCCTACTCCGATGACCGATTGAGCCTGAATTTTCACTGGTTTGTTATTTTATATATAAGTTGTGATACACGAAGTGTGGGCCTTGGACAATACTGTTTACCGTAAGTGTCCAATGGCTTTAACTGCAAAGCTGAAAGCAGTAAGTTCACCTTTGTCATAACAAGATATACAATGGAACCATTCAATATTGTTTTAAACAGAAATATTACGCACTTTTTCACCGTGAAAGTAATGTGGTTTAAGAATAACCATTATGAGAAGTCAAACTGTTTTGTTCAGCAGGGTTTGAAATTGAGTCGTATGATACCTGTTTGCTTGAGCAAGACACTAAGCCAATCTTCATTCCTCCTTCGTAAAGGCGTTAGTCCCGTGTGTTAATGCAGTCACTTATCGTTAAGAGAAATGGTTTGCCCCGGTGTTTCTGGCATTGGCTGCCGAGTGCGCCGCAAAAAAAACCTAATCATTACTCATAAACAAAAACTTAAAACCTCTTTAAATTTGATCCTGGCTGTGGCTGCTGAATGCGCCGTAGCACCTTGTAAACCATTATAAGGTGCTACATAATTGGGTTTTAGAATTCATGTTCTATACCTTCATGCTTCAATAACATATATTATTTCTTAAAGTTTGTATATACTCAGCGCCTTGAGTACCTTGTTGGTAGACACGTGCGCTATATAAGACTTTCAAATTGCTGTTTTTGTTCAAGTGCTTTAAACACCAACCTCGTCCCCGTGGTTTACTTTACTTTCAACCATGTTTACAATAGTAAACCCTGGGATGGAAACTCCTTACTTGGACCCTGATTGGACGATGACTTTACAATATTAGAATATGTTTCATATTCATAGTACAGCCAGCCGCCGGCAACCAACAATGTACAAACAAGCTATTAAATCTGGTACCCTACTATGAGATAATGACAAAGATGTGAATTTCGAAAAGTAGCCAGACTATATTAATTTGCATACGTATCCCAAAAATTTTGATATGCAAATGATCCAATACCAGGGCGAATCATCATCACCTTTAACAACAACAACAACAACAACAACAACAACAACAACAACAACAACAACAACAACAACATCATCATTACCACAAAAATATAAACAGCAGCAGCAACACTAGCACAACCAAAAACAACAACAACATCATCATCAGCACCCGTAACAGCAAAAGCAACAACAGCAGCAGCATGATCAGGAACAACTACATGAACCTCAGGACCGCATGCGGTTCATGTACAGCAGCACCGATAAACACAATCAATATATAAAACACACAACCAAACACTGTTAATAACATTATTTTTTACTTCAATAAACTTCAATCTAAATTACATCATAGGATGATAATAAAATCTAAAAGTGGGTGATAAAGATGACAGTAAAGGAGATTTCATTGTCACTGTTAATGTTCGTTTTAAACAACTACGTGCTTTCCATTGAATATTTCATTGTGATTTAAACTTTATGTTTGAACAGTTAGGCCTAATATTATACTTGATGTGGCAGTGGCAACTCTTGCTCATAAGAGAACTCACATCATAATAAATTATTTTAACCAAAGACAATCTTACACAATTAAATTTTTTTTTTTTTTTTTCGCAGACCAACATATCGGCATAAGTTAGAAAAGGACATCTCTAATGGGGGCTGGTGTGGACATAAATCATACGTGACTTTAAATTGTTTTGTTTGTGGTTATTCACGTTTTAGCATAAAACATAGCTTTCAATGAAACCGGGCGACCCAATGTAAGTACAAACGAAAACAACAGCATTCTCACAGAACCTAGAATAAAGTTTGGATAAATGGCTTGGCTTTTTCAAGAGCCATGTATTTTGTTGTTTTATTGAAACGTTCAACGACGAATTAGGAAATTATACGGGTAGGGAAGCAGTGTTGATCGCCAATAATTTCGCCCGTCAAACTTGCTTTGAATAACAACGGCTATCGCTGAGAGCTAGCGGGCCCAAGGCTGCTGCCGGTCGGCCCGTAGTGGCTTGGAGGTTGTGTAGGGACGGAGTGGTCTTTGTTACATGCTAATAAATACATATGTGGGCAGATGCGAAGTTACAATAGTTCGGGGATGCCCCAGGCCCATTCATTGTAGACCCGCCTCCCAATTTGCCAAGCCTGCAATCCTCCCAATCCCCACCTCACTTTCTACCCCGATGGCTAAAATGAATTTAAAGGCAGTGGACACTATTGGTAATTACTCAAAATAATTATTAGCATAAAACCTTTCTTGGTGATGAGTAATAGGGAGAGGTTGATGGTATAAAACATTGTGAGAAACAGCATCCTCTGAAGTGCCATAGTTTTCGAGAAATCAGTAATTTTCCAAGAATTTGATTTCGAGACCTCAGATTTAGAACTTGAGGTCTCGAAATCAACCATCTAAACGCACACACCTTCGTGTGACAAGAATGTTTTTTTCTTTCATTCATATCTCGCAAGTTCCAAGACCGATTGAGCTCAAATTTTCACAGGTTTGTTATTTTATGCATATGTTGAGACCCTGACCAACTGTGAAGGCTAGTCTTTGACAATTACCAACAGTGTCCTCTGCCTTTAACCCCAAACCATGTACATCTCTGTCATGGTTGTAGGCCTTCAGTGTTTAGCGAAACGTTTGTGATCAATGAAGTTGACATTCTATTTCAACAAGAAATTAACCAGAAAAACTTTAGGCCAAAAAGTAAACAAATATATACTAAAAAAAAAACGTGTTGAAACCAACTCTGACGAAAAAAAACCCAAATTTTTAGAAAAATAGCAAATGTTTCGGGCGGCCATTTAAAAAAATAAAAAATTTAAAAAAATAAACTTCTTCCTTTTTCCAACAAGGCAGGGAGCTGAACATAAGGTTATACTGTTTTTTTTTGGCCTTGGTTGACTTAAACAAAAGCTATTTGTGAAAAATAGCACAGTTGTCTAAAAAAATGTTTCGGGCGGCCATTTAAAGAAAAATATATTTATAAATAAACTCCTTCCTTTTTCCAACAAGGCAGGACGCTAAACAATAAGATTCTAGTGGGTTTTTTGGGCCTTGGTTGACTAAAATCAAAAACTCCCAGATTTAGAAACACTGTTCAGATTTCACACAAGGCCAGTCAAAAAAAGAAATGGACATTGTCCCCGGTCAAACAAAAGTCGCTCTGAAGGTTCACACTGGAAGATACACACGATTGTAAACGATATCACACCGGTACCATGCAAAAAATAATCCATAAAAATTTTACGCCCTCAATCACCTTTAATCACTTTAACATAAAACGTGTGTGTTTGCCTTTCCAATTCTCATTATATTTTATGTCAGAGGTATTATTTTACACACTTAAGATTTTTGTTTACAATTCAATTTAACTTTATAATCGTTATAAATTAAGACTATATAACTTAGGAGTGCTGTTCACTTTTTATTGTTTTAGTTGGCTGAGTGGTGATTGTAATAATTTTAATTGATGGCCTCACTATAATAATTTATGTCAGATAATAATTGTGTACACTTGATAGTCAATGGAAAAGGTTGATAACAGACCGTAGTACGTGTGAACTATTTGATGTGGCAGGAGATTCTGTACCCCCCTCCCACCCCTTCCCTCGGAGACTGTTCCCCGTTGCGAAATGTGTAGACATTTTCTCTGGTAGCGCCCTCTTTTGAACCAAGTTTTTTTTTTACAATGGAGGGGGGGGGCGCATTACACCAGCGACAAAATCCCAGAGACCGGTACGGTCATCAACAAATCGCAGGTTAAAATCCCACTCTAGTAAATTTCTTCGTTCAACTTAAAATGTGTCAATCACAAAAGACACTATAAGGGTGTTTGTTTAACTAGCTAGTAGAGTGTCTTTGGTAACTGTGTCTTTAAAATCAAAACGTACTAATATCTATTAGTGTGTTATGGTTTCCTTTAACATAAAGTTATATTTATTTGTTATGTGGCACATCATTCCTACAAGATAAAATTGAATAAAACGGATTTTGGCTAATCAGTTGAAAATGTACAGAACTTATTAAAAATGTTTGCTTCGCCCAGTTTTTAAAATCTCGAGCGATGAACTTTGCACGCATGTATTCCCAATCATCAGTGGGGTATAGGCTGCACCTAGAAAGTCTTAGCCAACTAAAAATCTACACAGTTTTATTTAGTCGTGGATGTTCAGACAACTTGAAAAAGCGGGTGGATTTGTAAGAAAAGATTAAGCATATTGTACGAGGAGGTATGGGGGTCATTATTCACCCACAACCCGCAACATTACGAGCCTGTACGAAAGCAATTAGACAATGGAAAAAAAATGGAATTAGCAACAGCGTGGCGTACTAATTATTTTTGTATAATGACATTCAACGGTTATTAATAACCTTCGGATAATTACAAGTTTTCCTCCTAATATTAGTCGCTATTGGGCTGGTGGATGAACGTGACACCAGGCTAGCTTCTTCTCAACATCACACATCCACTATCCTGCTCTAAAGTAGAACACTGGGCCATTCCAACAACGTTATTCCACGTAGACCAGACACATCTCTTTGGAACCCCTTGCCTGGTGCACGTTTCCCTCAATCTATACAGTTTGTTTTATGAAGGCCGGTAATTCCTACTTTCAGCTCCCCTGAGTTATTTTCACTTTAAAGGCAGTGGACACTATTGGTAATTACTCAAAATAATTAGCATAAAACCTTTCTTGATAACGAGTAATAGGGAGAGGTTGATGGTATAAAACATTACAGCTCCCTCTGAAGTGACGTAGTTTTCGAGAAAGAAGTATTTTTTCACGAATTTGATTTCGAGACCTCAAGTTTAGAATTTGAGGTCTCGAAATCAAGCATCAGAAAGCACACAACTTCGTGTGACAAGGGTGTTTTTTCTTCCATTATTATCTCGCAAACTCGACGACCGATTGAGCTCAAATTTTCACAGGTTCGTTATTTTATGCGTATGTTGAGATACACCAAGTGAGAAGACTGGTCTTTGACAATTACCAATAGTGTCCAGTGTCTTTAAATGTTCTCTTCTTGTACAGCCCTTTACAAATAGTGGCTTTTAGCATTGTTCGAGGCCAACCTTATTTGTGAATTAAGTCGGAGCTTTAAGGTTGTTACTATGAGTTAGCCTTATGCCTACATAGTTTATTTACGCCAAAACAGGCGTGGCCCTAACCCCACTACGGAAAACGCATTTACAATCTACCAGCGTGGACGACACCAACTACAGTTGAATTATCAGTTTTTAAAATGGATTCAGTTAAAGGATGAAACAGCTACAACGCATTATCTGTAAACACAATAGATTTCGAGGGTTCTTCTTCCGTTTATGGCATGCTGAAATTATTATGATACTTTAATATTGGCAGAATTTGTTCCAATTTGTATTTTATTTTTATGTATTTGTTTCTAATTGTGCATATATCGAATATCTAACAAGTTTCTGAACTGATTAAATATTCAGGCATTGGCTGATTTGTATTATTGTTTGCGCAGTGCGTTAAAACCACTCAGTGGAACAATGAAGCTAAAATATACGGGTACCACACGTTTTGAAGATGCCACGACACGGTTGGCTAATCACACGCTTGCTGAATCATTATGGCAGGCACGGATGGTAGGCAACACAGCTGTACAACTTTGATGTTTTATTGCTGTAAGACCACAGAAGATGAAAAGAAACACATTGACAAACTGAAAATTATGTTTAGCTGTGTGGGGTTTTGTTCTCGTTGGGACCTTTACAAACATTTTAAAGGCAGTGGACACTATTGGTAATTGTCAAAGACTAGCCTTCACAGTTGGTGTATCTCAACATATGCATAAAATAACAAACCTGTGAAAATTTGAGCTCAATCGGTCATCGAACGAAAAAAAAAAAAAAAAAAAAAAAAAAAAAAAACACCTGTCACACGAAGTTGTGTGCGTTAAGATGGTTGATTTCGAGACCTCAAGTTCTAAACCAGAGGTCTCGAAATCGAATTCGTGGAAAATTACTTCTTTCTCAAAAACTATGGCACTTCAGAGTGAGCCGTTTCTCACAATGTTTTATACCATCAACCTCCCCCATTACTCGTCGCCAAGCAAGGTTTTATGCTATTAATTATTTTTAGTAATTACCAATAGTGTTCCCTGCCTTTAAGCGTGTATTCGAAGGTAAGAACTGGGTTCAACTGCTTCCATTTGTGAATGCATGATAAGGCCTTATATAATTTGGTAGTTGTCAAAGACCAGTATTCTCACTCACTGTTCCCAACATGCATAAAATAACAAACCTGTGAATTGGCTCAAATGGTCATCAAATTTGCAAGAGAATTATGAAAGAAAAAACACCCTTGTTGCGTTACTTTGTGACTGTGCTTTCAGATGTATAATACAAGATTTCAACTAAAGCATTATTATTTAAGAGAGAAATTACCTCTTTCTCAAAAACTATACTAGCAATTATTTTGAGTAGTTACCAATAGTGTCCAGTGACTTAAAACATAATCGTTTGCGTAACACGACTAACACTAGATTGCATGGAAATGCACTGAAATTACGCTAATAATAATTTGGTGCGAATCACTTTAAACAAGTGTTATATTTATATACTGATTCTGACCTACTTTTTTAGTTTCGCCAGTTTAGAATAAGAAAGTTTTTATCCTATCTTATCTATAGCTTCATTACACTAGACTTGAAAACAATCTTTTATGACCAAACAACATTATTGAAGTAGTTTTTAACGACCGTCTAGTGCAGTCAACTTTGTTTTAGGTCCGACACAGATTCTCGTGACCGTTTGAATTATCGTACACGTTGTAGTTTAGAAACTTATTGTTTTTACATGGTGTTTTCCGACTCCCTTATTATCAATATTATCTAAATGAATAATAATTTAATCTCAACTGAATTTTTAGATCAATTTATTCCAGCAAGCCCCAGAACCCTCATATTGTACCCTCCTCTTTGTCCACTCCCTGTTTCCTCTGTACGCTTTGATCTCTTTCATCTATGGTCTTTCCATAAAAAATGCCACAATGTGGGGTCCACAAAACAGGCCTTTATTCACTGTGTCCGGTTTAATTCAGCCTCTGCAGATAACAGGACACACATTTGTTTTTAAATTTGACAGCTGGTGTCCGCTCCTAGTCAATACATGTTTTGGCTGGTACCCGTTTATGCATAAACGGGATACAAATCGCGTCCAAAATGGCGTCCAACATACCCAAAAATGGTCATGGTTGACTTTTTTTCTTTTTTTTTTACTTCCAATAACAAAAAAATACGTCAACTGGTTTGTTGCTTTATTTCCAACAAATTCAACACTATTTCTGAATGTTTGTGAAACATTACAACAAATTGTGGGTTTTTCCTTTGCATTTATGGCCTTCTATAGTTTAACAACCTCGGTTGACAAAACTCGGGCTGTGACGTTGCAATAGAAAGGTCTAACAGCCCAAAGTTTTACCAACTTTAAAGTTGGAAAACTATGGAAAGCCCTAAAATGGAAACAAAAAAAATGGGGAAAAAACACCAGACAGCTATGTTTGTATCATTGCTACACAATTTTTCAGACATAATATTGAATTAATTGGAAACAAAACAACCAATCATTGGATAGAGGTGTTTTATTTAACTGAAAGTTTGTAGAAAATTTTGAATTTGTTTAACGCAAATGGGTTATTTTTTTATTACTAACATTCGGAATCCCATGCCAACCAGCTCGGTTTGTTTATAAGTATTGTTGGAAAGGTCTATCACAAGCAATTTCTTTTGTCCATGTTAATTTTGACGCAATTAAATCTTTTGTGAGATGTCTTTTTTGTACTTTTAAACACTAACAATAAACAATTTTATCTTTCATAGGTTCGTCCACGCCGTCTTCCGTATGGGTGTCGGCTGTAACCTCGACCCCAAGGAGGGCGAAACGAAGACCGTACTCCAAGCTGCAGATCATTGAATTGGAGAAAAAGTTTCAGGATAACATGTACTTGACACGAGACCGGAGATCGAGGTTGGCGGAAGTTTTAAACTTATCCGAGCGACAGGTATTAAGTGATTTATTAAATCTCTTAAATTTATCAAATAAATTTATCAATTAACTACGATTTTTGCCCGGTCTAAATGCATAACCTGTACTTCATTCTTGTCTATAGGCATTTCCTTTGTCTTCTTCTGCCCTGTCGTCTATTTGGCTGTAAACAGGTTAAGGGCTCAATTAAATTTAAATGACGTTCAAAAACAAAGCAGGAATTTTTTTGCAAAATGTAAACTGCAAAAAACAGTTAATGGCCCGACGTTTCGACCCTAGCCTACTCTTTTTTTTTCTGAAAATGTAAACTGTGGCAACGGTGTTTCGTAGCCCAGTGATTGTACACCGATCGGTCGATCGGTGGGGCGGGGTTCAGTTCCCGCATATATAACATCACACAAAACATGCCTAGCATTTTCACCGCAAATTTGTTCAACAAGTAGGCCCCTTATGACGTCACCGTGAAGACTATCATTGGCTGAGAGTTGCACGTGACACGTACTTGAGAGTTGCACGTGACACGTACTTAAACGTGCACATTTCCACCATTTTACATATCTGAACAAAAAGGATGGACAACCCATTCTCCCAAAATCTGGTAGGGTAAAAACATTATCCACGTTCAAATAAAGTCCTTTTTCGAAAGTATCATTTTCTGCTATCAGAAATTAGGATTTTTCAGTGTACAATGCAAAATTTCTACTAAAAGAAACCAGAGCCTATATAGCGGGCGATACTTAATGCATCTGAAGTGTGACCAACTTCTCTAAAAGATACTTGTAAACGGAAAACCAACAGTGTACTCACTTTCCGATAAATTACATCAAATAAACCTCAATTTTCCCATCTTGCCTCTTCTATATTTCCACATCTCCCCTTCCTCACCTAACCCTTCTACAGGTCAAGATTTGGTACCAGAATAGAAGGATGAAAATGAAGAAGATGACTGAGAGAGAAAAACAAGAGAAGGAACAGATCGAGAGGGAAAAGATGGTTTTGGGCACCAAGTATTTCCCAAGTCATCATCATTGACATTGTACACATCGATCTCTTAGAAAGAAAAAAACTAACATGTGGCATTTTCTAAAAACTTGGTTTGCAATTTTACAGAATTGGTAAAACAAAAACTCGTCTAAGATCACAGATTTACATAAAATGTACACGGTCTAATTATGATGATAGTAGAAAACATCCCTTGAAATATTTCTGTCAGAAATGTCATATTTGATGAGATATAGATGAGTCATAGGTTTTTCACTATTTTCTCATGACCCAAAATGGCTGATCGATCTCAAACCTCTACAGGTTTGTCAGTATATGTGAATGGTCATGGTGGATTACATTAAGTGCTTACTCTGCAAGCAACTGTTTTGTTAGCAAAAACCAATTCTGCAATGTTACCAATTAATTATTGTACAAAACATTTCTTACGGGTAAACTCGGGTAAACTCGGTATGGTTTGTCAAACGATTCGTTAATTATTTGTATATAAGCTTTATCAGGAACAAGTCTTTCTTTTAGTCTTCTCATTATTTTGTTTTTGTAAATTGAAGTACCGCTACCGTTTACAACAGAAAAGGAGCAAACAAACATTATTATATGCATTGTAATGACCGGTTTAAAGTTAAATCATGTCCATTGTCCACATGAGTTTCTCTCACACACACAATTAAAACACACTATGGCTGTGTTTGAATGAATTGAGTGACTTGGAGCCGAAGCCATCCACTGTGGCTTGATCGTCATGGGGACATGTATTGAAGAACATGAGGTCCGTGGCAACACCCTTAGCAACAGCCACAACCGTAGCCACCAAATTTAACATGGCAACCCTTCAAGTTCATTCCGATTGTTAAAGACCATTGAAACTAAAAATACACAATATTTTGTGTTCATACTATGTTTTACCCTTTTTCCTATGGAAATGCAAGGAAAAAGACCCCACAACTATAGGATGGAGTTTGACCAACACAAAATCCGTGAAAAAAAGTTGGGAGTCCTAATCAAGAATCGAGTGTTACTCGTGTCTAACCTCAAAGAAATGTTTTTTCCTGTGTCTCTCACAGAAGATTTCTGCAGACTTCTCGTGACACATTGCCCTCGTACAACCACTCAGATAAACATGCCAAAACCAACATGGCTCGACCCAAAGAAGAAATAAATAGTCTGGCCCTTTGTAAACATGACATCATGCCGGATTGATGTGGTGTTAGACAGGAAACATGACCACCAATAGCAGCACTACAACATTACATGGGGTTTTGGATTTCTTTTCAATGGCACCCTACTTCAAGATAGAGGGCGCTGTTCCATAAACCAATTACCCAACTATAGGCGATATTATTTTCTCTCGCTTGTTATCTTTTGTGGGTATTGAAACAAGTTAAACAAAAGCAGTGACGTTTTGTACATGGCTCTGCAAAAAATAAAATTTTAAAACAAAAGAGGAAAGTTTGCCGTTTTAAAATCTACACTGGAATGACTTACTCATAGTTTGTCTAATTGAATTGTGTTAAGAAAGATTTACATGTATAAGAGGGTAAAATTAACCATAGAACTTGGTCGTATTTCATGACCCTACTGACCACAAATTTTGCGCTTACTGAACCCCGTATAAAGCACTAAGCACATAATTCTAAGGGATGTAAGCGCAGAATTCAAGGGTAAGTCAGAGCCATGATATCGGGCCCGGTTTGAGGAAGATTGCTCAACACAAAATAAAAATCATAACTAAATGATGGATGCATTGATAACAAAAGAAAAGTGCAATATAAGTCTTTTTCTTGTCATAATTTTTTAATAATTAAGAATTTTTTGGGAAAAACATTTGTTGAACAAACAATTAATAGCTCAATCCGTTTGTCTTCTCTTTAAAGGGAATATACCATTTTTGGTAATAACTCCCAAAGTTAATTACCATAAAAACTTACTTGATAAGACGCACTGAAGCTGTTAATATTGTATAACATCTTCAGAAACGATTCCCTTCTAAGAAATGCAGTTTTACAGAGGGATTCAAAACTATTTCAATCTAGAAAAAAAAAAAGGATTCGGCCTGAAATGTTTCTCAGGTTGTGTATTCCAATAATGGATTATTCTTCATGTGTGGACATAACCTCTCCAGATAGTCTGCGATATCTCAAAAAAAAGATACAAGATTTTGAAATGAATTTTCACAGGTTAGTTTGGTTGTAGATGTCTATATTTATATAAGTTTAAAATAATAAAACGGTTCCATAAACCTAAGGTATAGTTTCCTTTAACATGTAAATTTAATCAGCTACAGAAATGCAAGGAAAAACCCACCCCGTTTACAAGTTAAATAAAATACATGCAAAAAAAGGATTATGTTAATTTTAATGTTCACATTTGTTTAAAATTATACCAGTTATTCTTTCAACTGTAAATATGGATGCATATATTTGAGAATGTTTTTACCGTGTTTTATTATTTATTGGGATACTACTGTCGTTGGCTAAAATGTTTTCTATGATCTACCTGGCTATTTATTAATGTACCTTTTCTACTATTGGAAATAACTTTATGCAAATAATTTCAATAAATGAATATTCTCAAGTGTTTTGGATATCCAGAATATTTTGTTTGCAAATAATGTGTCAAAAAAGTTTACTTTATTGTGGGAGAATTATGATCTGAATTTGTTTCAAAGGTGTTAAAAAAAGAAAACAAAAAACATTGGCGTGGGGGGGGGAGCATCTGTCTGGTTTGAATTGGCATGAAGAACAATAGACTTGAAAAAAATAACAGAAAACCAGACAGATAGACAAACAGACAGATGGACAGATAGACTACAGGCACTATCAAAGTTTTTTGTTTGCAACAAATGAAGTGATAAATGGTTTTAAAAAACCAAATTGTTCAGATATCTTTCCGATTCAAATGATTTAATGTTAATTATAAATTCACTTCTTTGTGAAAATTCAAGGATAAGTAAAAACAATCTCTGATAAAAAAAGAAAACAAACAAAAACAATTTGATTTTAAAGAACTTTAAAAAAGTCAAACTCTGAATCTTAGTGTATAAATTAAAAAGTAAAATCAAACTGAAGACAAGTTTTTGTGAACATATTTTAACTAATTTAATTTCCAGGTATGCCTAGCTTCAGTACCTAAATCTTTCAGTGCCAAGGTCGAACATGTACGGTTTTATTATAAGTATTCCGAATGCGCCATTATTGAACCTGTATGATCTCCTGAAAGTATTCCATAACAACATTATCGTACATGTATGATCTATATTAAGATAAGTATTCCGAAAGTGCCATATTTTATGTTCTCAAAAAGTGCCATCAATCCAACCTGTAACCAATATCTTAAGTGACCAATAACAGACAGTTATCTTGCGAGGGCAATCACTCTAATGCATAATAATATTGACTTTTTAATTGTACCACGGTAACAAAAATCAGCAAGATTTTATTGTTTGGCTAGAAAGATTTTTTTATTATCTTCCAAAACAGAATTTCAAAAAGAAAAACAATTCTAGGCATTTTAGGTTCAAAATGCAAAACAAAAAGCGTGCACTGAAAGAGTGAAATGAATGTTCTATGTTGGACCATCCAAAGTTATCAACAGTTTCCAGCTCGTACAGAGAGCATTGCTTTAAGTGATCAGGGGTCGATTTCACAAAGAGTTAGGACTTGTCTCATCTCGAGTTAGGACGAGTAACTCGTCCTAACTTAGCATCAATCTTAAGGTGTGCATGCTACAGTGCAGGGTTGGGACTCGTCCTAAGTCTTAAGATTAGTCTTAAGTTAGGAAGAGTTTTGTGAAATCGTCGGCAGACCCCCTTCCCAACCCCAAGAAGTACTTGAAGCTGACTCAGGCTATTTATCTATCAACTTTTTACACATCTGTTTAAAGTCCTATGTGGTATTCAACCCCCCTCCACTGCCTTACTCTTTGTCAAACGCAAACATTTTGGTTTAATCATTTGGGACGATCCCTTGGCCTTCAACATAAACCTTCCCTATTAACCTGGGCCCAATTTTATAGAGCTAATAAGCACAAAAATTTGCTTAGCATGAAATTTCTTCCTTGATAAAAACAAGATTACCCAACCAAATTTCCATATGTTGCACATTGCTTGCTACAGGTATTCAGCTGTTGTTTGCTAATCCTGAAAATTAGGTGGAAATTTGGTTGGTAATCCCGTTTTTATCAAGGAAGAAATTTCATGTTTAAGCAAATTTTTACGCTTAGCAGCTCTATGAAATTGGGCCCTGTTTGCAGCAGATTTCAACTCTTTATACCACTTTTCCAGAACAACCTTCTATTCGCAGGGAGTCCCATCAATATGTTTCACATTAAAATTAACAAACTACTGAATCAAAGAGATCTACTTCACTCCAAAGTATAAAATCCTACTAATTTGATATGTACTATGTAGTCCCACCTTCAAATACTTGTTGCTGTTGCGGCTGTTGCTGCTGCTGTTGCTGTTGCCGTTGCGGCTGTTGCTGCTGTTGCTGTTGCTGTTGCGGCTGTTGCTGCTGCTGTTGCTGCTGCTGCTGCAGTTGTTGTTGGTGCTGCATATACAATTGCTGCTGTGCTAAATCTTCCGGACTTTCTTGAGACTGGTCTGAAAGTCGCTTTGGACGCTGCATACAAAAATATGAAGGAAAAGGTATGACAAATACACCACTGTGTTGTTTAGGAGACAGCTTGACAAAATTTTATAATAATAATAACAATAATAATAATATGATATCTTGTATGGTTTACGGTAGCACCGTGTAATGATAATCTCCAAATGAGTTGGGGTGCACTTCTGAAAAGAACTGTTGGTGGTTTCAACTCGACATTTTGATCAGTGCAGAAGACGATCAAAGCATACTGATCGAAACATGAGTTGAAACCAACGGTTCTTGTCAGAACTATCACTACTCAATTAGAGAATTATCATTAAATGCTGTTACAGCAAACCTTACTGTTTCATATTTCCGCCATGCAAAGTTTCAAATCCTGCTTAATAATAATAATACATTCATATAGCGCCTAATCTATTTTCATGAAATGCTCTAAAGCGCAACACAAATGATGATTTATTTAAGCATAGAAAGGTACACAGGAATAAAAACACATTTAAAATTAAATGACAATAAATTCTTACTGAAAACACAATCCAACAGATTATGCACACAAATAGATACAGTTAAAACCTGAGATTGCTCAAAAGCTTTCTTTTAAAAAAGTGTTTTAAGTTTACTCTTAATAATAGAATTATTATTAAAAAACATTTATATAGCGGCAAATCCATTAAAAAAAAAACATAAGAAAACCTATAACATTTAACCACGAAAAGTAGTCATGAAAATGTCAAATTTAAGATCCACAAATGTGATCATTAAAAAAATAAAGGAAAAAGTATGCAGATATATAAGCAATCAATCACAACAGTAGAAACCATGTAAAATGAAAATAAAATCATGAACAAATTATAAGATCCACAACAGAAAAGTATTTAAAATGAAACCAGTATAAAATGATTTACCGTCTCCACTTCTCGAATAGATACATCCATGTTATTCCACATTTTGAGGGCAATAGCAGAAAAAACCCTTTCTCTCATAGTGCATAACCTAGTATTAACACGCTGAAATGTAGTCTTGAAATGTAGTTCAGGAGTTCAGGAGGAAATGGCCCATGTGTAAAAGATCACTTAATACCATGTAGACTTTTTTTAATTAAACTAACAAAGGGGCTTGAGTAAAGACTAACTACCTACCTTTCATTACATATGCATACTTAAAGGACTAGTCGTACCTCACACCACCACGTTGTTTGGAAGACTGCTTTAAAAAAATTATGTAAACTGACAAAACGGCTTGAGGGAAGACTAACTATCTCCAAACCTTTCATTACACAAGTACATGCACACTTAAAGACTAGTCTTACCTCAGGTGGTTCTTCTATTCGTATAGGGTTAGCAGTTCTCTTTGGTTGTACTCTCTTCCCCGCCAGCTGCTGTTGCTCGGGGGAGTAATACGTCACTCCCCCGAACGTTTGGGATGGAGCCCCTGGGGGTAGAGGTTGAACTCCTTGGGGTAGAGGTTGAACGGGCGGTGTCTGCTGGTTGATTATCGGCTGGACTTGTATGGGAAGGGGTTGGGTAGGTTGGGGTAAGGGGTGTGGTGGAATGGGGTGGGGTTGTGAGCGAGGAGGTGGCATGTTCTGAAAATAGAACGGAAAATGTTACCAAGTTTTTTAAAACTGATTAAATGTAAAACAAAATAATGAATATGGCTCTGATTTCATTTCAACCAGAACTATTAATACAATATTCTTCTTAATTTGTTCTCTTACACCGATACTCTTTCCCGGTTTCTTTCCCAGATGGGATGGGATTCGACCTTTGCATTACCAGAGAAATTACCTTGCCACTATACCACCAAGCTAGCCTAGTGGCTAAAGTCAGCTTGAAAATTTTAGCAGCGGTTACCGCAACAATTTCAGAGATTTTTAATCAGAGATAAGGAACATAATTGGGTTTTTTTCTTCAAAATAACATCTATTAAATTGTTGCAGTACCAGCTGCAAATACAAAGGATGCAAACTGGCACCGGGCCAACTTGCTCTAGCCATTAGATTTGCTCAGAGGTCTAGTGTCAAAACATCTTCTCTAGCATTGCAAAGGTCATGGGTTCGAGATGTTTCATTTTTAAACATCTCTTATATCGTTGCGGTACCCGCTGCCAAAACATAGGATTCGAACTGCCTCTAGCTGCCAGGCAACCTAGGTAGTCTAGTTGGTAAGACACTGCTCTAGAATTGCAAGGGTCGTGGGTTCAAATCCCACCCGAGTAACATGCCTGTGATATTTTTTCACAGGACTCAGGAAAGTACTGAGTATACAGTGCTAACACACATCGGTGTATGGGTAAAAACCAAAAACTTATATCACAATAAATGAAAATTTAACCATTTATTTTGTAAAAGTTCTTAGTTTGGAGGGAGGTGAGGGATGGGAGGATTTATCTAAAATACTCGCTAAGAGACGACAAATACAGTTTATACTCACTGGTATGCTCACTGGTACAGTACCCTGAGGGAACGGTTGTATGGGTACCGGGCTATTCAGCTGGTACTGCTGTCCAGGTGGGCCGCCGTAGTTGACGACAAAATGAGAAGGGGGCGAGGGGAACGCCCCCTGTTGATGGGGAGGTTGCTGTCTAAGGGGATGGATAATTGACGGGTTTGCCATGTGAGTGGGAGAAGGATGCTGCATACCTACATTGAGGAAAAACAAATGAACCATGGAATAATTTAAAAGTGAAACAAAAAGTTGCAACGCCTATGAAAGTTTTCAATTTAAAGGGTAGAGTCAAGTACTCCAAAATTTAATGATCATATCTACTTACTTGGTGAGAAGCATTGCAGCTGTTGATAGTTTAAACTACTTTGAGACAGGCTTCCCATCGAAGTAATATGGTTTAGATAATTTTTCACCAAAACAAATTTGAATCTTAGAAGTGATTCCTGCATGAATCAGATTTCTGAGGGTTGGTGTCTGTTTGCTTATGTACCAAATCCATCAAACTCATTTCAACTGTGGGAGGGTTAGGTAGCATGCATGCTTCCATATTTTACAAACTGATTTGAAGTTAACGAGAACTTACGTGGGTGAATCGGCACATCTCCTTGCAGAATAATCCCCTGCTGCATCACTGCCCCCGGTAAGACCGATGGCTGAACGACCACACCCATCCCGGGGGGTGTGGCCCCTCCACGCACGGGCGGGGCCGTGTTCCCCAGGGTGTGCTGCGGGGAGCTTGTCACTGGTGGCGTGTTGCCTTGCCGCTGGTACCCTGGTTGGGGTGCCTTGGGAGTGGCTTGGTAGAACTGCGGAGTGTTTAAGACGGCTTGGGGTTGGGTGATGGGTGCCGCATCGGCCGGTTGACGCTGACGCTGGGAGGAGTAACGCTTCGGTCTGGGCGGCTATTTAATAATAATAACAAAAATAATTTATTCTTCACAAAGAATTTTACTTAAGACGCTGTACAGGAAATCACAACAACATACAGTAAACGATTCAATCTGTTAACAAAATAATAGTTAATTAAATACCATAGAGTAATAAGCACAGTTTCAATTGACGTACCTCTCTTTTGTCTCCACCATCCTGAGGTGATTCCACTTGATCTGAGACAAAATTAAAATAAAAGATAACATCAGCGTTCTATATTGTTATATTTCTCTTGAGTTTTAATAAGAACTCAAAAAATATCTTGCAGCTCAAAATATTTACTAAGCCAGTAACTCTTCTTACAAGCTCAGAATCTAAATGAAAAACACTCTCTACATAGATCAACTTGGTTTTAACAAATATAGGCCTACTGTTTTAGTTGAAAAAACACTAAGAGACAACTGATCTTATTTTTTAAGGGTAGGTTTGTTTTCATACAAAACATGTTTCCACACCCAAAATAATTGGAAGATATTTGTCACAGACAGACTCAAGGTCTGAAAAACACAAGACCCACGGACTTTTCCCAGTTGAAAGTTTACTGGCCCGGCGCTAAGTTTACTGGCCTCGAGCCTGCAGTCCTGTTTTATCTCAAGCCCTGTTAAATGGGTAACTTTTGTACGGTCCTTTTCTACAGTTGTCGCCAGTAGTGCGCGTGCTCAGACCTACGGGAGCAATGCTGAGCATGTGCGCGCACGCTCAGAGCCGAAAAAAAGGACCTTAAAGTCTGCTGCCACCAGCGTCTCAAAAGTCTGTCATTGTAAGAAGAATATTTACCAGTTGGTTCTGGAGTTGGAAGCAGTCCTTGTGCCTTGGTGCGTTGGCCTTCAATTTGACGTGACTCATCTTGTTTGTTGTCATCTATGTTCATCTTACCCATCTGGGTCGTTACGTCCCCTGACCACTCTTCCTCTTGATCATCTGGTTCTTGCTTAACCCGCTGACGACGATCCCGTTGATACGACCTAGGTTTACTAGGTTCTTGTTTTGTCAAAGCACTGGGTTGTGAACCTCCATCAGACCACCCTGTTGTGGTGTCTTTGGGTTCGGACTTAATATTCTGGCGTGTCACCACCCCAGCCCAGCTACCTCCTCCTCCGTTCCCGGTTTGTTCTTGCTGGGCCGGCTGGCGGCGATCCCGCTGGTAGGATCTGGGCTGTCTTGTTTCCTGTTTCCGGGGATCGGCGCCTAGTGGGGGGAAATCCTCTGTAATCGTTTGCCGGTTCCCTCTTTCATTGTCTCTACCTCGTGTATTCATCCCGTCATGCTGACGATCCCGACGGTTTGAGTTACTGTTAATCCATTCACTTTTATGTGGTATAGCTGCATTTTCATCAGTATTCGGGCCGCTATGGTCAAGGTTATCTCGCCCTTGACCTCTGCCTCTACCGCGACCTCTTCCACGACCTCGTGACCTCCCAGACCAGGGATGATCACTGCGCGTGTAATTTGGGCTTTTATCATCGCCATTGTTCGTTTCTGGGCTATCGTTATGGCTAATTGACTCCTCTGTTTGTCGTTTGTTTTCATACGCTGGTTGCTGCCTACTTCTGGTGTTTCTTTCATATTGAGGGGGACTGGTCCTCTCTGACTGGTCATAGTTGTTGTCTCTCCCGTTGCGCCTCTCGTAACGGTCTTGTTGGTTGTACCTCGGACGCCCCCTGTCTCCTCGGGGGCCTCTATCTCCTCCACGTGAACCTCTGTCGCCTCCCCGCTGTCCTCCATCTCCACCGCGGCGACCTCTGGACGGTTTTCTGAACGGAAAAAAAAAATTAAGTAAAAAATTATCTCAAACTGTTTCAGACATGCATAAATGAAAGTCACCAGAACCTCTTGACACAGACCAAAATTATCTCAAACCGTTTCAGACTTTTATAAATGAAAGACAAGGCATTTCTTTATCCTCTTGCATGGAAAGTACTATTTTTCTCTTCAACACTTCATGTATGGATGATGTCTGTAGGCACAAATTAATTTTGGACAGACTTACGGCGGGCAAGTCCGAGCATTCCAAGATTTCAGCAAACAATAGCAGATTATCGGCCATGGAAGATGACCCAGGTTCTGCCAATCACAGTGAATGCGTATTCTATTTTTTTTGCATGACAATTTCAAATCCAAAACTAATTATGCGAACCTTTGTTTCCTCTCTTTGTCAAGGGTTTCATTGAGGCAACGATATTTTCAAAGGGAAGCGATTACTCAAGAAGCTAAAAATGAAAATAAAAGGATTCCACGCTGCAAAAAAATCTTTTCAAAAGTACCATTGTAAAGTTGTTAAATGTCAATTGTATTAGGGCTGAATGAAAACATGCCTGCTACTTCATGGAGGGAACAAAAGCGATTGCCTCCATGCCCCCTGGTCAAAAACGAAGCATACAGGCCTTGGGACCCATATCACGAAACATCAGCTGATCGTATTGAAGCTGTGCAAATCCGAGCTGCCAGATTTGCATCGGGTGACTACAGCAAGAAAAGCAGCGTGACCGCAATGAAAAAGAGCCTGGAATGGGATCTGTTACAGGAGAGACGGCTTAGAGCACTATTGACTCTATTCTACAAAGCAGCCACCCAATCCGCAGCCATTGACATTAAGTAAATTGACCACCAACAAAGAAGCCAGACATCATCGCCCTACAATCAGACAAACATCATCCTCCTCATACAGGAAACTACCCACCCATAAGGACTGCTTCAAGTTTTCCTTTCTCCCCAGAACAACTGTACAATCAATTCTCTCCCAGCATTAATTAGACAATCACCCACCGTAGACAACCTAAAGGCCCGGTCACACACGAGAATGTTAACAATGCACGCCCTCGATTGGTTGAATGAGCGTGGGCGTATTCTGCATGGAGCATTTCAACCAATAGTATGCGTTCTCTTTGCTGCATGATCGTTATCGTTATCGCTGCAGTGTGACCTGGCCTGAAAGCATCAATTAAGTTCTAGTGGTCTACTTGAACCTACCAGGTGGGGGGGGGGCTCTTCACTAAAATGCTTGCTGCCTGCTTCTCGTCAGCACCCTGTGCTGGATATCCACCAGATGGAGTTTGCACAGTAGCTAACAGATACAGAACAGAGGGAAAGTGTAATATAATTTCAGACCCACCTGTGTTGATTGGAGAATCCAGACGTAGGTAAGTCGTTAGAGCTGCGTACATCATAGCCATACACATTTACCATTTCCGTTCTTGACTTTGGTGCTTGATCAAGCATATCAAACTTGTCATGGAGCCATCTGTTGTCATCCTTCCACAACTGTTTCTTATCCTTCGGTCTTGAGAACAGAGAAATAAAACATTGAAGATTGAGAAAGTTGGGAGTAAACTCCTTAAAAAGTAAAATTTTTAGAGTAAACTTATGCATCCTAGTCCCAATTGCTTCTCTCTAACCAGTAGTAAATGGGTACCTGTGAGGGCAGAGATGGTTCTTGTGGTTGTGATCGAAAAACTGGTTGTTATTATTATTATTATTATTATTTATTTATTTATTTATTTATTTCTTGTTTATCGTTGGAAACCCATTCAGTAAGAAAAACTCACTGATCTCCCATGGATCCCAGCTAATAACAATCTACAGAAGTGCACTTAAGATAAAAGATTAAACATTATTATTAGCAACAACCCTGTTGCCAGGCTAGTGTCAATGGTGAGGTTGAGGGTGATTTACTGTTTGGTTCCTTACTTCTGTTCTTCCTCATCATCCTTGGTTACCATGGACCTGACATCATGCATATAGAACGGGCCACTTCTTGGGATGTAGGCTGGATTCTTCAGGTCCTGGTCCGCATCCAGGTTCTTCTTGCTCTCCTCATCTTCTAAATCCTTCTTGGAGTCAAAACAACGAGAAATAAGTTATACTTCTTAAAGGCAGAGGACACTATTGGGAATTACTCAAAATAATTGTTAGCATAAAAAATTACTTGGTAACGAGCAATGGAGAGCTGATGGTAGAATAGAACTTTGTTAGAAATGGCTCCCTCTGAAGTAACAAGTTTTCGAGAAAGAAGTAATTTTCCACAAATTTGATTTCAAAACCTCAGAATTAGACTGCGAGGTCCCGAAATCAAGCATCTGAAAGCACACAACTTCGTGTGACGGTTTTTTTTATTCCATTCTTATCACGCAACTTCAACAACCAATTGAGTTCAAATTATCACAGGGTTGTTATTTTGTGCATATGTTGAGATACACCTAGTGAGAAGACTGGTCTTTGACAGTTACCAATAGTGCCCAGTGTCTTTAAAGAAATCAAACATACTTTTAGTATCACTATTAAGTAACCTATTCAAAACTTTAAGATAAGATTATGGATGGTGCAGAATTAGCCATTTATAGTGTTACCTCAGTAACGCTTCTCAGATTCAAATTTAGGGGCATAAAAACAAAAATCTTTTTTATAAACCTCATTACCTTGGAGTGAAATGTTTTTCTCACAATGCTCTATACATGTAATATCGAAAGCTACTAAAGGCTTCTAAATATTAGGTTTTTTTGCCATTAATTTTAAGAGTGATTACCAAATGTAAACCTTCCCTTTAAAAATGATTTAATATTTTGTAGGCCAGAGCGACTAGTGAACTTTATTACTCATCTAGTCGCACCTCAAAAAGTGCGGCTTCGACATAAGTCGCGACTAATTTTTACCTCCCAAGATGCATTGCGGGATAAAGTTTGCCTCAGGCGCAAGATAGTAAAATTCACGCTGAAAGGATTGTCACTGCTGTCTGATTACGTTTTGCTAGTAAGTTATGTTGTTGTGAATAGTCGTGAGCGACACAATTTTTTCACAAAACAGGTGGTCGAGACTTTTTTTTTGTAGTCACAATTTATCTTGTAGTAGTCGTGCCTGCAGGATTAACCTAGTAGTTGAAAAACGGTAGTTGAGACTAGTAAACATTTTCTAATAAATTATGTTGTCGTGAATAGGTGTAAGAGACACAACTGTTTCATCAAACAGGTGGCCGTGACTATTTTTGTAGTAGTCGCAACTAACTTTGCAGCAGTCGTGGCTGCACGATTTACCAAGTCACGACTAAACCACTAGTTGCACTACTCGCGCAAGCTTAATATTTTGTCACCTCAGCACATCTTGTCTCACCTCTTCCTTCCTTTCTTCATCAGCATCTTCTTCACCATCTTCCTCTGCATCATTTTGGCTGTCATCCTCACTGTCTCCTACAATCTCACCATCTTCAATCTCACTATCTCCATCCTTCATGTGGTCAGCGCCATCTTGAGCTGCGACCTGCTATTCAGTGGAATTCGAGTAAGATGAATATCTTCAAGACACTGGAC
The DNA here is from genome assembly GCF_032118995.1 of Asterias amurensis. Lineage (NCBI taxonomy): Eukaryota > Metazoa > Echinodermata > Asteroidea > Forcipulatida > Asteriidae > Asterias > Asterias amurensis. The sequence continues at coordinate 22,653,129 of NC_092654.1, forward strand.
ACTATTGGGAATTACTCAAAATAATTTTTAACTTAAAAACTTACTTGGTAACGAGCAACGGAGAGCTGTTGATAGAAAACATTGTGAGAAACAGCTCCCTCTGAAATAATGTTGTTTTTGAGAAAGAAGTAATTTCTCAAATCAAATATTAAAAGACTTCAGACCTGAAGCCTTTTTAAGGCATCTGAAAGTACACAATTTGTGCAACATGGGTGTTGTTTTCTTTCATTATTCCGTTGCAAATTCGATGACAAATTGAGTCAGAATTTTCACAGATTTGTTATTTTGCATATATTGTTTGAATACATTGAGTAAGAATACTGGTCTTTGACAGTTACCAAAGGTGTCCAGTGCCTTTGATATTCAAATCAGGCTTGATCGGGAGATTGCTAGATTCTTAAAGGCAGTGGACACTATTGGTAATTACTAAAAATAATTGTTAGCATAAAACCTTTCCTGGTGACGAGTAATGGGGAGAGGTTGATGGTAAAAAACATTGTGAGAAACGGCTCCCTCTGCGAAGTGCCATAGTTTTTGAGAAATAAGTAATTTTCCAAGAATTTGATTTCGAGACCTCATATTTAGAACTTGAGGTCTCAAAATCAGCCATCTAAATGCACTCAACTTCGTGTGACAAGGGTGTTTTTCTTTCATTATTATCTCGCAACTTCAGAGACCGATTGAGCTCAAATTTTCACAGGTTAGTTATTTTATGCATATGTTGAGATACACCAACTGTGAAGGCTAGTCTTTGACAATTACCAATAGTGTCCACTGCCTTTAAAGCGCAGTTGGTCTCCAGCAGTCTCCTAACAACATACAGAGTAAACTGTCTGAAATGTTGAGTCTATCAGTCCTTCTCAGAAACACCAAACTGGTTTCCATGACAGGAAAAGCTTGGTGCTCTTGATGTGAAAATGGAACTCCAAGGGCCTTTCTCAAACCCCAGCGTGTGGCGTGTCATGGCCGAGAGGTTAAGAGCACCGGATTCAAGCTCTGGTGTTTGATCAGCAGCGTGTGGGTTCGAATCCCGGTCGTGACCCTTTTTACATAAAATTGAGGAGGTAGTGCTTTCTGCTCTACCGGCCAGGCTTCAATACCCAAGCCTACATCCGTATGGACTGTAAAAGGGGTAACCCTGTTTCAGCCCTAGGAGTAGGTGGCAACGACCTCTGGACAAAAATAATTGTAGCCCACACCTTGAAGTGGCTTTCAGGCCTTGTGTGTCTGGCGACTTGCATAAAAAAAATTGTTTTTAAAAAGGCTTCGTCTCTGACTCTGGCTTGGGCTCTGCGCGCTGCGTATACAGTGTAAAGGCAGCGACCTTCAGGCCTGAACTTTTTGGAGCAGCATGCACGCAGCTTGGTGGTCAGAAAAGCAGATGACCCAGGGAGCTAGAGCCCAAGTCAAGGTTTGAGAAATGCCCAAGATTAAGATATCTTTTTACCTCTTTTTGATTTTCCTCAGCGCTCTCATAATCATCAGTGTCTTCATCTTCCCTGTCCAAAATGGTATCACTTTCCTGCAGAGCAAAGTGTTCATTAAAACATACATTTTTACTTGTTTTGTTCTGTTGGCGTTGCAGCCTGTTGTCTAGTTCCAACCCTATCCCTGTACACTTTGGTCTGGTCACAAATGTTGGATGGCCCTCCGATGTTCTAGTTCTTCCCATTCAAGTTCAGAAATCAGATTGCTGACACTATCTTTCCTGTTATTTTTAAAAAATAAATCTGGCAGATGGTCGTTGAACCCCCTCCAACTAAATTGTGGAGTTATATGGTAAGGTTAACATATTGATGAACTCGGTCTACCATGACTATGCTCATGATGTGAAAATGCAGTAACAGTTTTTTTTTCTTCTTTTTCCTTAACAAGTGCCAGTCATCCAGTGGACACTGTTTTGTGTATTTCACTTTCACTTGTTTCAGCTGAAAAATGTACAGCTAACTTTCATTGAACTTGCCTTTAAAACAGCATTACCTTGACACAAATCAAATGATGGCCCCACCTAGTTTGATTGTGTTATAAACCAGGCATCAATCAATTCAAATAATAATTTTGAATTTTTTAGACACCATTTATTTACAAATTTATTTATGCGGTTTTGCGGTTATTTTATGGGCATAAATAAAAAAACATTGCTAGACCTTAATAAGACCATTCCATCTTCTAATATAACAAAGTGATATCGATATGATTAATATCATTCAAATATTAATAGTGCTTAAAAAAAATACAACAGTCGAAAACACACACAAACAATCGGCCATGCATGAGCACTACAACAACGGCGGGTCACACGCGTTGAGCTTACAAAGTTGACCGGATACTGGGCACCACATTCAAGAATGTCATTTTTGTAAACAGTACAACACGATCTTTCATTAAATTTATACTAAGATGACTAACATGTCCTGACTGAGATTCTCCACCAGAGATGCTACCCTCTTCTCCCCCACTTCCTACCGTTTCACTATCGTCTCGACGTCGTCTTCGCACACTGCTATCAGCCATTTTGTTTCTAAAGAGTAGGTAGTGGGCGCGCGTTGAGCGAAAATAGCGCCCTCATTTTTACCACAATTGACTAGTCTTGTGTCGAGAAGTGTTACTACAGTCCATAACTCCATATAATCAGGGGTGAAAGGCGTTAATAAGCCACCACCAATCCCAAACAGCGTAACCTTACAGATTTGGAGTAATACAAGTTGATGTAAAGCATTTATTTCGAAATCTACCTCCACCCTTCCCAGCTTGGAGTTCCAATCCACCCTCATCATGCACTTCCCCACAAACTGACTGCTGCCCCGCCCCAAATTCAGGGGAGTAGTAGGTTACAAGGCCCAATTTCATGGCTCTGCTTACCGTAAGCACAGAATCGGCGCTTACGGAAGCAGGGAATTCTGTGCTTACGGCAAGCGTATTTCACGGGTTAGCTGCGAATTTGGGCTTCTGCGCGTGCGTACTCCAAGTTACTAGGCATTCTACGCTTACAAGGCTAGCGCAGTAATTCAGCGCTTGCACGTAAGCGGGGAATCGTCTTCGTAAGCGCAGAATTCGGCGGTAAGCAGAGCCATGAAGTTGGGCCCAGGTGTTGTCAGCCACCCTATCCAAAATACAACTCTGATTTAGGTTCCTAAGTTGGGTATTTTCACACAAGTAACTAACTTTGCTGCTAGCTAACAGTGAAAATTGTTGAATGTGTGAACGCAAACAAATACTTAACTTTGCTACTAACTTCTCTGCTAACCCCAAAAGTTAGCAGGGAATATTTCCACTGCTAACTCAACATAACAGTGGGACTTGTACAGCACCCCCACCCCCGACTACTCGACACCTCCTCACCAACAAACAATGAAGTTGGACCCAAGCTGTATACAACATTGAATAATACAACAGGTATTAAAGACAGTGGACACTATTGGTAATTGTCAAAGACCAGTCTTCTCACTTGGTGTATCTAAACATATGCATAAAATAACAAACCTGTGAAAATTTGAGTTCAATTGGGCGTTGAAGTTGCGAGATATGAATGAAATAAAAAACACCCTTGTCACACGAAGTTGTGTGCTTTTAGAGGCTTGATTTTGAGACCTCAAATTCTAAACTCGAGGTCTGGAAATCAAATTCATGGAAAATTACTTTTTCTCGAAAACTACGTCACTTCAGAGGGAGCCGTTTCTCACACAATGTTTTATACTATCAACCTCTCCCCATTACTCGTTACCAAGTGAGGTTTTATGCTAATAATTATTTTGAGTAATTAACAATAGTGTCCACTGCCTTTAATCAGCTTGTTTTCACATTTTCTACCTTCCAGAACTGAGAAGAACTGAGAAGTCTCCCGAACACCCGATAATCTACTCCGCGGTAGTAGAATAAAGAAAGACAGTTCTCCAAGTACAAACTCTACATGGCAAGTAATACACACATGGCGTTACCACAAATCAAATATTTATTGATACCTCACCATGCAATGCCTCGAATCATATATAAGATTACATCAATTCAGGTTGAAATTTATTTTCATTTGAATAATCGCTACCATCTATAGCTGTTTATGAATAGCAATCTCATCTGAAAACCTTAACACCAAGTCTTTGTCTTAAAGACACTGGACACTGTTGGTAATTGTCAAAGACCAGTCTTTTAACTTGGTGTATCTCAACATATGCATAAAATAACAAACCTGTGAAAATTTGAGCTTAATTGGTCGTCGAAGTTGCAAGATAATAATGAAAGAAAAAACACCCTTGTCACACGAAGTTGTGTGCGTTTAGATGGTTGATTTCAAGACCTCAAATTCTAAATCTGAGGTCTCGAAATCAAATTTGTGGAAAATTACTTCTTTCTTGAAAACTATGTCACTTCAGAGGGATCCATTGCTCACAATGATTTATATTTTCAACAGCTCCCCATTACTCGTTACCAAGTAAGGTTTTATGCTAATAATTATTTTGAGTAATTACCAATAGTGTCCACTGCCTTTAAAACATGAAGCAAAAACCACTTTATGGACATTGTCATGACTTCTGTATGAACAGTATTTTAAATTTGCATCAGGGATAAAGAATATTAATGTTGGTTTTACCGTTACACCCTTTTACCCTATACATGTATTGTGGTACCTGCTGCTAAAATAAAGAATTCAAACTGCCTCTACGTGTAGCTACCGGGCAATCTTGGTAGTCTAGTTGGTAAGACACTGCTCTAGAATTGCAAGGGTCGTGGGTTCAAATCCCACCCGAGTTATATGCCAGTGCATTGTTTCACAGAACTCAAGAAAGTACAGATTATACAGTGCCAACACACATCGGTATTAGGGGAAAACCAAAATTAATGTATTCTTTATAAACACACCTAGCACCCTCAGGTAAAACAAAACCTAGCAACTCCCTCTTTAAAGGTAACATGTTGCCTTGGATCGGTCGAGTTGGTCTTTGAAATGCATATGGTTAGAAAGATGATTTAAAAGTAGAATACAATGATCCACACAAATTTGCCTCGAAATTGCATGGTTTTCCTTTTACTTGGCGAACTAACACGGTCGGCCATTTATGGGAGTCAAAAATTTGACTCCCATAAATGGCCGACCGTGTTAGTGGCCGAGGCCGGTAAAAGGAAAACCATGCAGTTTCGAGTGATACTTGTGTGGATCCTTGTATTCTACTTTTAAAATATCTTTCTAATCATTATATGCATTTTATAACAGTTACAAACACTTTTCAAAGACCAACTCGACCGATCCAAGGCAACGTGTTCCTTTAAGAGCAATATCATCGCTCTGCTTTACCACAAAATTCTGCGCTTACGAACATCATTCTTCGCTTACACGGCAAGCGCGTATTTTCTGCGCTAGCTGTGTACGTGAAGAATGTCTACCTAGTATGGTGGACATTGTACACACACAAGCAAACATTCCCTGATAATCTGTAAAAAATACGCTTGAGAAAACTACGGAATTCACTGCTTCCAAAAGCACCAAGCAGAGCTATGAAATGGGGCCCATGATGCCCAACTTCATAAAGCATGTGGGCATAAAAACTTGCTCAAAGCAGATAAATTTTGTTCAAAAGAAGCTGGTTACCAGCCAAAATTCCATAAAGTTGGCAATGTTGCAAACTGGTGCCCCACGTTTTTTTGCTTAATAGGAAAATAATCTGCTAGGCAGTATTTTCTGCTTAACAGCTTTATGAAATTGGGCTCAGATAAGTCAATGGTCCTTACAAATGAGCTCATTTGTTCAGCAGAAAGCAGTTGGAGAACGACAAAATCCCCCTTTGCATTTTGGTTGAGAGCCTGCATTTGCTTAGCAGGATTTCCCTGTGCATGAACCATCTCCACAAAATTTGGCCCAAATTATGATTTTAAAAAGTCATTCCTTGAAAAACAAAATCACTATCCGACAAATCGTCCTGTTGGGTGTCAGATACTTGCGTTGCAAGACGTTTGAGTTCTGATGAGTAGTTTTGAGTATTCAGCTCCGAGGCATTAGTACTCATTTTTGATGCTGCATTCTCAATAGCCATTGTATTTGTGGTGGCTGCAGCAGGCACAGGGACAGTTTCATCGGTTCCAGTGCCACGTCCTTCGTTGGAAAACTCACCACTTGAGCAGTCCAGGATGTTGTTTGTAGTACCTGATCCTTGGTCGAAAGTGACAGTTTTTTGAATTATTTTAAGGATAGGTTTCTTAGCTGGTGTTTCCTTGCTCTTGGGTGTGGTTCTCCTTTTGGCTTCTTGGGCAATTACTGCTCCCATACTCATTCGTGATGCTGCATGCTCAATAGCATTTGTATTTGTGGTGGCTACAGAAGGCACAGGGACAGCTTCATCGGTTCCAGTGCCAGGTCCTCTGTTGGAAAACTCACCACTAGAGTAGTCAGGGATGTTGTTTGTAGTACCTGATCCTTGGTCAGAAGTGACAGTTTTTCGAATTATTTTAAGGATAGGTTTCTTAGCTGGTGTTTTCTTGCTCTCGAATGTGGTTCCCTTTTTGGCTTCTTGGGCGAGTACTGTTGCGCTATCTTCTTGAGTACCATCAGCAGTGATCTTGCAACTTTGGGAGGTAGTTTGGTTGGCACATAGTCCATGCTCCAAAGTGATCATACTTGTGTAGGAGAGACACAGACCCAGTGGGTTCATCTTCTGCCATACAGCCTGGAAATATTCAAATATAATGAACAAGGAATTTGTTATGACAATTGTAGGTTTTATAGTAAATCACACTTCACTGCATCAACCCTTCCTCCTTTCCATAACATCTTACAAGTAAATGTTGTGGCTAAGTTGTTTTAAGCGCACCGGGGTGAGCTCTGGGCCCAATTTCATAAAGCCTGTAAGCACAAAAACTTGCTCAGCAGAAAAGGTTACCAGCCCAAATGACATTAAGTTTGCATTGTTGTGGCTGATCTGATACCAAACTCAATTTTTTTTCAACAAAGAAAATTTCTCAAGCAGTAGCTTTATGAAATTGGGCCCTGGTGTTTCTAATCAGCAGAATGTGGGTTCACGTCCTGGTCGTGGCACTTGTGTCCGTGAGCAAGATGCTTTTCCGTTGGTCCCATTTACTAAGATTGGTAGCACATGAAAAAGAACCCAGCCGTAGATTTCACAAAACTCTTCCTAACTACTAAGAATTAATCTTATGACTTAGGACGAGTCCCAACCCCACTCTGTAGCATGCAGACCGTAAGATTAATCCTAAGTTAGGAAAAGTTACTCGTCCTAACTCGAGATAAGACGAGTCCTAACTCTTTGTGAAATCGACGGCAGAACACTTATCGCAGACGAGTAGGGGGTTAACCCCAGCGTTTCTGGCTCACACAGCAAGATTCTTGCCAACAGGTTTTCTCAGGCTTGCGAGCTATGCGTGATTAAGTTCACCAACATGTATGAGGCATCCTCAGTTTCATACCAGAAATACTACAATAATAATAATTTATGGCAAACAACCTTCTTAAAACTCATCTGTCATATTATCATAGTAAGAATTACGAAAAAAAAAAAAAAAACGAAAGTACAATACACTAAGGAAAATTACTTAAAGAGGGGCCCCAAAGTCAAGTTTGAAATTTTGAGATGCAATTATGTTCCAATGGATAGAGTACTCATAAAAGTGGAGGGGGAAAATACTAGACTCGAACCTCAAGTTGAATTGGTGTGAAATATCATTTTATGAGATACTCGTTCTGAGCGAAATTTGTAACATGGTGTTTCCAAACATCTAACACAAATGGGTCTTTAAATTCCACCAGACAAAAGGTCAAATTCAACAGTGGTATTTTACACAGTGAGTAGAGACTTACAAATTTTTCCCCATCGATTTCTTGATCTATTGGAATATGAAATATAACATCACAAAATTAGAATTGACCTTTGAGCCCTTCTTTTAAACCATTCAAGGACAACATTCACCTTTCCGTTGCAACCATTTCTACGAAGCACCAGACTAATAATGCGCTGCACTTTGGTCAACTCTCTGAATCGACCTTGGACAAGAACGGCAAAGACAACTCCGATCTTTGGTATGGTCTCCTTAGCCATTCTGACCGAGTTCAGCTGGGTTTTATCCGGCTTGAAGAGCATAGCCATACAGAGCTTCAGCAACTCTGGCGAAACCACATCCATTTCTCGGATAACACTGTTCCAGTCAAAGTTCATATTATCTTCAAAACCTTTCGGTTTCAGGCAACTTAAGTTCCCACGTTTCCGATTTGAGATGCGAGTTAGAGCGTTACTTACGTCCGACATCAAGCAAGCCATGATTTGTGCTCTGAGTTTTGGCATTTTTAAGACGGCTTCCGCAATCTTGCTCAATTTACCTTCAGATGCTTTGATTAAAAGGATATTTTGATTGTCTGGACTTATCATTTCTTGGGACTTTTGGCGGAGAAGATCAGCCGATAGTAAATCTATCCACTCATCAGCATGCTTTTTCAGAATTTCTTCTGCAGTTAACGCTTTGCCGTATGTATGATCACCAAAGGGTTTTGAGTCCCAATCGTCATGATGCTTGTGTAGCTTCGGCTTTTTGGGAGGAGGTGGGCTGCCTGCATCGGGATCTAAAGCACCCTCAATTAAACTTGTGATAACAGACTCGTAGAGTTGAGTGGAAACACTTTGGTTAACTTGGAGCTCCTGTGAGTTAGTCCGAGACCCAAGATCCAAAATAGAAGTAGGCGTCCCATCAACAAGAGAATCGTTGCCAGGTATGCGCATATCACTCTGGGGTGGCTTAGGAGCGATAGGTCTCAGCACAGACAATGGCATGTCAATTGACTTCAGAGTTAAATGTTTCAAACCAATGTTTGCTTGGGGTAGATGTATCACCGGTGACCGAGACTGCATTTGTTGCAGTGACTGTAAACAATAAGCCAAGTCTAAGGTGTCTGTCCCGTCATTCACAGGAAGTTGACAGCCTCGAGACAAGACGTCCCCATTGTTATCAATGCCTTTCTTATGACACAAATCGTGAAATCTCGTTGCATGCTTATGTATGATAAGCACTCTTCGTACACACTTCAAACACATTACACCGAAAACAGTTATTTCACCATATTTCTGGACGAGGCCGGCGAGATTCTTGGCCCTGCCTATGTCACCATTTATGTGCATTACTCGAACGTTTTTCGCTCCACAGACAGCACACACTTTAATACCTTTTGGCGGTTTGGGTTTCTCCATCTTAAAAATTCTACTGGAAAGAGAACCTGTAAAAGAAAATGTAAAACTTGTTTAAAAATCACTTAAAACAACCCAAAAACCAAAATACATCTACTTAGACCCAGTTACTGGGGTGCCTCACTCTTTTTTTCTTCAAAATTTGTCATTATTGGTAGTATGACCGATGACAATTTTTTCTCAGAAATTAGTACAGCGCCACAGTAACTGGTTCCACCTACAACCATGTCAAGGTATGTATTATGAGCAAGTTTGGGTGGGTGGTGGTAGCCCCCGCCAACCTTGTTGAGTTATTGGGTGCTTTCGATTAGCTTGTTGCCTTGTTTTGTACTTTCTGTACTTGTACTGTTGAGGTTGAATAAATAATAATAATAATAATAATAATAATAACTCCCTGTGTCAACCCCGTGGTGCTCAGTCGGGTGAGCCCCTGGCAAGAGCTAACGATCAATATGGAGCAAAAACTGAACTGTCCATCTTTCAAAGGTGGGAAGGGTCAGCGTACTCCTAGTCCTAGAACTATCGTTCCACGTGCAGACAATAGCAGGAGAGGTAACCCTGGTTACTGGTACTGTAGTGGTACACAGTAGAGGGCATCATCATAGTGTTTGGTGCACTGTTGCACTGAGAAGTCCAACATGGGCTGCGGGAAGGGGGGTGTTCAGACATGAAATGCTACAGCCTTTACTTCCAGGTCTCCCCCCCCCCCTCCCCTCCTAGAACTATTTTGGTTTCGTCCGCTATCGTCTCCCGTAACCTCATAGGGTTACATCTCTCACACCACAATAACAATTTTTTTTTTAAATCTCGCCACTCCGCACTCTAAAAAATTGTTAAAAATGATAAATTCTTACCGTAATTCAGTCCCCAACCACTCCGTTTTACCAATGCACTAAAAATGCCGATTGTCCCTGACCGTGAGCATATTCAGGACAAACGTGGAGAATTATCTGCACACGTTAATCCTGGAAAGAAAAAATACCCAATCCGCGCTTTGTGTACAAAACATATGGACACGCATCTGGGAACTACGAAGAGTGGTTCCCAGACGCGTGTCCATATGTATTGTCGTGAGAGATGTAACCTATGAGAGCGGACGAAACCGTAATAGTTCTAGGTCTAGGAGTACCCCCACCCCGCCCCGCCCCCCCAAAAAAACCCCACCAAAATCAGATTGAATTCAAAACTATGTTGAAATTGTTAATGATAAAATGTTAGACCTCTGCCCTGGATGACAAGACAAGAGCAAGAGGAAAGACTAAAAAAAAGATCGAACATGACGAAACCTGCATAATCATCAATTCCATTCAATTGTTTCACTTTTGTTTAGTTGCAGCGAAAACGTAACCCCCCTCCCGACGGCTCCGGCTTCGCCGTCGGTAGGAAGGTTACGTTGTCGCAACAAATTCAATTGTTGGTAAACTTACCCGTGAACGACAATAATGACGTTTTAGTGCAAAATCGGGATCCCAGAATCGGGTTTTTGTTGTCCTAGGTGACACGATGGGCTTAATATCAAAACAAAAGACACAAACGAAATACAATTTTGTGAACGAGTGTCTGACATTAGCTCTATGCTAATACACTACTAAAACTAGATAGGCTACGCGACACACATTGCATGCACTGTGTTGATGTGTGCACACACCGCACACACACAGTACATACGGAAGTGTTTAACGCGCGTTCTGGCTTTTTGCTCAATCTCGAGATTCTGGCGCAGATTGGTAGCTCTCGCACGGCGTCCCGGCCGTATGAGCGACTCTTTGCTCACAGTATACAGTCATGGGTTTGTGCAGTGTAATATAGGGTGCGTTCGTTTAGTTTCCCTGGGTCGACCCCGGTCTGCCCCATAGGCCCAGTACGTTCGAATAGCTTTGACGTCATTCCAGGGGCTCATCCGGTTCAGCCCCCGGGCCAGTGCCCTGCTTGTGGAGTGGGTCACTTTAGGGATGACCTGGGTGGATTTCACAAAGGTAGTCCTAACCATTAGGACTGGTCCTAGGCAATGCTAAGAGATAGGACCAGTCCTAAGTTAGGATGAGTTACTGGTCCTAAATTAGGACCAGTCCTATCTAGGACTAGTCCTAAGTTAGGACTACCTTTGTGAAATCCACCCCTGAGGTGCATGCCCACTGCATGCACGAGAGGGCGAGTGTGATCGTTCGATTAGCTCTTGTCAGGGGCTCACCCGAGTGAGCACTGCGGGGTCGACCCAGGGAAGCTAAACGAACGCGCCCATAGAGATTGTGCAAAGTCTGTCAAGTGCAGTACAACCTCGTTCCCAAGGGTGACCGATCTCGCCGCGCCATTTTTTCCCAGCATGCCTTGCTCGATCGTAACCCTATTATCTAATTTTTAGCGCTTATTTCACTGCTACTAATAATTGGCGGACTTTTTCGAGCAATGGCTCAAATGAAAGCTTGTAACTATCTCGACCCCCATCAAAATACCTATTGAATTTTAAATCAAATTGTTTGGGTCAAATCGGCCAAAAATCTGACATAGCATCTATAAGACTACGCGCGCTCGCACTTGACATCTAATGCAAACCAATTTCCTGAGCCAATCAGCGTTGTTTATCAGCACATCCCTCCCTAGCCTTTAGTCAAGGCGCACGCGGTACCCCCAGAAGGTCAAGCACGACCGCAAGTATCACGCACGAAAAAAGACCAGCGCGAGCGGCGGAGCCGCGAAGCGCCTTTAGCAGACTGTGAGAGCACGAACAAAAGTGGGAAGTCCTTAACGTTGGGAGCTGCATTATTTCATGAAAATTACGGATTTGTGAAGAATATATGACGATCAAAACCCACCGCAGAAAAACATATGCTGCCATGGAATGTGAATCTGTTGAAATTGGTGCTTTCTTGCAGGTAAGATTTGAGTTATGAAGCTGTGAAAATTTTCCGCCCCAGAAATGTACCCTGATGTCCAGAGAACGTCACTGTAGTACAACACGAAAGTGTAAGGCCGCCAGGGCTAGGTTGAGCCCCTGACAAGAGGTAATCAAACGATCACACTCGCCCTCTCGTGGTGACGGCATGCACCTCAGGTCACCCCAAGTGACCCACTCCACAAGCAGGGCACTGGGGGCTTACCCGGGTGAGCCCCGTCGAAGCTATTCGAACGTATCGGGGCAGACCAGGGTCGACCCTGGCCTGGGAAGCTAAACGAACGCACCCAGTATGGTGCAATAAAAAGTCACGTGCTGAGGGCAATACACAGAAGGTGCATATTTTTTTATATGAATAACTAATTAGATAAATGACTTTATTTCAACTGCAGAGGGGGCTATGTGGCGCGCCACAAATAAATTAAACTCCCCGAAGCTAGCATGCAGCAGTAGAACAGCCAATAACGTAAACAAAATCCGCAAAAATACTTAAAAAGCCTTGAAAACTCTCAGATATGTTTTTGGATCACCAACCTTCAGATTTCTTTTGATATTTTGGCAGGTCAGTTTTTTGAAATTTATGTTTTGCTAATTTACCCCAGAAAGTAACACCACCCGAAATTTATTTTTCCTTACGGACATTGTGCTGCCAAGTAGAACCAACACCAAAGCCGTTTATTTAAGTCTCCTCAAAAGTTACTTGTCATAAACTCAATGTACAACAATTTCTGTTTAAATTTTTTTGGGGGGAAGGGGGTGTAAGGGGAATCACGGGAAGTCACTCAACCAGAGCGGCGTGGCCCCATTCAGAACACACCACCCTTGTTGCCCAAATTTAAATTTTAGAGTACACTTCACTTTCAGTTATTATTGTGTCCGGTTGTAATTCGACGAGTTGATAAGCGATAAACGAAGAGTGCGCCCTCTTTTGTTTGCTACAATTGCTGAGGGAAGTCAACATGATAGGATAGGACACGTGGTGGAAAAAAATATCTAAACATTTTGGGGTTAACAAATAATGGAGGCCTATTTCCAAAGTTCCTTTGCTTGCTTGTTTGTTTATATTTCTTTTGTTCTGTTTAATTTGTTTAATAGTTTTTTTGTTAATAAAGTATAATTTATTTTTGTTTGGAGTTTTCATTTTGAATTTGTAACACGCATTTTTAACTTTATAACAGGCATTTTGAATTTGTAAAAAGTCAGTTTTGTAACTGATTTGGATCACCCCAACTGAATGAAATAAATAAATAGATGGGCCTTACTCATCATAAACATAATTGTTGCTTTGTTTTAACATTCTTTAAAAAAAACATTAAAAAACATTTTTCACTTTTAGTTACATGTTTTCAGCATATAAATCGTAACGCCCAATGAATAAATAAAGTACCGGTGAGCTATTTCATTTTATTTTTTCATTATTATTATTACTATTATTTTTTTCGCTTTGATATCGCCTATTTCTTGTTAAAGTCATGTTCGGAGTGTACGGTATCCTTTGTTATTGGACCATGTTAATTGGGGTGACTTTCGGTGCGGATGACTGCCGTGTTTAGAGAACTAGAAGCTTTGAAATGGTGTTGGGTTTTGCTACTGAGTCGGCTATAAGGCCCTGCTAGCTTGAATGATTACTTTTTTCTCCAGCCGATTGCGATTCCGCGATAAACCCCCTTCAATACAATCCCAACAAAAAATCTAAATATGATTGGCAAAGTAGCGTGAAGTGGTGGTGACTCGTCAGGCTAAAACGTCATTAAGATCCTGTTGTTTCCTTCATAATCAAGGTCTTAGGGGATCAAAGGGGGCCGGTCGATGAGCCGATGGAGATCAAAGGCACCGCCACGCTTGGGCGGTCTTTTTGGCTGCTTTGCGGTGCTTTGGATCAGGCCGCGTCATGAGGCCCTGCGGGCTTGTCGGTTCGCTTTACCGGATACGTACGGTACACAACACGGGGTGGAGATGTTTGCGCAACTGGGTCTAGAGAACCGACCCGCGGCACACGAGGCCTTGCGATGTTTTTTCGGTTTTTCCTCGGAGTGGGGTTTTGGCTGTGGGTTTGTTTATGCGTGGTTTATTAGTGTGAACTTAATCATAGATTGTTATTTATTTCGGAGAATGCGAACAGTTATAATTGAATTCGAGGTTATAGCCCATTTTCAGACTCATTGTTTATTAGAGTAGAATGGAAATGCAATGGAGGAGAGTTGAATTTGTCAAAATGTTTTAGGCGTCAAGTTCGATACAATGATCATTCAATCGCAGAGGCAAGTAAGATCTTAGACAAGACGACAAGACTAGGACACTTACTTACCTCAATTACTCCTTGGGTTTACAAAATGGGAATAGTGTAAAAATCAAAATGATTTGAAAAGGAGGTATGCTAGAATTTGTAAGCATTTTTACTAGCATTTTATCCCAGTACATCATAACAATAAAAAATGTCGATGTAAAAAGATTACGTGACTTCTGGTGGTAGATGTTGACAGAGAGATGCCACAAGGTGCTAAAAAGGTCTATAAATACAATTGCATTTGTGTTATTTTAAATGATGTTACCAAGGATCTGCAAAAATATCCTTGATCTTGCAAATATTACGTTCACTATACAGACCAACTTGGTCTTATTTAAAGGGTCATTTATTTCGGGGTTCAACTATTTTCCAACACCACTCTGTTTATAATAACAACAGTGGAAATAGTACAGCACAGTTACTATAATTCGAATCGTATTAACACACCACACTCTTCAATTTACAATAAGTCAACAGATACAACGTCACTGGACGGGACAGCACCAACATTTATTATCCTATCCTTACAGAGAGTAGACCTACTTCTTCTTCTATGATATTAGTTTGAACATTCGGGTGGGACAACAAATACATCAGGGGGTAAAGAACTCATTACAATAATTATTAACATTAATTGGTCAAGTTAACAGGTTTAGTTTGTATCTAAGCAACGAATGTAACACGTACGTTTCGGCGGTCCTCGTTTATTCTGCGCAATCAAACACATCAATTGCCTGTCTCATTACCACACTGAGTTATCGCCCTTTCTGTGTGCGTTTGTAACTGAAAATGTAGACCTACCCACGTTTCGTGTACCAAACCCTTTTTTATCAAAGAGCACCGCCTAATGTGCGTTCTTGGCATGTTTTTAAAGACCAAGATCACCAAGTCTAAAGTCTCCTCTTATTGAAGGTTCTTAACACACTTCACACACGATTAATTCCCATACCTTGAACGCGATGACGAATGTCACATTCACATTCGATGTCGGCTGAAAAAAATACATGTTTAATCGGGCAAACGGTCCTGGTCGGGTTTTTTTTTTTTTTTTTTTTTGGCGAAAGAACAGAAAAAATCTGCCATATAAAATCGAAATCAACCTGACTTATTTTCTATCATTGTGCAACTCAAGTCCGTGCACGGCCATGGAACGGATGTGGGGCGAGCTGTAAAGACTAGCGGTATAGCTGATATCTACAGACGGGAAGCGGCTGGCTTTGATCCACAAACGCAATTACGCGGGCCAGCGTACAGTTAAGGATAATTACCACGGGTCCTGCCCCGCAATTACTGCGACCCAGAATTAAGCCTTGGCTATACTTTGGCACTGCTGTCCTGCAATATAGTTTGGATGTCAACCTATTCGATGTTTTAATAGGGTGATCTATTTGGGGGTTTCTTTTCTAAGAGAGTTTGGCCCAAGTAACATCGCGATCTGATCCGGTTAACTCCCAGGAGACGGGGCGTGCCCGGTTTTGAATGTGCAACAACAACTAGTATACATCTGATGTAACTTGAGGGCGCCCTTGATATCCACTCCCAAGGTTGCAATTTTGTATCGTTTGGATTTGTCGATCAATCTGTTTTGATGTGAAATGGTTTATTGAAATAAAAATCCAGCTCATCGCCACTAGGCTGAATAACATGACTTGTACAAACTTTTAAAAACATTAGAAGACATGTACATACTAAAACCACTTAAACCCTTATTATAAGGTGCTACATGGGTCTCGGAATTCAAAACTTTCAATAACCTCTCTTAATGTATTTTTTGTTTTTATACTAAGCGCATTGAGTACCTTGTTCGCAGATACGTGCGTTATATAAGACTTTGATATTACTACTAAGGGAATTAATGGCTGGTGAAGAGGTTTTCAACTAGTGGTTTAATCCCAATGAGGCTGGGGTTCTTGATAGATTTACCGAGACGAAGTCGAGGTAAATTATCAATAGCCAGGCCTCGGCGGGTTTAAACCACTAGTTGAAACCGATTCATACACACTTTGATTCCCATTCATAAATACCTTTTCGGTCAAAGACATCAACACTTTTTAGTCAAAAAGTAAAATAAATGCAAAAATTATAATTGTTCAATGATTCATTTCAACACAACACCCCTCCAGCTATGAAGTGGTAAGGCCCTCGAGTAAACAACTTATAAAGAGATTGCTGTGCGCGTCGCGCGTATCGCGTGATGTGGCACAATTGTTTCAGCCGTTGCTCTCGACCAATAAGAATGAAGAAACTGCCTTATAAGAACAGGTGTCACACCCATGTTTCAACACTTTTTACTGGTCATAAACAAAGGTTTATACACACCCACGTGACGCGCTCTCCACCAATAGGAGAGCAAAACTGCCTGAGGTATTTATGAATATTGTTTAAAACTTGATCAATTGTTCTATGGTATATAGACCGTCTTGTATTCAAGTACGATGCAGTTTATTAGGTGAATGTGGTCAATCATGCTACATTCGGTATTGAATGAACAAAAATAAGTGAACACTCATCCACAGAGTACAACCATGCTCACGAAAATGTATCGATATAAACCACAAGGGAAACTGACTGGGTAAATTTTGAAATGATTTTTGGGGTTGAACAAAGAATTGACTAGAGTGGGATTCGAACCAACGGTCGTTGATTCGAATCCCACTCTAGGATTCGAACCAACGGTCGTTGGTTCGAATCCCACTCTAGTCAATTCTTTGTTCAACCCCAAAAATGTATCGAGATAAATATAAAGAGCTCTATAAATGAAGTCTCTCATGAGCTGAACTTCAACTGAGTGACACTCTCTCTATCTTGATTGTGAACCATAGATAGGTTGTAGTGTGGCAAGGGTGAGGGTCTCGCACTCAGTAACCATGTAGTAATCAAGCCGTCAATCAGTGCAAAAAGATGTATATCCTTTATACTATTATTTACTACAACTCAAACACAAATATTTGGTATGGGCACCAGGGCCTAGTCAACATAAGTTACATAAACATGAAATGAGAGACAAATCAATGGTCATCATGCATACGACGTTGGCAATCCAGAGCCGACTGCGTGTGTGTGCTCAGTCGTCGTTCTCACTAATGTTTTTTATGCTTTATTAATTGGTAGGCGACTGTGGGTAATGTTGACAACCAGCATCGGCGTAAAAGTGTACAAAGCCTGATGGCGACCTTTTAAAGGCACAAGACACCTTTTGTTTTTCAACATAACATGCATAAAATAACAAACCTGTGAAAGTGTTGGCTCGATTGGTTATCGAAGTAGCAGGAAAATAATGGAAGAAGACAGATAAAAAAAACTTGTTTCACAAACTGTGTTTGATTTCAGGTGCATACTAAAAGGCTTCAGATCCAAAGTCTTTTTTTTTTATTTTAGTGAGAAAAAATACATCTTTCTCAAAAACTATTCAGAGGGAGCCGTTTCTCACAATGTTTTCCCATCAACAGCTCTCCATTGCTCGTTGCGAAGTAAGTTTTTACGCTAACAATTATTTTGACTAATTACCAAAAGTGTCCAGTGCCTTTAAAACACAAAGACCTTTGCTCAAATAATGGCTCGGGCTGGCCTCCAAGCTTTCAGTACACAGTTTTTAGGTTCCAACACGGTACTATCATGGAGATAGCTATATTTCTACCTCTGTAGTTGCATCAAGTTAAAGTTTATATGGCTTGATCACGGTGTGCGATATAGGGCCTTCTCATTAGGTGTTATCTTAAGCAATCACTAGGTTGAAGTTTCCATTGTACTCCTGGACAACAATTTGCACCTAATTACACTCTGCACGTCAATCATACACTACACGTAACCCACCTCATGCCCCACAAACGACCCCGAAACTTCAACAGCCATTCACTGAAAAGTAGTCTCTGACAGTTGACGAATGGCTGACCGCTGTATAGCCATGACTGTTGTAACGATGGCGTTGATTGGCCAGTGCGTTCACACCTTATTGACTCGCCTGTCAAAGAGCACCCCCGCCCTAAACGTCGTTGATTGACAACCTGTCTGTGTGCAGGTGGCAACTGATACGCGGGTGGAGCAACTCGACAATTGTTGACTTAGCCCCTGCCTCTGATGTTCGCCGTGCTATGGCTCAACATGCTTTGGGGGGATTCACGGCAAAGAAATCGCTTTTGTCCGCAGCAGGAGTTGATGAAATGCAACCCGTAGGATCCCCAAATCGTGGTGGCTGGCTGCCAGGCCCTGGATAAGTGAACACTATACTTGGTTGAGCTGCCCCGCACATTCGTTCCTTCTTTTGGATTAGAGAGCTTTGGAGCTTGACAAAAGGGTGTGAATTGATGACTTGGCTTTTAACAAAATGAAACGTTAACAAGGAAATGATAGAGGGGAAAAGAACCGTCAAATGGGAGGGATAACTATCGAAATATGGGGCAAATGGGTTCTTGGAGCATGGGGGTGAGACCAGTTTTAATTGGTCTTTAGATGGGTTGTGAGAAAGGACCACGAAAACAGGACTGGTAATGGGGCCATGACTGCACACTTCAACCATTCGTTATAATAAGACATAGGAAACAGTATTACTCTATAAAAAAAAATATAGAAAAATAGCATAGCTCGCACACTGGTTTAAAGAAACTGGACACTATTACTAATAGTGTCCAGTTTCTTTAAACCAGTGTGCGAGCTATGCTATTTTTCTATATTTTATACATATGTTGAGATACCCCAACTGTGAAGGCTAGTCTTTGACAATCACTAATAGTATTAGTGATTGTCAAAGACTAGCCTTCACAGTGGGGTATCTCAACATATGCATAAAATAACAAACCTGTGGAAAATTTGATCTCAATCGGTCGTCGAAGTTGCGAGATAAGAGAAAATACACCCTTCTGTAACGCGAAGTTGTGTGCTTTCAGATGCTTGATTTCGAGACCTCAAAAAATTCTAAATCTGAGGTCTCGAAATCAAATTCGTGGAAAATTACTTCTTTCTCAAAAACTACTTCACTTAAAGCCATTGGACACTTTCGGTAAACAGTGTTGTCCAAAGGCCCACACTTCGTGTATCACAACTTATATATTAAATAACAAACCTGTGAAAATTTAGGCTCAATCGGTCATAGTCGGGAGAAAATAACGGGAAAACCCTACCACCTTTGTTTTCGCACGTTTCGCCGTGTCATGACATGGGTTTAAAAAAGTCCGTAATTCTCGATATCGAGAGTTGATAATTGTGTTAATGTTTTCTCAAAAAGTAAAGCATTTCATGGAATAATATTTTAAGAGAAGTCTTTACCTTCTGTAAACCCTGTAAATTATTTGTAAATCTGTGAACTTTTATTTTTTGTTCTGTTCCGAAAGTGTCCAATGGCTTTAAGAGGGAGCCGTTTCTCACAATGTTTTATACTATCAACCTCTCCCCATTACTCGTTACAAAGAAAGGTTTTGTGCTAATAATTATTTTGAGTAATCACCAATAGTGTCCACTGCCTTTAAAAGCACCACAATTATTAAAAATTACAACAGGTAGATACAAGTATTGCACAAGAAACATTGCACAAAGATTTAAGAATTAAATCCACATACACCCAGTCTGGCCATGTAGACAACAAGATACAAAAAATATTAAATGCTCGTAACAATCCAACAATATAAGGCAAAACAAAAAATACCATTCAGTTGATCGTCCAAAGAGAACAATTTCTGCATTTCCTATTTAACTTATTTATCTAAAAAGAACGTGTAACTATACATAAAGTATGTGGTGACTTTAACGTAAAGAATTTGTAGCCAGTTTTAATACAAAATGCTTGGCTGCCACCTTTGAACAAATAAACAATTAAAAAAGGCCTTCATCCTCCTCTTTTTCAAAAAACCCGGACGATCAACTGGTAGTTTTTGTCACTTGGCCAAAATGTTAAAATCTATTGGATCAACAAATCTTTAGTACCTCACCACTCCAGCCTTCATTTGTGTTTTGAAATTACTAAAGTTTGTTTGTTTGTGTGTTTATTTGTTTGTTTGTTTGTTTGTTTGGTTTATTTCCATTTGCACAACTTGAAAACATACTTAAAACATCAACAGTAATAATAGACAAGAAAAACGTAACAAAACAGGTACAATTGGAGTTAACATCCTGATGAGGTGTAATCCACTGTGGTGGAGTACCTAGACTGATATTGTTCAACAATTAAAAGTGATGGTCTGTGAGTCACTGCATGTATTATGTCACTTGTTCTCAAGGCGACTTTTGAGCTCAAATTGTCGTCAACAAACATAAAACAGCCTTGGTAAAGTAATAAGAGAGCTCGTTTTTTTTTATGTTTTTCTTTTTTACTTCTGTTTCAAAAAGGTTAGGTTTATAATTTGTTTAAAAAATTGCATTATCTGGTTTTCTTGTGTAATTTCTTTAAATTACGCAATCAGTGCGGGGTCAAATTGGAATGGGTCAAGATTTTTTAAATTTTTTCTTTTACAATCTCTATGTCCATTTATTTTGGCTTGTGTTCCTCGCTTGAATTTGTCGGTGCGGCTTGCAGACGGGACGAATTATTAATGTAGACTGATCTTTAAAAAACTAATACACAACAACTGCTCTTCTACACGGACGTCACATATCCTTTAGGCTTCGGGTTCCTCTAAAACCATGGAGAAAACTACAACAAAGACCCCCTCCCCTCCCCCTCCCCTCCCTCTCTCGCTCTACGACCACAAGGCTTCAAACCAAACGTCTCTTTCATGAGCAGTGATTCACTTCTCCCAGGCACTGAATCGTTTCTTATCACATTACACTCACAAAATGAACACAGTCCGTGCGGATGGCTTATTTTCTCAAGCAACGATCTTAAAATACAAGCGACTGATTTATATTTTGTGGGTGGAAGAGTCCATGACTATTAAACCAAAATTTAATTTTATAAATATGTACAGCACGCATCTCAGAGCAGCATCATCACACCAGCTAGATAATATTTGGGTTGTCCTGTCTGATATAACAACGACTGCATTAACACACATGGAATATGATTATTAATAAGCCGAAATAACTCGTCAACCCACCCGGATTGTTGGGGGGGGGGGAGCGATGGCCCAGGAAGGAATTGATCCGCTCGGGCGCTAGTTCTGCAATCGCCAAGCCGAAATTAATTTCCGAAGTCGGTATGCGCACAATCGGGTAATTGCCACCGGCAATTAGAAATGCACCGGCCCCCCTATCAGCGGCAAAAAGCTTATGGTCTCCCGCGACTGGGGAATGTAGAGGGATCTTTAAATTCTGGCTGGTCGTAATTGCAACGGGGAAAGGGAAATATCTTCTTCTTTTTCCGGGGGAGAAGCATTTTTTGGTGGGGAAAGATTTCGGGACACCTTGAGTTTTCATAATGGTGATTGCCATATTGATTTTGAAATACAAGTATGGATTTGTGCAGTGGCTTTATTTTTATGGCAGCTGTCCTGCGCAACTTAAGTTTTAAGTTTGTTTTGTTGCATAAACAAGTAACACATGCCTATATGCTGAAATTAAGTGTGACATATTATAGTTGGAGTTTGTTCAATCCATGCCATGTATAAGGCCGGTCTAGGACGGAAGCTAAACCAACTGAACTTTTTCATCAGAGGTGTGAGGCCGGACGCTTTTTAAAGCTACCCCCCCCCCCCCACCCCCAACACTGCCCAGCCCAGATCACACCATTAAACTAGCATTGGTGTCATTTTCCTTAAAATTGAGCTATATTCAAGAGAAAGAACTATGGGTCCCATCGGCCCTGAACACACCTTTAAATCACTAGCACTGAAAGGCAGTGGACACATTGGTAATTACTAAAACACTTATTAGCATAAAACATTACTTGGTGACGAGTAACGGGGAGCTGTTGAGAGTTTAAAACATTGTGAGAAACGGCTCCCTCTGAAGTAACGTAGTTTTCGAGAAAGGAGTAATTTTCCACGAATTTTATTTCGAGACCTCAGAATGCACGCAACTTCGTATGACAATGGTGTTTTTTGTTTGAATCTTGCAACTTTGACGACCAATTGAGCTCAAATCTTCACAGGTTTGTTATTTTATGCATATGTTGAGATACACCAAGTGAGAAGACTGGTCTTTGACAATTACCAATAGTGTCCAGTGTCTTTCACTTTGTTTAAATGATTTATGTTTCAATATTCCTGATTTCTCTAGTAACGTTCGAGAAAAAGAAAATAGCTGCATCAGCCGCCCCCCCCCCCCACCCTCCCCCTCGTATTCAACCTATTCGTGACGTAATAATTTTTCCCATATTATGTAGCCGAACGTCCATGTTAGTCATCAAAGCACGAAGGTAAAAAATGGTCATAGCGTTGGTCATAGAATCACCCACTTCACGGGTGAGCATTTACCCGTGGTGCGACCCATCAGTCCATGCACAGTGAAGGGGAATTTACCCCGGTCTATTGTGGGTGCATTTTACACCTTGTTACGGGCAGTGACACCTATTGTCAGCCGTAATTACCTCCTTCACGAAGGGGTACAATGCAAGGCTGGACAGGCGGCCTACGCAAAGGGCACTAAGTAGACACATTAAGATCGGAGTTTTTCACGGGCGGTAACCGTCTGTGTGTTTGCCTACTTGATGGAGTTACTAGCTATAAATGAGCCCCTAAATGACAAGTATTCATGGGGTTTAATGAAAGACTTAATTTATAAAGCAGTCGAAAACTTATCTGTATGTTTAGGGGTGGAGCACTGGGGTAACCTTGTTTGGTTTTGTTGGTTCCAGAATCAGCTTGATCGTTTCAGAATGAGTCATTTTGAAAAACCACACACACTGAAAGTTGTTTACCATTTTAACCGTTTCATCCATGAATTTAAAAGCACAAGTAAGTTGGACGAGCGTTTTTGGTTGTTGATTTTTCTTCAAAATGTTGTAAAATGTTGAAAACTGTTGTGGCGAGGAACGCCAGGCTCTGCGTAACTGGTGACCCGATGGTCCAGTTGTCACCACGGAGGGAGAGGTCTCGATGCGCCCTCAATGAACAGAGGACGTTTTACTCATCCTTTTAGCTCCTAAATCAAAACTCGTAATTCGTTGAGAAAAGTAATGAATCTTGTACAAGTATACTTCTTGGTAAAACTCCTATAATTTACCGGACAATTTAAAACCTCATTAAGGTATAGGAGCAGCTGCTGAAGCCTTTCGGCCTAGGCAAACGAATCCAATGACCTTTACTCATGTCCGTTCATGTGCGGCTCCTTGGGGCACAGGGTCTGGTTTTAATTTTGATATAATTAGTTCTGTGCCTAATTGAAGAAGAAATCGGGTACTCACCCTCCGATGCCAATTAAAGAACGACATTACCCAAATTGAGTATCTGATAATTACTCCAAGACATACAGATCTATACGCATTCCTAGTTTTAATTTATTGGTAAGAGCAAAGTATAATAAACGGTAATACCTGCGATAACAATTTGAACTCATATTAAAAAAAGAGTCAATGACCCTAGCATATCTTGAAAGCTAAATGATAACACACCACACATTTTGTGTTTATGTGTGTTGTGTTGTCATTTTAGCCTTCGAGGAAGACTGCTATATTATGGTAGAAACGTCATGCCATTACCCACTTGTTTGCATTTAGTAATGCACCAACGCCCGGTCCTCTAGGCTGGTAAGCATTTTGCTACAGTTGTTTAATATATATTTACTCATTTGTATACTTGTTAGAAATGCCAAATTAAATAACTTGTTGGTGTTGTAAGTTATTTTGGTTACGTGAACATAGTTGAGCAGGTCTGTGCTGGTTAATAGGCCCCCCTAAAATATTAAGCGAAATGCATATAAAATGACGTGAATTTCTGGGTGAATTTTACTTAAAGGTTAATATTAATATTTTTGATTCTAAGTTATTTGTGTAAAATTATTTTTATTTTTAACTTCACGGCAACTGACACAACCCATGATTGCAATTATGCATATAGAACTAAAAAATGAAATACTTCTTTTAGGTTTGTCGGTATTCATAACCCGATTCTAAACCCTGTTTCAACCATGGTAGATACATTGTACGTGGAACAGATTTACAGAGTTTACATTAAAACCAAAAGAGCCAAGACGACTTGGGTCCGAGGAGAGTGTCTTGGGTACGCGGTTGTCTGGCCGTAAGTTGAGTCCATCAGACCCATGACCAGACAGTGAGTGACCGTAGCCCCCAACGGGGTGCCAATCGAGCAGCAACAAGTTCCCGCCTTCCCCTTGTTCGCTCTCTTGTCCTCGGTCTATTCATCCCAAGATGACTGTAATGATCCTATCAACGTTACGTCGCAGAACACCTTGCATTGTTTGGTTAAGACCAGTTTACTCTTCCTTTCCCTCCCCAGTCCATCCTTCCTTTCAACTCAGTAATTAAAGAAGCCAGCCCCTGATGAACCTGTCGGCAAAAAGTCCTCTGTGGTGATCTTGGAAGTTTTTCACAAGGCGGTGTCTGTTTGAGTCCGCGGATCTTATAATCCTGTCAAGACGCTCAAGCAGCTAATTGACAGCCGGGTGGTAATTAGCACACCCTTACTAAATTGGGTTGACCGTGGGATTAATAACAAAGTCAGTGGCGAGATTATGGTATTGTGTAAAGATGACATGTTGGAGAGAGAAGTAGACGGACCAATGGCAGTCTTTACTTCGGTGGTCCTTGAGTTCCTTATGGTTCGAATAGTTGAACTATAGATCTGAACTGGTCTGGGTTCACCATGCATGCATGGTGCAAGGTTTTTTTTCAAACCTTCATGGATGTTTTTTCAAAAGATGTTAAGTAGGGCATATTTGTCTTCGTAGGATCACTAGAAAGCCCACATTTCACTGGCCTGTGCTAAATAAACTATTTAATTCGGACCGGTCTTAACCAGTTGAGTCCGGTGTCCAAATCTTCGTGTTACTATAGTTTGATCCGACTTTAACCAACAATGTTCCGGTGAGTGAGCAGTGAACATTTTTTTGAAATATTTGTTGCTCAAACTGGTCCCGGTACTGAATAAAAAAAACCTGCGATGCGATGATTTCAGCAAGGTGGTAACAATGTAATCATAGAACAAGGACAATAAGAGATCAGTGGAATACCAAAACTCATAGCTTTAAACAAGCCTAAACGAGTCTTACTTGGAGGTGTGACCCTTTCAAGAATTTGATACATGCTCTTACATGCTATCAAATCTGTATATTTGTAAATCTGTAAATTGTAATTTCTATTCTTGTTGCATGTTGTTGCCATGCCTTTCATGTGTGTAATGTCATCTCCTTTACACAGGGAACACAAATTTTTATGTTTTTTTCTTGTTATGATGAAAATAAATACTTTTTATCTTAATCTAAATAAATCGGGGGAAGGTTACACTTGGTGATGTTACAAATTAAAATCAGACAAATGTAATATATAATGAGTGGGGTAGATGGCCTTAGCTTTCGATCCAAACCGGACCTTCTTCAGAGGCATAAAACAAGTACAGACAAATACATATCCATTTATAGAAAAAGAGAGGGGAAAGGGATTAAGGGAAAAACCAGAAAGAAGACAAATGTAATATGGATATTATGTCTTGTTGATTACAAGTTTAATGCAGAGGGGTTTATTTGCCCGAAATCGCGCACATTGGTTTGCCCAAGTTTGGACGGGAAGTTGCACTGAGCTACCTCTGTTGCATTCTATGATTGTGGGGAAAAACAATAAGTTCAAGTCCACTTCAGAATGTTTCCTTCTGGAATTGTATGCGTTTGGTTCACACAGTCAACCGGAAAAGACACCGTTTATGGGTTTTTTTTCTGACAAAAAAACAATGTGATATACTTTGCCACATTTTTATTGAGTGGCTATTAACCAAGAAATATATTTAAATGTGAGACACAAAAGTTCCTTTTTCTAAATTTTAACTAGAGGTCATAATACAGAATAGGCAACATCAACCGAACATGGTTAATTTGTACCGTGTGTGTGTAAAACCAATGTTTCTGGTTATACGATGCTATAAACTAACGATAAACTCAGCATTCATAAAAGAAAGCAAAGAATGCTTTTGGGGAAAAAATGAAATAATTTCAAGCTCGACTGAGTCATTTTAAGACAACTTCCACTGCTGTTTTTAAACAGCAAAGTTTTACGGGGTAAAATTTGTACTCGTCACAGTGGCTTTTAAAAACCGAAGTCCATTCAACAGCACAAGTAGACCCAGTTCAATCTAATGGACAATAAGGGGTGATAATGTACACTGGTTCCATAGCTGTCAATTACTCTGCGAACCATTCACGGGCGGGTACCACACAGGACACCGCCGCTCAACAGACAGGGGGGTTTGGAGTCTCTACATGTACCCTTTGAGGACGCCGACAGCCAGGCCCCCAATTGTCACTTGATAACTAGGCTTGTTATACGGGACAATAGACGTGGGTTTGCTGCACCAACCCACTGAGCTAGAACCCTTTGTTGGCTACACACACCCACAGCCCCCGGGACGACGGGTTCCAAGCTGGGCATGGGGACTGTGAATGGACCCGCTGACTTTCGGAAACCGTTGGATACGGAACTTTAAGCTTTTGTCGAGACGGCGAGGGGGAAGGGAAAACAGTCAGGATGTTTTGCATGTCGCAAAATAATAATTTAGATTTCATCATCTATTTTGGCTGGTGCATCGTCCTTGTCTGCGAAGCCGAAGAGGAATAACCCCCAGGCAAACAAGAAGACCATTTATATTTTAATAAGTTGTATTGTATTACCAAAGAGCAATGAACTCTATTACAGTGAAATAAAGTTGTATTGGTAATACTCTATCTACTGTAGATGTGGATACGTTCAATGTATACATAACAAAATGCACACAAAAACTATCAGTTGCTACTAAAAAAATAATCATTTGCGACTTAATACGGCCGGGCATTCAGTATTACACAAGCCTTTCAGTCTAAATGTGTCGCTATGCAAATTGCTTGACGAAATCGTTCTCTGCATATACAGTAAAAATGTCATGTACCGTGTGAATTATACATCATTGCTAATATCATATATAATACTATTCACAAATAACATTCATGGTTATTTCAGAATGGAGGTCGACACCCTAGCGGTCCCGCGCGACTCAAAAGCGGGGTCCAGACGACGGCTCGACGGGGGGAGAGCTGCCCGCCAAACAGACCAAATCCTGGGATTAAACCACGGCCTTGGTACGACCACACCGATAAGCCGATCGAATTCACCCCCAAAAATACATTTCCTGTCTCACAAGAAAGCAGAAAGAAATTGGTTGAGAAAAATAATTTCAAACTTCTGCGTTTGACTGACCCACTGGGGTTCAAAACCTCAATACACGGAGACCGTCCCAATGACATTCGGATCAGTGTTTTTATCTGTGATCAAAATTCTCGTTTAGATAAAAAACAGAGAGAAAAATGATTAGAGAGATTGTAAGGTTACAACTGATGAATGTGTGTCAGTGGGTGAAATAGTTGTAGAGTATCATAGAGAATTAGTGAGGGAGTGATACCCCTGAAGCCCCGGTCACTGACCCCTACTAGTACGGCCATATTTACTCGATGATGAGTTTGTTGTTGGGTAGAATAAAGTATAGCAGAATCGACCAGTTGAAAATACAGGCTCTTAATTGGCCAGACAGTGAGATAATTTAAAATCATTATTACGCGTACTCGTGAGTACAAGACGCCGGTCCTATTAGAATTATGCACCTTTCTTGTGACAGCAAAACTACATCTAATTATTGCTCTTCTATGTCGTCACACAAGCATCTCATTATGGGCTGGCAGTCAGCCTGAATACTCCCGACCAATCAGAACCCTCCATTGTCGGCACCACTTCCTTTGATTTTCAGCAATCCAATTATTTGTTTACACAAAAGTGGTGCGGACCTATTACTTGGTTAACTTCACCGCCTTTTGTCCCGCCCCTACCGTCCCTACTCATAATCAACATTATTTTTCGTGTCAACAAATACCCAGCAGGATCGTTGTCAGAGGCTAATGGGTCTGGTTTCCTTTCAGGACGGCCGCTGCGCACGCTGATTGGCTGTCGGTATATATCAAAGGGTGGCGAGTTGACAGCTGATTGGCCGGCGGTAGATGAAAGAAACACTCAACGATCGTATGTGGCTGTGCGCTCATTCACACGCGCTGTACAAATACGACAAGCGTAGTGTGCCGTGGGTTATAGTCGTTGACTAGACTTTGGTGGATGCACACTATTATATCGCTAGCTGGCTTCGTGTGTACTACTGAACTTATTTCTCTCGTAATATTCCACTCGTTCTCCGTTTTGTCTTGGAGACTTTTAGTGATTCAACATGCCTGAAGTGGAGTGTTCCTCGCAATTCTTGCAGGTTGGTGTTTTAATTAAACAATCTATTTTAAAAAGAAGTGTTCGAATAAAAACGTGTGTGTGTTTACAATTCATAAACATGATATCGCTGCTCAATATATAATAAATGCTGCGCTTGTCTCGGTCATACATTTTTAGTATTATCGTATAAATAATGGCCATTGGCCTGGGTGAATCTTATTTTCAAAATGTTTACAGGCAAATTGTAAACATGAACGTTGCTATTAGGAGCAAAATCCCTGGCTTTCTTTTTTAGTCTAGCGGCCATGCATGTTGAAGGAAATTAACAACTGCTGCATCGGCAAGTGGTCACAACTCCGATGTGAAGTAAAAGTTCTCTGTCCAGCATATTGTTATTGTCGTTTTATTTCCCATTTATATCGTAAACGATTATTAATTTTGTTTCCCCTGTTTTTCTTTCTTTCTCCAGTTACCGGAAAAATGTCCAGGCGATTTCAACAAGCCCAGCCCACTGGCTCTTCTTGCTGCGACGTGTAACAAGATCGGCGGGCCCGACCCTGGCGTTTCCAAGCCCGCTGTGCCGGTCCAGCAGACGGCACCCCGACCGCTGCTCCAGGCCGAGAGAGTCCCGGGTTACTACCACCAGGCACACCCGTCACCGCCGGTCCTCGGCTCTACGGTCATCCCATCACCCCGTCACGGTCTCAACCCAACACAACCAGCGAGGTGTGAACTTCCCCCTACCCCACCAGCCGAGCCGTTTCCGGGCTGTATGCCGACTGTGCTGCCGCACTACCCGGCAGGTGCAACGACGGTCTGTCCCCACTCAGTCGCCGCAGCTGCAGCCTACTTCAACGCTTTTCACCCGCCAGCTTCAACGTGCCACATGGCATTGCCACAGTTTTCTGCTGGACTAACTACAAGTCATTGCCACGGATTAGAACAATTATCGTATCTCCCAACCCCGGGGATGCTATCACCGCCACATCATGCTCTTCATGTTCCTCTGTCAGTTCAACCAGCCACCGAGGAGATTCCATGGTGGAGTGTATCCAGCCCTAGTCACCCGGTGCCCTCATCGCCTCTGACACCCCCATCTCCCGGACTATGCAACTATGCCGGCCCAATTTATCACCAACACTCTAGCGGCTATTCCCCTTACCAATACACCGGACTCTTTGAACATAAGTCATCCCTTGCAAAGCTTACAGCCAGACGATGCCGAAGATGCAGGTGTCCCAACTGTCAGAACGCCAGTAACTCCGGGGAGAGAACCAAAAGAAAGGAACACATCTGCCACATCCCGGGGTGTGGTAAGGTGTACGGCAAGACATCACATCTGAAAGCTCATCTCCGGTGGCACTCGGGGGAACGACCCTTCGTCTGTAACTGGCTTTTCTGCGGGAAGAGTTTCACCCGGTCGGACGAGCTGCAGAGGCATCTCCGTACACACACTGGGGAGAAGCGCTTCATCTGCCCGGACTGTGGAAAGCGTTTCATGAGGAGTGATCACCTTGCCAAACATCTTAAGACCCATTCCTTGAAGAAGACAGAGAACTCTAAACTCATTGATGAAGAGGAGGACGAAGATCTTCAAGATGAGATCTTGGATGTAACTTCATGAACTTGGAACAATAACTAGAAAGGCTGAATTTATTGACAATCTAAAGGATGTTGCATTGTATTAAGTTTATTTGAATTCAACTCAGTTTTTGTTTGTTGCCAAATCATATTTCATTGCCAAAACTATCAATCTTTGAAGTTATCTGCTACCCAATTCAGTTGATTCATTCTACAAACAGTTGCTTTATTGTCATGTTCGGGAGAATTTTTTTGTTAAAAGGTTCAAGAGTAATGCACTGTTTATAAAACAAAATGGGCTGTCAAAAGGATGCCCATGTTTTTTTTTTACATTCTTCAAGAATGAAAAATATTCACAGTTTCAATTTTCTGGACTATGTGTCGCACACAAGATTTTCAACCGTTTTAAAGAAAATGCAATGAGTTTTATGTTTATATTGTTAATTTTCCTGTGGAATATTTTGAATAAATTAAATTATTATAGAGTAATGTCATCGAAAGAAAACTTGGTTGTTACATTGTATTTTTTGTTCTGATCTTAGGTTTATTTATAATGCAGTACTAAGGTTGGAAATTCATACGGTTTTAGAAATGAGCTTATACAACAGGAGTTTTGTTTCTCAAAAAATCAACCCATGGTTTTGTTTTAGGACTACATGTACATGCGCAGCTATTCACACATTTTCAAATCATTTAGGATCGGAGGGATTGCGTAGTTTGCCGAATTCATGAGAACTTGAATTTTGTTTTTAAACCAATACCACATCTTAGTTGAAGAGTCTAGGTATTTTTTTAGCAATACAAAACAATTTATATTAAAACTCACAATTTGAAAATAATGGTGGTACATGTAGAAAGCTATGACTTGGTGCTGTAGTTTTTGAGAAGTCAAGAAAATGATTTTTGTCTCTAATGACGAACATGATATTCAAATTGCAGTATAGAAATGGATGTGGTAAATTCGACACCCAATTGAGAGACTTGCAATTGAATGGTCATGTCTACTTTACTAGGACTTGCCAAAATATTGAAAGCTTGAAGACCAGAACCATTGACTGACTGCAATGTACTAAACAAATTTAGGACTCGCCATCCCGAACCGCAATTATGAGCTCTCCTGTGACTTATGGTCTACATAAACTCGATACTCATTTCTTTATCTATGCTTTTTAACAAGTACGCCATAATTCTTTAGAACAATGTGTTTTTTGTGTACGTTATTTGAATGGAACATTCGTGCAAACCAATTAAGACCATAACAATCTTTTTTAAAGGCACTGGACACGCTGGAGTTGTTCAAAATACATTGACAAAAGGTATCGAGGTCTCTCGTATTTATTTCAATGCGCTACAAAAAAGTATGGAAACTCGTTTGAATTCGGATAGTTTCGTAATCAGTTAGGTCAGTTTGAGATACCCACTACATGTAATAGGTCTTCAAGTTGAGTGAAAAATTATAATTCTACTTACAGGTCGACTCTTGTTACAACAAGCTCTGGACCTGGACAACATTTAATCTTTATGTTATGCTAAACAAAGAAACACTAAACATAGAAATGATAAAATGAGAATCTACTCTATAACCAAAACCTCTTTTGTCTTTCTCTTTATAAAGAGGGTTGAAAAGCGAAAGTAATTTAAACATTTTGGGGATTTCTTTTCACAAAAAACTTGCCACAGTCAAATTTATTGATCATATTAATCATTGAAGATCTGCTACCAAATTCATTCTACAAACAGTTGCTTTATTGTCAGGCTCGGGGAATTTTTTGTGTGAAAAGGTTCAAGAATAATACACGGTTTATGAAATAAAATGGGCTGTCAAAAGGAAGCTTCTGTTTTTACATTCTTCAAGAATGAAAAATATTCACAGTTTCAATTTTCTGGACTTGTGTCACACGCAAGATTTTCAACCGTTTTAAAAAATTCAAATGCAATTACCACGTTGCATTGAAATTCACGCTGTATTGTTCAAATTGTATGAAGAGATGCAATTATCCCGTAAAATCAAAGTAACTGTTCACCACCCCTGAAGTAAATCACTTTACAAGAATACATAATTCTGGTGGTCAGTGGACAAGTTCTATTCCTGTACTCTCTGGTCGGCACTTTCTTGTGATAGCACATCTAGATATTCATCTTCCCCCATAGATACGGTAATGTTCGCCCCGTAAGGTGTAGGGTGATCACGCTCAAACTGCCGCGAGATCTCGCGATAATACGCCGATCGATTGGCGGTCGCAGTGAGGGAGGAGGGGACGATGCTACACCATGGGCCCATTTCCATAGTTATAAAAAAGCAGCTAAGCGCATTAAAAGGATAAGGTTAACTACCATGTCTGAGTACAGTTTGTACAGCCTGCTCATTTCTGCTTAGCAGAGATGTGTCAAGCAGTATTTTCTGATGTAGTAAAGGTTTGCGGTAACACCCTGTACTGATAATCCCTTAATGAGTTGGGGTGGTTCAGAATGACTGTTGGTTTCAACTCGACGTTTCGATCAGTATGCTCTGATCGTTTTCTGCTTTAGCAGCCCTATGAAATTGGGCACAGGCGAAGACTCAAGCCTGGGCTTTAATGCCTGATCCCGCAACGATCATCTTCCCAACTTCTTCCCCCCTCCTCCAGCTTCATTAAGAATCACATTTAAGCCCAGGGTGTTTGGGGGGGGGGGGCCTTAGACCTCTCACTTCCGAAGTTTGTCCCGCGGCCGCACACTCAATATCAGTGTTTTGTAGACATTCAATTTGTTGCAATAGAACAAACGGCTTTGATGTGTGGGTTTTCAATTACAGTTAACCCAATGTCGCATGAAACAGATGACCTTTTCAGCAAGACTATTAAATATCATATGATATCTATCTAAGGATCGTCTGCTCAGAATTATAAGATGATTTGTGTACAATTTGTAAGTGTTTCGTGAAACATTGCCATAATGACCTGAGCAGACGATGTATAACTCACTCTATTGTTCATATACTATCGCCTCTTGATCTTAGAGTCATTTTTGTGTTGTAATTTCAGTAGATAAAATGGGAGAAAACAATGGTCAAACTTGATTTGTTGGGAGCAAAGCATGGGATGACACGCATCATGGTGACAGCCACCATTATCATAGGTTAATGCCTGGGACTCCGCCGGCATCAGAGACCAGTTTCCCGGTCATCGGGGGAGCCCCGACGCCTCGTGAAAACTCTCCTGTGGACTTTCTTTGTTGAATGCTTTCAAACTGGATTTATCATAAACTCACGTATCAAAACTGATTCGGCGTGTTTGTGCCTTCGAATTTTATAGCCTATAGTTTGTTCCAAGTGCATGCAGTTAGACTTGTGATATTAATGTTTCACACACTTGTCAATAGAGGGCAGTATTGGCTCATATTGCCAACTATCGTGCTCTGTAACGTGGTCTTTTGCCTTCGAGGTGACTCTCTTCAAATGTCCAACGATTTTACTCCTTTAAACACACAAAACCACCGTGTTCTAACAAATATTTCCCTTGTCTTAACTAGGTGTTGAGTCTTTTGTTAGCTGTTTTATTTTTATTTTTTTTAGGTGACCTCGTTATTTATTTATTTATTTATTTATTTATTTAATACATTTTTTATTTAGCTCTTGGTTATATGAGTCATAGTTGATTCATATCAACCATGTTTACATTAATATTTTAAACGCTGTTGTCTGAACTAGATGTTTGTTCTTTGAACTGATATACGAGTTGACGTCATATATAGCGCTATTTTAGGAAAAGCGGTGATTGAAGTAAACTTGGGCTCAATTGCTCAGAAATAATGAACAAGAAACCCATAGAATAGAATTGTGTGTGTTTTCAGAAGCCTGAATGGGAAAATGATGCTTCCTTATAGATCCACAGAAATTACTACTTTCCCAAAAAACTACGTGACTTCAAAGGGTGTGGTTTCTACCAATGTGTTAATATCAACAGCTTTCGGTAGTAACAAGCATTCTTTGAGAACCATTAATCACTTCGAAGTAATGTGGTTATGGGAAAAAGACACACGTTTTTATCCCCCAGAGTGTTATGTTGAGAAACGTTACTGTCAGAAATGTTTCTCATTTTCGGCGATGTCTCAAAAACGCTATAACCCTTTGAAATTAAAAAAGGGTCAGGTTAGTTTTATTGTATTTCTAAATTATGTTTATGTAATTAAAGCAAAATTAACGGAACTGTTCTAAAAAACAAGAATTGTGATGTATTGTCGGTGAACATGTTTTGGTAAACATGAGGTATGTGGTTCGTCAAGATAGCGACCGGGATTTAATTTTATTTATTTTCCATTTAATACATTTGTAATTATTTTTTAAGTATTATAATTTAACTGTTATTGTTTAACTATTTTGCTTAATGTAATTCTATTAACAACATCTATAAAGTTCACCCAATTTACAGATTCTGATCCGTAAATAAACTATCAATCAAGAGATCTGCAAACCCAGTTTCCCCATGTGACTTCTAACAACATTTCTATGGTCAACTGAACATGTTTTATAAATGGTTAGCACTATAACTTTGTACATGGTAAGCCGACAGTACCAACCATTGTCATACCACCAAATGCACAAATAAACACAAAATATGAACCGTGGGCCAACTCAAAGTTGTTCAACATTTTCACACCTTGGTTATCAAAATGTGTTAATATAAAATGATGACAACATGTATGAAATTATTCATACAATAACAATAATCATAATCCATAGCATTACTAAATTGAAGAAATTTGTTTAAAAAAAACATTGTTCTCTTCCAATTTATTGTTTAATGATTTTATATAAGTTGCCTTTGACGAAGGTCCGGTCTGAAATTGTTGTCTTATTCAGTGTATAACTCACACAAAAAAGGTAGTTTAAACAAATCTGTGCAAACGCGTTCAAAGATAATCGGTGAATAGAGACACACACATGATAGAAACACGCGATGACAAAAGACATAGATTCCCACCCCGGCGTGTAAGGGTGTTCGTGCCGCCAGCCGATGGTATTGGCACGGACAGTTCGGGGCGTTCTGGGGCCGGGCCGCAATCACACCCTATCCCTCCCCCACCTTCTTTTTCTATCGCTCACTCCCCGACCACGACTACCCCTACGGATGCTCAGGTGTTGGGTCGGTGTCAAGCCCGCGTGTCACCGCCCTGTGGACGGCATCACACCCTGGACTGAAGAGCGGCTGTGCGGGCTTCTTTTCTCATTCTTGTTTAAAATCTTGCTCCTTGTGTGGACACGCGCGGCTCGTGATTGCGAACTGCGAGAGCAGATGTTCACAATTATTCTTTGCTTTCATGTTTGATTATCCTCAGATTTCACACTTGGCTCAAACGCAGAAGCGTGTATTGAAAAAAGAAGAGCATGACGACGACCGTGATGCACTGTCATTGAAAAATAAATCTGTAAAATCAGTGCTTTGTGTTTGGAGACTCTAAGAAACTGACTACGGATGAAAGCTTTTCTGAAACATTTGAAATATGCATTTAATTCTCTTAGAAAAACAATACATATACAGCAGAGGCTGTCCAGGGATGGTCAACAAATCCCAATACTGTAATGTGCCCTAAAATTTAAATTTAAGTTGGGTAAAACGTAGAAAGGGTAAAACTTAGATGGCAAGTAACCAAATGGCTATTTTAAAATATCATAAACCAACAGTACTTCAAATTCATAAGATCATTATACAGAAAATTTTGATTAAAAGTAAAACATAAACGGCAAGTAAACAAATACAATGAAATTTACACAAACCAACGGTACTTAAAATCTTTAAACGCAAAATCACAAGTTGAAACATTATTCGTATTCTTGTGTGTGTTGTGCTCCCACAGACCTGTATTTCATATATCCTTTCTTCAAGAACTCACAAGTATGATTTGTATAAGTGATTGCGGATAGGCACTGGACTCGTTGGGTAATTGTCAAAGACCAGTATTCTTATTCTAAAATTACCCCTTTCTAAAAAAAAACCTACGTTACTCAATGGGAGTTGTTTCTCATAATGTTGTATACTTTCAACAGCTCATTTTGAGCGTCCAGTGCCTTTGCAATTGATAAAACGTAGGGAGGAAGAAAAATAACCAAAATGACCCTAATCCAGTTTTACGCTTGACCGTTTCTCGGCGTCCAGTCTAAAGCATTTAAACACTCAGTGTTTTAGCCACTTACGTTTTTATCTCCTTGTGCCCTATTTCCATCCCATTCATTGTTTGTTTCACAATCATAAATTTGCCCTATTTCTGTCTTTTTGTTTGTCCAAAACTAATGGCATAAAAGTTTGCGTTTTTCTTGGTCATTGTTGTATTTTTTTGTGCGAAAAATGTAGATTGGT
The DNA here is from genome assembly GCF_032118995.1 of Asterias amurensis. NCBI lineage: Eukaryota > Metazoa > Echinodermata > Asteroidea > Forcipulatida > Asteriidae > Asterias > Asterias amurensis. Next base: position 22,689,676 of record NC_092654.1, read on the forward strand.
GTGGTAGGATTTCATATGAATTGTCACTCTACTTTCCTGTGTACATTCGTCTGTCGGTCCGTGACTGCTATGCCAAGAAAAAACGAGGGGAAAATGGTGATTTTAACTTCAGACAGAACTTATTGTATTAAAACTCACGACTTCGACCGACAATCGCTTCAAAATAACACACAATTTCATTTCCTTTGGAAGAAAATAAACGCCTGTTTATGGCGAAACGATTTCACTGGTTACTTGGGAATACATGTTGTTTTACTTGGAATAAGTACATTTGTTCATGTCTGCAAATGATGCAACAACATTCAAACAAGACCACGTGTCCTCTACAACTTGGGTTTCCAAGTTCACTGAAATTGGCCGGTGTTGTTTTGTGTCAAACTCACCTTGCATCAATTCGCATTAAGATTTTATCTTAAAGCTTATTGAACCATTATAAAGAAATGAACTGCCATTTTTTGCCTTTTTGTCGGTACAAATTGCTGAGAAAGTTTCTGAAGCCAGCTGATTAAGCTTCTATTTTTGTTTTCATTCCAGAAACAAAAATCAAATCACGTTCAATACCTTTAAAGCTCGAAACAACTTTAGTACTTTACTGTGTTTAATGAAGTTGAAAAGTTGGTTTTGCATTTGTGTTAGCCCTATCCTTGAAAACGAGTTTGGTCGGTTTCTCTTTAAATTATTCACACAAAAATATTTTAACTGGTACGGACGGTACATATAACGAGGAATGATACATTGTTAACGGTTTGTTATATATAAAATAAAATAAAAGTGTTTATGAGCAATGTTACGTCATCAAATTATGATTGAGCGCAATGGTGACGACCCTTCACCTTGTCAATCCGATGTCCAGTTCAAGATTACATTTTGTTCCCAAAATAACATTTCAACTTCCGGTTTAAACCGGAAGTCAAGGTCACATTGGGTTCACACATTGAATTGCGTTTGTTGACGAAATAATTTGCTTCTAAAACTCATTGACGGGACTAATAATTCGTCATTAATTGCGGATTCTTACAGCAACATAGATGACACCCAATGTCGACACGAGTCTTGGCCCAAAACGTCTTGTGTTTCGACCACGCACTGCAACCACGGCGTTCTACTTCTCGCATTGTTGCCGCCATAACCATTCTTTAATCAGAGTCTTTGATGAATTTGTAAAACTTAGTTTGTTCTTCCGCCTTCCGTCAACAACTCTGTGTTTCTTTTCCCGAATTATACATTACTTCTTCCTGGTTGCATGCCATTGGAATGGTAGACATTATCAACCAGCTCTTTAGTGAATGGAATAGAACCAGCACCACACGCATGAATATGTAATCAATGAGTTTGTTCTTCCGTCTTTCGTCAACAACTCTGTTTTTCTTGTCCCGAATTATACATTACTTCTTCCTGGACGCAGGCCATTGGAATGGTAGACATTATCAACCAGTTCTTTAGTGAATGGAATAGAACCAGCACCACACGCACCGCACAACATTGGCTATCCGGCTAACAATCTAGTTATCCCGGTGCCTCAGGAGAAAGACAGAAAAAAATGCCGCAAATAAAAATTAAAAAATACCGTCTTGACAAAAAAAAATAAAAAATCCAATATAATAAGCTGACAATCGGCGACATCAGAGTGAATTCATATCGCGCTGTCGTTTTTATTTTATTTTATTTCATTTTCGGGGCTATTTTCGCTTCATCCATCACTGAGGCTTTTGTGGGGGACGGAAAGCGGTTAAGTTTCGCCATGGCTGTGGACATGCAGGGTGGTTATTGTTCAGGATCCATCACGCTCTGGCACGATACAAAAGGAGAGGCAGGCAAAATCAGCAAAGAGCAGGGGGAGATCAAAGGTTCGCCGCTTCACTGCCAATACCACGGGTTAAGGACTAACATCGCGGCGTTGAATCATCGTGTTCCAACTCACACAACATAAACCCATGGGGGATAGATATAAGAAACCTAGACGATGCTTTCTTTTTTTCTTCTTAAAATTAAGACTACGAGTGGGGGATTCTTCTTTCTCGAGTCGAAGAGGGAGGCAGGAACGTGTTCCTTACTCAGTCGAGACGGCATTGTTGTAATTGATTCATTTGATATTCCATCACGATTTTACCATTTTATACATTTGTAATTATGGAGAGTAAATGCAAGGTTGAGATATCCGTTGACTCATCAAGAGCGCCCCCTTTGATATTAAATTAAATATTTATTTGACGCGTGTCGCTAACAGAGAAGTCCACATAATTATTTATTTATTTATTTACTCTTCAGCTAGTATTTTTACAATTTAGCCCAATAACAAAAACAATAACGATTGATTACATTATGTTATGGATAGTGTCAGATATGGATCATCTGAAATACGATTTATATATTTATGTAGTGCCGCGTGTCGTCCGGAAGAATTTTCAAATATCCTTGAATTTATTTATTTATTTACTCTCCAGTTAATGTTGTCATGATTTAACTCATTTTAAAACACAAAAACGTTAGTTATATGAATTAAGTCAGTTTTGGATAATACCAGATATGGATGTATTTGAATTTAATATGAATTAAATATTTACGTTGTGTCGCCCAGAAGAAGTTCAAATATTCTTGAATTTTGTTATTTATTTATTCATTCTTCAGCTAATTTTTTTATGATTTAGCTCACACGACAAGGTTAGTTATTGATTATATCAGTTATGGATAATGTCAGTTAGTAATTTAAATTGTATAAACTATGTATATTTGTTGTCTTCTTTTCAAAGTCATTTTTAAAAGCAAAACAATTCTTGGATCTGCCTAGAGTAGCAAAACCTTTAGCGAGGAGAAAATCTGAGCACAAGTGGCTTGACCCAACGAATCCCAGGCGGAGACTCCTGGCTTAAGACTGAGCCTAACAAGGCGGCCGGCAGTCAACAATCAACTCGGCGGCCGGGGGAAGAGACAACTCTAAGCGCCTCGGAAAAGAGGCGGCACGGACGGGGAGAAGTAAGGGTAGTCAAAGGGAGCGCAGCGCCGCGTAAATTTCCCACTTTTAACGGCCAGTGATGCGGAAAGTTAGGTAATCCGGACTCTCTACCTCTGAAATACAAAATAGAAAAAAAGGAAGAGGGAAAAAAATTGTCGGCAGGCGTTTGTCATTTTTGAAAGCAGATTATGGAGTATTGGTTTTGAGTACATTGTCAAGTCGAGCCAAAGGGGGAAAAAGGGAGAAAATCTGAAGTATATTTCCCTCAAGGATAGAGATACTAGTGCTTCTTGGATTTAGCGGTGGTTTTTAAACACTGAGGCTGGTGACATGCAGAAAAAGTGACTCTTGTCATTATCTTATATTGATTATTTAATCATTTTATTGACTAAGTCAGTGAAGACTTGATTGGTTTTTGTGGGGGAAATTTGGTGTTTAATTAATACTAGTAGCATCCCCAGTGAGGCTTTGTAATAATGTGGGTCGAGGATTCGTCTATTTCTCATCAATCTTAGTCATCCTTCAACTTCAAGTTTCCAATAAAGAAATAGAAAATGATTAGAGCTATTTTAAAATCATAGCTAGCTGTTTGAAGACTTGTGGCAGATCATCCTCCATTGGCGTTGGTAGGAAACCATTTTGTTATGTTCCAATTGAAGCAGTTGGACCAGAACGAGGCTTGGTGGATGAAATAATCAAACGAAATTGTGAGAAACAAATAGAATGTTGTGTTTTACTCGAGCTTCCTATACGCCATTCCCCAACCCGCAAAAGGCATATTGCGTTCTTTTGACGGGTTCAACTCGACCGTATTCCAAACCAACATTTCAATTCCCACCATTGATCGGGCCCGTTACTAATGAGTTGAAATTAACGGACATAACGACTGTTTCATGATCTCGAAGCGTCCGGATGTAATTCAACGATGCTTTGTGATCCTGCGAAGTGATGTTCAAATCGTTGTAGATCTTCGCCAAGCCCCGATTGTGCGAAGTCTCAACGCGCGCACGCGCGTCGGCCCGGGCCTGTGAGCCAATCAGAGATGCGAATGTTGTTGCATTCTGGGTGATTTCCTCAGCGGAGTTTTGAACCATATAGACCTTAAAAGACAAGAAACAAAAACAACAGCTTTGCTTTTTATAAAGCCTACAATAGTCCAATTGCCACAAACGGTCCGAATCGGACATGCAAAAACTGTATTTTGTTTAACTCCACGTGGTCAGGTTGGCGTAGAGTCTTCCCTCGCCTTCCACCTCTAAGACCCCAGTTCGACTCATGCTGGGGCACACAATATGGATTGGGCTTTCAGTCCCTATACAAACGTGGATTTTTCCCTGGAATAAATCTCCATGAGTTTCCTCCCACACCTTAAATTTAAACTTCCTTCCTGGCTTTCTCTCATTTGAGTTATTGTCTATATACAGTGACTAAGTTCGCCATGGCTTCACAACCAGAATAAATGAAATGAAAGGAAATACCATCTTAAAGTTATAACGTGATCTCAATACTTTAAGGTTTATTTCACCAAACAAGTAGGGCCTATACTAACTTCTAGTAGCTAATGGTATGCACATTTGTGTCTGTACATCAAAGTTGCCACTGCCGAAGTGCTTTTTATAACGGGGAGTAATTTTTTTCTAAATCGATTAAAAAAGGGAATCCTTTAAAAATGTAAAACAATTTAGGATGACAGTTCTATACTACAGAACCAAACTGTTTTGGTACACTTACCCTTTCCTCTGTAAGTTTCCTTACAAGCACAGCCTGTTGTATGTAGGTCTCCCGGACGCCATCTTCAAGCTGTGTGAGCGCCTGGATATTCCGATCAAGTACTATGTCCGGAATTTCTACAAAGCGGAGCTGGAAATATCGGACATCCACGTAGAAACCTAGGTCTTCCTGTGTGCAGTCCTCTCGCGGTTTGCATCCTGGTTCACATCCTACAACAGAAGTTACACGTTTTCATGATTCATACGAGAGCAAATTAACAGGCCTCCCTTGTCATGAGTTCACATACAACGCTAAATGTCAAATAAACTCCGTGTGACGTCGGAGACTTTCGTCAGCTTCACAGAAACTGCGCGGTCAGAATTGACCGGAACCCGGGAAGATGGGGCCGGAACCATTTCTGGGTCAGTATGAAATCGACGGCTGCATGATTTCACGATGACGGTTAAAGCCATCTGGCACTTTCGTTAAAGGAACACGTTGCCTTGGATCGGTCAAGTTGGTCTTTGAAAAGCGTTTGTAACCGTTTTTTTATAAAATGCATATTGGTAGAAAGATGTTGTAAAAGTAGAATACAATGATCCACACAAACATGCCTCGAAATTGCGTGGTTTTCCTTTTACCTCGTCGACTAACACGTCGGCCATTAATTTTATGGGGGTCAAAATTTTGACTCCCATAAATGGCCGACCATGTTAGTTCGCACAGTAGAAGGAAAACCACGCAATTTCGAGGCAAACTTGTGTGGATCATTGTATTCTACTTTTAAAACATCTTTCCAACCATATGCATGTTATAAAAAACGGTTACAAACGCTTTTGTTTTGACCAACTCGTCCGACCCAAGGCAACGTGTTCCTTTAAACAGTATTGTCAAAGGCCCACACTTCGTGTATCATAACTTATAAAAAACAAATCTGTGGAAATTTAGACTCAATCGGTCATCGGAGTCGGGAGAAATTAACGGGAAAACCCACCCTTGTTTCCGCACGTTTCGCCGTGTCATGACATGGGTTTAAAAAAAATTCGTAATTCTCGATATCGAGAACTTATATTGTTTTAATGTTTTCTCAAAGAGTAATGCATATCATGGAGTAATATTTTAAGAGAAGTCGTTCACCATTACCTTCTGGAAACCCTGTAAGTTATTTGTAAACCTGTGGACTTTTTGTTCTATTCCGAAAGTGTATCATGGCGTCAAAAAAACAAACAAAAATAGATGCTGCCATGGAATGTACATTCGGTGACATTGATGGCTTTTGAAGCTTTGATGTTGTTCTTCCCCAGAAACTGTCCCTCGTCGACGGCAGCCCACTTTCAAATAAATTATGAATGAGTTTTATTGTTGTTGTCAAACCACAACAACCAACCTTTGGGCAGGTTGGCACATCCCAACTTGCAGCATGTCCCACCCAGCCTCTTCCTGACGGCCCGAAACAGCGACTCTTCCACCATTGCCCGGTTCTCCCCAAACTGCCTCGTTGTGAAATCAGACGTCACACCCTTGAGGGCGTCTATGGCACTGTTACGTATGGTCTCATTGTATTGGAGATCGTATGTGTCATGAAGGTATGCTAAGTCCTCCGGCCGGAGGAAATATTGCATTGTACAGTCAAGTTCCACCTGCAAACAAAAACAAAATGCTACAACTTTATATTCCCCGAAATAGTTAATAGCCTGACGTTTCGACCCTAGCAGAGTCTTTCTCGAAGTCGAAATGACCAAGGACTCTGCTAGGGGGTCAAAACGTCAGGCCTTTAACTATTTTGTGCAATTTCTCAACCCTTTTTCCGAAACACGTGTTCCAACGCCCCTATTTCCGACATCCCTATGTTCCGATACCCCTAGTGTATTTTCCCCAACTCTAACACTATACCATAGCCCTTACCCTAACCATTACCGTTACCCAAGATATTGGGTGCGTTCGTTTAGCTTCCCTGGGTCGACCCGGATGTGTGGCGGTTTCTTTTTCCATGACGATTGTGGGTAATTATCTGCACACGTTCGATCTGGGGGAAAAAACCCGCCACACACCGGGGTCGCCCCGGGAAGCTAAACGAACGCACCCTGTATTATCAGGGGTTTTCGGAGCACAGAGTTGTCGGAACATGGGGTGTCGGTAGAGCAGTCATCAAACAAATCATATACTACTCACTTGGCGTTTCGAGAAAAAAACCTGCAAAAACTGGGTGTTGTATATCGCCCGCAAAGATCGGAGTGCTTTACAAAAGCTGACAGAAAGTTTACGATACAAAAAAACCCAAGCAATGATACAGATAAAAAAAACACACAAGCAAAATTCTGAAGTTAATTAATGTTGCTTTCGGGACACCGTACATGAAATCTTTACCTCGAGCCTGTCTCCAGTGAACACGGAAACTCCATCGAGATCTACAATGTGAGCATCAGCTTTGAAGATTTTGAACTCGTAGTCTATTCCAATGTAATCGAACCCAGATTGGAAAACAATATCCGTAAAGACCTCACTGGTTGACTTCCGTCTGATGAACCCATACTGCCAAACAAGGAAAAGCAAACAAGAAAATATTAAATATTTCATCTAAAGGCACCTGACAATGGACATTATAAAACCCCTTGTAAGTATTCTGCCTGCTCATTGGTTTAGAGCGCGTCACATGACCAGTCTTAGTTTTGCTAGACGACGGCCGTGTGATAGTGCGTCGGTTTGCCACGCGCTAGTCCGAAGACTAGCACACGGCGTGCAGTACCCAGACGTCCGTAACCATTTCGGATAGCACGACACTACAGTTAGTAAAAGTGTTTGCAATCTGTATTCGCGTCGTCCGTGAACTGTGGCATTCAGGTCTGTAACTTAAAGGAACACGTTGCCTTGGATCGGTCGAGTTGGTCTTTGAAAAGCGTTTGTAACCGTTTTTTATAAAATGCATATGGGTAGAAAGATGTTGTAAAAGTAGAATACAATGATCCACACAAACATGCCTCGAAATTGCGTGGTTTTCCTTTTACCTCGTCGACTAACACGTCGGCCATTTATGGGGGTCAAAATTTTGACTCCCATAAATGGCCGACCGTGTTAGTCCGCACAGTAGAAGGAAAACCACGCAATTTCGAGGCAAACTTGTGTGGATCATTGTATTCTACTTTTAAAACATCTTTCCAACCATATGCATTATATACAAAACGGTTACAAACGCTTTTGTTTTGACCAACTCGTCCAATCCAAGGCAACGTGTTCCTTTAATAATAATAGTCCAATATTTAGAAATGTTTGGGGTGTTATAAAACAAATATTGACTGCTTTTACTCGTGCAATGGTTAAAAAGTATGACTCCTTCGGTGATCCCCGCAGCGTTCTATTTTCCCTCGACTTCGCCTCGGGAAAATAGAACGCTCCGGGGATAACCTCGGGAGTCATAGGTTTAACCATAGCACCCGAAGCAGTCAATATTTGTATACTATTGGTAGTTGTCAACGACCAGTCTTCTCACTTGGTGTATCTCAACATATGCACAAAATAACAAACCGGTGAAAATTTGAAGTTGCGAGATAATATTGGAAGACAAACACAATTGTCACTCGAAATTGTGTGCTTTCGATGCTTGATTTCGGGACCTCAAAGTTGAATGCGGAGGTCTCGAAATCGAATTCAAATTTTTCATAATTATTTAAAAAAACAAATTAGTGGAAGATTACTTCCTCGAAAACTACGATACCTCGAAATGACACATGTTGTTGATTTCGGGACCTCAAAATTGAATTCGGAGGTCTCGAAATCGAATTCAAATTTCTCATAATTATTAAAAAAAAAAAAATAGTGGAAGATTACTTCCTTCTCGAAAACTACGATACTTCATACGGAGCCATTTCGTACAATGTTTTATACTACCAACAGCTCTCCACTGCTTGTTCCCAAAAAAGTTTTTATGCGTTTGGTAACTAGCAATGGGGGGCTGTGTGATAGTGTATGCAATATTGTGAGAAACGGCTCCCTCTGAACAACATAGTTTTTGAGAAAGAGGCAATTTCCCACTAAATATGATTTTGTTTTCTTCATATTTTGTTTTAAAAATCTAGGGGTACAGCTTGAAAAAAAAACTTGCTTAGCTGTTACGTCTTCAATGCTAGAACACCTTTGTAATATACGCAGTAAAACTTCTTTAACAGTGAAGGTTTTGCCTGTTAGGAAATGTCATGAAATTCACAAGTATTTTTGGTTGAACAATTTCAGGCAATGCATGGTGAGGTATCAATATAAATCTGGTCTGCAGTAACACAGCGTGTATGTCTACTTGCAGGTAGAGTTTGTTCTTTGGAGAACTGTTTTCCTTAAACTATCTACCTGGGTGGATGGTAGATAATCGGCCGGGACTTCTACCAAAGATTATAGAGCGCCGCAAGATGCGGAACTGAAGCTTTATCTATTGTTGGAACGTGAAATATAATCTTTGATTCTACATATTGGATCGTTATTTACTTCACTACCGCCGAGTGAGTTCTAAATATTGGTCTCACTGTTTCGACTAGCTTTCTCTAGTCATCGCAAGGAGACTGGAATATACGGTACCTCATAGAACTCCACGCCTTCATAGGCCGTAACTACGAGTAACGTAGTGAGTGCTGCGATGGAAAGCCCAACAGTCACAATGCAGCATAGGATCTTACCAGCAGTTCCCTCTCCCATGGTGTCCCGTGTTGCGTCCAATCTCTAACAATTCAAATTAATATAAGATCAAAACGAAATGACACATGTAAATTTCAGTTAAATCAGACAACTAAACAATATTATGTTTTGAGTGTTTGTGTGTTGTTGTTGTTTTTGTTGGTGGTGTTGTTGTCGCTGCTGCTGTTGTTGATGTTGTTGCTGTTGTAGCTCTTTTTGCTGCTGCTGTTGTTGCTGCTGTTGTTGTCGTCGTTTTGTCTTTGTAGCTGCTGTTGTTGTTTATGTTGCTATATTGTTGTTTTAGTTGTTGTTGGAACTCTTGTTGTTGTTGCTGCTGCTGTTGTTGTTGTTGTTGTCGTTGTTGGTGTTGTTGGTGTGTTGTTGTCGTTGTTGTTGTTGTTCCTGCTGCTGCAGTTATTGTTGCTGCACGCTGTTGTTGTTTTTGTTGTCGTCGTTGTTGTTCTCCGAGTTAAGATCCAATTTAACAAATTAATTCTTGGCTAAGCCTGACCCAGATATCAGTTCCCCGGACATGGGATCCTGTCAAGTTTAATCCTAGAGTGTGTAGGCCTACCATACCATTACTAGTGGTGTACTTCTGCACTAAAACATAATGGGGAATTGTAAAAAAAAAATAAGCCTTTTTAAAACTATCAAGTTTATGCCTGTAAAGTGACTCGTAAACGGTATAATACTTTCCTGTGGCAAAGTTGAACTTACCAATTCCAACCTGTATAAACTCAGCACTAAGGGGCTTGAGTCGCCCCCCCCCCCCCCCCCACCCCAGACATCGGCCAACAAAACTAGTACCGTGTCATGTCTGTATTTATGCCTACCAATTGTGTATGTCTGTCTGGATGTCGTTAATTTAGTTCAATAAAGATGCAAAGGTCACTAACATTATTTAAGCAACTTTGTGCAGAGAAACCCATTGAGTATACAGCAAGCTGCGATTACATTGTTGGTATCTCAATGGAGCAAGAAAGAACCATGGGCGGGTACCATGTCTTAAGTTTACACTTACCTACGTCTCAGAACGTCTGCAAACCGAACGTCAGAATCTCATGCGTAAGTCAACCCCCGAATTCCCTTTTGTTACCTTCCAGTGCAGTGGAATGTAAAAGTGTAATCACAAACCCAATGGGAGTGGTGTTGTATTTTACAATAGCATATCCGTGGAGGCCTACGTGTGGAAAGACACACCGTATAACATATGGAAACCAGGGTGAAGAACCTTGCATGTTTGACCCCCAACCTTGTTCACTTCCTGTGAGATTGAATTTTAACCTCTGCCTGGGTATTACGGGTGCGTTCGTATAGCTCCCCTGAGCTGGGTCGACCCCGGTGTGTGGCGTTTTTTTCTTTCTAGGACGAACGTGGGTAATTATCTGCACACATTCGTCCTGTGGAAAAAACGCCACACACCGGAGTCGACCCAGGGAGGCTAAACGAACGCACCCAATATGAAACTGAATACCATTTGTAAACACTTTTAAAAATAGTGCCCATGTAGAACTGGAACGCATGAAATGCGAGCACGTACAAGTTATAAAAAGTCCCTTTCACAAGACCCTATGTCGACCGATCATCCGTGACCGATGGAAAACAACATATGAAATATTAACATTGACGTAACTTTGTTCCAAAATACTCGTAGGATAAAACAAGTTTGATAAACAGTGTAGCCCTATATGTAAACTTTATGACACATATGTTAACCGGTTTATGGGAAGTAAACCAGTTGTTTTTATCAATAACCTGATCATAACCGGATGAGCCCATGGTGCAAAATTCTCAAAAAGGGTCGAGTTTATTGAAACCACAAGAGAAACAAAAACTGACGAAAGTTAATAATGAACTTGTGTCACTTTATTTTTGTGCTGCGCACGTGAGAGGCCCCTGCATTACGCGCTATATTTAATGTCTCGTAATTAAAACGATTTAAACATATCTCCACTCGGCATACTCAAACTTGTGAAAACTTGGACTTTGAACTGCAATATAGTATTTCTTGCCGATTTTTTAAACACAAGTGAGTCTCTTATAATTACAATACAGTGGTCAAATACGGCGACAGTTTTAATGTTGGACATTATAGTAAAGTGCATAAATTCCCGCTCAAGACCCTTGCGCATGAACTTTATTAGCCTGGTGCAATGTTTTATTGTTTTTCCTCAGTTCCCATGGAACCCTAGGAGTGCGTTTTGGCGACCCCAACCAAAGCCCAACCGACTCGACAAGTCAGTTTCCGGTTAGTCTGAACAGTATCGTCACCGCGCTCAACCGATGACAAACCACCAGTACGGATAGGTTCCCTCCATTTCGAACGAAACCAAGTTGTAAATTTGTATGACAAGTTTTGGTATGTTTGACGACAGAGGCAAAAATAAATTTACCCATCATAGCTGGAAATAAATATAGGCAAGCTTGACATAGCATTTTGCTGGTGGGATATCCCATGATATACGCAGAATAACACTGACGCATAAGGGCGTGTCTGCAGTAAAAAAAATTTTTAAAAAAGAGCATGAAGCCCGATATGAGACACAGGGCATCCCCAAAATATCCCATATCCTTGAATACACTGTTTCCCTGAAGTATCCCCCTCTATAACCCTGATATTCCAAGCACAAGTAGACACAATAGGGTGGGGGTAGCAGCACCCTAAACCATGCTCCACGTGAAATAATTACCCCGACAGATTGGTATGGTTTGTTTTCCCCCGTTGACCACTGATTCCTTTCAGCGCACTTAACAAACACAGCTTCACCCCAATTGTACAATTCATTCATTGTCCCTAGAAATAAGTGGTTAAGGGTTTAGTTCAAACCAGGCCAACTATAACACTCAGATGGACGAAAATGACAATTAAAAGAGTTTGAAAATGGCCTGAAAATAGGGTCGGGCCCAATTGACCGAGTAGTCTGTGCCACGTGCCGTGTTTAACAATCGCGCGTGTTCTTCTGTCCATTCAGTAGAAATGGGTTACGGCGTGAAATTCCATTAAGGGGCGGCAAAAATGCTACTGCGGTTTTTCCCCCTTCTCTCTTCTTCTTTTTCTCAATGCACGATAGAACAAATCCGCAAAAGATTCACTCGAATTAAGAAACTAGACAAGGCGTTCAGGGCTTGTTTGTGTAACAAATAAAAGTGAATTTGATGCGATGTGTTGTTGAGACTCGTCTTTATTGGTTTGGGTTTTTAGGTCACGCTAATTCCATTCACAACACGCCGTCAACATGTTCACATTTCAACCACGATATTGTGCAATCCTGGAGGGCTGGTTTCATGTAGTTTTAAAGAGTGGGTGGTTAAATTTAATCCATCAAGGACACACAAACATACTCAAAGACACTGGACACTATTGGTGATTAATACTACAATTATTATAATTGTTAGCATAAAAACTTACTCGGTAACTAGCAGCGGAGAGCTTTTGATAGTTTACAACAATGTGAGAAACGGCTCCCTCTGAAGTAATGTAGTTTTTAAGAAAGAGGTTTTTTCTCACTCAAATAAAAAAATACTTCAGGCCTGATGCCTTTTTAGGCATCTGAAAGCACACAAATTAATTTGTGCAACACTGGCTTTTTCTTTCATTATTCTCTTGCAACTTCGCTGATCAATTAAGTCAAAAATTGTCACAGATTTGTTATTTGACGCATGTTGGGATACATGTGAGAATACTGGTCTTTGACAATTAGCGAAGGTGTCCATTGCCTTTTGTGGTAGACTTTTTCTCCAAAAAGAGCACACAAACGTACTTTATTAGCAATTTATTTTAAAAACAGGCTTTGACAGCGACAGTTAAACTACCCGAGCGGCATGAGTTTCGGCACGCGAGCGGCGGGCTCTAAAGTGGAAATCCAACGGTCGAGAATTCTGGAGACGATGAGAGCGCAATGTGCACTCGGAACCGACGTCGGTACGATCCAAACAAGCTATACATTATTAACATTACCTGATAAAACGACAATGCAATTTTTTTTTTTTTTTTTTTTTTGTCACATGCAAATTTGATTGTGTGAATGAGGTGTGAGGAATTCGACAATGAAAATTGCATGTGCACTTCGGGTTTCTGTGCTTTTTAAGACAAAATGACACATAAATGAGTTCAGTTTTGACGAAATGTTGACCTATTTCTTGCAACGGTTGAATACCACGTACCATTTTGTAAATTTTCCATTTTCCAGGCTTCCATTTTGTAAATTTTTACAAAAGATAATTCTAAACGAAAAGTACCGAAAGGGTATTCCCGCGCCCAATTTTATCTAGAGCTGCTTCAGCATGAACTATTGCGTATCAAACTGCAGGTGCACTGCAAAAACCATGGCGTCAATTTTGAAACCCAGTTTTTGCAGTGTTCAGCAAAAGTGAACATATATAATCCAAGTCAGAGACTGTAGACTTGACACCGTCTGGTAACCTGTCTACTCTCTAAATGTAAAATAGTGAAAAATACCACTCTTAATATACATTTCGAGCTATCGCTCATTTATTATGGCTCTTCAAAAAGAATAATGGTATATTCAGTCTTAGAGGGGTTTCACTCCAGGACAGAGTGAAAAATCACTCAAAAAGATGCAAACTTCAATCTAAAAGAGTGGAAGACCACTCAAAAAAGAGTTGTCCCTCATATGGCTCTTCAAAGAGTGCTGTTTCACTCTTTTACATTAAGATAGTAAGCATTATTTGTGGTGATTAGCAGCTTGTGAAACTGCACCCTGACTGTTTGTTATCCGTTAAAAGCCTTTGGACACTTTCGGTAATTATTGTCCAAGGCCCACACTTCGTGTATAAAAACTCATATATAAAATAACAAACCTGTGCAAATTTAGGCTCAATCAGTCATCGGAGTCGGGAGAAAATAACGGGAAAACCCACCCTTGTTGCCGCACGTTTCGCAGTGTCATGACATGTGTCTAAAATAAATCCGTAATTCTCGACATCGAGAGTCGATATTGTTTTCATCTTTTCTCAAAAAGTAAAGCATTTCATGGAACAATATTTCAAGAGAAGTCTTTCACCATAAACTTTGTAAGTTATTTGTAAATCTGTGAACTTTTAATTTGTTTCTGTTAAATGTACGGGTAAATGTACTTTGAAATGTCACAATTCGGGGTTTGTTTCGGTAAAAATTAATCCCTTCGAATTCAGTTTAAGTTTAAAAAATACTTTGGTCATTATACCATAACAGTATTGTTTTAAAGTACATTTACCTCAGTTCTTATTTTTCTCTGTTTGGAAAATATCGCGCAGAAAATACAACACAGACAGACAAACAAAAACAAACGCTGAAACACGACAACCAATGTTTAGTGAAATACCGCCAAGTCGGTGAACGTGCTTTTCGAAAACTGGGAAGTTGGACTGACTCTCTTCCTAAAACCCGATTGTAAGCTTTTTATGGCATTTTACAAAACAATGCTGTACGTGCCCAACAGTCTCCAAGAAATTATGTTTCATGTTACACGAGTTATTTCATAGTAAAGGATTAATCTCAAACCATTTAAGTGCTCGCGATAGCCCTATACTCGTTTTGGCTCAGTTAAAAAAAAAAAAAAAAAAAAACGATTGTTCTTTGGTCCATTTCTTGTTAATTCAGTTTTTGCCGCTCGAAATGGAATTGCCGCGTGCGACCGGTGGCGGTACTTAATATATGGCCCACTTCCATCAATGATCACAATATGTTCAGGATGTACTTATCGTTTGGCCTTCATACTTGCCAAAATAAAACCTCTGCCAATGTCAGAGGCAATTTCTGCGGCAAGGCCACTGACGAGTTTTTACCGGCAGAATTTTAGCTCGTAATTGGAGACGGACTAATGGAATTAGTGTATTGTTTCTTCTTAATTATCATTTGAAAATACTAGGCCTATACTTCCATAGAATTCGAAACATGAGTGTTAAAGGCACTGGACACTATTAGTAACAACTCAAACAAATTGTTAGCATAAAAACTGACTTGGTATTGGGTAACGGAAAGCTGTTGATAGTATAAAACATTTTGAGAAACGGCTCCCTGTGAAGTAACATAGTTTTTGAGAAAGAGGCAATTTCTCACTCAAATATTTGAATAATGGGAGAGACTTCAGGTCTAAAGCATTTCTCAGGCATGAAAGCACACAAAATTGAGCAAGAAAGTTGATTTTTTTCTTCTTTTATATTTGCTTGCAAATTCGATGAACAACTGAGCCAAAATAACATATTTGTTAATGTGTATGCATATAGATTTGTTGAGATACACTGGTCTTTGAAAACAATTAAAACGTGCCCAGTGGCTTTAAGACATTTTAGTCATTATTTATTCCAGGTTTCATCGACAAATTGTGACGGTGGCTTAAAGGCAGTGGACACTATTGGTAATTACTCAAAATAATTATCATCATAAAACCTTACTTGGTAACGAGTAATGGGGAGAGGTTGATGGTATGAATCATTGTGAGAAACAGTTCCCTCTGAAGTGACGTAGACAGTTCCCTCTGAAGTGACGTTGTTTTCGAGAAAGAAGTAATTTTCCACGAATTTGATTTCGAGACCTCAAGTTTAGAATTTGAGGTCTCGAAATCAAGCATTAGAAAGCACACGACTTCGTGACACAAGTTCTTTTTTCTTTCATTATTTTCTCGCAAATGTGACGACCGATTGAGCTCAAATTTTCACAGGTTTGTTATTTGATGCATATGTTGACATACACCAACTGTGAAGACTAGTCTTTGACAATTACCAATAGTGTCCACTGCCTTTAAACGAGCTCAGTTTGGTGTAATGTCAAAGCACCGTGATCAACATTGGCGGAAGTGAGCACTGATCTAAAAGTCTACTCGTTGTATAACAAAATCCATGATTTGATAGCCCACCAACCATCTGAACTTGGGATTTCGACTCTAGATGAAGCGTCACAAAGGGGGGGGGGGTCTAGTATCCTGGTTCCTGTCCTCATATTTCAGACGGAGGTACAAGTAACCAGGTCACCCATCCTTGTTAAAGAGATAAACTATTAAAACATATCTAGCCCATTAAAACATTACCACAGTAGCTTTTTGGCTAATACATAAAACTGTTCACTGTGTAAAATTACGAAGAATGGCAGAATCAAGCAAAATATTTTGAGAGGCTTGTTATATAGCTGGTGGGTTTTATCTATTTGTTTTTTTCATCCCATAACTAAAACCATACTGAACATTTCTTTGGCGCCCCAAAAAATACTCTGTTTCCGGTAGCCTAATTAAGAATGTTGCCCAACTGCCGTTCGTGTTGTCATTACAGTTAGATCTATGTAATGGTCGCACAAACTCGGGCTTGATATTTCAACACAAAAATCAGCGTCTTGATTTCAGTTTACTTTTTTTGTACTGATATAGTAACGTTTCTCCGTTTGCGGATTCCAATTGCAGATTATTCTTCCTGCGTGGACAATAACCTCTCCAGATTTTCGGCAACTTCTCAAAAACGCTATCCCTTTTGAATTTATGTCATCGGGTTAGTGTTATGGTATCTACAAGATTGAAACACACAAAGAGTTCCAAATTAACAATTTTATATACAATTCCTTCAAGTTATCAAAAAGGACGCAAAAATAGTCTTTTACAAATCACCCTTTGTGTGCATTTATGCCGTATTGTTCCATAATAGGAAACACGTTAATCTAATCCATGGTGGGCACTGGACCAGAACAAATCGACATTTAATTAGAAAAGGCTCAGGTCGACCACAATTTTTTCTTCTAGTCTTCATTCAAATTGTGATTTAATTAAAAGCAGACAATGTGAAGGTTTAAAAGATATTATGCAAAATTTAAATCTCTCTAAATACAAAATGGTAATTGTCGATATCACACTGGCGAAATAATAGTCTTAGATTTCCTTAGGTCAAGTGCTATGGTCAAAAGAAGCCTCGCTAATAATCAGACATGCAACTGCAAAAAAAGTGGAAATGGCCGAACCTGTTTAAGTGTTTTTCAGCTTTCTATGGCACTGTGTTTTTGAAAAGAAAAAGCAGCTGATCAGCTGAAAAGTTCCAAGCCTGAAAGTGAGATGCTACCGTTCAAATCACATACTAATAGGAGTAATGTTTGTTGCACTGGTACCTCAATAATTTGCTAATCGAACGCACCCAATACGGCTCCATCCTGGGCCACTTCATAAAGCTGTCAGCAGAAAATACTGCTCGACTAATTTCTTTGCTAAGCAGCAATTGAGCGGGCCACCAGCCACAACAACGTGATTTTGGCTGGTAACCTGTTTTGCCAAGCGATACTATTCTGTGCTTAGCAAGTTGCTTACAAGCTTTAGATAGTTTACGTGACAGGTTTTGTTTACCCTGAACCTTTTTTTATGGTGAGCAAAATGGTCAAGTGCGCAAAAACGCTTGTGGTTTGGATAGCACGATAAAAGGGCGCCTTTTGTACACTTTGCTACGGATGTTAGACTTGTGGATACTGAGTCGAAATCGGGGAGCCATCAGTTCGCGCGAAAGCAGTGATCTTGCGAGAGCACTATATCAGCGCATGGGCCGATTTAACGACTTGTCCACAAGTCTATACGGATGTGTGTAGCAAATACTTTTATTTCCAAAAACTTCCGGACCGGAATCAAGGGGCTTGACCCATCTGACTCGGAAATGGGTCAAGCCCAACAGGATCCGGAATTCGGTAGCAATCTGACCCAGAAGTTTTAGTGTGTAAGCAGAACCTACATGTAACAGAGAACCAGCCTGTTACTTTAAAGTACACAATACTAAGACTGGTACCCTGTCTCTGAAAATCATTTACCATGTTTAGCATTTTCAAACATTTATTTACCTAAGAATTTTAATTGGCAAAATGTTGTGTGTTTTTTTTACTACAAATTAAGAATTGTCGTGTAATAGGTACCTGATCTTCATCTTAAATGCTCACTTGCTAGGAAAATTCATTTGATTAGAAATAAAATCTATATTTAAATATAATAAATACATCTTACATATATTATTTTCTTCAAAAGAAACAAACGAAAAAAAAATCCAAAAGTGCATAAATTCGATTCAAATTATCTGGAATCTGTAAACTGCAATATTGAAGACACTTTTTGCAACTGAACTAAAAAATATATTTGGAATTTATATATACACGCAGTGCACAAAACACTGATACAAAATTAACTACAAAATTAGTATATGTTTAGTTAAAGTGAAAGAAAATAGATTAATTACCTATCCCCAATACAACAGGTTCTATAACAAGAACAAAGACAGTATTTTGTTAAAGACACTGGACACGTTTCGTAATTACTCAATATAAATACATGTATTAGCATAACAACTTACATGGTAACAAGCAATGGAGAGCATTTGATAGTATAACACATTGCGAGAAACGGCTCCCTCTAAAGTAACGTAGTTTTTCGAGAAAGAAGTAATTTCTCACTCAAATATTTCAATCTAAGAATCAGGTATCTGAAAGCACACAACTTTGTGCAACAAGGGTGTTTTCTGTCTTTATTTTCTAACTGGCAACTTGGATGGAATGATCAATTGAGCCCACATATTCACACTCAAGTTTGTTACTTTATGCACATGTTGGGATACACCAAGTGAAAATACTGGTCTTTGACAATTACCAAACGTGTCCAGTGTCTTTATACGAATTATCGAAGGGTACACTAGTTTTGCATAAGTCGGTTTATGTTAACGATAGATTTGGAATACTGTAAAGTCAATCATTGACTATCAAAGCCCACGTTTGTTTTTATATGTGCCGAAAAAGCAGTGAACAAACTGTGAATAAATAGATTTGTAAAGTGCACAAATAAAACTATGGAGTGACATTAACAAAGAATTTGTTGTGAATAATTTTCATGACGAGTTTATCATGACGAATTTCTTTACAATATTTACAAAATTGTGGTCCCAACTCGTAAAAAGTTAATAATGCCACTTAATTCCAAGCAGAATCATCATGGTTAAAACAAAGCCAAATGGTAATAAAATGCTCCCAAGTATGAAAATCTTCACAAATCGGGTATCGCAAACTTTGTGAGCTTCCTCGATAAATACAAACACCATTCATGACTTTCGAATTGTAAAATATAACATGCCTCCTTTTGAAGGAGACATAGGTTTGACACTTGAGTATTGTATTGCTTGAGTCAAAGGCGATTTGATAGAAAACAAGCCAAGTTATTGCAGAGACTCTTAACAACTTCAATAATCCATAAACCATTATTAAATTACATATTTCTGATGACAGGTTGTGTCTCAATGGGTGAAGCAAGGTCATTAGCCAGTGCTCTCTTAATTCTCGAAGGTTTTAGGTTCGAATCCCTAGAATGTGCTGGATCCTATCTCACAAAAGTTGTGGGTTTGAATCCATAAATATTGCTGGTTAATACCCCTAAATGTTGTGGGTTTGATTTCTCAAAAGTTTTGGGTTCGAATCCAAAATATGTTGCTGAATCGTCGCCTTTAAGGTTGAGGGTTCAAATCATTAAGCTCTAGGTTCACATCACAACGACTGCTGTTTTAAGTTTGTTGGCTCGATTCCCTATAAGTTGCTGGTTCACATCTTCAAAGCCTGTGGGTTCGAATCCCTAAGGTGGGTCAAAATCCTTTCAGCTGTAGGTTCGAATCCCACTGATTGCAGTTTCAAATCCTCAAAGCCTGTGGTTTCGGATCCCAACGGTTGTGGGTTCAAATCCCTAAAGATTGTTGTTTCATATTCCAAAAGGTTGTAATTGTCCCTGAAAAGACTGTGGGTCAAAATCCAATAAGCTGTAGGTTTGAATCCCATTGATTGCAGTTTTAAATCCTCAAAGCCTGTGAGTTCGAATCCCAACGGCTGTGGGTTCAAATCCCACAGGTTGCAGTTTTAAATCCTCAAAGCCTGTGGGTTCAAATCCCAACGGCTATGGGTCCGAATCCCTAAAGATTGCTGTTACATATTCCAAAAAGTTGTGATTGAATCATCAAGGGTTGTGGGTCAAAATCCTTTCAGCTGTAGGTTCGAATCCCACAGATTGCAGTTTTAAATCCTCAAAGCCTGTGGGTTCGAATCCCAACGACTGTGGGTTCGAATCCCTGAAGATTGCTGTTACATATTCCAAAAGGTTGTAATTGAATCCGAAAAGACTGTGGGTCAAAATCCAATAAGCTGTAGGTTTGAATCCCACTGATTGCTGCTTTAATTCCTCCAAGTCTGTGGGTTCAAATCCCAAAGGTTGTGGGCTCGAATCCCGACTGGTTATGGGTTCAAAGAAATCGACAGATATCGATGCTCCTTTCCCGTTTGAAGGATTTCAAGACATCAGGATAGCTCTCTGGGTTGACTTCCGGAGCAGCACTTTGACATCAAATGTGCCATCATTGGACACAAGGATTTCCTTACGTTTGCTCTGTCCCGCTGAAGTCCTGAGGAAAACAAACAAAAAACAAACAAAGAGTATGATAAAATTGTACTTCCAGGAGCAAGAGTCATTGATGAAAAAAACACGTCTGAAACGAGGATCTAGATCTTAGGGGGTACAATGAAATGATTGCATTTTCGCCCTTGATAACCACTGAAATAAGTGTCAAAAGGACTTTTGGAAAAGTACCTTCAATGCTAAAAAAAGTAGATCACGAAAAGCCTGCCTGTTTACCAGGCAGACCTGAAAGAAGTCTGCGTTCAGATAAAAGTCTGAAATTTCTCTTCCCCGTTCAGATGAAAATATTTTCCTACAGGATTGGTGCTAGTATGATTTTTAAGATCAGTGAGCTGGGGGTTGGGGGATGGGGCAGTTAACAATCCTATACTTCATCTTGAACCTCTTTCACCCGAGAGCAGTTTAGCAAGGGTCCCTCGCTAAATTATAGCAAGGTTGCAAAATTTTACAAAATGTACCTCGTGTAAAAAGACAACAATTTTTGTAGTGTAATACGGACAAACACTATTAGTTTCCTTTAGAGACCAAATCGCCTCTTTTCAGACCCAACACTCCCACAAAAGAGATTTAATACAAAGTTGTACCCACAAATTTACAATTTTTGGTTAGTATCTTCTTACTACTAATTTCCGTTTGACTTGTTGTAGGGCCATGTCATGACATAGTGTCACAGTGCATTGACTCAGGCACCCTCATCCCGCTCCAGGCAATAGCCAAATCTCTGATCAGCCGACCATGTTATGATTCCACTGCAAATCAGAAATCGCCGGGTTCTTTGTTTTGCGATATCTTTTTGTCTTAACGAAGAGCCTTGGGGGGGGGGCGGGGGTGTAGTATTCGCTTCAGAGAACAGATAGTTGATTATCCATTCACTCTCTGGATTGTTGTGAGGCGTATTCTGAATATCAACACAGATGACTGGTTAAGATGATGTAATAAAGTGTCAACATGCTTCATTCTTCATGGCCAAAAAAACAAAAAAAAATTACTGATGCGAAAAAGTGACCTGCAAAATTCTGTAGCACAGAGGTCTTGTACTTATGTTACAATACTTCTATTGTGGAATAATTTTGAGCAGATATAATCAATTTAACTATGTCACCGAGGAAATATTAATGATTTTGGCGGGAATAGACTCCCTGTTTTGTATCAGAAAGGACTTTTTGTGAAGTTTGGTGTCAACGTTAAGCTGATTCAAGTGAATTGTGTATGGCACAAATTTAATCAATTTATTTAAAAAAAAAAAACGTTTAAAGGCAGGGGACACTATTGGTAATTACTCAAAATAATTATTATCATAAAACCTTTCTTGATTACAAGTAATGGGGAGAGGTTGATAGGATAAAACATTGTGAGAAACAGCTCCCTCTGAAGTGACGTAGTTTTCGAGAAAGAAGTAATTTTCCACAAATTTGATTTCAAGACCTCAGATTTAGAATTTGAGGTCCCGAAATCTTCGTGTGACAAGGGTGTTTTTTCTTTCATTGATATCTCGCAACTCCGACGACCAATTGAGCTCAAATTTTCACAGTTTTGTTATTTTATGCATATGTTGAGATACACCAAGTGAGAAGACCAGTTTTTGAGAATTACCAATAGTGTCTCGGGTCTTTAAGTTGGGTGACCCATTCAGCACAGCTTCCATTTGGGGTTCTCACATTATATAAAATAAAACCCTGACAGCGACAAGATTTTGGCAGAAAGGGCACAGAAGCCAAATAAAACCCAGTATACCTGTTTATGATTGTTGTGTTGCTATTTAGCCTTTGAGAAAGACTCTGCTAATACTCTTTAATACTCTTTTAAATACTCTTTTGTTAATCTTGGTCAGCTTGAAATGGGTTGTCTCTGTCCCTAGTTCCCTGCTCTTCCCTCTCACACCCTGTTTTCCCTGTCCTCTCCCAATCTACCCTACTCTCTCATCTATTCTTCACATGTTTCTTGTTGTATCCAAACCTTTATGTCAGTCATCATCATTCAGGACCAGTGCTTTAGTTGCCATTATTTAGCACGTATGCCTTTATGTAGTTCTGCTCATACATACTTTTTAAACTTTTTTTCCTATTACTATAATCTTATTTGCAATTACAGGTATTGCTATTGTTCTTAATAATAATAATAATAGTCAAAACATCCGGCCATTACCTACATGTATTGTCAGTATTTATATCATAGTTCCTTTTTAGTTGGCAAGCAGTTTGCAACAGCTATGTCTATTTTCTCAACCTCTATAAAAAGACGCGTTTGAAAAAAAATATATACATATATTTACATTTTGTTTTTCTGGTCCTTGTCGCTGCTTTTGTCTTCATCCTGGGCAAATGACACAAGTTTAGTCCTCAGGGAATTTTGGCTGTTTACCGAGGAATTCTTAGGGTCACTGACTGTGTTATTGCTGGCGTTACCATTGATAAAGACTGGTTGTGCACTATCAGTCACTTGTGTTTTCTCCTGCAGTTGTTGTTGCTGTTTTTGCTGCAGTAGCTTGGTGTCTATTTGGTTCTCCTGCTGGTGTGTGTTAGTCAGTTGCTGCTGTGATGGGTTGGGTTGCTGCAGCGCTGGTTGCTGCCGGGCAGTTTGCTGCTGCGCTGGTTTTGGCGGCTTCGCAGGGTTTGCTAGGTTTGGTAACTGCTGCACTGGTTTTGGCTGCTGCGCTAATTGCTGCTGTGCTGGGTTTGGAAGTTGCTGCTGCGCTGGATGCTGCTGCGCTGGTTGCTGGTGCGCTGGATTAGGCGGCTGCACAGGGTTTGCTAGGTTTGGTAACTGCTGCACTGGTTGCTGTTGCGCTGGTTGCTGTTGCACCGGTTGCTGTTGCATTGGTTTTGGCTGCTGTGCTAATTGCTGCTGTGCTGGGTTTGGAAGTTGCTGCGCTGGTTGCTGCTGCGCTAGCTGCTGCACTGGTTGTTGCTGCAATGGGTTTGGTAGCTGCACAAGGTTTTCTAGGTTCGGTAACTGCTGCACTGGTTGCTGTTGCACTGGTTGCTGTTGCACCGGTTGCTGCTGTGCTTCTTTTGGCTGCTGCGCTAATTGCTGCTGTGTTAGGTTTGGAAATTGCTGCGCTGGTTGCCGCTGTGCTGGGTTTGGTAGCTGCATTGGTTGCCAATGCACTGGTCGCCAATGCGCTGGTTGCTGGTGCGCTGGTTGCTGGTGCGCTGGTTGCTGGTGCGCTGGTTGCTGGTGCGCTGGTTGCTGCTGCGCTGGTTGCTGCTGTGCCTGTGGCTGCTGTGGGTTATACCGAGGGTGCTTACTCAACTCTTTCTCTTTAGCATGTAAGAGCGGGTGCATGTTAGTAGGAGGTTTCTGGGGTGATTGTCTGTGCTGGGCAGGATATGCGTGATGCTGGATACTAGACTTCTCCTCCTGCTGCTGTGGCTGATCCTGCTTTACTGACCTCACATGTTCATCATCATTGTGGTGCTCTGTGTCGCCACTTTGATGACCAAACGTTCTGTGTTCACTGCCAGTGCTTAGGGAATCTCCACCAATGGATTGTTGGGATGATGGAAACTTCACCCTGTCTGTTGGATTTGCATTCATATCTACATGATTTGATGCTCCATGCCTTGGTGAATGCTGCCAACGAAAAAGTAAAAAGGAAATGTTGGACGAGTCTTCAAATATATCTTCTATGAGAAAACTACTGTTTGTAAAATCAAGTATTTAATATCCAACTTACATCAACTGTAAGTTCGAAGAATAACCCTTGCTTTACATAGTGATGAGTATTTTACTATTTTTAATGGATTATTATAAATCAAACTTATTGCCTGACTAAACATTTCATCAAATGGTACATATTAAACGATTTTAAAGTGGTAAAAATGGCAAATCCAAGACAAAACAAGAGAGTAACATTAACAATCAAAACACATAAATATACACCATTATAAAATATGACAGTTATGTACTTGCTGACTGATAAGAAAAAACACACAACAATGGAAAATATTTCATTTAAAATTCCCCTATAAGAGCATATAACCAGGCTCAATTTGAAGATAAACAATCAGTAGCAAAATAACAAAAATAAAAGTATATTCCATTGTACAAAATCCACTCAAGAATCAGACCTCAGTTGCGTATTATTGGGTTTAAATCAATAGTTTGCAAATAATTGTCAGTTTAAAACACATAACTACAATTCTTCTGCTCAGTACTATAAGGTCAGTTTGTATGGACTTCTAAAATTGCTCTTGGTAAAGTGGGTTTAGAGGGGAATAGAGTAGTGTTAAAAAAAGCAAGTACTAGCATTTTGCTTAGCACACTGCTAGTAACATTTAGTAGTAAATCAATCAAAAAATCAGTATACATCACGTGTCAAACTGAAATATCCAGCTCAGCAGAATTATTCTGCTCTAAGCAATTTTGGCCACCTATAGCAGTTCTGTGACCCCCCCCCAAAAAAAAGCACAACAAAAACAACACCAAAGCAAAAAAAAACATCAAGTGTTCCCCATCATTAGACACCCATCACAAAGTGTCATACTGAAATTTTCTGCTTAGCAGAATTCTTCTGCTCTACGCAATTTTGATTGCCTAAAGAAATTCTGTGAAACTACCCCTAAGGCATGACACCCAAGCAAAAACCCCATCAAGTGTTGCCGATCATTTTCTGTGATTACCGCTGATGCGGAATGAAATCTCATCTCTTAATCACGTAGCACCTTCTCCTACCTGTTTCCATTGTCGGTGAGACGCTTCATGTGGCGGACTATCTACCACAATCTCATCTGTGTCGTGGTAACCGAACCCGTGGAGGAAACCCCGTGCAGGGGAGTCACTGTAAACAAAAAAAAGGAAAAGTAAAAGTAACTTCTTGTGGTTTTATGCGAATTAAAGCAGCCTGGAAGCCGATACGAATTCAAATTTACAAAAAATGCTAAATGCAATCAAATTACCAAATATTAAAAGTGATGATCAAAATAAAAATGGGCAAAAGGAGCAAAAAACATAAAAACATAAACATCACATATAAAGCCACTTTAAAACTTAAAAAAAAGTGAAGGAATTTCAGATCTTTTGTAGCGTTGTGTTTTACACTTGGGTGTGACAACCTCTGGTTTGTTTCCTGAATTAAGTTTGTATCCACATTGTCTTTGCAAAAAGGAAGCATGACGGAATTTGTCAGATTTAACAAGTTTGTCCCAAACTTAAAGCCATTGGACCCTTTCAGTACAGGAAAAAAAAATCACAGATTTACAAATAGCTAAATAATATTTACGGATTTATTTTAAACACATGTCATGACACGACGAAACGTACGGATACAAGGGTGGGTTTTCCTGTTATTTTCTCCCGACTCCGATGACCGATTGAGCCTAAATTTTCACAGGTTTGTTATTTTATACATATTAAAAGTTGTGATACACGAAGTGTGGGCCTTGGACAATACTGTTTACCGAAAGTGTCCAATGGCTTTAAGCATGAGGTTACACCTCCTTGTTTGCAAGGTTTCTAGTTGAACCTCAACAGACCCCGAGAATACAAATAATAATCCTGGCCTAAAATGGTAGGACAGGAAATTGGGAACCTATGAAAAATCGAAGACAAAACCCTACTCTTCAAGGATATGTGACCGGGGTATTCATACGGGACCGTTGACTTTATTTGATTTTCCCATCCAGCAGTCAATGTAATTGTGCTGAAGTGTCTAATTTAAGAGCAGAAAGATCCTGACTAGGCAAATCCATGATTCAAAACAGCAGAACTTTTGAACATGGCTGAAAAGATTGATTTGCCCCGAAGCTCAAGGGTGCCTCAATGTGCGTCTATCAGAGCCGAATGGAATGGAAGGAGCTTAAAAGGACCTACCTTTCATGATTTTCAGTATTTCGGGACGACCTTCTGCTCGGTGATTCTTGCTTGACCTCGGCAATGGGCGAATCACAGTCCACACCAGAGGCTATTCTGTTGTAATATTCGCTGTCATTGGATGAACTGATTTCCTTCAACTCTCTGTCAAGTGATAAAAAAGTTTCATTGGATTTGAGGCATTGCATGGTGATGTATTAATATTTGGTTTCAGTAGCACCATGTGTGTATCTACTTGCCAGGTATGTTCTTTTGAGAACTTGTCTTGCTTTAAAAAAGTTGACAAACACAACAATTCAGAATGATTTCTGTGTTTCAAGATTATTTCTTGCTTGTTCATTTGATATACTGTGGCTTATTTTCATTTTCTAGATAACTAATTTGATAGAGAGCAGGATGCATATGGGTCAAAGTTCACAGGCAAGTTTTAAAGACTAGTCTCCTCTTCAAGAGTCTGTTTGCAACTTAGCCTATACATCTGAAGTAACACTTCGAGGCGCATGAGGTACTGGCTTATTTAGAACCAGCCAGTTTCTTGACAGATGTACCTGTATGCTGTTTGTACACTACACTAGTATGCAGTAGTATGACTATATCTGTCAGGGGATGTGTTTTTGCGGTCGTAACCAATAACTGTGACTATTGAACTTGCCATTGGTTGATCACTGGCCATTGACCGAAACAGTAATTGGTTATGGCATGGGCCCAATTTCATGGCTCTGCTTACCGTAAGCAAGGAATCGGCGCTTACGGAAGCAGGGAATTCTGTGCTTACGGCAAGCCTATTTCACGGGTTAGCGACGAATTTTGGCTTCTGCACGTGCGTACTCCAAGTTACTAGGCATTCTACGCTTACAAGGCTAGCGCAGGAATTCGGCGCTTGCACCTAAAGGAAGGAATCGTGATCGTAAGCGCAGAATTCGGCGGTAAGCAGAGCAATGAAATTGGGCCCTGGTTATGACCGCCAAAATGCACCCCTAGTAGTTATGCGTCATTGCATGTATGTCTATCCAATGAGTTTGTAAGACCTTTGTTTATTCTAACAGATAAAGACTATTTGTAATTCTCCTTTAAAACTTGCCCTTTTTTACCACTGGAGGGATACTCACCCAGACTGTGTGCCACTCCGCCGGTACACCTTCTGATCTAGTCTCCCATCTCCGAAGCCGTCGTAGTAAGCCTCATCTTCCGGTGAGTACGGCGTCTTAATATCATGTGACCTTTGTATATGTTTAAGACGTCTTTCCGAGAGCTCCGTTTGGCCGGTCCTAACGGCTGTTTGGAACTTAATATCAGCCAGGGGTATAGGAGTGTTGGTCCTCTCTGCCAGCTGATGGAACCCGGCCCCGTAGTTTTCCATCTACAACAAGAGTTAAACGCGATTTAAAGGCAGTGGACACTATTGGTAATTACATGTACTCAAAATAATTATTAGCAAAAAACCTTACTTGGTAACGAGTAGTGGGGAGCTGTTGATAGTATAAAACATGAGGAACGGCTTCCTCTGAAGTGACATAGTTTTCGAGACAGAAGTACATGTAGTTTTCCACCAATTTGATTTCGGGACCTTAGATTTAGAACTTGAGGTATCAAAATCAACCATCTAAAAGCACACAACTTCGTGTGACAAGGGTGTTTTTTCTTTTATTATCTCGCAACTTCGATGGCCAAATGGAAGAGTAAATTAAATACTGTTTGCTAAAAAATATTGACAAAATATGGAGACTGCCAACAAAGGGCTAGATAGCTCAGTTGGTAGAGCACCGGCACAGAGGTTGTTGGTTGAAATCCCGCTCTAATAAATTTGTCTTTGTTCAACCCCAAAATTGTCCCAGTAAGTTTTCCTTGTGGTTTATTATTTGAAACCTGCAATAAAAAAGTAGCATCCCCTTAAGGTGATCCCTGGCTGCCATTTCCCAGATTGTATGGTGAACTTGGGTGTAATCTAAGGCTACACGGCAGTTAACAGTTGCATGGCTTCTGACTAGCACCCCAAACATAGATATGAAAACATAGAAAGACCGCCAACATAGGGCTGGATAGCTCAGTCGGTCAAACGTCAGTATGTTAATCTGGAGGTCATTGGTTCCAATCCTAGCTGCTCTTGTACATTTTTCTTTCTTCAAGCCAAAATCGTTTAAAATCTTCCCAGTCACTTCTCCTCATTTGATATCTGAATTAAAATGTTGCATCCCCTTATTAAGGTAATCCCTCTGCTGCCGCTTCCCAGGTGTTATCCTGAACTTTGGTGTGACCCCTTGCTACAAGGTAGTTAACAGTTGCATGTCAATAGGCTTATTTTGGTAAATTGTTTTCCTCAAGGTGTTCCATCTTCTTTTTTTAAAACTATATTCTTACTTGAAGCAAGAAGTATATCCTCCAAGTCTCTTGTTGTGAGATGAAACCTTGGAGCTTCCTGTACAGCGAGCGCTTCTTCCACATTTGAAGCCATCGTTGGATAAGAAGCGCCGCTCTCCATTGTCGCTGCTCATTGGTCCGTTTGAATTCTCGCCGCGCAAGGAAACCTCTTGCCACTGCAAGAAATGAATATGATGAATATTAAATTTGGTAAGTTGGCAAGTATTAAATTACGTGGAGGGGGGAGGGGGGTCCTATAAAATAGTAGGCCCTACTCTTTGTAGAACCTTAAAAATGTTGCCAATTTTGGACAACCCTTGTGGCTTAAAGGGGCATGTCATCATGCTCAAAGCAGGCCTGTGGCTATACACTGAACTATGAACTCCAATTACTGCATGCGCGTTCCCTCTCTCCATATAAAATTTGTGGAGAGGCAGAGTGCTTGCACATGAAGGAACTGGGAGGGGGATAATCCCATGTACAGCCCCTGATCATGACGACAAAGCCCTTTAAACAAAATTTAAGTGTTTTAAATCTTTGTTAGTTTATACACAGAAGGCACACCACTTGAACAATTCATTAACAAGTTATAACAATTCAAAATATAATAATTTGATTATATGGATTTGGTTCCCCCCAAAAAAAATTAAAAATAAATAAATAAAAGAAACTAAACGAGAGAAACAACATGAACTTTTCCTGCAAACAAAGTGTTACCATAATGTAATGATCTAGTAGAATAATATGAATGGAAACATCATGATCTATATAACTCTAATGACACCTCAATAACAAGAGAGAAATTTAACAAATAATATCGCTCTTTGCATGGAAGAAGAACGTACACAAAAAGTTACCGGAGAAACTGTGTAGGCAATAAATGTGTAATGTGAAAGTTTGATTTCTGCGATTCATTAGTCATCATAGGAGGGTTAAGTTCTGCATGGGAATGAACAAACATCTCTTTGGCGTAATTCTTTGTTTGTTACGAGCCATTTTATTGCTTACAGACTTGATGTTGCATTGGGGATAAAGAATATTAATTTTGGTTTTTACCCATACACCGATGTGTGTTAGCACTGTATACTCCAGTACTTTCCCCGAGTATTGTGAAAAAATAACACAGGCATATTACTCGGGTGGAATTCGAACCCACGAACCACCGAGATTGCCCGGTAGCTATAGAGACAGTTAAAATCCTACGCTTTGGCAGCGGGTACCGCAATGATATAATAGATGTTAAATTTGCATCAGGAATAAAGCCTTTTTAGTTACTGGTAAAAAGTACTTTGTGAGCCTGGAAGAAGGGTGTAGAGCCTTAGGCCCTATTTCCATCCACACTGAAATATTTCCACATTATACAAAAAATTTGTATTTTGCATGATGTAGAGTGTTTAAGAAGTGTTGTCAAATTTTACAATGAAATAAATGGAATATAAAACGGAGCCTATAAACAGAAAGTGATAATGATTTGACGTTGCTATCCAAGCGGAAAGAGTGCAACAAAAAGTGCTGTTCAGAGTGACTGGTGATAAAACAAATAGGAATAAACATATTTAAGATATTATGTGTCGATAATAATAATAATAATGATAATGATAATGATAATGATAATGATAATGATAATGATAATGATAATGATAATGATAATGATAATGATAATGATAATGATAATGATAATGATAATGATAATGATAATGATAATGATAATGATAATGATAATGATAATGATAATGATAATGATAATGATAATGATAATGATAATGATAATGATAATGATAATGATAATGATAATGATAATGATAATGATAATGATAATGATAATGATAATGATAATGATAATGATAATGATAATGATAATGATAATGATAATGATAATGATAATGATAATGATAATGATAATGATAATGATAATGATAATGATAATGATAATGATAATGATAATGATAATGATAATGATAATGATAATGATAATGATAATGATAATGATAATGATAATGATAATGATAATGATAATGATAATGATAATGATAATGATAATGATAATGATAATGATAATGATAATGATAATGATAATGATAATGATAATGATAATGATAATGATAATGATAATGATAATGATAATGATAATGATAATGATAATGATAATGATAATGATAATGATAATGATAATGATAATGATAATGATAATGATAATGATAATGATAATGATAATGATAATGATAATGATAATGATAATGATAATGATAATGATAATGATAATGATAATGATAATGATAATGATAATGATAATGATAATGATAATGATAATGATAATGATAATGATAATGATAATGATAATGATAATGATAATGATAATGATAATGATAATGATAATGATAATGATAATGATAATGATAATGATAATGATAATGATAATGATAATGATAATGATAATGATAATGATAATGATAATGATAATGATAATGATAATAATAATAATAATAATAATAATAATAATAATAATAATAACCGTATTTATAACGCACCTTTTGCCAAAGGATACAAAGCGCCATGTATTATTACTGCAAGGAGTGGTACGAAGTTGGAGATATAAGACCTAATACTTAAGCACCATGTAATGGTTTACAAGGTGCTGTGGCACAATATATGCTGCCAATCCAGCCAGGAACACCGGGGCGAACCCCTTCTCTTTTCGATAAGTGCACTGGGTTCTTTTACATGCGTTTACACAACACATGGGACCAACGGCTTAACCTCCCATCCGAAGGACGAAGCAATGGTTTATGTGTCTTGCTTAAGGACACAAGTGTCACGGCTGGGGATTCGAACCCACACTCTGCTGATTAGAAACACCAGAGTTTGAATTCGGTGCTCTTAACCGCTCGGCCACGACACTCCCACAAGGGCTCTAGTTCACTGAACTCAAGTTCTGG
The DNA here is from genome assembly GCF_032118995.1 of Asterias amurensis. Lineage (NCBI taxonomy): Eukaryota > Metazoa > Echinodermata > Asteroidea > Forcipulatida > Asteriidae > Asterias > Asterias amurensis. The sequence goes on from NC_092654.1 coordinate 22,721,502, forward strand.
TGTTGTCAGCAGCAGAGTGTGGGTTTGATACCCGGTCATGACATTAATGCTCTTCATTGCTTCATAAAAAGTTAAGAAAGTAGTGCACCTGCTCTATCAGCCAGGCTCCTAGAGGATGATACCCCATGCCTATATCCTTACAAGGACTGTGAAGGGGGTACCCTGTTTGAGCCCCAGTTGTAGGCGGAAACGTGCCCCTGGTGACAGTTGATTTAGGTCGATAGCCCAAATCAGTTAAAAGTGAAGCCCTCGCTTTGAAATGACCGTCCGGCCTTGTGATATGAGGCAACCTCTCATAACAAAAAAAATAAATATTTTCTGTTAAGCTTTGATTTTGTGCTTGCAGAAAAGCTTTTTGGATCTTTTGAAAAGAATTTATGAGACTAATCATCCGGAAACTTCGACCCAGTTTCAAATGCAAGTCATCCCCTGCCAAATATTTTAATCTTATGTTAAACCCTTTAAAAAAACAAAAACATACCAACCTTTTTTTTATTTCATTGTCATTCAATAAAAAAGAATTTCGTATGGAAGTTTCATGAATAAAACATAAATCCTTGAGAATATCTTTGAAACCCTAGCACAAAACCACAGCAATAGGGTTTCGGCTCCATCCAAAAAAAAAACAGCACCAATTTTTCATTGACGATTAGCGAGGCGAAAACTGCACTCATGTATTCAAAATGGTCGTTAATCAAACACAAACCGGACAACGACTTGGTCGAGATTAAAGATCTAGTGTACTGCCTTATGCATGGTGTATATTTTGTATTGTGTCACACTTGCCAGCTACGGTAGCTCCAACCCTTAATGAGGCATCGTTGGGGCGTGAAATCGGAACGCTCTCCTTGGTAAATCTACCGTGTTTAGCTCTATACAGAGTGATTAATGCACTTCCTGTTAATCAAATATCAATTTGGAATGACTGCCTGTCTTTTCTTTGGCTTCTCTTTTCTCGCTCCTGCCCAATGGAAAATCAATTTACATGACTTCCTAACAGTTATACTCTCGCGAAAATACAGGATGCTCACAAATGGGATTGTATTGTAAGATGTGAGTCGGAGACGACGACTGGGTTATTTTTTGTTTAACTCTCTGGTTTTGGATTTAACAAAAGCTTGATTCACCCCTGCTGTCCGCTTGGTTTTGTTGTCGACGTTTAAAACCTTACACTATGCAGTGTAATGAAATCACCTTTATTCATGCTCACTGCTCCAAAACGATGTAATGCTTGCGTGGACAAAGGGGTTGTATCCATGCAAACCGCGGCCCTTTCAAATTGCTGCTGTTCTTTTTTTTCTCTTTCTCTCTGTATAATGTCTATAAATCTTTTATCTTGTTTAAAAAAATAGCATCCTATAATGTTGGAGGAAGGCTTAAGAAACCTCACTGCCTGTTGTGTGCCGGTTTTTACGCCCTTTGGTTTTGAATTAAATATCAATTTATGGCAAATTTTTCACACATCACTTCTGTTGAAAGGGGAGAACTTGCTGGAGCGTGGCAGGCGCATTGCATCGGATCGCCCCCTGGCTTGGGGGGGCACACAGGCGGAAAAACTTTCCTATTGAACTCGGGGAAAGTTAACTGTCCTTCCTGAGCAACAGACAGTGGAATCTTTTAATTGGATTTTTTTTCTTTTTTCGGCTTTCGTGACAAAATGCCGAATACGATCGAGCAAACAATTGTGATTGGACTACAAACGGTTCGCCGCAAAGTTGGGCTCATGGAATTATGGTTGGATGAATGGTCAAGGCTAAGGGCCGACAGGAAGAGTTTCTTCAGTTTGTTTTTCTGTTTTGTCTTCTTGATTCAGTTGGCAACCTCCAGCTCAGTGCTACAGTGTCATTTATTTGTTTGTGCCACAAGCGCTAAGATTAAAGGGAATTACAGCTGGTAATTGAAAAGAACCTGTACCATTTCATCCACTGGATAATGAGATATCAGTGTCAATGACTCCTCCTTTAAAACCTGTTGAGGGTTTTATTTGGGGGGTTTTCTGTTCCAGTGATCTAATCATAATGAAGTCTGCCGACCCTTAGAATGTTTTTTTAAAGAACTGTTTCTCTATTTGGGTTTTGAAGAAATGCAGCCATTCCAATCTGCTAGCTTAAAAAAAACAGTTAAAATAGGAATTTGGATTATAAAATAGAGATTGGATTGGCGCCCTTTACCAAGCATCAAAGCCTTATGTATATGGACTTAAAACTACTTAAATCATCTCAACTCCTTAGGAGTATGCAGCCCCACCAACCAAATGGCCATACAAGGTGCTCAACTCTTACATGCGCAGATAGGTCGCGAGGGACTAGTTTAAATCCCTTCAAAACTGAGAAAAATAAAAATTCGCACACACAGTTGTTATAATGGGAACAGGGACGTTTGAGGGTGCTATTGGTTTTTTTTCTTTTTTGGGGGGGGGGGTCACCATTTGCAAAAACAAGTTAAAATTAATGACCTTTATAGTCAATTATTCACATTAGCAACCCCAGCTCCCCAGCTCCATCATTTCAAAACACATACACTTTGGAAAAATAGATAAATGGGTTTTGATACAAAGATTAAATTATGGGTGGCATTGCTGGCTTGTGTGTAGAGCGCTCGCTTTTCACCACTATGGCTCCTGGTTCGATTCCCAGCTAGTGCCAAATGTAAATAGAGTTGTGCATTGGATCCCTCTATAGGTATTGCTACAAGGTATTTTTTCTTCAGGTCCTATGGGTTTCCTCGCTCCAGATAAAAATCAAACAATGATCTCAGGCTGTGCTTCATTGTCATGCATTAAGGTCACGTGGATGGCTGCCAAAAGCACCTAGGCGAGCGCGCGGCTGAAACACATTTTAGACGCATCCTTGCCCTTAATAATGACAAGCCTCCAAAATTATTATTATTATTATTATTATTACTATTATTATTAGCAGTAGTAATATTGTTAGGTATAGTGTGCTCCTGGTTGTCACCACAGAGCACCACACTTTTAATTGTGAATATGAGACTACAATCCAAAGTCTTGTCCCCAAACTCATTGTTTTTGTTTGTTAAACAGCTTAGCCTTGTGGCGGGGGAAGGGGGGGGGGTCAGAAGGGATATTACACATTACATTAAGCAACCATTGTGAAGTATCACGCATTATTGTCAATGGGCTTTTATTACCCACTTGCTCAGGCTGTTTGTGGATAAAGTAGCTTTCGCTTTATGGCAATTGGCTGCCGTGACACCGCTGATGAAAAGGCCTTATCAGCGACCCTGTCAAAGCCAATCCCAAAGCCGTTAATTCAGAAGTTTGCTCATTTTGGCATGGAGCTCCATAGAGTTGGATGACCCAGGTCGAAATTCCAGTTGAACCTAGTTAAACTGGGTTTAACTGGAACTAGTTGAAACCAGTTGGTAAACTAGTTAAACACAGTTAAAACCAGTTGGTTAAATATGGAAAATGAACTGAGACCAACTGGTTTATAATTTCAACCTAGTTGAACACAGTTAAACCTAGTCCAAACCAGTTCGTTAATATGGAAAATGGACGAGTTTGATCACTATCCAGTTGAACCAGTTGACCCAAGTTAACTAGGTTCAACTGGAATTTAGACCGGGGAGGCCAAGGGCGAGGCCATACATAAAGTCAGGATTCAGAGTGGTCCTATGACTAGGCGCTACATCACTTGTAAATTACCTCTTAAGCCCTTGTCAGGCAGTGTCTGTATATTTATATTGACTAAAGGCAACAAATAATAACAATAATAATAATAGTATTTATAAAGCGCCAAATTGCCAAACGAAGGCACCGAGAGAGAAGGGGAAAAAGACAGATCAAAGATAAAGACGAATAACTGTAGCTATGAAGAGGGAAAAAGGTGTGTTTGGAGAGCACGTTTGAAGGCTGTGACACTGTTTAGGCTTCTGGTTAGGGTAGGTAAGGAGTTCCATAGCCAGGGAGCAGCAATTGAAAATGCCCTGCCACTTGCAAGTTTATGGGTTTTGTGAACTGAAAGGGATTTACCAGTAGAAGAGCAAAGAGAGTAAGAGGATGTCTGGAGTGAAAGGAGAGAGGAGAGATAATCCGAGGCACAGTGATTGAGGGATTTATATGTGTGGACCTGTGTACAGAATTTAATGCATTGGGCAACTGGAAGCCAAAAAGCCACAACCAAATGAAGCCATAGCCTAATCAAGCCCTTGCTTCAATCCAAAAGTTGATTAATCATTAATCACTGCAACGCATAATCACCCCCCCCCCCCCAAATGCTGCCCCATAGTTTCAAGACAACCAAATTTAAACTTGCTTACTGCATTAACAACTATGATTTAATGTTTGTGTACTACATATATGGTGCCCTAGTAATCATTATCCACACAACCTATTCCCTAAGATGTAGTGTGTGCAATAAGATGTTCAAGGCTTCGATGCTAATAAAACATGGCTAGAGATTGAAGGAGTTAAGTCAAAAGTTCACAATGAAAATGAATACTTAATAATTTACATAAATATTGGTACGTTATAAAGGAATACATCAACATGCTTTGATACCCACGAGCACAGTACGGTACAATGATGTGTGACACGCATTACACAACTTAAAAAGGAATCTATACGACACTACTACATCAAACCATGCCACAGTCACATGACAATGAACATGCAAAAATTAAAAACCTCTACATCCTACAAATGTCGACAAGAAGAACCATCTATTATGTTACCAAACAACAACACCACAATATCGGTCAAACCTGCTTGGATCTTGACCGCACTCTGCTCAGCGGAAAGTACCTCCCTCTTGCGGTGTCTATTCTCTTCTAAATCGCCTTGTGAGTGGGCATCCAAGTGCACATTATTCCCCATTGAATCGTGTTTAGAGGACCCAGCACTGCCCCCTGGGGAACCCTGCGTCTGACTGGGCATCTCTGAGTGTCTCTTATCCGTTCCATCAGCAGCGGCCATTAAGATCTCTGAGGAGTCTCTGTCGGGAGTCTCCTCATCAACGACCGTTGGACAATTCAACGCAGGATGCTCACCGATTTCACGGCGCAGGGACGACGATGAATCCGTACTCTTGCCCGATACCTCTGGGACATCGGAAGAAGCTTCCCCTCTTGTCCTGTCGTCTCCTGAGGAGGTTGCTCTTGTATCTGTCTTCAAGGTCACAGCATCTCCAGATGTCTCCAGTGTATTTCTAAGTGCATCCGACGATGTCGTCAACAAATCTTCATCAATTTAGGAAAGTACAGAACAGCTGAAACTTCACAAATCGGCTTTACATTTACAATTAAAAGCCCCCTAACCGATTTTCCTTCACTGAGAGCATTTTTTCATAAATCCAATAAATGCATTACACTTACTTCTCTAAACATAATTTGATTACTTTACACCATAGCATTTATCGGAATACTTGTACTGAATAACAACACTTTCTCCAGAAGACAATCAGAGCATACTATTATCGAAACATTGAGTTGAAACCAATGGTTCTTTTCAGAACCACCCCAACTCATTAAAGATAGTCATTACATAGTGTTACCACAAACCTTTCCAAAACTACTGATCACAAGAATGACTTTAACTAACAGCTCTCCCTACCTGCAATAATGGCTGTTTTTCGATCAGCATTATAAAACAATACACTTTAATGTATGCAATGGCCTTTAACTTGCAATCATCTATCTGCTGGTCATAAGAGATATCTAGGTAAACACACCATACAAGCCTCACACATATTCCAATAGCAGGGGTCATTTAAAGTATGACATTTTTGTTCCTTCACAAGTTCCTTCACTAAGTTTAACTTGGTGTATCTCAACATATACATAAAATAACAAACCTGTGAAAATTTTAGCTCAATCGGTCGTCGAAGTTGCAAGATAATAATGAAAGAAAAAACACCCTTGTCACGCAAAGTTGTGTGCTTTCACATGCTTGATTTCGAGACCTCAAAATCTAATTCTGAGGTCTCAAAATCAAATTCGTGGAAAAACACTTCTTTCTCGAAAACAAGGTAATTTCAGAGGGAGCCGTTTCTCACAATGTTTTATGCTATCAACCTCTCCCCATTACTTGTTACCAAGTAAGGTTTTATGCTAATAACTATTTTAGGTAATTACCTATAGTAACAAAAACCTGTAGTACAAGGCAGTTTGAGAAACATTGCACTTCAAAGTTACAATTAAGGTAATTTGAAGAAAAAAATAGATGAGTTTTTATGCCCCAAAAGCGTCATTGACCCTGCTTCTCAGATTGTTCATACCTATATAAGGAATTATTCTTCCTGCCTGGAAAGAATAATCGCTCCAGATTTTTGGCGATATCTTTAAAAAAAACGTTTTGAAATGAAATGTTCAGAGGTTGGTTTGATTGTGTACATCTACATTTAATCTTAGGTATACTTTACCATTAATCATTCTGAATGGTCCCTTTAATTTTTATTTTCATCCAAGGATTGCAACAGATGACTCAAGAACATTAAACAAAACGCACATCAACTCCCCTAACCATAAATAAAATCTAATGCATTTTTTAGGGTCAGACAAATCCTTGGATAATATTCACTTCATTTCAGTCGCTCTGCATCCATCCAGTAATGGGCCAAGATGCCAGGAAACATTTCCAGAGATTGCATAAAATAAAATAAATCAATATTGTGGCTGTGTGTGTGTGTTTGTATGTGGGATCACCAGGTTGGTGAATTTATTTTAAGGCCATGGTCAGTGCACAGAGTTGATTTAATGAAACGACGGTCTCTAAAACAATTTATGTCCATCTGGATTAAAGTGACCCGTCAGTTCCGGCGAACTGAGCCTTTAAAGGGAATGTATAGACCTTTATCACGGTGTGGTCATCTTGATCTTACTCCATTCCAACTCAATGTGACCAAACTGAGGCTGGATGAAATAATAGTCTGGTGCCATGCGCAATGAATGTTAGCATTCATTACTGTTATTGGCAACAGGGAACATGACCAAGATGGTGACAGTGTGATAAAGGTCTATACCGTTGTTTTTTTTTGGAACCATTTGGTTGTTTCAGTCCCATGTAAATGTAGATATTTATACCATGAATCTAACCTGTGAACATTTCATTTCGAAGGGTGGTAACGTTTTGAGATATTGCCAAAAATCTAGAGTGGCTAAGTCCATGCCGGAAGAATAATTTGTAATTGGAATACACAATCTGAGACACATTTCTGATGTTAATGTTTCTCAGATCCAAGTTTATGGGGATAAAAAAATTATCACCTTTTTCCGCAACCACAGTACTTTGAAGTAAAATGAATCACAAAATGCTTTATACTATCCAAAGCTACTTATTAGCTGCTGTATTTCTAACCAAGTACACAACGAATACCTTCCCTTTAACACTTCCTGGAAAATCTTGAATTTATATGTATTATCCACAGTAATGCTGAAGGATAAACCAGCGGCCTTGTGTATAAACAGATCTTTGAGATGTGTTTGCGATAACACCATGTGTATATTTCCATGGCTGTGTAGATTTTGTTCTTTGGGAATTATGTTTTGCTTTTTATTCTACTGCCGGGAAGTAGATTTCGGAATTCAGGAGACTTTTTAGTTCTGAAAAGAAATGTTTTGCTTTTTAATTACTGGGTGGAAGGTAGGACATCGACCAGGACTACTAACTACTTTTGCTCAGTGGATCCAGGGGACTTCTTGTTTTTAACGTTACTGCCATGGAGTGAGTTCTTATTTGGTCTCAAGTTTTCGACTAGCTTCCTCTAGTCATCGTCAGGAGACTGAAGAGTTTGAGACATGTTGGTCTAATTATAAGGATTCAGATATTAAAGGAATATGTTGCCTTGGATCGGTCGAGTTGGTCTTTGAAAAGCGTTTGTAACCGTTTGTTATAAAATGCATATGGTTAGAAAGATATTTTAAAAGTAGAATATAATGACACACACAAGTATCACTCAAAATTGCGTGGTTTTCCTTTTACCTCGTTGACTAACACGGTCGGCCATTTATGGGAGTCAAATTCCCATAAATGGCCGACCGTGTTAGTTCGCAAAGTAAAAGGAAAACCACGCAGTTTCGAGGCAAATTTGTGTGGATCATTGTATTCTACTTTTAAATCATCTTTCTAACCATATACATTTTATAACAAACAGTGTAAAACACTTTTCAGAGACCAACACGACCAATCAAAGGCAACGTGTTCCTTTAAAGATGTGATGTAGTTCCAGTAAATACTTTTTACTGTTTTGTTAAACGTTTTTTTTTTTTTTTTACAAAATTAAACCACAAGGAAAACAGACTGGGTTATGAACATTTTGGGTTGAACATTTTTTAACATATTTTCGTACGACTTTTGTTTCTACTTTTGCTGTAACTTGTGTTGGTTTATAGGCACTTCAATACAAGCCTCCTTTTGCACCAAAACTGATTGGCTGTTATTAAATTTCTTTATTAATATTTTGGGGTTTTCTGAATCGGTTTTTGATTATCTTTCATTTACATACTTGTTCTGTATTTGTTTACTCTTCTTTTGTTTGCACCAATGGAAATAAAAGTCACATTCAATTAGATTATTATATAAAAAAATAATAGTAATAAGTCAAAAATTTCATTCCAAAGCTTGATTGTCTAAAGTTGGTGCTGGACGACGAAAGCATTAAGAAATATTATTTTGTTGTCAAATCCACCTGTTCTCTCAGTGAACTGTAATGTTTACTTGGTATATCTGCCTGCTATTATCTTGTCAAGAGCCTCAAATCTTCATTCAACTAAATAAAAAATGTCAAGCGAGGGCAGCATTGATGAAAATGATACTGCTGTCTCTGTATGATGAACAAGTCTGACTTATGGGTTACTATAGACCTTATCACTCTGTCACCATCTTGGTCATGTTCCCTGTTTCCATAACATTAATGTATGCTAACATTCATTGCGCATGGCACCAGACTAATATTTCGTCCAGCCTCAGTTTGGTTACAATGAGTTGGAATGGAGTAAAATCAAGATGGCCACACCGTGATAAAGGTCTATACTGTCACTTCTACACCATATCCAAAACCAGTGACCATGGCTTATATTTTATAGCAAATGCTAGTTACAATCAATACTCATGTCTGAAAAAAGGAAAAAATACACACACCGATTTTGACAATTCAACTCTTAGGAGCTAGTAAAAGAATTTTATACCAGCTCCAATCCTACTGCGTGTAAGAATCTTAAAGAATGCTGTTCAGCTATTGATATATTGTACATTTACAGAAAAATACTTTTGGCAAGAATATGTGCCAAAAAATAATAGTTTTCAGAATCACACATCTTATAGTGATTTCCGAGGGATTGATTCCACAAAGAGCTAAAATATAATCCCAAAGTTTATTAATCCTAATGTCACAATATAAGTAACTATAATGAAATCAATAACTTGACATAAGATCTGTGAGTGCTTTGTTAAATCCCAAACTGAAGATATATGTGATATATATGTTATTAGAAGTCAACAGTATTCCCTGACTTCTTCATACATATAGTATGGCTTCAAATGAGCAGACTAAACTAAAACAGAAATCAAATCTTGTCATGCAAACCAAGACCAAAGTTCATAAAAAAGCATGTAAGCACAAACCAATTGCTAAAGCACACAAAATGTTGCTCAGCAGGTTAACAGCTCAAATGCAATGAAGTTTACATCATTGTGACCGGTGCCCTGTTAATTCTAGCTAGATGAGAAATATGCTTAGCAAATTTTGTTATGCTTACTAGCTTCATGAACTTTGACCTTGATATTAATAAGTATCAATATGCACCATCCTTACATTGATGTCAACTCTTAATAAACACAATTTTAAAATAGATGAAAGTCAATCACCATAGGCATAAAATGGTTAGCTTCGAAAGGAGAACAATTATGTTTTTGACCCGTCCCAGTTTCTAGAAAATAAGTTTGGTATTCTGTACATGACTTGTGAAAACAGAGGGAAGGAAATGTATCTTCGTCTGTATGGGTCATTATTCATGGAATTAACCAGAATCTGGGGGAAAAGTGAGCAGCTATAAAGTTTAAATACAAGGTCCCTAAAAACTTACTTCATGTACTTTTGCTCATAAATCAGAAATAATGTAGATTGTCAAATTTTGGAAACAAGTAGGATCAATTTTTTGACAGGTTCTGCATGTTTTAATATAATTTTTTCGGCAAAAAGATTGGAAACAAGACTAAAGTAGGAAGAATATCATGGATGAGTTTACAATCTGAGGGTCCGTTCTGGTCTTAAAAACACCAAGAGACGATGGGCTATCTGGCTACAACTTCATCCAACAAAGGGGACTAAAAACATTTCATTTCTTAATCTCCTGTTGCTTGTGGAAGAGTGAACGAAAGATCGATGTAAAGATGGTTTATCAGGGACTGGGATTAAAAGGGATTAAGGGAGATTCAGAGGGATTCAGAGGGATTAAGCCACTTAACTCTTGCATTCATTCGCCCTCATGCAGAAACAACCATTCCAGAAAAAAAAACATTTCTTAAAAATTATCTCATCATACTAAATCAAAGACTACCTCAATTAGATTCAAACCTGGGACCAATTTCACAAAGCTGCTTAATTAAGCACAAAAAGTAGCCAAGCACAACATTATGCTTACCGTAATAATGTTACCAGCCAAACTACCATGTCACATATACAATTTGTGACTGGAACCCTGCTTAATTCTGCTTAGCAGACACTTATTAACCAATATTTTCTGCTTAAGCAGCTCTGTGAAGTTGGGGCCCAAGGTTTTGATGGTGGTTCGAATTCTACCTCTATGAAAACACTAACCTGCTTGTGATCTCACAACATTCGTCATGTACTTCCTCTCCTCTCCTAGTTTCTGTCTCGTCTTGCCGCCTCGGTACCAAGCCTGGATGGAAACTGCCGACTTCTCTCGTTTCTCAGCGAGCTCCTTCCGTTTCCTCACACGTCTCAAGTGCCTCCTTAAACCTTGAGAGGAACGGAATAAGAGCAGAACTCAAACATCTCATCTTATCTGCCTGGGTATTTTTAATGAAAAAAGTATCACCTTTCCTGTTATGGTTGTTTTACCTTTTGGGTTTTAAACTGGTCTTAGCCAGTGGACACTATTGGTAATTACTCAAAATAATTATTAGCACAAAACCTTACTTGGTAAGGAGTAATGGGGAGATGTTGATAACATAAAACATTGTGAGAAACGGCTCCCTCTGAAATGACGTAGTTTTCGTAGTTTGAGAAAGAAGTAATTTTCTACAAATTTGGTTTCTAGACCTCAGAATTAGATTTTGAGGCCTCGAAATCAAGCATCTGAAAGCACACAACTTCGTGTGACAAGGGTGTTTTTCTTTCATTATTATCCCACAACTTCAATGACCAATTGAGCTCAAATTTTCACAGGTTTGTTATTTTATGCATATTTTGAGATACTTTGAGAAGACTGGTCTCTCAAGAGGTTTAAAAACAAAAAAACTTTTGAAAGTGCGGCTACAGCATTGGCTTTGACTATTGCTAAGGGTGTTGCCGTAGCCGTAAATGTAGCGGCCAATTCAGACATGTTTTTTTTTTTTTTTTCACCATTTCGCTTTCGCAAGAAAGAGGCTGCTAGGGTAGAAATTCCGGGCCACTGGCTATTTCTTGAAATTTAAAACGAAAATCCTTTAATTTGCACCTAGTTTTGTTTTACTTGACAATTAAGATCAATTCCTTGGCTTACTCCTCTGTAGACAGGCCTTAAAGATACACACCTTTCAGAATACTCTCATACATGACATGCATTGCCCCCCCCCCCTTCCATCTTCTCCCTTGCTTTGCCCCTCCTCATTCTCAGCTATCCTCATCCTCAAAAAGCCTGATATATTTACCTCTCTGTAGCATGATGGCTGCCTTTAATCGTCTCAGCTTGACCTCATTGTATTTCTTCTTGGCAACCCAGCCTCGTACCCCTGCATAATTGGGAGAACAAATTCCATCAGAATGTTCATAAAAACTAAACTATGTATATTCGTTTTGCAGTAACGCAATTTCCCTTAATCCCTTTCCCCTCTCTTTTTCTATAAATGGATATGTATTTGTTTGTACTTATTTTATGCCTCTGAAGAAGGTCCGGTTTGGATCGAAAGCTAAGGCCATCTACCCTATTCATTATTTAGTATATCTAATAATAATAATAGTAATAATAACAAGTTCTTATATAGCGCATTTCACAATAACCTTATCAATGCACTGAACATTAGTGCCCTGGTCTTTGTGCCAATAACATTCCTTTAATCTTTCTCAGCTCCCTGGGAGTATACAACTTGGGCAACCGAAGGCTTTTTCATACACATCAACCTCAAGTATCTTGCTCAAGGACACAAGTGTCACCACCGTGACCCAGACCCACACTCTGATGAATTAACCACCAGTAATTAAATTTGATGGCAACTGTCACAAACACAGAACTTTCTTCTTCCTATCTCCCAAAACTTCCCATCACCCAACCAACATTTTAAAGATAATAAAACTATCTGCTTCTTACTTTTTTGAATGACAATAGCACCATTCCTTCTCTGTGCCAGCAGCTTTTTGTATCTGGCCTTGGCTAGCCAGCCTTTGATGATGGCCTGAACGAGGTTCGCCAACTGGTGGTGTTTCTCAAGGAGTCGATCCAGTGACTCGATGTGATAATACTTCAAGAATACCTACACAGGACAAAAAGAAAGATTATACAACTGGTCTTTACTCTTACACGAAGGTGTATTAACGCCATTGGACCCTTTCGGTAAACAGTATTGTCCAAGGCCCACACAACGTGTATCACAACTTCTATATCAAAAAACAAACCTGTGAAAATTTGGGCTTAATCAGTCATCGGAGTCGGGAGAAAATAACGGGAAAACCCACCCTCGTATCCGCGCGTTTCGCCGTGTCATGACATGTGTTTAAAATAAATCCGTAATTCTCGACAACGTGAATTGATATTGTTTTACTGTTTTCTCAAAAAGTAAAGCATTTCATGGAATGACATTTCAAGAAAAGTCTTTCACCACTACCTTCTGTAAACCCTGTAAGTTATTTGTAAACCTGTGAACTTTTTTTTTTTTTTTGTACCGAAAGGGTCCAATGGCTTTAAGGCACTGGACACTATTGATAATTACTCAAATAATTGTGGCACAAAAACTTACATGGTAACAAGCAATGGAGAGCTGTTGACAGTATGAATGATTTTGAGAGTCGGCTCTCTCTGAAGTAACATAGTTTTTGAGAAAGGGGTATTTTCTCACTCAAAAAGCCTTCAGGTCTGAAGCCTTTTTATTTTTAATCTGAAAGCACACAAATTTGTGCAACAAGGATGTTTTTTCTTTCATTATTCTCGTGCAATTTCAACGACCAATTGAGTCAAAATTTGTTTACGGGTATTTCCTTAACTACATGTCTACGAAAGCTTGCACCGAATTTGATGTAGCAACCATCCCTATAGTCTGAGGGATTCACATTTAAGCGGTAACTTGTTACTAAACAAGTCATTGTACCAGACAAGATTCACATTTTGTATTTTACTTATTACTTATTGTTGCCTAGCAACCTTACCTTAGTGTTGCCTAGCAACCAGTCAGTGAGGTCACATGATTTGAGTATGACCTCACATGTACTTGAGGTCAACTCCACCTCATTGGTCATCGGGAAGGCTACCTGCTTGTACCTGGAGACAAAATCATGGAGTGCAAATAAAGTACTTTGAATACAAAAAGATTGCATTATGGATTTTTTAAATATTATTATTAAAAAATAATCCACAGGCAAATGGGTGGGATTCGAACCCATGACCTTTGCATTGCTAGAGCAGATGTCTTACTGCTAGACCACGAGCTAACCCTGTGTCTGGAGGGAATTTGAACTACATGTGATAGCAGCGGGTACTGCAACAAGGATTAATAGATTTGAAGAAGTTCAAGTTATAAATCAAAACCCAAGTTCTTATGGTCGAGTCATCAGAGTGTGGGTTCGATCCCCGTTCACGAGTGATATGCCAGTGAATTTTTTTCACGGAACTCGGGAAAGTACTGAGTATGCAGTACATCTCTTTAAGGGTAACACCAAATTATAACAAAATTAACCTTGTAATATTTAATTTTTTTTTTTTTTTAAACAAACCTCTTGGCAAACTCCTGGAAGGGGATTCGATGCGAGTAACCCTGCCTCCTTATGCGAGTAGTCTCAAGGACACCGGTGTAATTAAGCTGCGTTAGTACCTTCTCCTCGTCAAACTGGCCTGGTACCCTGTCATTGTTGGGTTTGATACATCGGACAAAGTGGGGCTGGCTGGATATCATCTTGAACAAGAGCTCTCGAAGGGAATACTGTAACAGCGATTAAAGTTAGGGTTAGCGATTGTGTTTTCTCAACGCATTTCTGATTTATAGGCAATGTTTTTAAGAAAGATACAATCAATTTCACATCTACATGTAAAAGTTTTAGCTGAATACGGTGTGTAGTTGCTGAGAAAACAGCAAAAAAAACTGTCACAGTTCTTTCAGTAGAATGTTAGACCCATCCACATCATTAGCGAGATGAGAGCAGGAGCCACAGCTGCAGCCGCTAATTCAAAATGGCCTCATTCTTCTCAAATTACCAAACGGCACCAGATTAAACAGCCTCCCTGCTTCGCTTAGATTCAAGTTACCCAAAAAAATTCCTCAAATGATGCATGTTTGGTCCATGGAAAAAAGTGGTGACATTTTCTTGAGAACAAGGGCTGACCTACATGTACACGTGGCACTGGCTTTAAAGGCAGTGGACACTATTGGTAATTACTCCAAATAATTATCAGCATAAAACCTCACTTGGTGATGAGTAATGGGGCGAGGTTGATAGTATAAAACATTGTGAGAAACAGCTCCCTCTGAAGTGACGTAGTTTTCGAGAAAGAAGTTATTTTCCACGAATTTGATTTCGAGACCTTAGATTTGGAATTTGAGGTCTCGAAATCAAGCATCTGAAAGCTCACAACTTCGTGTGACAAGGGTGTTTTTTCCTTCATTATTATCTCGCAACTTAGACGACCAATCAAGCTCAAATTTTCACAGGTTGGTTATTTTATACATATGTTGAGATACACCAAGTGAGAAGACTGGTCTTTGACAATTACCAAACATGTCCAGTGTCTTTAACAAACAATTTAGAATAATAGTTTATAAGGGCAAAACAAACTTTGAATATCAGACTTTTTAAAAGAATATCACAAATCTGCTCAAATTCACTTTTGAAAGTTAAATACTTTCTTAAATTGTGCACAAAACTAGTATATGAAAAAAATGTATACAAAACAAGTAACTATGGTAATACATACCCTAAAATAGGATGCCACAGTCTGCCTGTTCTTAGCCATGTTCCCGCTCGTAGCCTAAATTGGAAATTGGGTAAAAACAAATTATCTTAATATTTGGTCACATTATGGATTGCGGAGAATCAAGATCTCCAATCGTCCAATAAGTACAGGTATTTATGTTCCTTTTTTCCATGTTCTGAGAAAACAGATTAATTTTGTTTTACTTTTGGATTTTTGTAAAATGTGACCACAATTATAGGTATGGTAACTTATTGATAAAACAAAACCAAAATCTAAGATAAAAAGACTGATCTTTCTGAACAAAAAATGATTTATTTTTATTTTTATTTTTTTTCAAAGTTAGTATGGGGTAATATTTTCGCAAAATATAACAATGGTTCAAATAAATGTGCAATGAGTGAAGATTTAAAACAAAGAAAGCAAGAGAAATGATTCACAAAATGAAAAATTAACATTGAAAAAACAAAACATAATTTTGAGTTGCTCTAATGATGAGAACTAGTCGTCCATTAACGCTATTTTGCTTATATGGAAACTGCTTATGAAGCAAAATATAATATTTAAAAGCTGCATAGAAATTTTAAAAATTAAGTAACCACAAAATTAATGGAAAACAACCATCTTGCTTTCAAACTGAAATTCAAGCACGTTTAACAGATAGCAATAAATAACCGAAAAAACGTTATTTGTGAAGTACAAAAACATCCCCCCAAACTTTCCCCTCCTAGCCAGAAACTGCCATGTCCAAGTTGAACGACTTTTGCTACAGCTTAGGCTTTTGAATGAAAATACAATATTGATACAATTTGTTTTACCGCAAGCAAATCACTCACATGGGATTCGAGCCTGCGACCTTTGCATTGCTAGAGCAGATGACTAACCACTAGACCACCGAGCTATCTCGATGGCTAAAAATCTTATGTGTTAGCAGCGGCTACCGCAGCGCAAGACATCTGCTATAGCATTGCAAAGGTCAAGGGTTCGAATCCTACCCAAGTGATTTGCCTGTGGATTATCTTTCCACAAAACTCGGGAATGTACCGAGTATACAGTGCTTAATTCGTATCGTGTAAGGGTAAAAAAAGTTATTTTTATCCTTGATGCAAAAACTAACATCTATAAAACGTTTATGTAAACTGTGTAAATAAGGCAGAAGAAGTGATCTACTCTAAGCCGTAGCCTCTTCCATAGCCACAGCTGTAGCGATAGCCATCAATTCAAACGTGGCAATTTCAAAAGACTGGACAGTGCATTAGTGCATACCGTACTAGAGTTATAGGAATACAGCATGGCATCTTTTACCTTGGGTGTAGAATCGTCATTATGCTACAAAAGCAGAACAGAATGCATAGAGATCAACAAGATTAGCAGGACAAGAAGAAAATTAAGCAAGACACAAGATTGAGAAAGACTCATCACCCAGAACAATGTCATGTATGAAGGTAAACATATTTAAAGCATCAGCAGCTGCCCCGAAACAAGAATATTCCACAACTCATACAAGAGAAGCGTTTGCAAGAAAACAAAGTTTTTGGGGCTAAATTCTAACAAAGTTTTTAAGCGTTGTGTTGGTATCTATTTGTCCTACCTCAGTTCCGTGGCCTGCGAATGTAAAATCCTACAAAGAAAACAGTGATTATTTCAAAACGTGTTAGATGTCAATAAAAACAGCTCGGAAATCTTCCCCTTGAAGAGCAGCTTAAACGAAAATGGCAAAGTGATCTTTGCTGATATGGAAGTTCACATGAGATTAAACAGTTTTTAATTGTAAAAAACACCAATCGTTTGAATAACCTTCTCAAGTGCTTTTCAAAAAGATTTGTGAAAAGCAACTTTACATCATCAGGTCTTATGCGGGAGGTACGTTTTGCTTAGACACTTTGTTGCAACATGGAGGTATAACAAAGCAACCTCCCACAAAAGATATCAAATGACAACAAAATATTGTCATTGGACGCACGGCGGCGTCAACAGCAGAAGTGTAGCTAGTTTTTCAAAACCTTGAGGTTGAGGCCAAAATGTTTTTATAAATGTATGACTTGAATATCCAAAACAGAAAACACTATTTATGATTACCAGTCATCAAATTGATTTGTAAATTCTACTCGTGGACTTCATTATCCTCCCCCCCCCCCCCCAAAAAAAAGAAGTTGTCAACAAACATTTCAATAACATATTCCCCGTTCATTTTCTGGCTTTCAACTTACCTCCTTGAATATTTGTGCATATGTCTTAGCACGACAGAGCTGTTTCTCTTTCATATGGAGAGCCTTGCGTTGTACGGGACCCATCGTACTTGCCAAATTACCTGCAGCATCAACGATTTTTAACTAGTCTTTCAGACACAGTACTAAAAATGGTTTAACTCATGATTCAACCCAATTGAGTTCAACTCTGTGTGTCTGAACAGTTCTAAAGATAGACCGAATCGAGTTTAACCCCAAAAAGTTAAAATGTTGGACTTGCACTGGCTACCAATTGAGACATGAATTCAATACAAGATCATGCTGCTCGTGTATCCATTTCTATAGGTCCAGAATACCTGACAAGGTCCAGAATACCTGACCACACCTACTGACATTCCATATTAAAAAACAACTTGTACATTCAATTTCAACAGATCTGCATTATTCATTCCTAGAAGCAAACACAGTTGGGGTGACCGCGCCTTTTCTGTTTCTGCCCCATGGTATGAAACAGCCCTACTTACAACATCGGACAATCACCTACAATACAACACTTCAAGACGTCACTCAAATCTCATGTTTACAAGGTGTCGGCACCAACTTCACAAAACTTTAAGAAAGAAACAATGAAGAAGGTCATACCCGTCTTGTTGAGATGTTGCTCAAAGAGAAGTCTTGCTAGTGGCATCTTGGAGGAGCGAAGGAGGTAGACGATATCCATGACCAGAGTGTCTCTATTCTTAGCCAGAAAACCGTCTGCGCAATACATCACCTGATTGTAGAAACATCGACCACAAAAACAAAACAAACTTTAAGATTAAATTTGTTGCCATGATTTATTTTTGCAAAAAGTTGGGGCATGTAGATATAGTTGTGATTTGCCAATCCTTATAGAGGATTAGTTAATCCATTAATATTGTTAATAATCCTAATAGCTTCCTCACCTTGCCAGCATAGTGTTGTATCCCGAAATCTAATCCCCCGGCATGAGGGGAACGACAGTAGTAAGCTCCGTTGATATTCTGATTGAATTTCTCTGTTCACATGAAGCAAGAAAACATATGATTTATTTTATTAGATTATTTATAAATAAAGGTTTCTAAATGGCACTCCCAAACAAAGTTATTAACAAAATACATGTAGAGAGATCGCAAAAATAGGGCTAGATAGCTCAGTTGGTTCTATATTTTAATTATTTTTTATCATATTGGAAATAAAAAGTTGCATCCCCTTAAGGTGATCCCTCTGCTGCCACTTTCCAGGTTGTATCGTAAACTTGGGTGGGATCCTGGCTACACGGCAGTTACTGGTTGTATGGCTTGTGACTGGCACCAAACAAAAATTTACAAAATAGGGAGACCCCAAACTTGGGGCTAGATAGCTCAGATGGGAGAGCGCTGGCACGTTAATCCGGAGGTTGTTGGTTCAAATTCTGCTCTTGTAAATTTGTCTTTGTTCAACCCCGACCCAACCCCAACATCAGAGCTATGACCCAGTTGGTAGAGCGCTGACTCATAAACGGTCACAGGTTCAAATCCCACACAAGTCAATATTTTTCTTGTTCAATCCCTTAAAAAAAATGTTTTGCTGTCGAACAGAACAGCACAGAGACAAGACAAGAATTGACTATAAATAGCAACCTTGAAAGATACATGTATAAAATCTCTTTTGGAGGAAATTTTACATATGGTGGTACCCGCAAGTTTACTACATACTTAGTTAATTTTATTTTATTTTCCACACCATGCAAAGCTTCAAACACCACTTTAAGCACAGAGACAGTTACTCACCAACAAGTGTTTGGTCGGTAGCCTGTGGGAACCAGCTTTCTTCATCGAGTAGATGGAGCATTCCCAGAGGTCTTTGCAGAAAGAGATCCAGCAACGGCTGGTTGTCTTGGTAACTGATCACCGCAGCATCAATACCTTCAGTAATGTATTCCTCCTGAGAAAAGTTATGGGACAAAAGTTATTAAACATATGGGACTTGAGGCATTGCATGGTGAGGTATCAATCACCTTATGCACAGGGCGTCATTTCAGAAGGGCGCCCTCACCTAGAGGTCAAAAGGAGGTTGTTCACTGGCCAATACTGTGCGCCGCACGTACAAATCCGTGCGTCTTGATTGTTTTGTCAATGTTTTTCCTCTAAGATGGTGCTGGATGACGTCAATGCATAAGGTCTTATATATTTGGTTTGCGGTAACACCATGAGTGTACCTCATTGCCAGGTAGATTATGTTCTTTTGAGAACTTGGCTTGCGGAGTTGACTTTCGGAATTTGGGAGACTTCTCAGTTCTGAAAAGAACTGTCCTGCTTATTAACTATTACTTGGGTGGAAGGTAGGAAATCGGCCGAGACTGCCACTTTAGCTTTAGAGGATCGAGGGGACTTCTAGTTATAAAGCTTTTTAAAAAGTCACAACATCATTTTTTTTTTTATATCACACAATGCAGAAGAAGATTTCTCATTAACAACTTCATGCTGTATCAAAGATCATATACATGTATAACAAATGTGCATGCTGATTTGGAGTTTTCGGATTTGTTTGACAATAATAGTTTATGGCCTGACGTTTTGACGCTAGAAGAGTCTTTAAGCCTTCGAGAAATTCTCTGCTTAGGGTCGAAATGTCAGACCATTAAATATTTTTAAAATTTATTTTGGTTGGTCAACAGTTTGCAACAGCCATGACAGCTATACATTGACAATAATTGCCAAAGTATGAGACAAGAATTCCATGCAAGTTTGTCAAACAGAATAATTGCTGGGCAAACTAAACTATTCCCTCCCCGATTATAAAAATTATATCACGATGCAAGAAACAATCAAGTTAATTATTTAATCAACTTCAAAGTGTTAAAGGGAGGGTATATCTTTGGTAAATACTGCAAAACATAATGGTTTATTTAGTGAGAAAATGACAACAGATCAAGTGACATGTGAAAAAGGTTTCTAGCCAAAATGGCAAAAGGGTTAGGATTTGTTTAAGGGAAAATTCAAATGTGATTTTAACTATAAAGAATCATTGACTCCTTGTAAGTAATTTCCCCTGTAGGTGCCTTCTTGCCCCTCCTAGTGGTCACTCAACATTGCCCTCCACAGATGGGCAATTGGCCACAGACCAGAGGTGGATTTCACAAAGGTAGTCCTAACTTAGGACTTGTCCTAGGCAATGCTAAGAGATAGGACCAGTCCTCAGTTAGGATGAGTTACTGGTCCTAACTTAGGACCAGTGCTATCTCTTAGCATTGCCTAGGACTAGTCCTAAGTTAGGACTACCTTTGTGAAATCTACCCCAGGGCCCAATTTCATGGCTCTGCTTACCGTAAGCAAAAAATTTGCGCTTACAGAAGCAGGGAATTCCGCGCTTACATCAAGCGTATTTCACGGGTTAGCAGGGAAGTTTTGCTTGTGCTCCTGCATATTCCACTTTACTAGGCATTCTTCATGTATACAAAGCTAGTGCAGAAATTGGGCGATTGCACAGTAAGTGGAGAATGTTGATCGTAAGCGCAGACTTCGGCAGTAAGCAGGAGCCATGAATATAGGGCCCTGGTGGCCAGAAGAACACTGGCCAAAGACCAGGGCCCGATTTCACGGCTCTGCTTACCGTAAGCACAGAAGCGGCGCTTACGGAAGCAGGGAATTCTGTGCTTACGGAAGCAGGGAATTCTGTGCTTACGGCAAGCGTATTTCACTGGTCAGCGGCAAATTTGGGCTTCTACGCGTGTGTACTCCACGTTACCAGGCAGTCTATACGCTTACAAGGCTAGCGCAGAAATTTGGCGCTTGCACGTGAGCGGGGAATCGTGATCGTAAGCGCAGAATTCGGCGGTAAGCAGAGCCGTGCAATTGGGCCCAGGTGGACAGGACACTGACTTAGTCTGTATTCTCAAATTGCACTTTTAGACATCGCTTTGCAAGCACTTGGTGCAAGGGAGATAATAATCAATCATCTCAGCACCACTTGCACCAACAAATTTTCCTTCTCAAAAGCAAAGAACCCAAACTGCTATTTTATTCTTTCATTAGTCTGTGTTTCTTTAAAAAAATATTCATTCAGAGAGACTTTGACTTTTCACAGTGCTACAAACTCATCACCTGTTCCATAGCAAATATATGCTGGTTGAAATAGAACTGAATCTGCTCATTGGCGATGTTAATACAGAGCTGCTCAAAGGAGTTGACGGAGAAGTTCTCAAAACCGAAGATGTCGAGGATGGAGATTGACCTTTGACCGTCCTCCCTGGGTGAGAAGGGGGTTAGAAGGAGATGAAACCCCAACATGCCATGCCACCGATGGTTAGTTCATGAATTGTTAAGTGGAAATATGATTCGCCTTATTCGCGCTGGATTCAAATGGATGCCATGTGTCTAACAAACTGTGTCTGTCATGCTCGCCATTTTGGAAGTTAATTTTTTTTAAATTGTTTGGCTACACAACTAACAGCTAGACTCCGTTCTTGCTTTTTTGTATGCTTTGGTGCCTTCGAACAAAGATATTGACATGGTAGGGAGACCACTAGAAAGCTCTGTTGGTTGAGCGCCTGCACGTTAAACTGGAAAATGTTTGTTCAACCCCCAAAGTATCAAAATTTACCCAGTCAGTTTCCCTTGCGGTTTATAACTGTTTTGAATTCATCAAAAAAGCTTTAACAATGGGAGACTTTCCACCGCTAGGTGGCAGCAGACTTACTGGGTAAATTTCCATTGTTTACGTAGTTCTGAACATGCGCATAATTCTGAGAACAATGGCTTTACCCGGTAAGTCTGCTGTCACCTATCGTCTCAGAAAGTCTCCTATTGAAAATGAGGATTCCCCTGCACGCAGAAAACAGTCTTACTACTTTGATGAGAATGCATGTGCCAAAAACACTCTGCATCCTTTGAGGGTTAGGACCTAGGATGGCAGCAAACTCACGAATAAGGCGAATGGCTTATTAGATAACAAAGTTAGAAAGAAAACATTTTCAAAAATTCACAACTAAACTGTATGGACAAGACTCTCTTTAGTATGTTCTTATAGTCAAATGCATCAGTAGTTTCTTCATGCACATTCAGTATGGTTCATAATCTCATAGCATTTTTGTCTCACAATAATAGGATGTAATAAGAAAAGTCTGAATCAAATGCCTTTGGCTACGGCTAAGGCTGTTGGCTGCAATGACATAGCCATATCTAGCCAAGGACATGAATACAAATGATCGCTTCTTAAAGAAAAATGTCATTTTGAGAAGTGCGTGCATTTGTTCTCTTGATCAAAACAATCCTACTCAACAGTCAATCAAATCAGTGGTTTCCAGGCAACCAGTGGGCCCATTCTCAAAAAGCTTTCAAGCTAGATGGAAAATAGTTGTTTATTTTTCTACATAATAATTTGAAAATAACTCATGGAAAACTTTGCTTATTAATCAGTATGAGGAACATGTTATTTGTGAATGAATCTACCTTGTGCAGTTAACATAATATCGTGTTTGTTTAACGACTGACAAATATTAGTAGTAAAGTTTTGATGGTAAATCAACTCATCTATTAACTAAGTTAAAATGTAGATAGGTTAAAAATTATTAATGGTAGTGGAGGGAAAATGGGGTTAAATGTCATGATTTAGTTAGTTTAGTTTCAATTTCAACTTTTCCCATGTTGAAATTGACTTCAGTTTTGTGATTTTTATTGTTCTATCAAACTTTTAGTTGTGTGGCCTCACCCTAGGTCAAGGTATGACCCCTAGGCACAACCTTCTATGTAAGACCCCTTGGTATGACCTCATGGTTTGATCTCTGAGCATGACCCCTTAGTATGATCCCTGGGTATGACCCCTGGATGTTACTTCTAGATATGACTTCTATATATGACTTCTGGGTGTGACCTCTGGGTATGGCCCCTTGGTTTTACCTTACATTATAAACTATGAGTAAAACCTCAAGGTACGACCTCTGTGTATGACCTCTGGGTATGACTCACCCTGCTTGTTCCGTGGGTTTGAGCAGCGTGTTGATCTTATTGACAATCCAGTTGAAGAGTCTGCCATAGAGAGCTTTGGACAAAGCATCCCTGATGTCCTCTGCTTGGTACTTGGTGTTCTGCCTGACGATGGTCTCACCGCAGGCTACTACACTGCTTGATGTGATGGCCTCAGAAAGGTCATCCTGTTCAATGCCTAGAAGCTCACTACCTGAAGACATAAATAAGTACAAATCTGCTTACTAATTGTTTAAAGACACTGGACGCTATTGGTTATTGTCAAAGACCAGTCTTCTCACTTGCTGTATCTCAACATACGCATAAAATAACAAACCTGTGAAAATTTGAGCTCAATCGGTCTTCAAAGTTGCGAGATAATAATGAAAGAAAAAACACCCTTGTCACACGAAATTGTGTGCCTTCAGATTCTAAATCTGGGGTCTCTTAATCAAATTCGTGGAAAATTACTTCTTTCTCGAAAACTATTCCACTTCAGAGGGAGCCGTTTCTCACAATGTTTTATACTATCAACCTCTCCCCATTACTCGTTCAAGTAAGGTTTTATGCTAATAATTATTTTGAGTAATTACCAATAGTGTCCACTGCCTTTAACCTGCTTTGTAAATTTTCAATTAGCTTACAGGTCTGGAGACATAAATTAGTAAGACGCTGCTTAGACTTCCCAATCTCTTATCGATGCCATAACTACATCGGGGCTAAACAAGATAAATTCTTGGTCTTAGTCTTACTCTTTAGTACTTCAGTGGTGTTGGTGATGACACTCTTGTCGACACTGTGGGATTGCTCCGCCTCCTCAAAGGTTACCTCTCCAAGATGAACGATGCCAGCCAAGATGCTGTACACCGATCCAATCTCCTATAAAAACAGAAAAGCAAACATCACTTGGCATTTATGTTCACTTTTTAAGACATTAATAGTTTTTTCTCAGCAGACCATTCCAAACACACAAGTGCTGCATTTGAGAGTATGTGCTTAAATGGAATGATCTATTCATTTATCCAAATTACACCATATTCATGAACAAATAAACTTACCGACTTGGAAAATTGTAATTTCATGTTGACGTCACAAATTCGCAACGAATAATTCGCAGCAGTTAAACTCTGTTCAACTCACTTGCGAATATCGGTGCGAAAGGAGGGTTGCGACGTCAAATTCACGTCACATTCGCTTTGCATTCGCATTCGCAGGAAGTATGAACTGGGCTTTGCAAGTCACATATTTTCAATGGTGACCCAACCTGTGGTTTCCCTAACAAGCCATGAAACTTGGCCCTTAGACAAAAGATGGACAACTTGATTGAGCACAATGGCTAGCATGGCAGCAGTAGGTCCATGTGTGATGGCAGTGCAAGGGGTAAGGTAGCAATGATCTTACCACATCAGTGAATCCAATGGTCTGAAGACAGTTATTGATGTCATCAAATCTACGTCTGAGCTCAGGGAGTGCTTCTGAACCAGTAGCCGTAGGGTCACCTAAATGGAGATAACTGCAATAACAGAGAATTTTTTATATATTTGTTCAACTGCCATGCAGCCAGGGATCACACACAAATTTTGTATACAACCTGGAAAGTGGCAGCAGAGGGATCACCTTAAGAGGATGCAATATTTTTATTTCCATTATGTTTAGAAAAGAATTAATCATAGAACAATATTAGACAAATTCATTGGGTGACAGGACTTTTTCTTCAGCTGTGCATTGCATCTGGAACTCTCTAACACTTAATCTTAGATCTTGTCTTTGTACCACAAAATTCAAATCTCTTCTCAAAACTTATCTTATATCACAGGTTTTCAAGGACTAATTTTTTTGTGTCTGTTTTTTTTTATATGTGCGCATTACAAGTCTTTTTTATAATTATTATTAAGCTGACGGAATGATGTTTGTATACTGGTTTCATTGTGGCAACCTCTCTCTCACAAAGTTGTTTGTAAACACATGCAAGTAAACGAGAGAACATATCTTACCGATAACTCTTGTCCAGTTGTAGATGGTAAGTGATGCTTTTGTTACTTTGAGCTAAACCAGCCAGAATGTAATAGAAGATGTGGAAGTTCCGCTCTCCTCTAAAAATGAAAAGGCATTATTGCATACATCAATACCCTTACTCCCTAGTCCTTTTTGCCTACAGGGTCTAAATTCATGGATCTGCTTACCGCCAAATTCAGTGCTTTCGATCACCACTCTTCGCTTACAAGGTCAATAAAAAACTAGACTTTAAAACCTCTGTGCCCGTTTCATTCTCTCTCATATCTTGGTATTTCTACTTTCACAACTTTTGAAGGTAGTATAAACGTAGGATTTTAACAGTATTAAAGTATAGGTTAGGATCCTTTCAAATGTATAAACTTTTGTTAAATGACCTAGGTCAACAAACGACTCAATTTGCTGGATCGCATCACATATAACCTCATCAGGTACCCAACTTAACTTACTTTGCTTGCTGAATAACCCGTGACTTCTCCAGCAAGTATTGCGAGATCTCGGCTCCCATGACGTGTCCTTTAGCCGTGTATTTCAACTCCAGAAACTTGCCGAAGCGACTGGAGTTGTTGTTGATGACGGTCTGAGCATTGCCGAATGCCTCCAGTAACGGGTTGACCTGTAAGACACGCTGCTCTAGTGACCTGTTGATTGCCTGTCAGGTCAAAAAGAGGTCAAAGGTTAGAGAATCGCTCTTACAATCTCTATACAGTAAGAGGTCAAATCACTTCACAAGGCCGAATGTACACTCAGGTACACTCAGAGCTTGGGTGAATTCCATCTTCAATATTTGTGACAGAAATACTGTTTGAGAAACACCCCCCTCAGAAACTAATTTTATTTTTGGCTTCAAAATTAAGATCATTAACTTTGGTTTACCCTATATACATCGATTCGTGTTAGTATTGTGTACTCCTGAGCTCTGTGAAAAAAATCACAGGCATATTATTAGGGTGGGATTCGAACACTCAACCTTTACATCAAGAGCAGTGTCATACCAACTAGACCATCGAGATTGCCTGGTAGCTAGAGGCAGCTCAAATCCTAAAATTAATAAGAGGAGAAGATAGACATCCTGAAATGGGACACCAGCTAGGCCAGATTTGAGAACAAACAGTGGATGGCTACTACCTGATGCTAGACATCATACAAATTGATAATGGTTACATACCTTCCCAAGTTTCGTCAGCTGTTGAACCAGTAAGTTGGCACTCTCAGTCTTACCAGCCCCACTCTCTCCACTCACAATCAAACACTGTCAATAAACGACAAATTCAAAATTGAGCATTTCAAAAAATAGTTAACGGCCTGATGTTTTGACCCTAGCAGAGTCTTTCTTGAACCTTGATACAAAAATATCATTATGAAATGCCATCAAAATCAACCAAATGATTGTTGCTTTTTCTAATATTGCCTTGAAACAGAGTTTTTTTTTAGCAGTAATATTGCCATAAAACAAGCTTTTTTGCTTTTGCAGTATCCAGTTTAATAAAGACTTCGTATTGTGAGTCACTCACACCAAGCAGCCCACATGCCAAACAATGGTGTTTTGACCCTGGCAGAGTCTTTCTTGAACTTTGATACAAAAATATCATTATGAAATGCCATCAAAATCAACCAAATGATTGTTGCTTTTTTTAATATTGCCTTGAAACAGAGGTTTTTTTTAGCAGTAATATTGCCATAAAACAGAGGTTTTTTGTTTTGCAGTATCCAGTCACTCACCAAGCAGTCCAGAATGGCATACAATGGAAACAAATAAATAACATGTGGTCACTGAGCAACACGCAGGCGTTTAAGCAATACGTGAATGTGCACGATTAGCGCGATGATGACCCACACATGTACGTGTGTACATCTTACCTGATTATGGTTGTGAAACAGAAGAGCTTGGTAGGTACTATCAGCCATGCCAAAGATATGAGGAGGGTTGGCTTGCTTGGATGCATGCCGGTACAGCTCGGAAAACTAATCAAGAAAAAAAAAGCAAACTCAAAACAATGAGTGACTCAAAAGGTAAACTCCTGACGATGACTAGAGCAAGCTAGTCGAAACGTTGATCTTGATCCTATAAGCTAAAGCAGTAGTCCCAGCTAAAGTAGTAGTCCCAGCCTATACCATCCGCCTGGGTTATAGTAACAAGCAGGACAGTTCTTTTTAGAACTGAG
Organism: Asterias amurensis; assembly: GCF_032118995.1. NCBI lineage: Eukaryota > Metazoa > Echinodermata > Asteroidea > Forcipulatida > Asteriidae > Asterias > Asterias amurensis. Next base: position 22,749,126 of record NC_092654.1, read on the forward strand.
AAGTCTCCCGAACACCCGAGCAATCTACTCCGCAGTAGTAGAATAAAGCAAAACAGTTCTCTAAGAACAAACTCTACCTGGCAAGTAGATAAACCGCCAACCAAATGTATATTCATACCTCACCGTGCAATGCCTCAAATCCTATAAACTCAAAACAGTAATTTACAATTCTAAGACCCAGGCCTTGAAGCCACCGGGCCTTAATCTCAATAGCTCCTCATCTAAGACACTGCTGCCCCTTATTTTGGCCTTGGCGCCCCTTCAAAATGTCCGAGCAGACCTCAGACATTTGCAATAGAAATGCCCTTGGCACAATGAAATGAGCCTTGCATCAGAGAGGAAAATCTAGGTTTATAGAGAGAAAGACCCACATATAGTATTTCCTGAAGTTGAAATTGGTTAGAAAGGCTTTTAGGTGTTGGGATCATTAAAATGTTTTACATTTCAACAATACTTTAACAAGTATAACCACAAGGGTAACTGACTGGATAATTGTCAAATCACTAGAGCAGGATTTTTGATCACCGAATTGATAATAATAATAATCAGCATTTAAAGCCATTGGGCACTTTCTGAACAGAACAAAAATTAAAAGTTCACAGATTTACAAATAACTTACAGGGTTTACAGAAGGTAATGGTGAATGACTTCCTTTGAAATATTATTCCATGAAATGCTTTACTTTTTGAGAAAACATTAAAACAATTATCAATTCTCGATATCGAGAACAACAGATTTATTTTAAACACATGTCATGACCCGGCGAAACGTGCGGAAACAAGGTTGGGTTTTCCCGTTATTTTCTCCAGACTCCGATGAACGATTGAGCCTAAATTTTCACAGGTTTGTTACGTTACATAAGTTGTGATACACGAAGTGTGGGTCTTTGGACAATACTGTTTACCGATGTTGTGCGATTGCTTTAAAGACACTTTGTCAATACCCTATTTAATACGTACACTTTGATCATAAATGGCGAGCTGAGTATATGGATTCACAGCGATCAAGATGTCTCCAATGAAAGTATAGATCTGTCCCTTCATGAATCTACTGTACAGGTGCTGCACAATAAAGTCCTGAAAAAAAAGGGAAAAAAACAAGATGAAAACAATCTTAAAAGATATAAAACTTTGGTCTTCTCCAAGATCTCTCTCTTTCGTGTACAATGATTTCTGTACACGTTCCTCAGAATCAGAGATTGGCTCTGGGTTCCATCATCAATTTTGAAGCACCGTGTATTTTGTATAAATATTTTACCTGCGTAAGATTTTCCAGCTGAGCCAGGTCGTTCACCATGTCCGGTGTTTTCCGACTCGATTTGTGAAGGCCACGTGTCCGGACAGGGTTTAGTTTACCATGCCTGTGAAAAAGGAAAAAACAAAATACATTTAACAAACTTGTGGTATTGATTTGAGAATTAGGTTCAGGTTAACACAATCAATGGCATAATTATCAATGAGTTGGTAAACCGCTAAAATTTCTGAAATGAATTCCCAAGAAACTAGTCCGTAGCTGAACTGGTGCATGTTGGAAAGAGCGGGAACCATACGACTTGGTTTTGAAAACTGGGGGAGTCAGAAGAGATTTATGTAAAGATCGCAGATTTCTAGCTGTTTTAAACTTTAAAGATAAACAGGGGCAATGCCATGGATACCCTGATAAGAGAGAACCCAAATTTTAAATAAGCCCATTGAAAATCACAAAGCAATGTGTTCAGGAGTGTTGCGTGATTCCGCTGTTTGTGCTAAAATATTTATTTTTTAATTGTTTTTACTCATTTCTCAAAACTAAAGCACCTCAGCAAGTAATATTTTAAGGGAAGTTTTCTACTACCACTATCTTGAAACTGTGTAAGTGTAATGTATATCTATGGAAGTCTGTGTTTTGTTGTACAAAAACTACCCAAACCCTTTAATTTACTTTGTTGTGACTTCCGCTACATGTGAAGGGCCGTCTATCTCTGTGTACATTCCAATGAGACTGGTGAGTTGAGATCTAACTATGGAGACATCAGTTGGCACCTTGGCAAGGAACCGATGGGCAAGAAGCTCCACGGTGTCTGCTCGTTGCTCGCTATCCTTGACAAGACACCTGGAGAAGAAAACACCCACCAATTAAAGGCAGTGGACACTATTGGTAATTACTCGAAATAACTCTTAGAATAAAAACTTACTTGGTAACGAGCAATGAAGAGCTGTTCATAGTATAAAATATTGTGAGAAACGGCTCCCTCTGAAGTACAATGTTACTGAATCAGTGGTTACAGCTTCGGCTACAACTGTTGCTAAGGGTGTTGCTAAGGTCGTACTACACTTTAATGCATGATGACGTAGGAATGTAGCCAGAGCCGTAGCTGTAGCCGCCAATTTGGACATGATCTTACCTTGCAACAAAGTCATTGTACTCTGGTGACCATTCAGAGGGGTGTTGTAATGTTGGTGGCTTGTTCCTGAATAATGAGAGTCAATAATCATTCGTTTATAAATGGAATTTCACAAACAAAACCTTTGTCCAAACAAAAACTAGTGTCTAAGCAATAACATGCTGTAGTTTAAAAAAAACTATTGTAACTAACAGGCTGCAATTGTACCTTACAGTTTTTTCATTTAGGATTTTCTTTTAACATCTATTTTAAAGATTTTCTTTGATAAAGCTTCTTCAAATGATATTTGTTTTTCTGTGTAAATTTGTAATATTTTTATCTTAAGTTCATTTCTGTAGTTTGTTATTAGCTGGGATCCATGGGAGATCAGTGAGTTTTTCTTACTGAATGGATTTCCCAGGATAAACAAGAAATAAATAAAATAAAATAAAATAAATAAATGTTTGCAATCAGTGATACAGTGACTAATATCAGTGATAAAGTGACTAAATACCAACACTGTTGGACTTTTCTTGCATGAAAATAGAGAAACCCTTTTTTTCAGGAGCATACATGTGGATCGCAAAATGGATTAACATTTTTAATTATTGGCAATTCGAAATGTCTCCTAATGTTAAATAAGAGTCTGAAAAATTAACCAAGAAAGTATCTTTTATGCAAATATGTCTATATGCCTCAAACAACAAATATTTCTAAATTCTTGTTACGTTTTGTTTAAATTCATCTTAAATCTATGCGTTGTTTGGTTTACTTTAGTTAAAGTCAATTAAACGAGTTTCACTAGAAATAGAAAACCTTTTTTCATGAGCGTATATGTTTTGTAGAATTTTTTTTTATAAAATTGGCGTACCTTGGTATTTTCATAAGAGCTCTCATTGGATGAAGATTTTTCAGCGGTGGCTCACCTTCAGCCAATTCTATTGCAGTGATGCCAAGGGACCAAATGTCACTCCTAACAGTCAGGGAAAAAAACAAAATGAAAATGACATGAACAACCGTTATTTGAGAAAATATTACTAGCTGTAGCACACTGCTTACCAAACAGAAGGACCTATGGTATAAATGTAAACATAGTTAATGGGCGGATATTTCAACCCTAGTCTTTAGCCTCCAATTTAGCTTTCGAGAAAGACTCTGCTAGGGTCAAAACTTTTTTTGCATACACAGTATTTTTTAGAGTAGCTTAAGCAGAAAAAAAGTATTTGTCAAACACCACTCAACAGCTACTTGTTGTAGGCTCCTTAGAGTTGAAGCATGGTGAAAAATGCACACACCTCTCAGAAAAAAAAGTACACAAAAGAGGTGGAGATTCGGGGGTCATAATTGCGGTGTTACGGACCACTGTTGACGCATTGGAACTGCTCACTTTTACTACTAACACGGCTTATAGGGGTTGATCTGCACGCACACTTGCCAACATCTGTGTACATGTAGTAAATGAGTAGTGCATTTTGGCATAACATTATGGTTAATCACCATATGGGCAAATTCTCCTGCACAATAAAAACCTGGTATTCTCAATGGTTTAAAGAGGAGCTCAGAGGTCACATTCAGTTAGTATGATCTACTAATTTTTCCAGTAGAAAGAGTGAGTACTCATGAAAGTGAGGGGAAAAAAGTCTCTAACCTCATGAGAAAATGGTGTAAAAAATGGTGTACACCACAATATAAATCTCTACTCTCGCAGGGTACCCTTTGGGGAGAGAAGCAATTATTGTCAAGCATCTTGCTTAAGAACACAAAATGCTGTAAACCAATCGGCCATGACACCCTTAAATTAATTGATGAATTGAGTAGAATGAAATCTTTTGAAAGAAATGTATTTTGTAGAATTTGACTATTTACTTGATTCCGTAGTAGCATTCAAGTTGCTGGCCACAAGCAATCACCTCGGGCGCCATCCAGTACGGGGTACCAACCGATGTGTTCCGCTTACTACGTCCCTTTAATACTGCAGACACTCCTGAAAGAAACAAGACACACAATCCAAAAATGTATTTAAAAACTAATTTCAAAACTGAGGCTTTTACTCATGTCAGTGTATTCTTAATATATAGTATAATTACAAGGTGAAATCTGTATTATTCAATTTCGTGAGGCAAAGTCAACTGAATTGGAATAGCCATATTTGACTGAATGATTATATTCTGCGACAATGCATTAACAAAATGCATTTAATATTTGTTTTATTCATCAAACACATCAAAGATCTTCTTGTCATTTGAATTTATTTCACAATAAACACAAAATAAACAAAGGAACTTGGCCATCACACACTCTGCAAGTAAAAAAAAATGTAACAATTCTACACAGAATATTATTATTATTAATTTTTTTTTTTTTTTTTTACCCATACACCGATGTGTGTTAACACTGTATACTCAGTACTTTCCCGAGTCCCGTGAAAAAATATCACAGGCATTTAACATAGTTGCGGTACCTGCTGCCAAAACATAGGATTCGAACTGCCTCTAGCTACCGGGCAACCTCGGTAGTCTAGTTGGTAAGACACTGCTCTAGAATTGTAAGGGTCGTGGGTTCGAATCCCACCCGAGTAACATGCCTGTGATATTTTTTCACAGGACTTGGGAAAGTACTGAGTATACAGTGCTAATATTCAGCTGCAGTGTCAAGGGTATATTTACCAAAGTCAATCAGCTTAATACGTGCATCTGAGGTCATGAGAACATTATGACCTTTGACATCTCGATGCATGACATGATGACCATGCAGATGACTGAGGGCCTGTTGAGAGAACATGAAATACACACATCAAATCAGTAAAAAAACAGGCATGATATTTCTCAAATGTTAAAATGTAGGACTTTTTTTTATACTGCATAGGCTGATCTACATGTTCGTATGTTCATATTGGTAATTACTCAAAATAACTGTTAGCATAAAACCTTACTTGGTAACGAGTAATGGGGAGAGGTTGATAGTATAAAACATTGTGAGAAACGGCTCCCTCGAAACATAGTTTTTGAGAAAGAAGTAATTTTGCACGAATTCGATTTTGAGACCTCAGATTTAGAATTTGAGGTCCGAAATCAAGCATCTGAAAGCACACAACTTCGTGTGACAATGGTGTGTTTTTTTTCATTATTATCTCACAACTTCAATGACCAATTGAGCTCAAATTGTCACAGGTTTGTTATTTTATGCATATTTTGAGATACACCAAGTGAGAAGACTGGTCTTTGACAATTACCAATGGTGTCCAATGTCTTTAAAACAAGTCATTTCAATATTTGGTGATTTTACCAAGTGCAAGAACAAAACACAAACCCAGGAAATCAGGAGAGTAGGAAGAACAAGAATGCCATTTTAATTTTTTGCTGATTTTACCAACTGCCCAAAACAGTTTTTAAGCCTGAGACACACAAAAATTAATCATGGTTAATAGTAGAAATAATATCATTAATAATAAAAATAAATAGTAATAATAATAATAATTTTCAAAACGCGAATACAATCTTTTCATGTATCAGTCACTTTATGCTGGGTTTTTGCTAATGTCCCCCAATGCATAATCCCCAACTAACGTGATAATCATTTGGTTTACTAACACGTAACGAAGTAGTTACCAGACTACCTGACAACCATGTACACACACTCACTCCCTTCTGAAGGAAGTGGCACTCATCACCATGGCAACGTCTATACAGTCGCGACGGGTGGGGGAAGGATAGAGAAATAACAGCAGGTGTCTAGTCGCTTATTTACCGACATGAATACGGCCGATAATGGCAGCTATCAGCGTTGGGGAAAGAGGCGCCGGGGAAAGAGGCGCCGATACGCGACCATGAAAGGATAAAATGATAGGGATCACATAAGAGGAGGGACATGTGTAATTAGATTTCAGAGGAAATACCCCTCAAGATTCTCAAATCCAAACAGAATTGTGGCAATCTAGGGCTTATTGTCATATATAAGAGTGTTGATATCATTTGAAAGGAAGAGACATACTTGGTCTTTGTGTATTCAAAGTAAATGTTATATCATCAAAACCAACTGATTTGGGTAATTGTCGGACGTTGACACTTTAGGCATGCAAATGTAACTTCACCAAAAAAGAGGAAATTACAAAATTCCAATGGTTTTGTACAGTGTTTTTTTCAAGTTTGAATGGCACAATTAAGAATATAATTTTCTTTTAGCTAATCCGAGGAAAAGTTGCATGCATCCACTATTTAGTGTTATTGTTCGACTCGTAGAAAGAAAAATTGTCGAACCAAAGAAAGTTGTGGTCTCTTTATTTATTTATTTATTCTTTAAACCAGGCAATATGTTTCTTGTAGTTTGTCTTAAAACACTTGAAGACACTGGACACTATTGATAATTGTCAAAGACCAGTCTTCTCACTTACAGTGCTTTATCTTAACATATGCATAAAATATAAAACCTGTGAAAATTTGAGCTCAATCGGTCGTCAAAGTTGCGAGATAATAATGAAAGAAAAAACACCCTTTTCACACAGAGTTGTGTGCTTTCAGATGCTTGATTTCGAGACCTCAAATTCTAAATCGGAGGTCTCGAAATCAAATTCGTGAAGTTACTTCTTATCTAAAAAAATACTCCACTTCAGAGGAAGCCGTTTCTCACAATGTTTTATCCTACCGACCTCTCCCCATTACTCGTTACCAAGTAAGGTTTAATGCTAATAATTATTTTGAGTAATTACCAATAGTGTCCACTGCCTTTAAACCATGGATTCACAATACACATTAATCCTCCTGAGGTATCTTTGAACAATTCATTTATCTAGTCTCTTTTTGAAATAATTTGGGGTTGAAAAAAGAAAATTTGACTTAAGTGGGATTTGAACCAACAACCTTTGATTTAACGTTTCTATTTTCAGTTTTGAAATGTTGGCGAAGTTGAGCAGTCAGTTAGTACTAAAGATTCAAGTTCTGAGTCAACAGTTTGTGGGTTCGAATCCCGGTCATGGCACTTGTGTCCCTGAGCAAGATGCTTCACTATAATTGCTTCTCTTTACCCGAGGGATGAATGGGTACCTGTGAGGGCAGAGATGGTTCTTGTTCATTTGGCAGCACAGGCTGTACACTCCTCAAGAGAGCTGAGCTGCTTTAAAGGCAGTGGACACTATTGGTATACTAAAAATAATTATTAGCATAAAACCTTACTTGGTAACGAGTAATGGGGAGAGGTTGATAGTAAAAATATTGTGAGAAATGGCTCCCTCTGAAGTATAGTAGTTTTCGAGAAAGAAGTAATTTTCCACAAATTTGATTTCGAGAGCTCAGAAAGCACACAACTTCGTGTGACATAGTTCTTTCTTTCATAGTTATCTCGCAACTTCGACGACCAAGGAGCTCAAATTTTCACAGGTTTGTTATTTTGTGCATGTTGAGATACACCAACTGTGAAGACTAGTCTTTGACAATTACCAATAGTGTCCAGTGTCTTTAAGGAATGAAATAAAATGGCCCGGTGACCAGGGGTCACTCATGTCGAAGCGCCATGAGCGTACGGACCTAGACTATATAAGAAGCCACTATTTATTACTTGTCTTCTTGTACACTTGTGTCCTTTAGTGCACTACGATACTTGGTAGCGCAGGTTTTATACTCCCTAGGGGCCGAGACGGTAATCGAGCTGAATGAATTAAATGGACATGTGACCTTGGTAATTATGATCAAGCGTCTAAGCATCACTGGGTAACAGATTTGAGCGTTATGCAAGAGCTACCACTATTATTTTTATTTCATTTTTTAGATTTACAAATAGTTGGCTCACTGCGACAAGGCCATAAATTACAGTTTAATTCTCTAAGGGTCATTTGATTTTTCTGTCATCCCATGTTTGGTAACTTTATTCCCGTAATATTCAAAAGGCTACTAAGTGAAAAATGTGTATCAATTCAAAGGAAAAAGAAAATTCACAAGTGAATGTTTTTCTTAACAACTGAATGTTTCTATTTGCCAACAATTACTTGATATTGATATTATAAACTCCATCTACCAGGGACTTAAAAATATTAAAAAAGCACATTTATGAAATCCATACAAACTGCACTTACGACCTTTAAAAAAAACTGTTTGTCCAGTAAACATTTTAAAGTCACCTGGAAGTGGTATTTTGTCAAAATAAAGCTTTTGTCAAAACAATTACTCAAAAAATTATTTTATTGTTCAGAAACATATACTTTAATGTTTGAAGAAAAAAAATATTATATTTCCAGATGACTTTAAGCTACAAATTAGCCCTGCAGTTTTGTTGAATCCCCCCCCCCCCAACATTGAGCCCTGCTTTTGGGGCAACCATTTATACCCCGACTAGTTCCAATAACCCAATCCAGGTCAAATGTTCCTCCAATTGTGGTAGTTTAAGTTTCAAAAGTCCTGTATTTATTACTTACCTGTAATGTTTCCCTGAGTATATAAGCAATGAAAGTCTCGTCTGGTTTCTCATGTCCTTCAAGCATTCCACGAATGAGATCTGTCACAGCACCAGCCTCACAAAGCTGTTTAAAATTTCAACCAAAGAAAGAAGTAATCGATTTTTGCACCAGGAATAAGAGTAAAGTTTGTTTTTACCCATACACCGATGTTTATTAAGCACTGTATAATTGGTACTTTCCCGATTTCTGTGAAAAAAATCCACTAGGCAAATCACTGGGGTGGGATTCGAACCCACGACCTTTGCATTGCAAGAGCAGATGTCTTACCACTAGACAATCGAGCTTGGAGGCAGGTAGAATCCTGTGAAAGGAGTGTTTCAATATTGGTTGGCTATTTCGGCTTTTAATATAAAACACTACTCTACTAGGAGTCAAATCTAAAATAATGAGATTGTTTTCAGAGTTACAATGTCAACTTTGCTGTTTTGATCTTTATTCTGTGTATCTGCCGTCAGTAGAACTTTCGAACCCTTGCACAACAAGTATTGTATTTCCGCACAAAGCGTCGTCTACCTCCGCATCATCATGCGTTGAAATACAGTACGCCCTTGGCAACACTCTTAGCAAAAGTCGTAGTGGTAGCTGTAGTCGCCACATTGGATAAAGTATACTCCACAATACATCGCCTCAAACCACAGAGAGTCACAAACTGGTGTACTTGGCTATACCAGTGGAAAAGTCAATATCTACCTCGATCACCAGCCAAATCTGATTGTGCTTGGTACCCGGCATGACCTTGTAATACGCTCCATAGAATTGCGGCAAGTTGTGATGATTGCAACAATTCTTTAAGATCTGGTACTCCGACTCTATCTCCTCCTCCATTTCTGTCACAGCGTCCATAACTTTGGGAGAAAAAACAACAAAAACAAACCATTAATTAGGGTACAAATATCAGGTTAATTATCTGCATCTAGCCACAATCATGCGTAAACTTATTGAAACCAAATGAACAACATTTAAATATTGAGTAACTCTTTGCAGATCTTGTATTCAACAAACTCAAGCACTTTGTATTCATCATTGACACAGCAATTGTTAATTGATTTATAAATAACAATTATATAACTGCTGCATCAGTGGTTTCAAACTGCTGTCCATAACTTAAGGGAGCAACAAACAAACAAACAAACAAACCTTAAACAAACAAACTTGTTAAGGCAGGGTATACTTTTGGTTCACTCAAAACATTATTTTTAGTTCCCAAGCCTTATAGTTCTTAGGTGGATCTTAATTTTTCTGGTTTATATGAGAATTTTTGTGATGGATACTAACGCATTATAAATATTCATATTAATTTAAGTGCAATACCTCAGGAGATTAAGTTACATGTACACACACAAATATCCAAAGTAAATGTCAAAGTATTTCTTTACTACTCACGTTTGGCAGCGGCATACTCTCCAGTCTCCAGGTTGCGCACCTTAAAGACACCCCCATATGTACCCTCCCCGATGGCCTCAAGAAGCTCCCAGTGATCTGTAGGGCTCGCAAGGGTCTCATAAAACTCCTGAAGCCTGGCTGCCATTGAGCTAGTCGCCGATTCCTGCAAATTTACAGAAATATAAGCACATCATGATAGATATTTTCAAACACAAATAAATTTAGCCTTCGAGACTCCGACTCTGCTAGGGTTGCAACGTCATGCCATTCACCGTAGGTCCTTTTGTCAGAGCTGTCTACTCTCCCTGATTCTGCAGAGAGTTCCCTGAAAATAAACCAATCTTGCCATGTTCTGATGCACGAATTTGAAAATCTTCCTGAATTTGAAAATCTTCCTGATAACTTTTCCCAATTACGTTGAATGTAATTCTAAATATTCTCCTTGACTGTTGAAGAAAATCTCCCTGATTGCAAAATACAATGGTTGGCAGCTCTTGGTTGGTAAGCAGTAAGCTAACTCTTCTTTTTTCTCAAACACAATCTAGAATAAGTAGGATTTGAAACTTTGCATGGTGCATTCTCCAGAAGACGATCAGAGCATACTGAGCGAAACGTCGAGTTAATCGAACGGTTCTTTTCAGAACCACCCCAACTCATTTATAGATTGTTATTACATGGTGTTACCGCAAACTCTTCTATACAATCTAGAATGTTTTTGCACATACTATGCGTCTCTCGTTCTCGGTAAAATCAAGTCAGTCGATGATCCTAGCCAGTTCTCAAGTTCTACGGTGGAGGACGAAACACTACTTACATCACCCTTCACCACTCCATCAATAAAACTGAGTGCTGTTTCCTACCACAGCGTACCATTAGTAAAGCTGTACATTATGCACGCTTGGATCGAGCCGGCAAACAAAGCAAAATATTAAGTGAACGCGGGACTCAAAAACTTCATGATCATTTATGAAACTACTCAAGCTCCTGTGCATGTTTTTCCGCAATCGATGGCAGAAAAACTCGCTTTACTGGTAAAGAGATGAATATGACATTGAGCTGTGGTATATTTATACAGAAGATTTCTGGACGAGTTAGCTCCAGCTGGATGGTTTTCTTGATTCTTCAAGATTTGAGAGGTTTGACAAGCTCACTTGATGAGCAGCTTATAATTAACAGCGTATTCATTATGCAGAAAATCATTAATGGGACTGGCCCTCACCTGTCCATCTCGGCACCCAATTTAACATATTTTCGACCGCATAAGGGTGCTTTCATCACTGGTGCTTTCCTTGCATCACAATTGGTACTACAGTTTGATCTTTTTTTGGCTGGCTGTATTGGTGTGTTTTTTTGTATCAATGGCCAAATAAAATGATAATAACCAACCAGACTAACAATTTTATTTTTTTTTTATTTTTTAAACAGGGCTGTTGAGAAAAAAAACTGAACTTTGAGCGCAAAGCGTGTTAGCTTGCAAGTGCAAAGCCTGAGAGCTTGCAAGCGCTAAGCGTGAAAGCTTGCACAAATTTTTTACAAATATTTTGGGAGGTTTGGGGTTTTAAAAAAAATCAGATTTCCGGTTAAAAACAGAGAAATCACACAGTATCCCTGTGTTTAAACTAAGTTCACACATTTCCTCACAGGGTCTAAAAAAACTGCAAAATCGCAGAGCTGATTATGCTTTGCTTACTAATTTCAAAAACAGGACAAATAATGTCATATTCTCATGTAGCGCTTAAAGGTGCTTCATTGAAATCTTTATTAATCGGGCATTAATTTCTTGCTTGATACGGCTTCTTCAACTATAACCCAGGTAATCATGAACCACTGCTCTATCTTACAGAACATCACACCATTAGTTTAATTAACGAATGACAAGGGTACAGTCAGAGTATGTTAATAAATGTCGGCAGGACATTTTGTTTTTGAGAAGCGAAATACCTTTTACCCAGTTATAAAACATGTTATATTGGTTGATGATAAACTACCTTTTCTGAGCATTTTATTTTAATGCAAATATTGACGATTAATTTAACTAAATATGTACATACGGTATGTGTAATTAGGCACAAAGCATAGAATTTATATTTCTATTTTTATGGGGGTAAATTGGATTTTTTTTTTTTATTCAGCCAAGTTACATTCACCATTTTGTAAATTTGTATCTTTGTATTGTGGTGCTGTTGCCCTGGTTTTACTGTAGTCTTCAAGGACACCCGCTCAAGAGCGCTTAGAAAAGTTGGGTAAGCCAACAAGGTTAAAAGAGTGACCTTGCACATCATCCTGTGCATTTCTTGGCAGGCAAGACAAGTAAAATACTTAACTGACCACAGGAGAATATTTTATATAAAGCATCAATTAGGCCTACCACAATTAAAATGAATGTTTACCAAAATGTTACTAGTGCACAAGTTCCTCATATCAATAGCTCATTAAAGGAACACGTTGCCTTGGATCGGTCGAGTTGGTCTTTGAAAAGCGTTCTGTAACCGTTTTTTATAAAATGCATATGGGTAGAAAGATGTTGTAAAAGTAGAATACAATGATCCACACAAACATGCCTCGAAATTGCACGATTTTCCTTTTACCTCGTCGACTAACACGGTCGGCCATTTATGGGAGTCAAACTTTTGACTCCCATAAATGGCCGACCGTGTTAGTTCGCAAAGTAAAAGGAAAACCGCGCAATTTCGAGGCAAACTTGTGTGGATTATTGTATTCTACTTTTAAAACATCTTTCCAACCATATGCATTTTACAAACGCTTTTTATAGACCAAGGCCGATCCAAGGCAACGTGTTCCTTTAAAATAAATCACACACTGCGGTCCTAATTACTTTTATGCTTTCCTCTACTGAGCTGTGTACACATTGTGCCTTCATAAATCCCAAGCTCTGTTGGCCCTCGTAAACATGTGACGCCATGGGTGGTCTATGCATCATTAATGTACAGCAAACATTTTAAAGGCACTAGACATAGATACTATAAGTAATTACTAAAAATAATTGTCTCAGCATGAAAACTTACTTGGTAACAAGCAATGGGGATATGTTGATAGTACAAAACATTATTGTGAGAAATGACTCCCTCTGAAGTAACATAGTTTTTTGTTTTAAGATATCATTTCTCACTCAAATATTCAAAGACTTCAGGCCTGAAGCCTTTTTTAGGCATCTGAAAACACTTAACAATTTGTGCAACAATTTTTCATTATTATTCTCTTGCAACTTCCATGACCAAATTGAGTCAACATTTTCACAGACTTGTGTTTATGCATATAATGGGAAACACCAAGCGAGAATACTGGTCTTTGACAATATTATCAAACGTGTCCAGTGCCTTTAAGATCCCACTGGCACTTAAGCACACATACTGTCAACATTCACTGTCTACCAATTTTCAACACCATGACAACGAAATTGGTGCAGTGTTTGCAAGGCTTTTATTTTTATGCAAAAGTGAACACATCACAGAAGCCTGAATGTCATTACACTCCATTACATTTTCACACGCCACATCAGGTAGTTATTCCTGGTTATTATGAAGCATAAAAGCTTGCTAAAGCATGATTACATGTACATGTAGTCTTGGTTTCAAGACACTCTGCAGCTGTTAAGCAGTGTTGTGCAGAAGCGCCGGCTGCTGGCGATTTTGCCGGCTACTCGGTCCTTTGCTGCCGGCTACTTCAGAAAATCTTAGTCTGCTGCCATCAGCATCTCAAAAGACTCCCATTATAACAGTGTCAACATTTTGAATTGTGTCGTGCTATCAAAACCACCAGTCTAAGACCCAGGGTACATTTCATCCCTGGTGACCAATTCAAGAATGACATCAGAGACCAAATAGAATTGGACAACTAACGGACCCCTTGCATAGCTGATGTCCGGCCATGGAAATACGAGTGTCTATACGCGTCACGCGCAACTCTCTGCCAATGATAGGTCTTCTTGACCTCAGTGAGGGCGCTGTTTGAGCTTGTGACATCATGTGCAAGGGGGCCTATAGGTTTCTGGGTCTGGTTATATATTCTTGTTAGAGCAAAACGAGAAGAGCTAAGACAATAAAGAAATTCCAATTTTAGATGTGGGAGGAAAACCCCAGAGAATTATTCCAGGGAAAACCCAAGCAATCAAGTAGGGACTGATTTGTACAAGTCTTTAGTTTTACGATACAAAGCCTATAATGCAGCAACTTCTGAACAATGTGCAGGTACAATTAACCATCCGGGGAGCAATAACGCTATCCATGAAGACATTTCCAATCACTTGTTTATGTCCTTCGAAAACTCTTCATGCTTCACCTCAGTTATCTTCAATTATCAGCGCTGACTGTGCGGCCGTGCTCAAACATATGTCTTGAGAATCAGAAATCATTGCAACATCAGTCAGAACAAAAACCAAGCTCTTGTAGATGTATCGGCATTAACATAATTGTACAGGCCAGAACAGGTGTGCAAACAAACCAATAGATCCTACGTCTGACGTCAGAGACTTTGCAGGCAACCGGTTCCAGGAAATCTCCAAAACGAAATCATTCCCATTTATATTTTCACATAATTTTTGTGATGATAATACAATACTATAGGAAGAATATCTGCTTCACTGCGGCTCTTTTTAATGTCAGGCCTTGGTAAAGATACATACAGAAACAGTTAAATTGATACTTCGCAGAGTCAACTGAGGCAATCACCTCCATGCCCCTTGGTGTCCCCTCGAAATGTTCCTGTGGAAATTGAAGTGTTTCTCATAGTGCTCTTAGGCAAAAACTGCCTTGCCCTTTAAGGGCAGTGGACACTGTTGGTAATTACTCAAAATAATTATCAGCATAAAACCTCACTTGGTAACGAGTAATGGGGAGAGGTTGATATTATAAAACATTGTGAGAAACGGCTCCCTCTGAAGTGACCTAGTTTTCGAGAAAGAAGTAATTTTCAACGAATTTGATTTCGAGACCTCAAGTTTAGAACTTGAGGTCTCGAAATCAACCATCTAAACGCACACAACTTCGTGTGACAAGGGTGTTTTTTCTTTCATTATTATCTCGCAACTTCGACGACCAATTGAGCTCAAATTTTCACAGGTTTGTTATTTCATGCATATGTTGAGATACACCAAGTGAGAAGACTGGTCTTTGACAATTACCAATAGTGTCCAATGTCTTTAAGGCCGTGTCAGACAGGGCAATATTTACAGAAAACTTTGAGACAAACAAATGCACAGCATGCCTAAGGAACACCTCGGCAGCACAAGAGACCCTATTTAGCTGTTAAACCCACTATCCACAGCATGCAGGAAAATAATAAGAAAAATAAGATAGGATTGAGTTTTCTTGGTAAAGATTGCCAGCTGGAACTGGTTGGCTGTAAATTGCCTCATGTAGTGACATGGCTTTTACATGAAGTACATGTAACATGTTATGTACACATGTAGCCCCAGGTGACAAGGCCCCAAGGCCGGAGTGTTGCAACTGTCACTTGCTTGTTGTAATTTTCACCAACATTGTTCCCTCCGTTTTTCGTTTATTTTATTTGTCTATTTTTTCCCCATTTTTTTCACATCCTGCTGAGCAGAGTAATTAGATTTTGCCATCAATGGAATACAAATCCCAAG
Source organism: Asterias amurensis (assembly GCF_032118995.1). Classification (NCBI taxonomy): domain Eukaryota; kingdom Metazoa; phylum Echinodermata; class Asteroidea; order Forcipulatida; family Asteriidae; genus Asterias; species Asterias amurensis. The sequence goes on from NC_092654.1 coordinate 22,764,924, forward strand.
CAATTATAAAAAGTAGGCGTAACAAACCACAAAAAGACTCTGTATTGTCACTTCAGACAGGAACACGAAAGCCACTGAAATTTGATTCAAATTTCTTTACAAGTCCTGATGCGTGACTGCTGGAAAAACAAACTGGATTTATATTGTCCTTTTCAACTTGAGAGACATCAGCGATTGAATTTTTTTTTATTGAATTTCTTTCAGCTTTAAATCCTGTCTTTCTATTCCGGCCCCAGCTTCAGCTCCGGCAGTTACTGTCCTTGAGTTTTGGAAGAAACACAATTTACAACTTTCTACAAATTCTTACATGCCAAGTAATTTGGTTTAAAAATCTTGTGATTTTATCAACTCTTTTTATATTCCTACATTTTATTGGTATGTATTGTATTGCTTTATAACTACCTATAATAAGATTATTTTTTTCTATCTGTAGTATATGTAGTTGCTGATTTTTGTATTTTTGTGAAGACTTTCAGGCCTTGCATAAGGTGTTATATAAATGGTTTTTTTATGAGGGAATAAAAGAGTAGGCGACGAGTTCTTAAACGGCCGTTTAAAACTGGCAGGGTTGTTGCTGTGTGATAAAGGCCCAAGCCGAAGGCGAGGGCCTTTATTGCACGGCCACGACCCTGTAAGGTTTTAAACAGCCCTTTAAGAAAAAGTCACTACTCTTTTATTCTCATTCATAAATGCCCTTATGTTAAAAAGCGAAATAATCTCACTGTTTCTGTGACACTGTTTCTTTTGCGAATTTTTCAAAAACTTTTGTAAAAATGTTTTGTGCACGTCGGTCGGTGTGTACGTGCGTTTACACACATATTACGCGCTTTTACTAATAGCTATGAATTGCGTTCCGCGTAATTTACATTGGCGTACATGAGCTTGCGCACCCAACACGTGAAGCCAGCCGGTCTTAAACAGCAACAGATGTGTCTTTATCAACCGTTTAAACACACCCACATGACACGCTCTCCACCATTATTATTATTAAAGTAAATAGCATCTTTACATGGAACTAAATGATATTCAACACTAGTGAATATTAGTTTTAGGCCAGTAAACTGTCTCGGACTGAACAAGCCAGAGAACAACATGGCTCAAAGTAAGCATTGGACACTGCAGGCCTGTGGCCAGTGATTTTAGTGTTGGCCAGTAAACTGAAGACTGAACAAGCCAAATAGTCTTCTGTTTTAAATTGAATATTGAATTAATACCTCACTGTGTATGAATATCTTTGTGTAAAAAAATATTGACTGAACTTATATAAATATCTTTCAATATCGGTTGACTACATTTCTAAGTACTCCGTTACCAATAAAACAAATGAGATCAATTGATCTTCTCTCAATTCTCGTGGAACTTATTTTGATTCTGGTCTTGTGAAATAAATTCTGGTTATTAATTTTTTAGGTGTTCGGGCCAACAGCCCGGAACACCTCTTATTTTTGTTCGTTTTTTTTATTTTTATTGATACTTCTTCTTCTTCTTCTTCTTCTTCTTCTTCTTCTGTACGTCCCTTGTCCCCTAACAGAAAAATCTTTCCAAACATCGTATGAACTTGAAACTTCACACATAGTTAGATATTTATTAGGAGAAGAAACCACATGAGTTACGTCATGATGACGTCATCCATTCTTGAGTTATGAATATTCAAAGCTTATTAAATCAAAAAATCATAACTTTTGATCTACATGAGGGATTCTTACAATCGAAACATCATTGGAATTGTCATTGAAAACTCCGTAAACGCCCCACAGACATGACCCCATTTCGATGTTGTCTTCTGGCTCAAAAAAGAGGTTGAAAATTTCAAAATTCACGTCTAAAGAACAACGTAAATCCCCATTGGTATGTGCATAAACATTGCACGTAGGCATACACACAACGTGTAGTGTACAGCGGTGCAGCAGAGTCACGCTCCAGTGATCATCCATAGAGCGCGAAAAAGCTTCATGAAGAATAGTCTTCGTTCCAGGCGGTTTAAACATACATGCCCCTTACAGTCTTTTCTACAGTCGTCAATATTTCCTAAGTTCATATTTCCTAAACTACATAAGCTATTTTGACAATCTATACATCATATAAAAGGGCTTTACGTACTTTACAGAAATGGATATGTTGGTGAACTTTCGTTGACCATTTGACCTGTTTAAACCAGAAGTGCCTGTGAAATGATTTGAAAGGGCGTTGTTTATTGCCTTTTAGGTTGAAATATACATCCTTTGATGCTTTACCATCACAGCATACAAGTCTGGCAAAGGTCTGATTAAAATAAATATTACCGATGATGTCACCAAACATACACTTTTACTAGAGTAATCATTTTACTGACACGGTCGGCCATTTATGGGAGTCAAAAATTTGACTCCCATAAATGGCCGACCATGTTCGTCGACGAGGTAAAGGGAAAACCGTGCAATTTCGAGGCATGTTTGTGTGGATCATTGTATTCTACTTTTAAAACATCTTTCCAACCATGCATTTTATAACAAACGGTTACAACTGCTTTTCAAAGACCAACTCTATCGATCCAAGGCAACATGTTTCTTTAATTAGCATCAAGTTTAGCAGGTACCAGCACGTTGTTATAATATTTACAATTTGTATTTATATTTTTAGTTTTTATGCTTCGTATGCCTCTTGCACCTACAGCTTCTGACGATGCAGTAAAGTGCCATGCACAGAAAGAAGTGCCTCATTGTACACAATTTACAACAATGGAGCTCAGAGTCTGCTAAAGATAAACTCCGCCTTAACAACAGGAAGCCAGGCTCTTTGCTCCAAAACGGATGGATTTCTTGTCATCTCTGATTTCCGTTCCATTGTATTCATCGTAACCAGTCTTAGTCCAGCGGATCTACGTCTTTGACCCTCCCCCCCCCCCCCAACTGATATCGTAATTGTGAAAGAGCATCAATTGTCAAAGCTCTTTCTTCAAATCCCTAGCTGCTCATCTGTTTAATTTACAAATGCACCTCATTAATTTCACTAATATTACAATTTTCAACAGTGGCACACTCCATTAAGGAATTACAAACAGTGCACCGATGTCATGGCCTCTGTCTGTTGCCATGGATTTGGCTTCGGTGACCATTCAAAAGTTTCCCAGACAGTTTTAAGATCTGGGTCTGTCCACACTAATGGGTCTTTTTGGTTCCAAAATATAACTTTTGGGACTGTGACTGGGAGGGTACACAAAATACAACATTTTCCCCTGTATTTTGTTTTGTACAATTCTCTGCTGATAGTGAGTGTGCTTACCAAACAGTATAACAAATGTCTTATTATTTAAGAAGTTACGCAGTTTTCTTTAAGACACATTGTTTGTAACGAGGACAGACATTTTGTATTGGAATTGACTAGAAATGGATGACACAAATAATTAATTAATCGATTTACTCAAAGGTTAATTAAGTTAGACCCATTGCCCCTATTTTTATGGTTATCTGTATAAACCAAGAGTACCTTGAGGTTTTTCAGCTGGTATGAATGTTTGTTTTTAACATGGACAGACATATTGTGACAAATATCTGTCCATGTTACAAACCTCTTCTTCAAGATAATTCCCACGCAGATGTCTTGGTTTTGCCTGGAAACATTCTTTGCAGGGACAGCATTGTAGGGGACAACATTTTTGGCAATCTGTTTATATTATTATGCCTTTCTCACCATTTATGTACGAAATGTCTGTCCAACATTCCCCTGTTACAAACATAATCATCTTGAAGATGATCCCCAGTTATTGCTAAAATACAGATAAATGTGTCTTGCTCTTTGCAAACAAAAACCTTGAAGTGATTTGGAATGTGCATGGGAAACAAGCTTGACAAAACTCTTCTTGTTTATTTTTGTCACCCATTTATAAAAAAAAGTCACATCAAATGGTCCCATTAGTGTGGACAGACCCATCTGTTTTCAATATGGCCCAAATGGAAGCTGGTAACTTCCACAAAATGAAAATGTTTTAAAATAACGATTAACATAATATTAAAATAAATCAATTTGTATTGTTGCTATAAGTTCACAAATTTTGGGTTGAACAAAAAAAAATTGACTAGATCAAGACTTGAACCAGTGACATCCACTCCCATCCAGAATACCATGCCATAAATTTGTTTAGTGAGGTTTGTGAAGACACCATGTACATAAAACACTCTGTGAATTGTCAGGGTTGAAACAGTGAGTTGTTACTGTCACAGCCTGTTCTTCTGTTTGTGTACACGGTGTCTCTGCAAACTTCATCAGATTGTACTCCCACCATGCCAAGTTCCAAATTCTACTTGCCATAAATTTGCACCAAAAAGAAATCAGGAAAATGAATCTTTGAAAAACCTTGAAGCAATATTATCTTCCACATCAATACAAAGAGAGCACAGTGTGCAAGTCAAGCTTCCTTAATCCTTTTTTTCCAATCTTTTTTTTTTTAAGCTCTCAAGAAAATAACTGACAGACATTAAAAAAAATGAATTGAGATAAAAGTCTCAAATTTCTAATTTCAAATTGCTAAAACAATTATTTGGAAAGAGCCTGGAGAACATTATTTGAACTTTACATGTTTGTCACTGCTTCCATTTATTTACTAAATAACAAATTGACATAACACTAAACCCTTTGTCCGATTGAACTGACATTGAACTCTATTTTGATCAAGATACGTACATCAGTCGCCATGACGAAAGATCAACTGATGCAGATCGCCTGGTGACAACTTTTTGTGAAGAAACAGATCTTGAGATGAAGATAAATGAGTTTGGACGGTTGACACCAGGATAAGAGTTAATGGAATCAACCTTAGAACTTGGCGGGAATCTAAGTACACTGTTAAGTAAAAGCTGATGAGCACTAAAGCAATTTAAGTAAAAAACGTTTCAACTTGCCTGACAAGCACTCTACCCATGTAAATAAAGCATACACTTTAAAACCACCAGCTGAACATGACTGATGATTTTGAATTGGGCCTTCGTCTTTAAAGGCAGTGGACACTATTGGTAATTGTCAAAGACTAGCCTTCACAGTTGGTGTATCTCAACATGCATAAAATAACAAACCTGTGAAAATTTTCGATCTTCGAAGTTGCGAGATAATGATGAAAGAAAACTAACCCCTGTCACACGAAGTTGAGTGCGTTTAGATGGTTGATTTCGAGACCTCAAATTCTAAATCTGAGGTCTCGAAATCAAATTCGTGGAAAATTACTTCTTTCTCGAAAACTATGGCACTTCAGAGGGAGCCGTTTCTCACCATGTTTTATGCCATCAACCTCTCCCCATTACTCGTCACCAAGAAAGGTTTTAGGCCAATAATTATTTTGAGTAATTACCAATAGTGTCCACTGCCTTTAACATGGGTGAGAGTTTTTGCTGAAAAAGGTCAGTAACCAGGATTCAAATTTTAGAAGGCCTGTTGAAATGATGACATTTCCTCTGAAGTACATTGTAAAAGTACCTCTGTAGCAAGAGTTGTACATTTTTTAAAGGAGTTTCTGAACAGTATCCTCAGCACTTGAGGGGTACATCAAAGAGCATGATTTATTTCATTTCAAGAAAATAATTGACGGACATTTAAAAAAAAAAAAAGGAATTGAGATAAAAGACTCAAATTTCTCATCTCTGCAAATGAACTTCCAAAATTACAGGGTCTGATACTTCAAGAAGGCGATAATATCTATAGGTGATTGCCCCCAAGCCCCTAGTCAGTGCCTTTGTGCCCTTATGAAGTGCCCAAATGTACTAGTAGACATTCCTTCTTTATATTAACACTAGTTGCCCTGAAATTGTCCAGTGAAAAATGCTAAAGGCTGGACACTCCAGTTCTCAGTCCGCACTGTATGCTACTAAAACTTGTTAAAAATTGCTCATATTTCTTCCATTAGAGATTTTTAATTGTGTAATAGCACAATGCAGTCAGACCAGAGAAGTATGTAACTCTGGTAAAAGTTGTGACTTTGAACGGTGGGAACACCACCAACGCAAAAATATTACTAACAAAACAGTTACTTTGTTTACATTTCTTTACAATCGTGTGTCACCAAAGATTTGATTTCCTAGGTATTGATTTGGTTCAAGGTGAAGGTCTGAGGCACACGCCTATATTCTGACTACCTTTGCACAGGTGTGCCACGAACAATCTGTACATGTGTCTAACCAAGGTTCCAAAGTAAACTCTCTGCATACAAAATAATAAACAGGACATTTATAAAGCGCCTTTTACCAAGAGAATGCAAAGCGCTGAAAGGGAATGAAGAGAAAACCAGAATAATCGGGGAGGCAGACAGGAAAAAACCCAGATTACTTAAAAGAAATATAGCCCTGGCCTTTTTTAAAGGAGTGAGATCGGTTGAATTGTAACGTGTGTTTTTTTTTCTTTTTCTTTCTTTTTCTGATAGACCACTGATTGATTCCAATTGTTGGAACATTACATTTTTAAAATCAACTTTGTTGCTGTTTTTGTGAAATACTTGAAGACTGGTTCCACCATCAACTTGGTTCTACTGTTGTTGTTTTCATTCAATGACTGGTTTTGTTTAACATTTTTTTAATTATTCTGAAACCAAACAAAACCTATAATTGTGAGTTCAGCAGAATGCATCAAGGGTGCACAGATTTTGCATCAAAAGTCCAAAGTAAATTGTGTGTTTTTATATTTGTTTTTTTCTCAGTCATCAGATTTATAATGTAATTTTACACTAACTTTTTGTATTCCTAAATTTGCATAAATCTACAATTTACTTTGTGTAATTCTATCTTTGTAACAGCAGGGTTCTTCCCAGGATTGTTTAAACTGTGGGGCGTTCTGGACCCAAATTGTATTAAAGTCACCTGGAAGTGGAATTTTGTCAAAATAAAGCTTTTGTCACTTATGTGTTTTGATGAGTAGAATATGAATAAGGTTCTAAAAATTTAGTTTCCATTTTATTAACAAATTTAAAAGAAGGCCCGACCCGAGGGGGCGCTGTTCGTGACGTCAATCGAGGCGCGATATTTGAAGCACCACGACTCGAAGTGTTTGCTGCACAGCACTGGAAAAGATGTCAGACCGGACCACTTTGCAAACTGACCCAATTTTTAGTTGTATTGCTGCCTCCAGCAGCAATACACCAGCAGCAATACACTGTTTGACCTTGCCGGAAAAATGCAAGAAATAAACCTTTTTTCGAAACGTACAAACTCACGACTAGGACTTGAATGTACTTGCATACGTGTGTTCGATAATGTTCGATCGAGGCAAAGTCTGCCTCGATTGACGTCACAAAAGGGGTAGGCGGAGTAACCCCCCAAACATTTTTATCTATTTTTTAAACATATATAAATCATTACAAACAATTACTCAAAAAATTATTTTATTGTTTGATTAACATATACTCTAATGTTTGGGTATATATTTTTTTATGGTAATTTTGTACAAATGGATTAAATGGAGGATATACCTTTGGCTATTACTCTACAAATGAATGACTAATAAAAGTTATTTGATTAGAGGCACAGCAGTAGGCCCTAATTGTTTATAATCATTTTATAAATAATTCCCTTTAAAGGAATGTGGTTTTAGAGAGAGGGATTCAAAATCAAATACGAACTTTTCATTCTGTGTGGACATAACTACTTCAGATTTTCGACAATATCTCAAAACTTTAATGCAACCACCTTTCGAAATGAAATTTCATAAAATAAAAAAAATCTTCCTCCGCTCGTTCGACCTATTTCCTCATTTTTGATGTGCATGAAACTATTTACTTAATCAGAGTCCAGCATTCTCCAGAAGACGATCAGAGCATACTGATCGAAACGTCGAGTTAACCCAACGGTTCTTTTCAGAACCACCCAACTCATTTAGAGATTGTTATTACATGGTGTTACCGCAAACTCTTCTATATCTTATCTCCACCATGCAAAGTTTCAAATCCTACTTATTTACTTAATGTTCATCACGCTCAGTCACGTCACAAAGCAAGGACAGTTCATGACATTAATTGAAATCTTAGTTTATATAACCTAGATCATCAGTTCAATACAAATAGACTAATGGATCCTAATGGCAATATGGGTGGGACTGGGAGGGGAGCCTCATAAATAAAATTATTCTGCCACAATACAGAATAAACAAACAGTAGGCCCTCCCATGAGCCGCATGAATATTATGAAGATTGAGAAACACTTCCTTTCAAAGAAATCTGGTTGTAGAAAGAGGGATTCAAAATCATTTGATGCATGAACCGCATGAATAATGAAGACTCTACACAGCAAAAAGACGGAATGTCAGCTGGTTTTAAAAGAAACTGTCCTACTATAGGCCTACATTGTAATCAGAGTTTTCCCTGAAAATATTTCAAAATTGTGACTGAAGCTTTTGGTAATTTGTCAAAGACCAGTCTTCTCACTTGGCGTATCTCAATATGCATAAAATAACAAACCTGTGAAAATTTGAACTCTTGAATTGGTTGTCGAAGTTGCCAGATAAAAATGAAAGAAAAAAGTCCTTGTCACACAAATTTGTGTGCTTTCAGATGCTTGATTTCGAGACCTCAAAATCTAGAGATCTTTAAATCAAATTCGTGGAAAATTACTTCTTTCTCGAAAGCTACGTCCGTTACTTCACAATGTTTTATATTATCAACAGCTCTCTATTGATCAGTACCAAGTAAGGTTTTATGCTAATAATTATTTTGAGTATACCAATAGTGTCCACTGCCTTTAACGTAGGCCTATGCTCTTCACAATCACGTATGCTCTACAGATTTAACCTAATCAATTTCTATTTCATTTTCCAGATAATTACTAATCCTTCAGTACATTGTTATGTCTGTCTCAAGTAAGTTTTGTTTCCTGAAAATATTAATTTCAATTTGTTTGTTTTCTATTTAACAGCAATGCATACTAAATGACTGACTTGTAAACATTATAGTTACTTGATTTACGATACCAAAAGTAACTTCCAGCTGTTATTCAAGGCAATTTATTATACACATATTGACTGGCAATGAGGCAACTAGTATACGTCTATTCCCACGAGGGACTTTGAGTGACCAGAAGAGCGACCTATTTCCCGAGGCCGAAGACCGAGGGAAATACATGTAGGCCCCTCTTCTGGTCACTCACAGGCTCGAGGGGGAATAGTCGTACACTAGTTACCAAATTATGCCAGTCAATATGTGTTTTATAACACAGCTCAGTCTTAAAATGTCAAATAAGAACAGAAAAGGAATTTTGTAGTTTGTTCACGGTTCAAGTCAAGAGAGGGCGGTTTTACCGCGGGCACTATTTGCAAAGACTAGTGCCCGCTCTGGTACTATTCCCGCAAAACACGCGCGCGCGATGACTAGCCTATATTAGTTCATCCCACGTGACCGTGTTGCAGCCAACCAGAATACAGAAAAAGCAAGAGGTGTGTTATAAAAGAGTATAATCCTTGGGGATTTGCTGATCTTTCATAGTATTATCAAATTCTATTATGGCCATTTCCATGTTTCAGTTTGTAATATCAGGGACGCCAATATCCTGATAAAAAAAAATACAATGATCCACACAAATTTCCCTCGAAATTGCGTGGTTTTCTATTTTCCTTGCAAACTAACACAGTCAGCCATTTATGGGAGTCATGAATTACTCCCATAAATGGCCGACCGAATTTTTCAACATGGTCAGATGTACAACTCAAAATTTTGGAGGAAAATTGCTAATTCTTATTTTTTGCTTGTTTTACTGCTTAACAGGTTCATTACATTAGGCCCTGGATTTTCGATAAAAGTTGAGTGAATACAAACTCACCACTGATATCTTACGATCTATCATAGTCTGAATCAGGAAGTCCTTAGGTATTTTCAGCTCTTGGCATCCTGGTGATCATCGTTGCAGCTGCAGACAAACAAGATTACAAAAATTAATAATTTATGATAAAACAATTTCAAGGTTTGAGACTGGAAGTCATCCCAACTTTTTTTTTTATACTTAGAATGCTACGATGCTCCTCTGATTCAATGACCTCTGATTCAATGACCTCTGATTATTGAATCTAAACTAAAAATGCCAGTGTATTTCACACTGAATTTTTACTGTACTGTGGCAAGTTTCCTGCGAGACTAATTCAAATCCCGGGAGAAGTCCAACCTCTTGGTTGAAAGTCCCCTTATCCCGAATCCAAATCATACCTAAGACCCGGGGAATACTTTGAGCAGTCTCGGGCTAAGGATGCAGGCTCGTTTGGTGGAAATCTACCGCCCGATCGGTTACTGTTTGTCTGTTGCACTGGAGCAGGGTTGAATATATTTTTACTGGGGTTGGGAGAACATAAATAATGTGACTATAACACAGTTCTGAACTCTTAAATTGCCCCTGGGCAATCTTCTTTAATGCCTCCTGGGTAACTCACTTTCTAATTATATAGTGGAAAATACAGTTCTTCTTGTTATCCTTAATAAACGGGGCCGTTTAAAATCTCTTATAATAAATCATGTCTTCCCGAGTGTCTTCCTCGCAGGAGCCATCCACTTTGCATTAGGAAATTTAGCCACCAAATTGCAAGCGCAAGTACGCCGATTGTTTTGCTGTGTCTCTATTCGAGTCTCCAAGTTAGCTGGACTACTCAACTGATAATGAACGGCTACTCGTCAACCCCAAAGGTCAACTCACGGTCAATCTCTGTGATCGACGCTGGGCCATCCATGTTCTCTGTGAACTCAACTACCAGCTGCCACATCGTCACAATTATTCTGAAACAGTCGCACTAAATACCGACAACTCACGACCCCTCACGACAACTCACGACAACAATTTTTAAATGCAATTAAACAGAACATTTTAACATAATACAACCGTTCAATATGTGCACACCGCATCTAAATCACTTTCAAACTGTTGAAAAAACTGTATTTTGAACTGTAAAAAGGACCGTGTTTTTTACCATGAATTTAGTAACGAACGGAAATATTCGCCATTTTGTCTTTCAACGTACTTGGACGATTCTATTACACCGCAGGGGGCAAGGTTATTTCTGAGGACTGAGTTTTATTTTTTCGTTTTGGTTTTAGCTGCTGATTTTTTCTTTCTTGTTAGTAACTAAGCTGCCACTCTGGAATTCGATGTTAAAAGGGGAAACTTAAATATAATATTGTTTTAAACTCCAATGAGATACATAAAAAAAATGGTTATAGTCATCTTGCATATTGTATCACCCCTGCGGTATAATACAATCGTCCAAGTGTGTCGAAAGACAACATGGCGGATCATACCGTTCGTTACTAAATTCGGGTAAAAAACACCTTTTTTTTCAAATAAAAACATAATTTGTTCAACAGTTTGAAAATTATTTGGGTGCATAGGACTCTTATGCATACATTTATCGGTCAACTTATGTTCAAATGTTCTGTTAAAGTGCATTTAAAAATTGTTGTCGTGAGTTGTTGTGAGAGGTCGTGAGTTGTCGGTATTTAGTGCGACCCTTCTGAAAAGGATACTCAAAATCTCAGCAACACAACCGTAAGCAAACAATTCACGCAGCAATCCGTGTCGAACCTTATCCGGATCGGATAGGGTCAGTGTTGGTTGGTTCAGTAAAATTTCAACACGGATACAAACAGCTTCGCTTTCACACTAGCTCTGCAGGAAATCAGCTTTTTGTTTACACGTGTTGAGGATTGAGGAAGGGCAATGCATTCTTCAATCAATGTAATGTTTCAGAATTCAAGAAACCATCATTCACAATCCAAACCAATATTTTTGGACCCGCCCACAAAACACGCAATAAAAACGGTTCAACAAAAACTACACAAACCTTTTTTACAGCACGTTGAAACCTGTTGATGGAATTGCTCACTCAGCTAGCTCCAAAGTTTGGGGGAAATATTGTAGACTCCCTGCAAAGTGTAGATTCACGTTAAATCACAACAGAAGCAAGATGTTAGGACAGTGTGTTGTGTTTGACTTTGAGTCGTCCTTCGCCACTGTCAAGAATATCGTGTGTGGTGTGTGATGATAGATTGCCAATGTTTTCATTGCGGGTCGATGATAATCACACTGTTGGCTAAAATAAACAGCGACCTCAAGTGGTTCATTGCTAAAATAATAAAATAATCCGCCGACAGAGGGCCTTGTTTTATTGTTGCGGGCTGGCACACGTTGTGGATTCTTCATCATGCTACCGATGATTAAACAATTAAATGGGAAACCACTGTAATTATTTATACACGGCCATTTCTTTATTATTTATAAATCATCATCATTTACAATGTTTAAAATAATCATGCTTTGTGCATGATCATTATTTATAAATAACCATTAATATTTATAAATCATCATTATTATGCATAATTTCTAAACAAGCATTATTATAACACCACTACACTGATTATTGTCATATTATTATATCATCATTTTGACACTCGGGTTCCTACCCCCCCCCCCCCCCCCCCACACACACACACACACTCACCACCCCTGAATAAGACCATCGAGGAAGCTTAAATAAGAGCAGAAGTTTTTTTCTTTCATTTTCATTCTTTTAAAACTGTGACTCTAATTTCCACTGACTTAAAATTTCCCTCTCCACTATTAACTTTTTACATAGCAGACGTCTACAGTACACCAGCACATCATAAAAACATACACTCTATTGTAACCCAACAACAAGCCCATGGAGGTATAACCCATGGAGTGCGTAATAAATACACCCCTTGTCCAGACAGTAGTGTGTCCAGGACGAAAACAAGAAATACCTGCGGTTCTTACAAAAGGGTCGGGTTACAACGTGCTTGTTGACAGTTACCTCAGCGCATAGCGGTTTGTGTTTATAGGGTGAGTTAGCCTTCTGTCAAGGCCTTCGTTGACTGGACAGCTTCATAGAGCCGCTTTCCCAAGCGACTTGAGAAGACACCACGCACCGAGTGGCTGGGTAGTCTCCCCTTCCAGTCGCTAGAAATAGAGGCTATGAAGCTGTTCAGACCACGAAGGCCTTGAGAAAAGGCTAGGGTTGAGCTATCGGTAGTTGACTCATTCCATAATAATGTCTTTGTTATGCCCCTTTTGGAACGGTAAATGCATTTCACCAGTACCAGTGGCAAATGCGTTGAAACCAATGTACCCACTGTGTGAACAAAACCTATGTAAACTTGTTTGCAAACAGAGAACATGTTCTTATGTTGTTGTGAGTGTTGCGTGGCCAGCTACAGTTCTTTGTCATGTCAAAACTTCAAGCCTCACACACCATTGACGATAAAACATATTGATGTTACATCATTAGAGCAGGCTTACATCGGTAAAGTAGTTTACAATCTGCATCTTCAAACTCGGTTTTTTTAACGGAGAAAGTTGTTATAATCAAGTATTGTAACTCTGTTGGAAGTTTAAAAGTCGACACTATGGCGAATCGAGTCACTTACGTGACACAAAATGAACGGCATGTTTTGGAAGATCCCGACACATTCGTGATGAATCTGGTAAACTCTGACAATTCTTGGAACATGGGCCTGGCGGAAGATGTAAGGAGTGATAGTTTAGACACCTCTGACTTGCCAGGAGGACAACAAACGCAACAGGATGGCATGTCAACAGAAACTAGACTTGATGACTGTGGGGTCTCTAGTGGTGAGCGTAATTTGAGCTGCTCGAACCACGGATTGCCGATTAAGGAGCAAGGATCGAGGAGTACGCGGAGCAGGTACAGGTTGCCACTTTAGGCCATTTTTGTTTTACTGAAGACGATCAGAACATACTGATCGAAACGTCGAGTTGTTTTAGTCTGTGTTCTATATGCCTCGCAAAACAAATTATGTCATGTGATTATCACCGGACAGGGCATTTTATGAGTAAGCGCTGCCTCCTGCTGAACACCCAACGAGATTGCCCCAAAATATATAATTATAGGTTTTTACTGAAGACCATCAGAACATACTGATCAAAACGTCGAGTTATTTTAGTCAGTGTACTTTGCCTCGCAAACCAGTTGCATGTTTGGATTTATGTAGACATGCCATTTGCGACACTGTATGTCCATGTCCCATTATGCTAGTGTCACCAAGTATATCTTGCCTGCCATAAAGGCCCTATAGAATATAACGGTCACTATTTAGGTAACGGCTACTGGTCGTGTAAAGGCAATTTTACTTCAATTTTTCAATCAAAATGACAGCTGAGTTACTTCAATACATGTTCAGTGTTTACTTTTCCAAAACTCCAACATAAACAAACACGTTGTGCCATTGTTTATTTTATTTATTAGGCCTATGGACACATGTTTTCCAAGCAATATTATGTCAATGTGATAGCACTGTACAGTTTTATAAATCATCAGCGCTAAATCTGTGCTGTAACACCGGACGAAATGGCCTCAAAATAAATGAGAAAAGCCACACTCGTATCGCTGCAAATCCATCACAGGTAATCTAACACCGCTGAAATTGCATGTTCAAATTGCCAGATTTGAAATTATGTTCAAGCTGCGATTTTCACCCTTGGGGGATTTATACGAATCAGGTCGTGCCTCAAAAGCGCACGAGCCATGGTTTTCCATCCGTCCTTGCGTTGCTATTTGCGGCTTCATGATGCAACCAATGACCTATGATGCAACCCCAATAGAAAAAAATAGTTTGAGCTGCAAATCATCATAACACAACAAATTTAAAATATTTTAAAAGTTATTGGTGGTTTTAAGTTACACCAGGGATAAACATGATTGGTTGTCAAAGGCGCATAGGTTTCAGCATCAATTACGTCATGAATAATTTAAATGTTGTGGTAAAAACATCTGATCAACTCAATTCTACGCTCGAATTTCTTTAATTCTTTAAATGCACTGTACACGTTTGGTATAATTGTCAAAGACCAGTATTCTCACTTGGTGTATCCCATCCATGATATGCATACAATAACAGGCCTGTGAATTTGGGCTCAATCGGTCATCGAAGTTGCGAGAACATTATGACAGAAAAACACCCTAGTTGGACGAATTTTGTGTGCTTTCAGATGGGATTAAAAGGTTCTAACTAGAAGTCTTTTAATATCTTAGTGAGAAATTACATCTTTCTCAAAAACTATTCGTTACTTCAGAGGGAGTCGTTTCCCACAATGTTTTATACTATCAACAGCTCTCCAATGCTTGTTACCAACTCAGTTTTTAAGTTAATTTTTGTTTTGAGTAATTACCAAACACATGTTTAAGTATACAATAATACACTATAAGTGGATGTAAATATATGGGGTGTACAAGGGGATGCGCCATTTGCTTTTTTGATAGCACTGCGGCCAGGTTTCCGGTTGGCCCTTAAAGGAACACGTTGCCTTGGATCGGTCGAGTTGGTCTTTGAAAAGCGTTTGTAACCGTTTTTTATAAAATGCATATGGGTAGAAAGATGTTGTAAAAGTAGAATACAATGATCCACACAAACATGCCTCGAAATTGCGTGGTTTTCCTTTTACCTCGTCGACTAACACGTCGGCCATTTATGGGGGTCAAAATTTTGACTCCCATAAATGGCCGACCGTGTTAGTTCGCACAGTAGAAGGAAAACCACGCAATTTCGAGGCAAACTTGTGTGGATCATTGTATTCTACTTTTACAACATCTTTCTACCCATATGCATTTTATAAAAAACGGTTACAAACGCTTTTGTTTTGACCAACTCGTCCGATCCAAGGCAACGTGTTCCTTTAAAAAGGTGTAAGCTACTATTTTGTTTCAATGTTATTTACTATTCATTGCCTGCGAAATATAGATTTAAAAAACATTGAGATTATCACATTGAATCTGGAAACGTTCAATCCCCGAAGTCGAGATATTTAAAATGGGGGGGGGGGGACTTTCCCCTGCCCCCCCCCCGGTCCCCGCCCCTCCCTGATCCTTTTGCACCTAATCCTACAGTTGCGCCACTGGATGGCTTTATGATGCCTTGTGTTTAGGGCAGCAAATTGATTGATAGGCCTTTATACAAAGGGAAACAAGCCTTGATATTGTATATGAAAACTTTTTATAATTCAGCTTCAATAATATTACTGATTGAATAATAAATTGAATGCAAATCAATTATAGGCCTAAGCCTAATAGGAACCTTTTAACGGATAATTTGCCAGACAAGCGTCTTAAAGCTGAGCCGGTTTGATCCATCGACTCTTGGGACTGGTCTTTTAATAAATCACCGGGGTGTCTTTACAATAACGTGAAATAAAAACCAACATCTTTCATCCAAACCAAAATGCAAAGAATATTATGATCATTTTACTTAATGCCTTAAGATATTTTAATTGAATTTATCTCCCAATGGAGTTTTGCGTAATGTTGGGAAAAATGGCAAAATAATGGCTGTGACGTCATGAATGGTTAGTCTCCTATAACAACAATGGCATAAAGACGGAACTAATCCGCCGCTTTTTCCTAATTCTAGGAAGAATGGAATATTTGCGGTGACGATATCGATTGTAAAGAGCAATAACAACATTCATTGCTATTCATGTTGATCGATGTTAAATTTAAATCGGGGATAAAGCATAGTATCTTGTTAGCCTTACAAAGTGTGTGTAAGCCATATACAATAATATAGCTCTATGGTGTAAGCACTGTATAGGCTACTCGGCACTTTCCCGCACGTTGGGAACAAAACACTGAACTCGGGAAGGTTCAGAGTATGGAGAACTTACACACATCGGTGTATAAGGGTAAAACCAAAATTCTTCATACTCGATGCAAATTTACATAACATAATGGCCATTCCCGCTGCTAAAACATTCGAACTGCCCCAGTTGTAGCTCTGAATGGCAAAGGGCACGGGTTCGAATCCCTTTCAACCCATGAACGACCACACTTGCATAATCTGTTAAAAATCATTTTCCAATCAGTCAAAAGTGTAATGGCGCTGATGCCACATCTCTCTTCTTAGCTTTTGCAACATTTACAGCGTCAGTAAAATGCATGGCTCAGTCCGCACCCTTAGTCGTCCCCCAGTAATATAATAAGGAGGCACTAGCAAAACAAGGGAAAGAGCGGGGAAAACATTGAGCAGTGCAAAAGCGAATCTATAATGTGATGACGTTCACCCGGCCCACATTTATGTTTGGTTTCACGCTCCCTGTATGCATGGTCACGGTGATTTATGTGCACTTGGCTAATGCATGGAGGTTTTTGAGATTATGGTGGGCACATTTCTACATAGGGAACTATTTGGTTCGGGTAAATTGTTTGTCGACACCCAAAACCAAAGAGTGTACTCCTTTAGAGATTTCAATTTGCTGCATCTAATTTAGGGAACAATCTCCCTCTGCACATCAAACAAGCTACCACTAATCTCAAGTTTTAAAGGCAGTGGACACTATTGGTAATTACTCAAAATAATTATTAGCATACAACCTTACTTGGTAAAGAGTAATGGGGAGAGGTTGATGGTATAAAACATTGTGAGAAACGGCTCCCTCTGAAGTGCCATAGTTTTCGAGAAAGAAGTAATTTTCCACGATGTTGATTTCAAGACCTCAGATTTAGAACTTGAGGTCTCGAAATCAACCATGTTAACACACAACTTCGTGTGACAAGGGTGTTTTTTTCTTTCATTATTATCTCCCAACTCCAATGAACTCAAATTTTCACAGGTTTGTTATGTTTTGCATATGTAGAGATACACTAACTGTGAAGGCTAGTCTTCCACAATTACCAATAGTGTCCACTGCCTTTAAGACTCGTCTCAAAACATTTCTGTTCAATTCATCGTATACATATTTATTATTTTGTTCCTCCGAGCGCTTTAGGCAGTAGAACTTTTCTTTTGGAGGTGTTGGGCGCTATAGAAATGCAGTTGTTACTATTATTATAGTGTCCACCATACCTCAAAAAGGCTAATTGCTGAAGTTATGTAATAAATTTGTATATTCAAAGGCACATTCAACGTCAACTCACTTGTCTGTCTTCTTCTGTCTTCCTTAAAACCTTCCTTTTACAAACCCATATCTTGTAGTTTTTTGGAGTGACTGCGCTTAATTCGACACCCCTATGTTCAGAAAAACCCCGATGATTTACATCCTAGGGTTAGATAATTAAGATTAGAAATTCAATTCAATTCAATTCAATTCAATTCAATTCAATTCAATTCAATTCAATTCAATTCAATTCAATTCAATTCAATTCAATTCAATTAAAAACAACTCTAATCATCCTTAAATAATCCCTTTAATCCTCCCTAAAATATATACGTAGGAGTGTCGGAACATAGGGATGTTGGGACATGGGGGTGTAACCATTACGCTGATGTGTGTAAGATAAACTAATTTCCCTAGTTCTGTGAAAACAAATCACAAGCATAACTCGGGTGGGATTCGAACCTGCAACCTTTGCCATTCTAGAAGTCTTACCAACTAGACCATCGAGATTGCCCGGTAGCTTCAAACAACACTTAGGGGTTTAACCGTTTTATGTTTTGTTTTATCTTCACCAGGCGCCATAACACGTTAATAGGAGACCGTCCAACTCACAGAAGACGTTCCGTAAACGACATGACGAAACCTCTCAAATCTTGGCTCTACGACCACAAAGACAACCCCTATCCAACGAAGAATGATAAACAAACCTTGTCCGAATCTTCTGAGATGACCTTAATACAGGTAAGCCTCAATGCGTTTCACTTAATCAATAGCTTCGAATTTTGTTGGATTCAACTCCAAGGATTTCCGGAATCTATATAATCCGAGGAAGCGGATGCCTTTCCTTTCTATAACCGCACGGTCATAGTCGGACTACAGAGATCAGGACTTAGTCATTTTTGAAGGACATTCACGGGCCTATAATATGGACCGGAGTGATATCATAAGCTTGTTTAGCCGGAACGATCAAAGCTGTTTGGATAGGACCCGTTGAGGCGAAATGTTTTGTTGCTGTAAAAAAAGAAATAGAAAAAAAATCGGGTGAGCTTACCTGTATCTTAAGATCGGAATACTGGCCAATATTGCGTTAACAACTGTTGAAATAACCCAGTTTAGCTGTGAATAACATGTTGTTGTTTTTTTTGCAAGAAGTTATTTTTAAGGCTTGACTTGCATAATTTAAAAGGTTTCAAGTATTGATAGTTAATATTGTTAATCGTTAGGCACGGTGTGAGTTTGGTAGGCAAATGATGGCTTAGAGACGGGTGGTTTGACAACTCAACATTTCAATCAGTATGCTGTGATTGTCGTCAGGAGAAATGAAAGAATAACTTTCTCCCAAACACGGTCAAATTGTCGAGTAGTCAAACCACCGTAAAAGAGAGTCATGGTCCCCACAAACCTCACTTGATTAATTATTACGCAACCAAACAGTCTGTTTTTGCGGCAGCCCTGTCGTTGTCAAAGAAAACCATTGTGTGAATATTAATTTAAGTATGCATCTCTCTAAATCAAATGATTGTTTTTATCTCAAATTGATTGCTGTTTGTTATCTTGCCTTCTCGGAAAACAAAACACTATTTTCCTTCAGTTGCGTTGCCCTTAGTATGTATCCTTCAGTTGTTTTGCTCCTATATGCGATATAACAAACACGCATGGATTACCCCGGGAGCAAACATGGTAGAACAAATCGAGATCCATTTAAATTATATGTACAATTCAATTTTCGACCAATTAAAATAGACAAATTGACAGTGACAGGCCATCTTGCCTGATTTGTTTTTTGTCCCCGTCTGAGCTTGTGTAGAGCCTGGCGATGACGTAGCTTCATGACGTCAGAATGTTGACAACCACTGCCAAACGCAAACGTACGGGGTGCAATGGGGGGATGTACCTTATTAAAATGCCTTCACATAATATACTCCCAGCATGTAAACAAGGTGAAGTGGTCATAACACGCAGTTGTCGCTATCACCTTTGTTTTGCTTTTGGGCCTGAGATTGGCGCGGTTTTTGTTCGTGAACCGCGTTTTTTCAAAACGACACACGTTCTCGGAAGATCTGGCTGGTAATCACTCTTAAAATTAGTGGCAATAAAAAAAACTTTGGTTCGAAATCTACAGAAGCTTTCGATGTAGTGTAATATACTAGGTATGTCACCTAAGTAACGCTTCTCAGGGTGTGATTCCTAAATAGACTGTTCTTCCTGTGTGCACATAAGTCGCTCTGGTTTTCCAGCGACGTCTAAAAAACGCGACCAAAATGTTTACATGTTAGTTTCATTGTACACAATGGAACGGTTTAAAAACCAAGTTAATGCTTTTTAATTAAACGATCTGTTCAAATTGTACAATGTATTTAACTTCAGGTGTCCAACTGGTTTGCCAACGCCAGACGCCGCCTCAAGAACACCGTTGGGCAATCGGGTCTCACTTGGAAGAACAGAATTAAACTTTACAATAAACAAGCCCGGGGAAATGCAGATCAAGTCAGCCTTGCAAGCTCATGGTCGGGTGAAACTGAAGCTGATTTCACAGCTGAAGGTGGTAGGTATTTAAAGGCACTGGACACTATCGGTAATTACTCAAAATAATTATTAGCATAAAACGTTACTTGGTAACAAGCAATGGAGAGCTGTTGATAATACAAAACATTGTGAGAAACAGCTCCCTCTGAAGTAACATAGTTTTCGCGAGAAAGGAGTACATTTTCCACTAAATTGTTTGAATTTGTTGATTTCGAGACCTCATAATTAGATTTTGAGGTCTCGAAATCAAGCATCTGAAAGCACACAACTTGTGCAACAGGGGCGTTTTTCTTCCATTATTCTCTCGCAATTTCGACGACCAATATTGAGCTGAAATTTTCACAGGTTTGTTATTTTAGGAAGTGATTTAGCAACCTTGAACACTTCTGTGAAAGGTGAAATTTATGCAGGCCAGTTTGCAATTTAATAGAGTTTTGTGTTAACCTTGGAGCAACTTATTTGTTGTTGTTACAGAAATGCCTGCTTTAAGTCCTCTCAACACAGATACATCGAGCTCACCTAGCAACAACCAATCACAGGCGTTCACTGCGCCCTCTACGGTGATTAGAGTAGATCCCGAGTTTTTTCCCCGATCTCCAGCCTCATCCCAGCTCGAGGTGATCACAACCGAATCAGCGCATCTGCATAAATTCAAGCAAAACATTCTGCATCGGTACCTCCATGATTCGGTCCAGCACCAACGTTTCCAATATGGCGCTCTCCAGTCAGGAACAAGGACGCCCTCAACGGTCCGTGTGTTTAACAACAGAGACTCGATAGGCTCGACGGGTGATTTCGAGGATGTATCGAGTACTTCACCTAACAGTACAGGAAGTGACGGCAATCAGTCAATATTTCAAGATGGGCGTTCACCTTACGGTACGCATGCAGTGAATACAATATATTTTCAACTGGGCAAGTGTAAACAACATGTACAGCGAATGATTAATTTGCCTCTATCAAAAGTCTGAAAGATGCATTCATAAACACATCAGACAGTTTCGCTATTCCTATTGGTGGAGAGCGCATCACGTGGGTGTGAATAAATCTTTGTTTATAACCAGTAAAATGTGTTGGAACATGGGCGTGACACGCGAGCTTGCACTTGTTCTTATAAGACAGTTTCTATTGGTCGAGAGCAACGGCTGAAACAGTTGTGCCACATCACGCGATACGCGCGACGCGCACAACATTCCCCTATAAGGAGTTGTTTACCCGATCGGGCCGTGGGGCCTTACCAATTCATAGCTGGAGGGGTGTTGTGTTGAAAGAAATCATTGAACAATTATAATTTTTGCATTTATTTTACTTTTTGACCTAAAAGTGTTGATGTTTTTTTATCGAAAAGGTATTATGAATGGGAATCAAAGTGTGTTGAATCGGTTTTCAACTAGTGGTTTAAACTGCCGAGGCCTGGTTCTTGATAATTTACCTCGACTTCGTCTCGGTAAAATTATCAAGAACCAGGCCTCGTTGGGATTAAACCACTAGTTGAAAACCTCTTCATTACTCATTGATTCCCTTATTTGAAGTGAGATGCAAATTTATCGAATCTTAAACACGGGAAAGAGATATTGCGTTTTATAATTCGATGTTTTTGTTTGTCAACGAGAAAGTTTAATACTGATTTATGTTGATATTTGTTTGCTCCAGATATTGACTTCCAGGGTATGTCAGTGTGTCAGATGTCTCAAAGCGAAGAAGCAACGTGAGTTTTACAGAGAAATCTGGTTCATTGATTTAGATGTAAGCCTATTGTGGGTCCGCAGGACTAAAGTAGACGTTTCAGATTATAGTCTAGGCGGATTTCTGGAAAAAGTGACTGATTGAGGCATTTTGGGGTAAAAGTGTGGAACCACACTTTTTAACACATTTTTGGTGTGCTGAATCAGAAAAAATGGTTCCCAAGCGAATTTTTGAGTTTTTGACCATCTAATTTGCATAATCATAATTTGACCTTTTTGAACCATTTTAAGCAAACCCCTGTAACCAGGCAAGCAAAAATGACGAGCGATGAGTCTGTACCTAGATGTTAAAGGTCACAGAATAGGATTGAAACATTTCCAAAGTAATAAGTGGTAATTAATAATCATAAATATGCAAATTAGTGCTGCCATTACAGAAAAATTATTTTTCTTCAATATCTCGGTAACTAGGAAAGCAAAGATGGCAATTGAAGTGCTACACCCGTGTTTTGAAGGTCTCATAAAACGATTACACATTTTATGAAGTTATTATTAGTTGTAAGTAATTTTAACAAAATATATGCAAATTAGTGGCAGCCATAGCAGAAAAATGAGCTTTCTCCAATATCTCTGAAACTAGGCAAATAACCATGATAAAGAAATGTTTTTATCTATGTTCTGAGGGTCAGGCAATGCATGTAGTGTGTTCATTGGCATGCCAGATGCTTATGCAAATGAGTTGGTATAGCTACACGTGCTTATTTATGCAAATCAGCTAGTCTGACTACCAATAAATTTCACCATTCATCATTTTTTGTTCAATCGATGCATACCTACAATAGCGTTTTGCAAAACATTTAAATCTCTGATGCAGTTTTTGCTCAATCGATGCATCCCTACAACAGAGTTTGCAAAACATTTAAATCTCTGATGCAGCTTTTGCTCAATCGATGCATCCCTACAATAGAGTTTTTGCAAAACATTTGCATCTCTGATGCAGTTTTAGCAACGACAGTAAAGACAAACCCAGGAGAACTATCCTCTTCTAAACAGACTCGTACTGCTTGGTTTGATGCGCCAAACCCTGTTTTAAACTGATTGGCAGAAGTGTAAAACTAAAAGGCAATTTTAAATGTTGCCGAAAAACCAGATCATTCCGAGCAGGTTAGGCTCGTCATCTATAGTAGACAGGCCACCTAGGAGAAGAAAAACTCTGATCACACTTCCGGATATAGGTAGAACTCGTAAGCCTAGGTTGGTAGTATACCTAGGAGAAAGACCCCTTTGACCACCGTTCCGGGTAGGTAGAATTCCTACCCTAGATTGGTAATCTACCTAGGAGAAGGACCTCTCTGATCACCATCCAGGGTAGGTAGAACACGTAAGCCTAGATTGCTACCTAGGAGAAGGACCACTCTGACCACCATCCTGGGCAGGTAGAACTCCTAAGCCTAGATTGGTAGTATACCTAGGATAAGGACCTCTCTGATCACCATTCCGGGTAGGTAGAACTCCTCAGCCTAGATTGGTAGTATACCTAGGAGAAGGACCTCTCTGACTGCAAACTCCGGTTTGCAGGTAGAGCTCGTTACGTACGTCCACATCCTAGTGCGGACGAGGGCAGCAACCAGGGTAGTCCTGAGAGGAGTGGTGCCCCCCCCCCCCCCGTCTTTAGCCTTTAAAGGAAGCTAATGGTAAATCTTATGGCAAAGCATTTACTTCAAGTCCCGAGAGTGGACAGGATCGATGCTGCGGACAGGTGTGCTGGCCAGGTCTTGGCCTGACAGAATGGCATTGCCCCCCCCCCCTTCCCGGAGGAGGCCATCCGACGACAGCCCAAAGTCCAATGCGATCTGCGATACAGGAGGCCGCTCATTATGGCTACCTTCAACAAACACAGTGAGGAAGGATGTCAGGGTCAGAGAGAGGACCATTGTGCAGTGATCTTGGCAGGAGTCATGAAGGGGATACCCTCCCCTCAATTCATTTTCATCAGTGACTTCGCCCTCAGACGTGCTATCGGCAGACACAAGGTGGATCTTGGAATCACATTGATGCCAAGGAGATCGAGCCTCTATCCCGTAGTAGCCATGCCCGACCTTGACTTTGCTGATGACATCAGTCTCTTCTTTAACACCACAGCCCAGGCACAAGAACTTCCACTCAATGCTAGAAAGACAGGTGATTACCATGCACCCCTGACCACATTAGAGGTTGAGCTTTGTCATTGTCCTGATGAGAGATGCTGAGGCAGAGAGCACAGAAGAGTTGGCCTGCATGAAGGACAGGGAGGCTGAGAGACGCCGCCGGAGATCCCGACTGCCCGCGACATGATGATAGAGAGCAGGTCGTCCAGTTCACTTGCCGGTTGTTCTAAAGCATGGGCTTCTGCCAAGTCCACTTCACTTGCTGAAAAGTTTGAATAAGGAGATGATCTAACCAAGACAAACTTTGCTGAACCTACCAAAATGTCCTCCTGGAATATGTCAATGAGCAAAACAAATTGCTTAAGTCGGAGAGTGCCAGCAATGGGTATCACTGACCTCGACTGTGCACTGATGGCATGTTCTTCTACATGGTGGACTTGGCACGAGAATTACCTGCAGCTCCAATTTAGCAGAGTACTTCATATAAGAGAAGTTAAGATGTTAAATATGACTTCAGTTAAACTTAAGGAAGACCAAGGCGATGGCATTCATCTCGAAAGACGGTAAGGACTAAATGGCGCTTCCGTCATTGAGAAGTTCAAGTAACTTGGTGCCCTCGTAGGATGGATTGAGCGACATACAAGTGAGGAACTCTTTGGAATGGAAGGCCCTTCATTATGGCATTGGCGAGTGTGTGTGGAAGAGATCTGGTCTGACCAACAACACCAATATATTTCTTTTTGTGGCTTCAGTTGAGTCTGTACCTCTTTGATTTGATTCAAGGTGTGAACTATGAAAGATTGATGCTCCCGGTTTCAATTTGATGCGTACTTCCTATCAATCATTATTTGGTAAAATGTTCACTGCTCCATACCTGAGCTTCATGAGCCCATGTACAATGGATGGGATACATGGTGACTCAGAACCACAGCCCATACTGATGTCAATGAGTCAAATCCCTAAAAGTTACCTGCTGGAAGATACTTTGTGTTCATGCCAGAAGCAAGGGTTTCAATGCACAGCAATGTGTGCATTTCAGCAACAGATTGGTGATGAAACTCGCTGTATGGCTACATGTTCCTAGGCAACAGCAGTTCATGCTATACCCAACTTAATATGAGGGACTGGTGAGTGACACCAATTGCTCTTTCGGCCTGTATTAGCATCAAGTAGTATTTCGGTGTAAAGTTAAGGGGCCTTAACATTAAGCATTCATTCATGAATTGTTATGAAATTCATTGGTAGTCATACTAGCTGATTTGCATAAATAAGCATTTTAAGCTATTTTACTCGCTCGTTTGCATAAAAAGCATCTTGCGTATCATTGATCACATTGGTTCAGCCTCAGAACATAGGAAAAATACTTCGTTTATCATGTTTGCTTGCCTAGCTACTTTGAAGAGAAATCATGTTTTTGTAATGGCGGCCACTAATTTGCATATTCATGAGTATTAATTAGCACTAATTACTTCTGAAATGTTTTAATCCTACTCTGTGACCTTCAACATCTAGGTACTGACGCATCACTTGTCAGTTTTGATTGTCATGTTACAGAGATTTGCTTAAAATGGTTCAAAAAGGTCAAAAATATGATTATGCAAAATTCAAAACCTCAACATTCAAAAACTCAAAATTTCGCTTGGGAACCATTTTTTTTTCGGAATCAGCACGCCTGAAATGTATTAAAAAGTCTGGTTCCCTGCTTTTACTCCAAATGTCCCAATCACCTTAATTAGACCTCTTTTTCAGAAATCCGCCTAGACTATTAATTTGGTCGTGAGACCAGCTAGAAAGGCACATCCCGCATATGACGTCATTAGCAACACCCACAGCCGTAGCCGTTCTAATGGCAGCGTTTATAATGGCTTCCACCATAACGTTGATTTGTTTTCGGGGACATCAATAATGACACTTTCACTGAATTTATTTACTATTGATAATTTTGTTTCAGAATGGAAGGCAATGATACGTATAGGAAGGAGCTGGTAGCTGCAATGGTTCTAACAAATATGGCCCGGGCGAAACGTCACTTACTACCGCTAGGAATGATGACGTAGTCGGCTTGTGTGCTTGGAGACACAGCGTCAGAATTATGTGAACGTTTCGTCTGGTGTTTGATGACCATTAATATCATGTATAAATTCGCATCAAACATAATTAGGCGAGGTTTGCGGTAGCACCATGTGTAAATCTCTTTCGAGTATCGGTGGTGCTGAGAAGAACCGGTGAATGACAACTCCAGAGTTGAGAGTTGTCAACCACCGGTTTCTTTTCAGAACCACGATTCGTATAATCGATTTGCACATAATTGTGCTATTGCAAACTTCACCTAATAAAATCTCCACCGGGCGAAGTTTAAAATCCTACTTATCAAAAATACAGTCGGTCATTGGTTCATGCGGAAGAAAGAGGTCATTGGCTGTTTGCAAAGCTCTTAGTGCACACCTGATTTAAGACCTTTATATATAACATTATTAAGAAACTTTAAATTAAAAAAACATTTAGACACAAAATGAGTTAAGTTTATCAACCATCAAGATCATTGTTTATATTGAAATGTATATAAATAGTTTCCCAATCTTCGTCTCGTCCGTTGAACATGTATATACATACATTATGAGTTACACATAGAAAAATAAACAACTTTCGAACATCACATTTAACATGTCTGTGTTTCGTTACTGACTTACGTCCAAAATACAAAACGTAAGGCTTCGTGTGACAATACCAACCAGCAGTAACATCACAAGTGAACATCGATATCCATTTACTTTAAGAAATGGCTTTAGGCAAATGTATTAAAATTAAATTATTATTTATTTTATGCATTGCACCAAGACACAGCATACAACAGGATTTGGCTTAATGTCATAGATGGGTCATAGATTGTTAGTTGTCAGCTTAAATCATATATTTAGAGGCACAGTTATAAATAAAAGATATAAAGTTTGGATGCACACAGTGTCTGCTTGCTGAGGAAGCAAAAGCTGTGTCACAGTATTTTCACAAGAACATCAAATCCATCCACGTGTGGCGAGGTGACAGCGGGTACCAACCGCATCTTTGACCGCAGTCTTCTGTAACGGACACCAACCCTCGGAAATCTATTCGTCAATAAAATCGTTTGCCAGATTCAATTTCTGCAATACTATCAGCAGCTCAGTACTTCTCATCACCGAGTAATTTTTCATAGTCAATGTTCTTTTGGAGTAAGCCCATTTACCAATCTATGACCCCATATTTAAAGAATGATTTTTTTTCCAATCTCAAGAGAAATATTATTCGTCTGAAATCGAGAATACTTTCAAATTACAGATGCTTATTGATGATAAAAACAAACCAGATGTGAAATGTTCTCAAAATTCCCGACAAAACATTTACCGTAATTTTTTGTTGTCACTTAAACGCGACCTCATTTAAAATCAAAACTAATTTTAAAGGCAGTGGACACTTGGTAATTACTCAAAATAATTATCAGCATAAAACCTCACTTGGTAACAAGTAATGGAGAGCTGTTGATATAAAACATTGTGAGAACCGGCTCCCTCTGAAGTGACGTAGTTTTTGAGACAGAAGTAATTTTCCACGAATTTGATTTCGAGACCTCAAGTTTAGAACTTGAGGTCTTGAAATCAAGCATCTGAAAGCACACAACTTCGTGTGACAAGGGTGTTTTTTTATTTCATTCATATCTCGCAACTTCGACGACCAATTGAGCTCAAAATTTCACAGGTTTGTTATTTTATGCATATGTTTAGATACACCAAGTGAGAAGACTGGTCTTTGACAATTACCAATAGTGTCCACTGTCTTTGAGTAGTGATTGGTTGGTGTGTTTATATATGGGAATTAATTTAAAGGGAAGGTACACGTTTGGTACATACTCAAAACAAATATTAACTTAGAAACTGACTTGGTAATAAGCATTGGAGAGCTGTTGATGGTTTACAACATTGTGGGAAACGACTACCTCTGAAGTAACGTAGTTTTTGAGAAAGAGGTAATTTCTCACAAAAATAATAAAAGACTTCCAGCTATAGAAGTCTTTTATTCTTATCTGATCGCACACAAATTCGTCCAACAAGGGTGCTTTTTCTTTCATCATTTTCTCGCAACTTCGATGACCAATTGAGCACAAATTTTCACAGGCTTGTTAATTTATGCTTATGATGGGATACACCAAGTGAGAACACTGGTCTTTGACAATTACCAAACGTGTACCTTCCCTTTAATCGTCTATAACACAATGATGTGCTTTTTATTTACGACATTACATGACATGCCCACATTGGCGCAGTTTACGAACTTGTGTCAATATTTGCATAAATTGCACTTTACAAAATTAATTTGTTGCTCTCTTTAAATAGAAATATATATAATAACTTTACATCAACAAAATCCACAGATCTTCAACATTGTAACTGCGTGACGTAATCTGTTACCACGGTGCCAACAAAACAAACAAGGAAAAATAAACTGCACCAATAAAGTATCTAAACACTTACAAATTGTCAGATATATCGGAACCTGAAATAGTATGCCAAAAAAAAATTATTCATTTCGAGTCACCGTTAATTTCTGCACATTTTGACACATCTTGTGTTGCGCTACGATGTTGTTTAGTGGATTTATGGACACTTGAGTGGCTTAAGGTCGAATTTCAAAAGTTGTAAAAGCCCCTATTCAAGCTAAATCGTTGTATTGTGACGAGTAAGATCAGCGTTTCTTTTGCCCACCTTTTATAAACGATTTTTTTGTCGCTTGTTTGATAAATCGGTTGTGATGAACATCAGCAATAATTGTCAGAAACCAAGCAAAGGGGTCAAAGATGGGAGGCATACAACAATATGGGTTAAGAGTCAGAATCCCTGATTATGATGAGAGAGGGAAAGGTGGTTCAAGATAACAGGAAAGATGGCTCAAATGACCAAACAGGAAAGAGGACGGATCGTTGGTTTGATAGAAGCCGGTACGTCGATGCGAGCTGCAGCTCATGGTTACAACGTCACCAGCGACGGTCAGTAAATGATGAAATGACGACCAAGCTCAGGGAAATGGGGACGACCTGTCAAGGAGTGTCCGTCCGAGGGTGACTTCTGCAGCAGAAGAAAGTGAACAAGTCCATAAAGCCTGACACCACTCTCGAGGGATTGCGACGCATCCTGGTCAGGAAATGGCAGGGGATTGACCAGAAACAGATCAGAGGTCTCATTGGGAGTATGAGAAGACGACTCCTTGGCGTTCAGGACAGTGATGGAGGACACACTAAGAACTGAGGACAGGTTATCAGCAGTTTTAGAGTTAAATACACGGCAATAAATTTCATGGTCAAGTAAACGAAACAAGTTTTCTTTTGTCTTGATTTTGTCTGTGTGTGGTGCTTGTGCGAGTTCCCTTCTGGAATTGGGGTGAATAGGGGCTTTTGCAACTTTTGAAATTCGACCTTAAGCCACTCAAGTGCCCATAAATCCACCCAACAACATCGTGGCGCAACACAAGATGTGTCAAAATGTGCAGAAGTTAACGGTGAATAGAAATGAACAATTATTTTATTGTATACTATTTCAGGTTCCGATAAATCTGACCATTTGTAAGTGTTTAGATACTTTATTGGCGCAGTTGACATTGGAAAACTGCTCTGGACTGGAGTGGTAATGGTGTCGCCAGCGCCCTCCATTGTCGCTTCCTGAGTGTTGAAAGCTAGTCTTTAATCAGGCCACAATGAACCGAATACATCCTTTTCATTCACGTGTCATACTATATTTTAAGTACCGACTCTCCAAAATGTAATGTATGAGTCCTATATTGATAAATATAAGACGCTTGTGGCATTTTGCAGCGTCTTTTCCAAAATAATAGTTCCCCGCCCGTCCGTTCATCCGAACGAGGCAAGGCTTTGTCATATATGGAGTCATCCACGAAGTTTTATAATTTTCAAAGTGTTGGTGGACGAGTTCCCTTAGGTTCTATTGTTATTAGTTAGCTAGGAATAGTGGACGGTTGCTGCTTCTGAAGGCTTCAGTTCTGACACATTGGTATAAATCTCTCTGATTGCGTTCCAGCGATGAGAATAGTAAAACCTCATTCTATGATAGATCAAATAAACAAATTTGAAATAGTCACCAAGAAGAAAATTCTGCTGACATTTTTAGAATAGTTTTTTTTTTTTGCAACTTAGGCCTTGTGTTTTGTATAAAAAAACTCGGACACCAACATTGCATCCAAACTATCCAAGACGGCGGTCCACACGCATAAAAAGTGTCCAATAAGGACGCTCCATTCGAATCACGTAGCACGAGAGTTCGCCAACGATCCGGAAATGGTCGATGGAGTCCGCCATCTTTCCGCCTCTGTCCTCTGAGGGCGCACCTTATTTGAAGCCTTACAACAACAGCAGCATTTACGAAGCAGTTTTCGTGTGTTCGCCATGATCTTACGGCGAACGTTCCTGCGGAATATTCCGTACATTAGCGGGTTGATAACGCACGTGCTGAGGTAGAGACGAACGGCGATGTAGTCTAGGGTTTCGGAGTACCATACGTCGAGCTGATTCGAGAACCAACGGATCTGTAAAACAAATTGGCGGGAGAAACTAAGTTTGAAACTTTTGTAAACCACGTCCCTTGCGGCTTGTGATTTGGTTATTTACTTGAACTCTCTGATGCAATGGTTGTGCTCAGTCACAGTTAAACATTGTCTCACGGTCGGCGCATAGGGTGTTTTAAGAAAAGACATTGCACCATAAAAAATAAATTGATTTGGGTCGAGCTGAGTCGAGGAACCAACGGATCTGTTAGCTCGAAAATAAATCCCTTGCGGCATGTGATTTGGTTTATTTAACACTCTGGTGTAATTGTCAAGCTCAGTCACAAATACCTTACGGTCGGAGCTGGGGTATTTGAAGAAAATAGTTTGCATCATAAACATTTCATTTATCTGTTCAAAATTGTAGTTTACCTGTATATTTCGCCATCGTGCCTTTGAATGGTGTTCTACACAAAAAAACAATACAATTTCATCCATGGTTTTCTTTATTCCATGTCCGATTTACAGTCGGCAATTTATTTGTTCTAAATTGAATTTTTTTTCGCCACCGTGCTTTTGAAGGGTGTTCTACAAAGAATACAAATTCGTCCATTAGCTTTCTTTATTCCAACATCGATATTTTCTAATAAGGTAAGAATAACTTCTTATGACGATTCCGTCTGCTCTGTAAGTTCATTGCACGGCAAAGAGAGTTCAGCTGTAATAAATATAAAGTACTAATTTTAGCACCAGGGCTGTCAACCATAATAAAGGCATGCGGACTTCCCTTTTTCACCGCCATCGAAGCGTCCCAAGTTGAAGCTGTATATCTCAGACAATGCTAAATTGCAGGGGCACTTAATTTTAATATCCATTCCAGTTAAATGGATTTAGCGACGACGTGCAACTCGTGCAGTTATTAACCACTGACTGATGGACCAGGCACTTCTTACACTTCCGCTCCTAAAACACTTGTGACAGTTGCATATTATATGCATTCGTATTAAACTTAAATTGGAACTCGGGGTAGCTTTCTTATACGGGCTGTCAATACATCCAGATTGGATGGATAGCGAAACTAATTTAGTTCGACGCTCGGGTACAACTTACAAATTTGTCTGGTACTTTGGAATTGTTAAAGCAGGGGTTGACGCTCGTTGTAATGTGAAATGATGGGTCAGTTTATTTATTGATTTATTAAATTGATAGTTGTTTATTTAGTCAATAAAAGGACTGACGTTTTTACTGTTTAGTTTAAAGTATGACGAACGAACCGTCGTATTGGCAGGAAGTCAAGAAATTTCACTTTTACGTTTTAACTTGAGTTCCCAATAACAGTATTCACTTAGTTTGCCAAGAAACTTCACTGAAGTATGAAAGCGATTGGATAACTGTAAAATAATCTGACAGATCGCATCATGCTGTCAGAAAGCGCTAGCCCAACTCAGGCAGAAACAGGCACCGAGTTTAGATCCTGTAATCTTTTAAAACCAACATTGGAATTACATTTTCAATTTTTCTGAGTGCCGGATAAAAAGTAACAGAATGAGAGAGCGGAAGCGCTCATGTATTGGGGCGGGGTCTGGCGTGGGGGTCCCTGAATAAAGAACTGAATAGTGAACCACGCATCAGTTACTTATTCAACAACAAAATGTGAAATTCAATTTAGAAATGTATGTCTCTAGCCATTATCAAAACCTGGTTAGGCTTTCTGTTGAAACACTTCGCAACTTTTTTTTTGAAAAAAAATGTTCAAAATGATTCACTTAAAGGGGATGTCACTGTTATCACGATCAAAGAAGACCTGTGGCTATACATGAAATATTGACTGTCACATGTCCACAAAGTTACTGTAGTGCTTAGGCCTACTCCAGGAAGTGAAAGTAACGCTACAGAGCCCGATTTCATATAACTGCTTAGCAGAAAATTTTACTTACAAATTGTTTTTAACAAGAATTAACAGCACCAGTC
Organism: Asterias amurensis; assembly: GCF_032118995.1. Classification (NCBI taxonomy): domain Eukaryota; kingdom Metazoa; phylum Echinodermata; class Asteroidea; order Forcipulatida; family Asteriidae; genus Asterias; species Asterias amurensis. The sequence continues at coordinate 22,797,606 of NC_092654.1, forward strand.
CGAGAAATGGTGCAAGTGACGTGGTATTTTCTTTATGGTTGATAACCTTATTCTGGTGAGCATCTCTGGTGAGCATAATATTATGTGATGTGCTTACTATTTTTAAATGAAATTTGCTCACGACGACACAGCCCCTTTAAAATATAATTACATTTTACCAGCTAGTACCTTTTTTTATATATTTTTTTTACTATATATAAAAATAATTACAAATAACATTGTTCAAGGAGTACGTTAGTAGAAATACTTACCTCGTATGGTAATATGCATACAACAAAGACCACTGCAATCGCCACCATCAGACGAGAGAAATCCGCCGGTGCGCCCCGAATCATATCCACTTGTTTCATATACTCTTCTCTGTTCCTCGGACATGCAACTTCCAAGTGGGCTTTCAATCTTTGCATACATCGAATGACCACCACATTGCATGATATAAGAACCACAGTCATCACAACACCCTCAAGTAAAGTGAAATATTCGTAAGCGTTTTCCACGGCAGAGTTAAGGTAGAGGTACTTGGTTTGATTGTCATAAAGGTTGGAGTCGGAATCAATTAATTTAAAACAATGGTCTTTTGACGCACTCGCGGGGCAAGCCTCCCAAGTCCGCTTGGTCACACCGGCAATGAAGAAACCCGCGAGAGAGACGGAGTAGAAAATGATGCCGAGGATTACGACTCCAATACGGCGGGGTGTGACCGAGTTATCATAGAAGAATGGTTTCTTGATGCTCAGATAGCGTTCGATCCCCATCACCACGACGATGCATTTTGACAGCCTACTGCAGGCAACCACTGCCGAGGCTGCGAACAGGTAAACTGGGATGTCCCCGGTCCACTTCCCGGCTATGAAGCTCACTACCCAAGACGTCTCCCCTAGGACGAGAAATATTAACTCGGTCACACAAAGCACCAAGACTAACAATCGAGGTACACTCTCTCCACCGCTGGGTTTCGAACGTTTTGCACCTCTCAAAATAAGGCTTATAATGATGAGGTTCAGAATGCAGCCCATGAAGTAGAATATCAATTCCAACGTCTCGTCTAAGACCGGGAAACATGGCTTTGAATCAACAGTCACCAGTGGGCGTCCTGGCGGGTACAGAGGGAGTGAGAAGCATGGTGCTTCCACCCCCACTGAGGAAACATTCCACCAATACATTGTTTGTGAACATCATCTGCACCCAATGTTCCCGGTAGAATACCATCCAGGGTTGATGCAAAATGTTAGAGTAAGGTCCGAGAGAGATGCTCCTTGTGCTGTGCCAGTGCAACGAATGCACGTATGATGTACGACATGGAGAGGTATACTCCCCCTACACGCAAAGCATTAGACTTGCGCAGTCCCGGCAGTTTCTGCCAAATATTATGGTATCTTTTTGTGCGACCAATGTGACGTGCTTTAAATTATTCTTCGTGTGAAAACTGTGTAAGCTGATTGGATTTTGCACACCTGTGTTAAAAACAGCACCAAGTTTGTGGGTTGGCAGTACATACAGTGTTCAATTAATACTGTTATTAAGAAGGTGGACTTAAAGGCATGTTCACCTTTATAATTGTCAAAAACCAGTATTCTCATATCCCAATATTATGCATAAAATGGCAAATGTGTAAAAATGTTTACTCAATACATCGATTTTTGAAATATTGGCCTAGAAAAATTAGATTGATTCGTGAAATCTGGAACATGTTTTTTTCTTCAAATTGGTAAAAGAAAAATAGGTTGCTTTAAAATCATGTTTCGGTAGCGACAATTTTCAGCTGTAAATTAAAAAAGTTCGGCCCTCAGTTAACTCAGTATAAACATGTTTTGACAATTTCAGTCAGTTAACGATTTGCAAAATGTCACGACATGAGTACATGCAGTGTACAGTGCACAGATAAGACTTTATTCACGACGAGCATTTCAATCCGGCTAATTTATTAAACGTTCATTCCGGGCGGACTGTGCACTTTTAATGGCCTAGTTTTCCCTCCTGCTTTTAAACATGGCTGCTAGCAAAACCAAAGATAGAGCGCCGAAGGCGAGCACGAACCAAATTATCATTATGGTTATAAATTTGGTTGGGAATCCAAACACAAGTTAAAGGCAGTGTACATTATTGGTAATTACTCAAAATAATTATTAGCATAAATCTCACTTGGTAACTAGTAATGGGGAGAGAATGATAGTATAAAACATTGTGAGAAACGGTTCCCTCTGGAGTTACGTAGTTTTCGAGAAAGAAGTAATTTTCCACGAATTTGATTTCGAGACCTCAGATTTAGAATTTGAGGTCACGAAATCAAGCATCTGAAAGCACACAACTTCGTGTGAAAATGGTGTTTTTTCTTTCATTATTATCTCGCAACTTCGACGACCAATTGAGCTCAAGTTTTCACAGGTTTGATATTTTATGCATTTGTTGAGGTACACCGAGTGAGAAGACTGGTCTTTGACAATTACCAATAGTGTCCACTGTCTTTAATGGCCCGACTTTTCGACCCAATCAGGTCTTTCTGTGAAGCTATTGACAACACAAAGCATCTTAAACAGGTTTTATATCAGAGGGAGTCAAGTAGATAGATAGAGAGAGAAAGGCAGAAAGCACAAAGAAGAGCAAGAGACGAACGATGAATGAGAAAAGGAGGTTTCCACAAGAGGTTAGAAACACAAAAGACTCAGTCAATGTTAGAAGAGGGAGATTAAAAAAGAAAAGGCGATTAAAGGGGGAAGGTTATTAGTCATTTCTTTCTTGGATGCTCAGACAATAGGGTTGAATGGTATTAAGGCACCTATAATCACAGTTTCTCCCTACTCAGACGAAAAATCTCTCTTTGGTTACATGCAGCATGTAGTGCTCCATTGTCGTGTCAGAAATGGAGTCATGTGGAACAACACTGAAGTGATGTCATATGAATATCCAGCTTCTGGGTGTTGATTATGGATCTGTGGCTGTAGAAACGCATCTGTAGTGTAGTTCTTTTTTAAAGACAGTGGACACTTTTGGTAATTGTCAAAGACTACTCTTCACAGTTGGTGTATCTCAACATATGCACAAAAATTGAGCTCATTTGGTCGTCGAAGTTGCGAGTAATGAAAGAAAAAACACCCTTGTCACACGAAGTTGTGTACTTTCTTATGCTGAATTTCGAGACCTCAGTTCTAAACTTGAGGTCTCGAAATCAAATTCGTGGAAAATTACTTCTTTCTCGAAAACTACGTTACTTCAGAGGGAGCTGTTTCTCACAATGTTTTATACTATCAACCTCTCCCCATTACTCGTAACCAAGGAAGGTTTTATGATGATAACAATATTTTAGTATTTACCAATAGTGTCCACTGTTGGTGTGCTTTCACTCTACGAGAAACTAACTTAATGTAGACGGAAATAAAACTCGGGTTGGGAAACAAAATTCTGATTCAACTTATTTGTTGAAAAGGTTTCTTACCTTCGGAAATCAGTGAACATAAAAGAAATTACAGTGGTGAGTTAATAGGCACATGGTGTTTTATATTCAGGGTTAGACAATAATGTCGAAGCGGGTTTCCAAAACTACAGAAAGAGGTTCAACAACAGTGTCATGCAAAAAGTGCACGGTTTATTAGAATGTGCTGATGTAGTTTGTCATTCTCGTGGCAAAAAAACAAAGAGGTGAAAAAGAAGATCGATCACACTTTTCTTGGTATATGGGGGCTACAAGAATGAAACTTACTTAAAGATGCTATATGTCAGAGATTTTTTTGCCGATTTGACCCCACATTTTTGATTGAAAAAACAAAAGGTATTTCGATGGGGGTCGAGAAAGTTACAAGCTTTCATTTGAGCCATTGCTCGAAAAAGTCCGCCAATTATTAGTAGCAGTGAAATAAAGTGCTCAAAATTAGTTTTTGTCGGGATCCCGACAATATCACGTGACCAACTCTTATGTGTTTTATAAGAAACGTTTTAAATTTTTGTCATGGTTCCTGACCATTAAAAGTAAAAGTTCAACTTTTTTTCGTTAGAGCGGGTGATACTCTTTGAAACATCATTCACTCAAAAAAATCTATTTTTTAATGTTTGGGGCCAAAAATCTTACATAGCATCTTTAATGAGAAAAGAACTCGGGGGAGATAAAGGTGGGAACCTCTTTAAAAAGTCGACATAACCGGAGGGTTTATCACTGCCGTATGGACTTGTTTTCTGGAGAGATTGTCTACATAAATGTGTTCGGGTCCTCGAAATGATTTCGAGGAGCACATTAATGGACTTCGAGCGCACGAAATGGTTCCGTGAGCTCGAAATTATTTCGAGTGTACGAAATTATTTAGAGCGTACACCGACAAAGCTATAATAATTTCTTAAGGGGGAGGGGGGGGGGGGGTACTTTGACGGATCTAGGGCTTAACATATTGTGGAGATCGCTTAATTTGATCGCTTGATGTGAAGTTCATTTTGTACATTAAGTCTTATTTTAGAGGTCGAAACGCGATGCATTGGTTTTGTTGGACATGGAAAGTGGATCAATATGTTGTTCACTTAACACCAGGTAGAAACCCCCAGGCCGTGTTTTAAATTACGGCATTCCGCAGTGACTATGGCTTGATCTCTGAAAATGCCTATTCCCCAACACTGCCAACAGCCATAGCTCTAGCCGAAGCCACTGGAATCGGACTCGGTACTGCTTCGAAAGGGCCCATTCAACGTCCATTGACGTGGTCGGCCATTTAACAGGTCCTCAGGACAAGACGTAGAATATATTGGTCAGCATAACTCATCAACCACTCGACCTTTCGGCGACGTTGAAAATGTCCATCATTGAAGTTCCACGATACTTAGGGGTCCCCCCTCTTTTCTGCCCCCCCCCCCTCCAACAGGACACATAATCGCGATCACAATCACGAATCGTGGTATTTAGATTAAATAATACCAAGTATTCCTGACAGAGTGATGAAGCTGGCGGGTAAACTCGTGGTTACCATGGAGATAAGTGAAGGTATCTGTCCACGGGATCGGGATATTATTATTGATGTCCTTTCGCACTCTTCTAATGGACATGCCCCTTGAGTCATACAAATGCTCGCAGTGGGGATTTAGGTCGCACGGAAAGTCACAATTTAACAACCTAAATGACGTTTGCACTACAAGCGTTAGAGCATTTCAGTGAAATTAGCGTCAGGATTTTGAATCACCATAATTCAATGAGAGCTTAAAGTTCAGCACAAACCTTTTTTTGCTGACAATAGAAGGAAAGGTTACCGGTCTTACATATCGTGTCATGTATTGTGCGTCACTGCTTCATCACATATAGCCCCTTTGTTTTCCCAGAAGCGAAAGCCTGGGTGATTTTTTCAGTTTAAACGAGTTTTTCATGAAAGTGATTCAACACGATGGATGCCCCTAGGGTGGGCAAGGTGGGTAATAAAATATTTGTGAGCTTTGTCACATCGCATGGATTAGAAGTTATGTCGCCACATTTTTTACGCATTCTGAACACTTGAACTTGTAACCTGGATATGAATTCTTAGCAGCATAGTCAAGTACTAAGGGTGACCAAGTAGTACTCGAGTACTAAGGATGCCAGAGTAGTAACAAGAACTAAGATTGGCCGAAATACTCGAGTACTAAAGGATGGCCGAAATATACTCGAGTACTGAGTACTAGAGATGGCCGAGAAGTACTAGAGTACTTAGGATGGCCAAGCAGTACTCGAGTACTGAGGGGGTCCGAGTAGTACTCGAGAGGGTGTTCGAGTAGTACTCTAGTACTAAGAATGGCCGAGTTGTACTCGAGAACTAAGGATGGTTGAGTAGTACTCAAGTACTAAGGATGGCCTAGTAGTACTCGAGTACTAAGGATGGCCAAGTAGTACTCGAGTACTAAGGGGGTCCGAGTAGTACTCGAGAGGGTGTCCGAGTAGTACTCTAGTACTAAGAATGGCCGAGTTGTACTCGAGTACTAAGGATGGCTGAGTAGTACTCGAGCACTAAGGGTGTTCGAGTTGTACTCACGTACTAGGATGGCTGAGTAGTACCCGAGTACTACGGATGACCGAGTACGGTACTCAAGAATGGGTACTTGGGCCATCGAGTACGGGTAAAAGGGTCAGAGTACCGAGTATTCGATATCTGAGCTAAGTCCAACAGCTGTGTGGATCTCTGGGTACGAGTACAGTGTACGGGCACTTCATGCAAAAAAAAAAAAAAAAAGTTCATATAATAACTGTTTCTTACATTATTTTTGTGACCAAATGAGCCCAAAAAGTTCACAGGTTTGTTATTTTATGCATGTTTTTCACTTATAAATTGAGGATACTGGTCTTAGCCAATTAAAGACAAATAATACCATAGCTGCCTTTAAAACATCATCTAAGACAATAAGAATTTGACTTCTTTCAAGAGCCTTGTTCCTATTCCTTGCATCAACGCATGCTATGAAAGCGGAAAGGAAAGCAGTATTTTGAAAATCAGAATGTGAGTACATTTCAGTAGTCGACTACCGAGTATATACTTTTTTTATTCGGCCGAGTATCGAGAATGGACCTCAAGACGACTTTGTTGCTAGTCGAGTTGAGTTCGACTACAACAACAAAGGTAGTTTACCATAAATGTGACCTTGTACATGCTTGGGCCTTTCTGACCAGGCAAGACACTGTACTGGTCACATGGGAAAGTTTGCATTTTGTGTCATGATTTCAACATAAACCTAAGAGTTATACAAGTAACAGATTAACAAGTTTTGAGATGTAACCTCTTTCTATATCAAAAGTTGATAACAATTATCTCCATATAAGATTTGATGTTGTCTTCCATTGGGCTGTGTACAAATCGTGCCTGCAGGAAGTCCAGGCTTGTTGTGGCTCTTTTGTAAACGTGTGACGTCACAGGTCACATCGCCAACATCACTCTATTTGTGCAACATGGGTGTTTTTCTCTCATTATTCTCTTTCAACTTCGATGACCAATTGAGTCAAAATGTTCATGTTGGGGTACACAAGGTGAGACTACTGGTCTTTGACAATAAAATGGTGTACAGTTCCTTTAAAGGGACGCTACACGTTTGGTAATTACTCAAAACAATATTAACTTAAAAACTGACTTGGTAACGAGCATTGGAGAGCTCTTGATAGTATAAAACATTGTGGGAAACGACTCCCTCTGAAGTAATGTAGATTTTGAGAAAGAGGTAATTTCTCACTAAAATAATAAAAGACTTCTAGCTAGAAGTATTTTATTCTTATCTGAAAGCACACAAATTCGTCCACCGAGGGTGTCTTTTCTGTCATCATTTTCTCGCAACTCCGATGACCGATTGAGCCTAAATTTTCACAGGCTTGTTATGTTATGCATATGATGGGATACACCAAGTGAGAAGACTGGTCTTTGACAATTTCCAAACGTGTACCTTCCATTTAACAAGGTAAAGTAAATAAAATCAAATGACTCCGAAAAGAAGGATTTTTTCTAGCACAAAAACAGACAGATATTCAGGTTGATGTTCTCCTTGCTACGTTGATTCATCTTGGCTCGACGGAGAACACAGTATGAATAAACGACAAGAAGGAAAATATTTGTTTGCTGCAGTTATTAAAACAAACACCGGATTTGTTTTGTTGTTTTTTGTTTTTTAAATCTTTTACGAAGGTCAACTAATCAGATTTGCCATGACGATCAATCAACTGTATCATTGAGTCTGATGCAGATAGACACGGGCAAAGATAACACTCAAGACCAGGTTGTTGACTGCAGAAAAAAATAACAACGAACAACGTCAATCCAACAAAACAGCGTATCTCTTAAAATTATTTGAAGGGAAGACAGAACGGGACGTGACATTGACAACTCAAACTGACGGAAGGCAAGGTTTTGGGTATCAAATTTAACAGGCTTAAAACGTGTATCCAATTTTTTTTTTACGATTATCAAACAATAGCGAGCTACGTTTTTTATTAAAGTAAATATACTGCCGTGGACGACGTGACATTACACTATCCATGCTACAAAGGCACTGCACACTAGTGGTAATTACTCAAAATATTTGTGAGCATAAAAACTTACTTGGTAACGAGCAATGGAGAGCTGTTGGTAGTATAAAACGTTGTTAGAAACGGCTCTCTCTGAAGTAACATAATTTTGAGAAAGATATAATTCTCACAGGCATCTGAAAGCACACAACATCATTGTGCAACAAGGGTGTTTTGTTCTTTCATTATTCTCTTGCAACTTCAATGACCAATTGTGTCAAAATTGTCTCAGATTTGTTAATTTATGCATATGTTGGGATACACCAAGTGAGAAGACTGGTCTTTGACAATTACCAAAATATGTCCAGTGCCTTTAACGTTGCTAATTATTATACATGTGCTCTGTAGTTGTCAACTGTCATTAAGTAAATACAATGACAGACCACAAACTATAAAATTTGCATTGCTTTCGGATGTATGCAGAAAATATGGAAAAATAAAGACACAACAACTAAAACAGGATGTCCATTATGATTACAAAGGACGATGTCTCTTACCTAGTAAAGGCTATCATTACCACCTCCAGGGAACGCAACATCAAGCCAGAGCAGTCTTTCTAACGATGCGTTCGTTTAGCTTCCCTGGGTCGACCCCGGTGTGTGGCGGTTTTTTTCACCAGGACGAACGTGGGTAATTATCTGCACACGTTCGTCCTGGAGAAAAAAACCACCACACACCGGGGTCGACCCAGGGAAGCTAAACGAACGCACCCTAAATGATAGGGGACGGGGGGGGGGGGGTACTGCCAGACAGAAGATCTGGATATACATTCTCAATGCACGAATTAGAGCCAAACGCGAAGAGAAGAAGTTAAAACAATTCAGTTTTAGATGTGGGAGGAAAACCACAGAGAATCATTCCAGGGAAAACCCACGCAGTCAAGTAGGGACTGAAAACCCAATCCACATCCTAGTACCCTCGGTGGGATTCGAACCGGGATCACAGAGCTGGAAGGTGAGGCAAGACACCGCTACACCAACCTGACTGCCCAGAGAGGCCCAACAAACAAAAGAACAAAAAATACATCATACAAAAGAAAAACATTTCATTCTGGGTATCAAATAATCATACAGTCTTCAACTTGTTTATTTGTCATAAAACGCAGACGTTCCTTACAGTGATAGGCATTGTTAGTTATGAATTCATTCATATTACTATTGATATAATTTTGTTTCTTTAAATTAAGACGTACATTTACAACTTGAATTTCTCATAGACCAGCACTCACAAATATGGGCCAATTATCATTACTTTTTATTATAATTACCATTGTTGTTATGACATTCTTTAAGACACACTGTGTTATTTAGCAACGTGGATAAGTTATTATATTGTGTAATCTGGTGCCCTGACGTTACATGCAGTCGGGTAATTTGTTTTGACATAAGCCCGTGCTTAAAATGAATGTTTTCGCCTACGACTAATCCTTAAAAGTCATCGCACATCTATAGCTTTGATAACAAGAAAAGAAACAAATTTTACAGGTTTTTATAGTTTCGGATTGTTCTAGACATATTTTCAAATGAGATTTTCTAACCGAAACAACATGGCACTTTGAACTGTTGACTTGAGAACTTCTATTAAATTGTGTTTGTGCACGAGATAATTATTTTCAATCTTTAAGGGCGGCCGCAACTACATGCATTTATAAAAACATGTACTCGAAACAAAATAGAGGAATAATTTGAACAGAAAAACACTTTAAAGTCGTTGTTATTTAGAGTTTCGGGATAAGCATTATGAGCATTTAAAAAATATAGTATATATATAGATATTTTGTTTCATTACACTGCACAAACTGATGGGTGTTAAAATTACACCATGGGTGTTATCTCATATAGATACCCAAAAGATAAATTAACATCAAAAGAGTGTTGAAATAACACAAATGTTGGCAGAAACTATAGTGTTATTTCAACACACATGGTGTAAATAATAAGACAACACACATGGTGTCAATTTTAACACTCCAAATTTTACAGTGCGTTTTTTCATATAAAAAAACAGTAGTTATTTAATTTGACTGTTTTGTGCATCAGGAACTTCAAAATTTTCCTTTTAAAGCACTTGCCATTGTTGTTTTTTGAAAGAAAAACATTTATTTTGCACCGTTTGAATGTTATTCTGTTTAAAAAAGAAAATGGACACTATTGTTAATTGTCAAAGACTAGCCTTCACAGTTGGGGTGTCTCAACATTATGCATAAAATAACAAACCTTTGAAAATTTGAGCTCAATCGGTCGTCGAAGTTGCGAGATAATAATGAACGAAAAAACACCCTTGTCACACGAAGTTGTGTGCTTTCAGATGCTTGATTTCGAGACTTCAAATTCTAAATCTGAGGTCTCAAAAAATTTATTATTTCTCGGGAACGACTTCACTACAGAGGGAGCCGTTTCTCACAATGTTTTATACTATCAACCTCTCCCCATTACTCGTTACCAAGAAAGGTTGTGTGCTAATAATTATTTTGAGTAATTACCAATAGTGTCCACTGCCTTTAAAATACTTGCCATAAAGAACAAAAGGAACATTTTGTGCGTTGTTTTATTACCAAGTATAAAACTGCAGAATAGAACAATTCAAACATAAAAAATGTATCATTAACGATAATAAATTAATAAGTAAAAAAACTCAAAACATAATAATTCATAAATTAATAAAAACAAGCAAATAGTTAATCAGATTTGTAAAATTTAAAAGAAAACAACTGCACCTCCGGCTGAATAAACAGTAAACAACAATTATCTAACGACCAAAAAGAAAAAAACAAAGAAAGAACACGTAAAAACAAAAGCCTCACAATATAGGAAATGTAGTTTAGATTTGAACAAAGAAATAATGACTGGAGCTGGACATGAACCAACGACCTCCAGATTGATAATACTTTGATTTGTAAATGAAGCAAACATAATCATTAAGTACCACAACGCACGACAAACGGTCATGCTCGAGCAGCCAGCTTTTTTCCAACCACTTAAATAAAAGTGACGAAACCGAGGCAGGGAGTATAAGAAACTACCCCCCCCCCCCCATGTACCCTGTCAGGCCAAACATTACATGCTTGCAAATTTAGAGAGACATGATTGGATTTGTGTTTTACAGTCGGACATGATTATTAATGGCTGTATGCTTTCCCATCCTTTACATTCACAACCCCCCTAAAAACCAGCAACAAACGAAAAAGTGTTTAGTTAACACTAACAGGGTTAAGAGTCACAGCTTTAACAAAACGTCTGAAACTGGAACCCAAATCTCAGGTGGTACATTGACATAATAGCATTTCCACCTTTTTTATAACCTCTGCCGTTATGCTTATCATCAGAGCTAGAAAAACATTATTATTTATTTATTTATTTTTGAGAATACTAATAATTATTTTTTTGTTGGCTTCCAAGGAAAGGTCTTAGAAGTCTGAATTCATATAAAAGTCTGAAGTTTCTAATATCATGGTAAAAACCTCTAACAACATGAATTCTTGTGGCATTTTTAATTTCGGTAAGCATGTAAACTATGCCTATTATAGTGAGCTGCAGATTCCCAATGCGAGGTTACTTGGGAATGTATGAGTAAAGAATTCGCAACGAGAGTTTTAGAAAGTACAATCCAGGAGAAAATGAACAATCAAGAAAATTATGCGAGGTTTTTAGGGGATTATGAGCAATCCTGCAGTGCCATTATTGTCGTGATCTGTGGAATATTCGAACGGTATGCAGGATAAATTGCGAGGGATTTGTGGGGAGCCCGATGAATAGTCAAATTATTCCCTAACGAAGCAATTGACATTTACACGACATTTGAGGTGTCATGGGACCGTCCGTTTCAAACAACCACTGTAGTTCATCGAGACTGACCGGAAAGAGGCGGTTCTGATGACAACCACAGGTACGATTAGTCTTAAGTAACCTTTGTCGAGAAGGTTCGAAACGTCAAGAACAATGACAAAACACAAATAGAGTATGTTCGAAACGTCGAGGTAACAATGACGGTATTCGTCAGAGGCAACACTCCTTCATTCCATGGGATAATAATAAAAGCCTTCAGGCCTGAAGTATTTTAGTATTTGAGAGAGAAATTACCTCTTTCTCCAAACTACGTACTTATAGAGGGAGCCGTTACCCACAATGTGTTATACTATCAACAGCTCTCCGTTGCTTGTTACCAAGTAAGTTTTGTGTGCTAACAATTATTTTGAGGGTAATTACCAGTACAGTGCCTTTAATCTGCTGCGTGAGTCACGAGGGAAAAAGAGAAAAACCACGCAAAATTTACAGCATTTTACGTAAACACATCGTCCTTCATTTTGATTTTAACAACCTAAACCAGCTGTTGCACTTCCTTTTTTAGGTTTCAGATACATGTGTACAGGTTTATCGAATATTACTTCAATTCAGAGGGAATATTTTCACATAAAATAGATGTCTATGAACTGCATAATCAGTAAGCATTCACGCTGAACTCAAACAACGTTGTTTTTGACATTTGTCTGTGTTTCTTTTGTATGTCTACATTACCTTTTTGTGCTTAAAGACACTGGACGCATTTGGTAATATTGTCAAAGACCGGTCTTCTCACTTGGTGCGTCTCAACATATAACAAACCTGTGAAAATTATAACTCAATTGGTCGTCAAAGTTGCGAGATAATGATGGAAGAAAAAGGCACCCTTGTTGCACGAAGTTGTGTGCTTTAATGCTTGATTTCGGGACCTCAAAATCTAATTCTGAGGTCTCGAAATCAAATTCGTGGAAAATAACTTCTTTCTCGGAAACTACGTCACTTCAGAGGGAGCCTTTTCTCACAATGGTGTACACTATCTACAGCTCTCCATTGCTTGTTACCAAATAAGTTTTCAAGCAAACAATTATTTTGAGTAATTACCAAATAGCGTCCGGCCCCTTTAAAGGCAGTGGACACTATTGGTAATTACCTAAAATAACTATTAGCATAAAACCTTACTTGGTGACGAGTAATGGGGAGAGGCTGATGGTATAAAACATTGTGAGAAACGGCTCCCTCTGAAGTGCCATAGTTTTCGAGAAAGAAGTAATTTTGCACCAATTTGATTTCGAGACCTCAAATTTAGAACTTGAGGTCTCGAAATCAACCATCTAAACGCACACAACTTCGTGTGACAAGGGTGTTTTTTTTCTTTCATTATTATCTCGCAACTTCGATGACCGATTTAGCTCAAATTTTCACAGGTTTGTTATTTTATGCATATGTTGAGATACACCAACTGTGAAGGCTAGTCTTTGGCAATTACCAATAGTGTCCACTGCCTTTAAGCATGGAATTGAGTGCAAAATAGGTTAACTTACTCCTGTACTAAAAAAGAAAAATATCCCACCACATTTTTTGTTCACTTCTATCGCAAAGAACAGCTTCATGCAATCAGGCCATGTTGATATAAAGTAATAAGTACAGTTTCAAAACAATTGTAAGGCACTTCCCTCCCGCAAAAGTGGGAGAAGCAGAACGTATGGCGACCCTTTTACACATTATAAATTTTACGCAAAACACGTCGGAATGTTTGATTTTTTCAAAGTTTATAACTATTTCCCCTTATGTTGCCAACCGTATGGGTTTTGACAATCACCGAAAAACACATCGTTTATGTCACAAAAAACTTCCGGGAAACAAATAAACAACATTTGTTTTCCTTCGTGAGCAATTAGGGGCTCGGGACTGTGAACCATTTCTTGAAACTATTACGTGTCCCGACTACGAAAAACAATTCTTAAAGGATTTAGATTTCCCACAATATCCATAATGTAATAAGAGCAACAACATGTAACAAACGAACTTACTTTATTATGCATTGCATAGCATAATATGGATAACATCATTAGCATTCCATGTTATTAATACCTTCCAAGTAAGCAGGAAAAATCATGATCATGACCATGACAACAATTGTACTTTGAGGGAAAGCTTACGGAGCTCAATTATGTCCCGACTATATATGAAAACAATAAGGGATAATCCCATACCATACATAAATGCATGAGCGGAAACATGTAACAAATGCACTTACTTTGGTTTGCATGCTGGTATAATAGCATTATCTCATAGTATTAATACTTTCTAAGTAACCAGGCAAAAACCAAGACCATGGCCATAAAATAATGATAGCTAGTTTAAATCAGGTAATTGTGATTCAGTAACTATTCAATACTTGTTGTAGTCAATGTGAAATCAGCTTTGTAGGATTCAAGCCCACAATCTCGGACCCCGCCTACAAAATCGGCTTGTGGACCATAAGGACACGAAACCTGGGAACGGGGATGTAGTCCGAACGATGACTATTTAAAGTCAACATTACTGACATTTGGCATTTGGTAAATATTAAATGAGCATGCTACGTAGACTTGGTACAAAACCCAGATTCTACTAGCAGAAGACTCAAGCAGAATATATTTTATGCTGTTAAATGGTGCATTATAAAGTATTTTCTTCCAGTGAACTTTTCTGTGCTTTTAGCTAACAGCTGAGTGACGTCTGAAAAGGCTGTTAAAATCTCGCGAGAAAATACAAGACATGGCCCATTTAAAGACGGTGGACACTATTGGTAATTGCCAACGACCAGACGTCTCACTTGGTGTATCTCAACATATGCATAAAATAACAAACTTGTGGAAATCTGAGCTCAATCGCAAGTATTGAGATAATAATCAAAGAAAAACACACTTGTCACACGAAGTTGTGTGCTTTCAGATGCTTGATTTCGAGACCTCAAATTCTAAACCTGAGGTCTCGAAATCAAATTCGCGGAAAATTACTTCTTTCTTGAAAACTATGTCACTTCAGAGGGAGCCGTTTCTCACAATGTTTATACTATCAACCTCTCCCCGTTACTCGTCCACAAGTAAAGTTTTATGATAATAATTATTTTGAGTAATTACCAATAGTGTCCACTGCCTTTAAAGTACGCGACTTTGTCTCCCTAAGTAGAGGAGGCTTTTGAATGCACACATTTCATTTATTAATTCTGGTTATGAAGGCAATGATTCTCAGGAAAGCGAGCTTGACCGCTAATACTAGCCAATAACCCAATGGGGAGAAGACAAGGAAGGAAGTTACGGTTTTAGATTTGGGAGGAAAACCCCAGAGAATTATTCCAGGGAAAAACCCACACAGTCAGGCAGGGACTGAAAACCTAATCTACATATCTCATCCTGGCTGGATTCGAACCGGGTCCTAGACGTGTAAGGTGGGGAAAAACACCACTATCACTATGACAACTCAATCTTATAGTCAAAAAGGGGAACTTAACAAATTTCCTCCAGTCCTGCTATTGAAATAAAAAAAATTGTTATCGCCCCCCCCCCATCCCCCTCCTCCCGAGGCAGGGGGAAAACCTTGAACAAAACCTGCCTCACCGTTAACCACCTTTTATTACAAACAGATACGAATACAGTTTTTGCATTTATTCGTCACACACAGCTTTTGCATTGGAATAAAAGTTGAACAGCTTCTGGTTTATTTTCTTTGCACAGGTTTTAATAAAGTGACATTAACAACAAATAAATTTATCTTCAAGTACGCGCTGATCCTCCAATCAGATTTGCAGAATGGAGTGGTGATAAAAACCTATATTGCATGGCTAATATCACTACCATCTGACTGTGTGTTCTATGTCACGCGCTAAATTTGCTTGGAGATAAATATGTTATCACACGCACGCTCGTGGAAATACGGAAAATATAGCGCATCTGCGTCCCATATCCAACTCGGCCTTGGGCCTCGTTGGATATGGGACGCAGAAGCGCTATATTTTTCCGTATTCCACTCGCGCTTGTGTGATAACTTATAATATTGCATGCATTTCTGAGTACAACTACATAAGAAATCAAAAATACATTTTGTTGTGTCTGCGTAACTAGGGTGTATTACAATCGCTATCTCAGACCGCCCCCAAGTAATTTAGTTTCTTGTTAAAGACTCATATGAACAAGATACCAATTATATTATTTATTTCACAGTAAGATTTGTTAGCATGTCTTCCAGCATCCCAACAATTCATTAAAAGTGGGTATCACAACAATTTAATTTCAGGGATTTTTTCATTATAGTCGTTAATTTTTGAATGTACCTAGTGACACCAGTTCATGAATAAAATTTGAGACTAATCCAAGTCTCATTAAGTTGTGTGCCATTTTTTGGATAAAAAGCTTAATAATGATAAATTGATTAGTTTTATTTCATTGCTCATTAATTTGTAATCAATAACTGAAAAAGAGAAACTTGTAGTTTTAAGAAATGCTTTTTAAAAATACATCCATATGCATTGACCAAATACTGAAGGGGACATTAATTCATTTACCAAAAAACCCCTGAAAACTGGGTTTTCATTGTATCTCTGCGATGTTCTAAATGCGGGAAGTAATTTACAGCATTGTCTTCCACTGGGTTCTGTGTAACATTTGAACTGCATCGAAAGTCGCTGAGCATGCATACTTTTGCTAAGCAGATCTGCCGCTCTGCTAGGCAACTTAGAATTGGGCACATTTTAACCAACCGACACTGTGTGTGTTAGATTACATTGAGAGTTACTGGCTTTCTGCTTAAATATTGAGTGAAGTACAAAGCTTGGAACGAGAAGAGGTCAAATTTCATGGAGCTGCTGAGAGTACAAACATGCTTAGCTTGTTAAAAATTATGCTCAGCACAAACAGATCACCTAGCAAAATGCCACTGAAGTGTACAATTAGGAGTTGGTTCCCAGCCAATACATGCTCAACAGGTAAACTTGTCAAGCAATATTTGATGCATGTATGAACAAAGATATTGTTCAGCTGGTAGAGCGCCAGCACATTATTACCGAGGTCTTAGGTGGTCAGCAGTTCTAAGAAATTGGACCCTAAACAGAGCATTTTCTTGAGAACAAGGCCTAGCGTTATAAACAGTGTTCTATATAAACATTTGCCACACCTTTGTTTCACTGTCCTCACCGTCACCCTCCGACTTCCCATTGTCTCCAGAGCCACCTGCCTCAATACCAGCAGATCCGGTTCTGGCCAGTTTCACTTCACTACAGCTAGCTGAATCCGGTTTATCTGTGGACACCTGTCTAGAAACTGGGGATTCTGCTAATGAAGGTGATTTATCATCGATGGCACCAGCGGTCGCTGTTGAAGCACTGCTTGCATCACCACTTCCAGTAACGGTTGCAGCCGTCCCAGAAGACGCAGGTGTGGAATGGTTTCTTGTTTCCTGCCGTTCCCAAACTGGTTTGTCCCCTGAGGCTACCGAGCTGTGTTTATCCTCCTCACGACTCTCACAGCTTGATTTGTTTTCTTTTTCCAGGTTTTGACCTAGCGACAGTACCCATGGTGACTCTCTTGTAGCTATTTTGGGAACGTCCTTCGAGGGAGCTTTCTGCCTTGTCGATGATACACCCTCAAGATCCTCCGGCTGGGTTTTGTTTCCATCAGTTTTTTCAATGGGCTTTGGATCACATTCTTGAGATTCTGAGTCCTGCCCACTAGAAACAGGCAAATCAAGCTTTTTATTCTCTGAGGTTTCCTTTCTATTTCCCTCAAGGAGAGAAGGTTCCTCTATGGACAAGGGTTCCGTTAGGGTCAGTTTGGTTTTTGTTTGTCCTGGTTCATATCTTATATGGACTGCGGAATCAGATTGCAAAATGTCAGATTTTTTCGCGAGAGAACCTTTCATAACAGAAGCACCCACTTTCCCGGTGTCCGACCGTTCTTCAACAGAGACCCCAACAGCGCACTCTGTGTCTGAACCGTCAGCAGGGGAGACTTCCACTTTTGGAGTTCCGAAGTCCGTTTTAATGAACAGCGAGTTACTTGCCGCTCGTTCTCGCTTCAGTTCTTCTTCTGGCGTAGCCTTCCTCGACATGTACAGTTCTATATTCAAGCTAGACTTTCCAGTACTTGTGGTGTTGCTGGCTTTTTTGGGTGAGGTGCTTCTTACAGAAAGCTTTGATGTCTCATCTAAAACCTTTTTTGTTTTGGACTTTGCGAGCAGGGGGCCTTCTAGCCATACTGGTTTAGAAGCACCAACTGCCGTTGTCTTACCGTATGACTTTTTGGCATCTAGGCCTCCTCTCACACCAAGAGATTTATCGACAAGAGGAGAAGCGGAGCTAGAGGAACTGACAGAAGTCTTTGATGTCGACAGCTGTGATTTCTCTTTACTAACATGCTCCGCTGATAGAGCTCTCTGAGATTCCAGGTGAGTGAGAATACTCTTAATAGCTGGGGCATACGGGTCGCTTGACGCCCTGACAGCCCTAACGGCATCTCCACTATCCAACGATATTGCACTGCCTTCCTTCTTAGAGGTACCCTGTGAATCATGTGGAATCCTCCCAACGTTGGTTGAGAAGAGGGGATTCCTGTTGGGCTGAGACCCAGAGTTCCTCTTGGCACTCGACATGGAAGTTTTATACGGATACTGTAATAAAAGCGTCTTTGGCAGGGTTCTCTTCTTCTCGTCGATCCTCCTCTCCCAGGGAGTCTTCACCGCCTCCTCCTCCCCGGCCTGGAGATCCTCTTCTGGCGACAGCGTCTCCCGCTTGATACGCTCAAACTCCGATTCCAGCTCTTGCGAGAGATCAAGCAATCCCCCTGTCGGTAAGTCACCGCCTGATGTGGATGTCCTGCTTGAGGAACCTGTCTTATAGCTTCGAGGGTAACCCTTGGCGTCCCGGGCAGAGATGAGCTTCTTGCGACGGTTCTTACTAGAGGCACTCTTAGAGGACACTGAGGGGTCGTTCTTCATCCTTCTGGACTGTGAGCTACTTGGGCTTGCCTCAGTTTCTGTAAAGTAAAAAAAAAATCATTGTAATGACACTCTTGTGCTTTTGAGCAAGGCACTTCACTATAATTGCTTCATACAAAGTTTGGAAGGTAGGGCATTCTGCTCTACCACCCAGGCTCCTAGTGGATGATACCCAGGCCTTACATCATTACGGCCTTTGAAGTGGGATATCCATGTTTCAGCCCCAGGAGTACAAGGCAATGTGTCCCTGGTGACAGTTTAAAATCAGTGAAGTGTTTAGCCCTCACCTTGAAGTGTTGTCGATTTCTCATACAAAATATTAATTGTTTGACTAACAAAAACAGTTAAAATGATGGAGACTAATGCAGGGAGCTCCTTTTGCTACAAAATATCTGAATTTTCAAGCTACCAATTTTAAAATAACTATTTAAATGGAGGGTATACCTTTGGTAGTTACTTCAAAAATTAATTACCATAAAAGCTTAAAGCCATTATACACTTTCCGTAAACAGTATTGTCCAAGGCCCACACTTCGTGTATCACAACTTCTATATCAAATAACAAACCTGTGAAAATTTGGGCTCAATCGGTCATCGGAGTTGGGAGAAAATAACGGGAAACCCACCCTTGTTTCCGCACGTTTCGCCGTGTCATGACATGTGTTTAAAATAAATCCGTAATTCTCGATATCGAGAATTTATAATTGTTTTACTGTTTTCTCAAAAAGTAAAGCATTTCATGGAATAATATTTCAAGAGAAGTATTTCACCACTACCTTCTGTAAACCCTGTAAGTTATTTGTAAATCTGTGAACTTTTTTTTTTTTTTCTGTACCAAAAGGGTCCAATGGCTTTTTGTAAGAGGCACTACAGCTGTTGATAATGTGTAACATTATGAGAACAACTCCTTGGAGGGATTCAAAATCATTCAAATCTGAGAAATCGTTTTGTATGTGCATTTTTCAGATTGTGTATTCCAATTATGGATCAATCTTCCTGCATGGATATTACCGCTCCAGATTTTTCGCAACACCTTTTGAAATGAAATATTCACAAGTTTGCTAATTTTATTTTCTATATCTCAATTTGTATAGGATTAAAACAATGAAACTGTTCTAAATCCAAAGGTATACTTTTGGTTTAATTACACAAACAAATCAGTATCAATTAAATTAAATTCAAATATTATTTCCATTGCAAAATGAACATCACGGTAATTCTGTAGGTGGTCTATTGAACAAAGAGGTACAAAGAACCGCTAGAATAATAATTAAATGAGACACAATGAAAACAGGGCAAATATGGAGGCATATTCAAAGACAAATGTATAGAATATGCTTTATAAACAAAAAATAAGATCTTAGAACAGAACTTAAGTTAAAACAGAACAAGAGAAAAGGACGAGACGGGACAAACAAACAAAGAAAAAGCTACTTAAAGGCAGTGGACACTATTGGTAATTTCTCAAAATAATTATTAGCATAAAACCTTACTTGGTGACGAGTAATAGGGAGAGGTTGATGGTATAAAACATTGTGAGAAACGGCACCCTCTGAAGTGCCATAGTTTTCGAAAAAGAAGTAATTTTCCAAGAATTTGATTTCGAGACCTCAGATTTAGAACTTGAGGTCTCGAAATCAACCATCTAAACGCACACACCTTCGTGTGACAAGGGTGTTTTTTTCTTTCATTCATATCTCGCAAGTTCGATGACCGATTGAGCTCAAATTTTCACAGGTTTGTTATTTTATGCATATGTTGAGATACACCAACTGTGAAGGCTAGTCTAGGACAATTACCAATAGTGTCCACTGCCTTTAACGAGCTAGGACGGAACAAGAGGGTAAAACATAACTAGAAACTCTAAAAGGAAAAGGATGAAAATGAGAAGAAGCTAGTCGAAAGATATAATCATCACTTTTTTTGGCTAGCACATGTTCAAATTTAAAAGTTGGCTGCCATAGAAAGTACATCCATCAACATTGTATTCAAGGAACACGTTGCCTTGGATCGGTCGAGTTGGTCTTTGAAAAGCATTTGTAACCGTTTGTTATAAAATGCATATGATTAGAAAGAAGTTTTAAAAGTAGAATATAATGATCCACACAAGTATCACTCGAAATTGCACGGTTTTCCTTTACCTCGTCGACTAACACGGTCGGCCATTTATGGGAGTCAAATTTTTGACTCCCATAA
Organism: Asterias amurensis; assembly: GCF_032118995.1. Lineage (NCBI taxonomy): Eukaryota > Metazoa > Echinodermata > Asteroidea > Forcipulatida > Asteriidae > Asterias > Asterias amurensis. The sequence continues at coordinate 22,818,539 of NC_092654.1, forward strand.
ATGGCCGACCCTGTTAGTTCGCAAAGTAAAAGGAAAACCACGCAATTTCGAAGCAAATTTGTGTGGATCATTGTATCCTACTTTTAAATCATCTTTCTAACCATATGCATTTTATAGTAATTGGTTACAAACGCTTTTCAAAGACCAACTTGACCGATCCAAGGCAACGTACGTGTTCCTTTAACCATTGTTTGTTCTGTTTTTCTGCATCACATAATCACTGTCCCAAATTAAGTTAAAAAATCTTACTTTAACTCCTACAACAATTGACCTTTTCTCTTCCGGTATGGCACAAAACAACAAAGCTAAAATCATTAAGAAACATTTCTAATAACTATAGTCCTCTTACAAAGATGACCTTTATGTAAGCATGCTAACACGAGCTTGATAAATAAAATGTTTTTTAGTTTTCAGCGAAGAAGAATTTCTTAATCCAAAGATAAAGTGCTTTTATGTCCTGTTTATTCTCATCAGTATAAATCACGATTACAGGAAAAAACAGAAGCGAACTGTCCCGGTAATGTACACTGTAAACGACTCTCTGCCAACATTATTTCATCTATGTCCGACTGGGGGATAATGATGTAATTCATCCTTTGAGACCCTTTTTCCGGATGAGTCGTTTACGTTATCGTCAAAATGTCATAGTTTATTGTTTAAAGCTGGATAGTGTCAGGCATTCTTTTTAATTAAGCTAATGCTGCGAAGACTATATATCATGTTTTGTTGGAGTTTGTAATGTGGGAAGGATTAAATATCAGCCATTAGGATGTCGCGTTGTTAATGTATTTAATGTAATACCACCGAAGATATTATTTTATATTTCTGGTAATGAAACCAAAGTTGTTTCATAGGGTAACTTAATCACATAGGTGACCCCGGTTCGATTCCCGGTCAGGGCCATATGTGAGTTGAGTTGTGCGTTTGTTCTCTGCTGTGCCACGAGGGTTTTCTAGACTATCCGGTTTTCCTCCCTCAGGAAAAAATCAAACACTTTCGATCTTGGCTGTGCTCCGTGGTCATAATGGGTTGATGTGGCTGGCAGCTGAATGCGCCCTTGCATGCCTGCTTCTCGAACACGTTGTAGCCGCGTCCTTCGCAGTTCAGCTCTAGCTGCGAGGAAGGACGATTAGCCCCCCTAAATTATTATGATAAGCTTGCAAGCCTGGGTCTAACAAGGTTGGTTGCTATGTGAACCAGAAACACAGGGTTAACCCCTGCTCTTCCAAGCGTTCTTGGTTTTTTTACGGGCACTACCAATACTTGTACACCGGACCCGTAGCTACATGTATGTCCCACCTGAAGGACAAACCAATTAAGGTAAAGTATCTTGCTCAAGGATATAAGTGTCATCAGCGGGACTAGAACTCACCCTCCGCTGTTCAGAAAAACCAGAGCTTGGGTCCTGTTCTATAGTGGACAGGCCACTATACCTCTTTCTACGTCCACAAATTATTAAACGTGACACTAGAGAAGGTTTAGTACCTTTAATCATTTCTCAAAATGTCAAACAAGTCAGACAAGATCCTGTGATCAGCACAGGGTTATTTCTCTTTAATACAAACGCAAGTGTACACAGTCTAGACTGCCAGCCAGATAAATAAACAAGATTCGCTAAAATTGTGAAAAAAGGTGAGATGATGTTCAACATTGGGTTTTGGGACTGGACAATCATCCTTTGGGATGGCTTCCTGGGTGCATTTTCAAAAAGGCGTTTTATAAATAAAACAAATACTAATGATGGCTAGAGCAAGTTAGTTGAAACATTGAGACCAATTACAAACTCCCTCTGTGGTAGTGAAAATTATAACAAGAAGTCCCTAAAAAAGAAAGCTAAAGCAGTAGTCCAAGAGTATTTTCTACTCTCCGCCCAGGTAGTAGTTAAAAAGCAGGACCGTTCTTTTGGGAACTGAGACGTCTCCAGAATTTCGAAAATCTACTCCGCGGTAGTACAATATTAAATATTCAGCTGTTTACTAAAAGTGACAAATTTGAATTTCTTATGAGTTCTACAGATGAATCTATTATTAAATGTGTTGCCAAATTCGTCTTTTTATTTATGAACTTAAAAGAAAAACGTCTTATTACCTCTGTTGACTTTATTTTTCTCCTGCCAATGTATATTAAAATAATTCAGGTTTAAAATGTTGATGTAACCCTCCCCGGGTAAAGAGGTGTGTTCCAAGTTGGAATAAAAAACAAATGAATGAATGAATTAAAGCAAGACAAGTTCTCAAAAGAATATAATCTACTTGGGAAGTAGATACACACATGGTGTTACAAATAACCAAATATTTATCAACAAAATACTGCTTAGCAAGTTATTTTGCTGAGCAAAAAAATGAGTGGGCACCAGTTGCAACAGGGTCTTTTATTTCTCTATGTGTTAAAAAAGAAATGAATCTACTAAGTGCTCCAGCCAAAGAGTTCAAAGAACAGGGGCGAGTGACAACATGCTGTATTCATGAAAAACTTCACCCCTCCATAATCATTATTAGAACAAAAACAAATTATGTGATCACGGAAATATCAAATAGTGGTTGAAATCACATGAGGATAATTCCAATTGTAAATCAGTTTAAAACATGAATTAAAGATACTCCTCCATAAATGCTCGACTGCTCTGTTAGGCAGTGGTGAATAATTCAGTGAATTACTTTGACCGATTACTGAGCAAAGGTCGTGGTGTTGTTTGTATTTAAGAAGGATACAAGATAAAGAGTTGATGATGAAAAGACAATAGGAGGTTGGATATAAATTGGGATTTTATACAAGGCTTAGATAAAAGGTCAGTCGTCTTAAAGGCAGTGGACACTATTGGTAATTACTCAAAATATTTATTAGCATAAAACCTCACTTGGTGATGAGTAATGGGGCGAGGTTAATAGTATAAAACATTGTGGAAACAGCTCCCTCTGAAGAGAAGCAGTTTTCGGGAAAGAATTAATTTTACATGAATTTGATTTCAAGATCTCAGATTTAGAATTTGAGGTCTCGAAATCAAGCATCTGGTGTTTTTTCTTTCATTATCATCTCGCAACTTCAACGACCAATTGAGCTCAAATTTTCACAAGTTTGTTACTTTATGCATATGTTGAGATACACCAAGTGAGAAAACTGGTCTTTGACAATTACCAATAGTGTCCAATGGCTGTAAGCATTTATGTTTACAACTGTTTCTAACATCAGGAAACAGAAAGGTGCTTAAAGGAACACGTTGCTTTGGATCGGTCGAGTTGGTCTTTGAAAAGCGTTTGTAACCATTTGTTATAAAATGCATATGATTAGAAAGATATTTTAAAAGTAGAATATAATGATCCACACAAGTATCACTCGAAATTGCGTGGTTTTCCTTTTACCTCATCGACTAACACGGTCGGCCATGGCCGACCGTGTTAGTTCGCAAAGTAAAAGGAAAAAAAACATGCAACTTCGAGGCAAATTTGTGTGGATCATCGTGTTCTACTATTAAATCATCTTTCTAACCATATATGCATTTTATAACAAACAGTTACTAACGCTTTTCAGAGACCAACTCGACCGATCCAAGGCAACGTGTCCCTTTAAGGATTTGACCGTTTCCTTGTTCAAATATTTATTGATTTTGATTAAAGTAAGAAATTTTCAAAAAGATGTAAACTACATTCGAAGGAATATTTTGGTGATAGTTTGAAGAAAATAAAAACTCTGACGACCGATTGTGCTTACACTTTCAGAGCTTTTGTTATTTCACATATATGTCGGGTCATAAAAGTGTGGAAACTGGTCTTTTGACAATAATGATGCTCACATGTGTTAAAGGTAGGGTCTTACTTTGGTAATGACCCTGAAAAAATGTGTGTAATTTTTACATGAAAGCCTACTTTTTAATAAAGATGGTAGCAAGCATACTGCGGAACTATTTCCTCTGAAGTTCCCCAATTGAATATTGTACACATATTGACTGGCAATGAGGTAACAAGTGTACGTCTATTCCCCCGAGGGACTTTGAGTGACCAGAAGAGCGACCTATTTCCCGAGGCCGAAGACCGAGGGAAATAGGCCCCTCTTCTGGTCACTCACAGGCCTGAGGGGGAATATACGTACACTAGTTACCGAATTATGCCAGTCAATATGTGTTTTATAACATAGCTCAGTCTTAAATGTAAAATAAGAACAGAAATCTGGAAAAGAAAGGAAGTTTTTTAGCTGCTGTTCACGGTTCAAGTCAAGAGAGGGCGCTGTAACCGGGCACTATTTTTAAAGACTAGTGCCCGCTCGAACTAGTTCCCGCAAAACGCGCGCGCGCGATCACTAGACTATATTAGTTCATTCCACGTGACCGTGTTCCAGCCAACCAGAATACAGAACAAGGGGTGTGTAATAACAGTTTATAGAAGTATATAAACAAAATTTGAATCTCAAAAAAATAAAATGGAATGAAAATGTTTTTCCCCGTTTTCTCAACAAGGAGACACTGAATTGAACTGAAACTTTTATATGTGACTAAAACAACTAAAACGAAAAGCATTATAGTGACAAAAACAAAATGGTGACCCTGAACCTTTAAACGAATGATCTAAACAACAACTCAGATAAAATTAAAAAACTCTGTCCCATCCTTTTTCAGCCACCTTCCATTAATCATAAACAGAATCACGAACAAAGCTTTAGAAGATTCAATATTGTTGAGTATTATTACTTTATCGCACGCAGTCACGAGCATTAACCAAGTAGAAATCAATGCTGGTCAGCCTAATTGCGTATCCCCCATGAATTGTCAAAACACCTGCTATTCCGTGGAAAATAACGGCTGGATATCGACAAAGGACACCTGACAGGAATCAAACAGAATCCCATCCAACTGAAAACACATCTGATGGCCATATAGCTTTTTAATTAGTTTCTTTTAATACAAAATTTTATCAGGCACCTGGAGCATTTCTTTATGGATATGTGCGCCCTATAAATACACATGTATACCCTATAAATAGTTATTTTTATAACAATTATTATTATTGTTATTCAGGTTGCTGTTTTTAAATTGTGTATCAGATTCATTTATTTAATTTTAAATCAAACAAATTTTTGATCATTCATTGAACACTTCCTTGAAATAGCCTTTCATCAAGGCGTTCGTGGCGAAAACAGCTTTACAGTCACAAAGCAAATGGAGTCGGAGAGCACAGCGTGAGTGACAAAGCCTTGGGGCCTTATTCCCACTTGCAAAAGATTTCTTAAATTTGTACTCAACTTCTACCCTTCCAGGCAGATTTCATCCATTTTTACATTATGTTTTTTACATTAGATATTTACTCATCCATGCAAATATTAAATTCAAATAGGTAATTTGAAGGCGATGTTAAAGGATTTGGGTACTTTTTTAAAATGTCACAGATTTACATTAAACTTACAGTGTTTGAAGATAATGATAGTGGAAAGCTTCCATACAAATATTACTAACTGAGGTTCTGTAGGTTTTTAGAAATTAGTAAAACAAGTCACAAAATGAAAATTATTTTAGCATGTAAAATCCCATTAACCAGTTATGGTGTTATACCATAGTCATAGCAGAACTGGTTAATATGTTTTTACATGCTAAAACTGGAACGAATTTTTTTTTAATCTCATTTCTCAAAAACTACAGCACCTCAGTGAGTAAAATTTCAAGGGAAGCTTTCTACTATCATAATCTTCAAACTGTGTAAGTTTAATGTAAATCTGTGGACATTGTGTTTTGTGTTAGAAAAAGTACATTAATTTGTAAGTGCGTCATGGCTGAGCCGACTCTAGCCTTTCATCAAGGCGTTCGTGGCGAAAACAGCTTTACAGTCACAAAGCAAATGGAGTCGGAGAGCACAGCGTGAGTGACAAAGCCTTGGGGCCTTTTTCCAACTTGCAAAAGATTTCTTAAATTTGTACTCAACTTCTATCCTTCCAGGCAGATTTCATACATTTTTACATTATGTTTTTTACATTAGATATTCACTCATCCATGCAAATATTAAATTCAAACTCAAATAGGTAGTTTGTTGCTGTGTCATGGCGGAGCCGTCAAGCGCAACTGACTCTGGAAGTTTAGAGGTGAACAATAGAGCAGATGATCAAAACAAAATGTCTAGGCAACTTTATTTGGATGAAACCATGTACTTCAGATACTGTTTAGCTTATGCTATGGTCGAAACATCAGGCAATTAAGTATACTATATGTCGCATTGAAGCCATACACATGTTGTTTGAAGCCCTTGTTATTGTGGTTTATTACTTGAAACCATATTATCCATATGGATTATATATAGTCCTCACGCGCAAGTGCTGCGGGCAATGCTGCAATCGCTCAGACCCTGGCAGCGAAAGATTTGTACACAAAGACATTGAAAAACTGTGGTCCTTTAAACTTTGTAGGTGAATTAAGTGCCAGTCTCTTCGATTTACACAATTTCTTTGCCAGGTCAGCTTTACAGACAGTAAAGTTCTGTGTAATCACACTAAAACTTGTGTATTGTCGGCGCTGTTTTTAGGATTAAGTGTTTGTTTAGTTACAAATATCCATGATCAGTGTTTAATACATCGTTATGTATGCTGCTCTGTTAAGGATTCTGTAAATTGTTGAGAAAGACACCTAATTCACTTACAAAGTTTTAGAAGGCGAGAGTTTCCTTGTCTATGTGTACAAAACCTTGCACTGCCAGTGTTCCGTTAATGGCAGCACTTGCGTGAATGCATTGGTCTTTACTTGTAAAAAAAAACAAAAAAAACAAAACAATGACAACAAGAACAAACCTTAGCACTAACAGCTTGGTCTTGAAGTACATGTTGAGTCTTGAAGAGCTGGAAGGTATTTCGAGTGGCAGATTGGAAAGGGGACGTTTTACATTATTACTGTCAATCATTGAGAAAGACACCTAATTCGCATCAAAAGTTTTAAAAGGCGATGACGTTTTTTCAATGTCTTTATGTACAAAACCTTTGGCTGCTGGCATCCCAGCAATGGTGGTGCGGCATACAGCACTTGCGCGCTTGGTTTTGGTCAACACTTGTTAAAAACAACAACAACAACAACAACAACAACAACATGAACAAATGCTAGCACTAATAGCTCTTCTTGGAGTACATGTTGAGTCTTGAAGAGCTGGAAGGTGTCTCGAAAGGCAGGTAAGAAAGAGGACGTTGTAAAGCAAAGCCAAACACATTCATAGCTTGCTGATTTAAAGCATATTGGTTTAACAAGTGTTGTTCGGGAGTTCGACAAGCCGCTGTCATGCTGACAGACTCGTAAGTGTTTGATTTAGGTGTTCTGCATGTCAAGTACCTGTCTGTCCCGCTGTTTGCTCTTCTTTAAGTATATAGGGACTATCTTAAGTAGTTTTCCCTCATCTTCACTATAATTACTGGATGATTGTCTAGTAGACCATGGACTTTGAAATGGTCCGTTCACCTCCGACTTGCATTCCATAGCAATCGAAAAGGTGTGGCTGTGTTTTCTTAAACAGCTACTTGAGCGAAAAAGGATCAATGGAAATGTTTTTTAAACTTGTATTTTGCACCTTTGAACAATTTTCTTGATTTTGGTGCTAAATAAATGTTTTCTAAATTGACTGATTGATTAATAATGTGTTAATCATTTAATTGTAACTTCAACATTTTAACACTTCTGAAAATTTTCAGAATTGTCAATCAAACAATTTGACCCAAACCTAAAGGTTTCAAGCACTAGCTATAACTCTTGCCGTCGACGGTGTGCGTCACAACGACAATTACTTTAATATAATAAAAAGCTACGGGTTTGAACACAATGTGGATTATGTCCTCCCTTTGGTGACTGCATTAGTTCATTCGCGAAAAAGTAAAGGCTCCAGGAAATTTAGAGAAAACCCTGAAATGTAGGATGGTTACACAAGCTAGTCTTTTGATGTTAAATAAGGTCCCTTTGTTACGCAGTCTCTAGGCGCAGTTACACAAAAATATTATTATCACTTAAAATGACATAAAACCACATCTCGTGTATTTTTACATGACCACTAATAAGGTTGCCAATAGACTGTGCAAGTCTCGCGAGAAATTGAACTTCCGGGACCATTGTGGTCCCAACCTAATGGAGTTTTACGTTGGGGAGATTTTGTTCTGCCAATAATTTTAGTTTAACATAAGTTATGACTCTAAAAAGTGAATATGTTCTTGGGAATGTAAAAAATAAGTAATTAAAAACAGAAAAGTAAAATCAATTCAACAAATTAACGAAGAAAACTAAAGAAAAAAACTTGACCTCCAGTTTCCGGTTTACTCTAAACAATTAAGAATATTACCCAATTGACGTTCCCATTATCGCTGAACCTATGTGATGATCGCACCAATTGGACGTGATTCACAAACGGGGTGTATTAGAAAAACCATCCAGGTCGATGTCGAACAGCGATCCTCATCCCGATAAATGTATAATTTTTACGTTAATTTAAACAAAACAATTATTATGTACACGAATTAAAATAATAATTATACAAAAAGTCTTTTAAAAATAACAATCTTTAAGAATTTTTTAACAAATAACAATTTCAATACAATTTGGTTTTGTACAAAAATATACTTTTTTTCGAATTAAGTTCTCGTTTTCGCTACGTGCGAGACTTGCACAGTCTATTAGTACTCTAAGGTTTGACCCCCAAAATAAATCTCAAATATTCATTTGTTTACGTCTCCACAAACAAAGTCTTGTTATACGTAAGAGTTTTGAGGCTAGGATCAAAATTTGTTTTGAAACGTGTTTTGAAAGTATGTTTTTGAATGGGCACGTGCCCTTCACAGCATGACAGAAGACACAATGTCTTTGTACGAGGAATTTTTTTTTGCCCATTCACTTTTTTATCATAGTCAAGTGCCTCGTCAGAACTTATTGTGATGTTGTTAGATGAAACCCTGTTAAACAACAATCCCACACAAAGGTTTAACCTGGTTTTGTAAGTCAACTTTGAAAACAATTCAGGCTAATCACAGTAGTAACTCGAAGGTGGCCTTTTGTAGAATTTGTCTAATAGAGAGATATATAATATAAGTTATCACACAAGCGCGAGTGGAATACGGAAAAATATAGCGCTTCTGCGTCCCATATCCAACGAGGCCGAAGGCCGAGTTGGATATGGGACGCAGACGCGCTATATTTTCCGTATTTCCAAAGCGCGCGTGTGATAACGTATTTATCTTCAAGCAAACTTGGCGCGTGACATAGAACACACAAGACGCATGGTAGTGATATTAGCCGTGCAATATAGGTTTTTATCACCACTCCATTCTGCCAAGCTGATTGGAGGATTAGCGCGTACTTGAAGATAACAAGTATTATCAAACAAGAATATTGATAGCGTCTTATCATGACAGAATACACAAAGAGGACACATTTTTTGCAATTCACTTCTCAGTGCCTCAAAACTTATTGTGATGTCGTAAGACGAAACCCTGTTAAACAACCATTCTAATTCTCAGTTTTTAAACCTGGTTGTGAAAACCAACTTTGAAAATGTTGAGGCTAATTACGATATTAACTCGAGGGTGGCCTTCTCTAGAAGTTATATAACAAAACACTATTATCATAGGTATTACTGTCATGTGAGAGGCAGAATCTACACACACTTCAACCTGACCTCCCTATACCTCCAGCTGTGGTTCAATAAGTTTATTGTTACTCGCTCCAATATACATAGACAGTCTGTCCATGGGTTTAGTCGTGTGAAAGCTCCCCCTAATGGTCATGTCACACTAGGCATTTTTTACAGGCAATCAACTGCGGTACATGCTACAGGACCCCTCAGGTAACACCACACATTTTACATTTTTTAGCCTTTGAGAAAGACTCTGCTAGGATCGAAACATCAGGCCATTAATTATATTTTGCTTTGAAGTCATACCCATGTACTTATTGAGAGCCCTTGTTATTGTGGTTTGTTACTTGGAACCCTATGGATAGATTATATGTAGACCTCACACACAAGTGCTGCGGGCCATGCTGCAATTGCATCTTACTCTATCCAAAGACAAATGTGAAAACCATAGTGTGAATGTTTTTTCCTCTTTGATAGTGCCTACAGCACTATCGCCTGAACATTGTCCAAACATGTGTTGGATCCCAAATAAAAATATGTGATCATTCAAATGTGAAAGCTCTTCTCTCTTGGAGATTGCATGTAAATTGCCTCAAGTGACATTGACCTTAGTTGCACTGAATAGAAAATGTTACAAAGTCGAGTGACAGAAGTGTGCAAGAGTGTAGCACATGAGTAATTTTCCAAACATGTCTTACGTACTAGTCATTCTTCGAGCAAGGTCTTACGATCCCCAAGAAAAATATGTGAACATTAAAATGTGAATGCTCTTTCTACTACATGTTCTAGGAGGCTGCCTGTAAATTGCCTCTTGTAACAGCGCTGCGCTGGGTAGACAATGTGATGAAAGTTTCTTCCTTTGGATGGGACGTAAAGACGTTAGTCCCGTGTGCTGTGTAATGCACGGAAAAGATCCCAGCAACGCTTATCGCTAACACTTAAAGAAGGGATCCGCCCAGGTGTTCCTGGCAGTGGCTGCTGAATGCGCCGTAGCACCTTGTAAACCCTCATCAGGTGCTACATAATTGGGTCTCAGAGTTCATAACTTCAATAACCTACAAGTATCTTTCTGAGAAAAAAAATATATATATACTTAGCACCCTTGAGTACCTTGTTGGTAGATACGTGCGCTTTGTATGACTTCAGAATTAGTAAATGAAATTGAGCGACGGAAGTGTGCAAGAGGCAGGGCTGAGATAAGTCAGCTATTGAAAGAGAACAGGTGATTGCGGAGACACTTTTACAACCCAAGGATGAGGCAGCCACAGATGCCAAGTCAATGCCCAATGATGATGACTGATGATGCTGATCTGCTGCTCAAGATGTTTATGAAGAAGGAACATTCAAGAAAGCTTACAGCGCAATCAAGACTAATTTTGGCCTAGCTCTAAATCACGCCACGAGTGTCAAGTCTGACAGACGTGGCGTGTTAGAAATGTTCACTACTTTATTATTATTATGGGAATTAAGGCATTGCATGGTGAGGTATCAATATATATTCGGTTTGCCGTAACACCATGTGTGTATCTACTTGCCAGGTAGAATATATTCTTTTGAGAACTTGTGTTGCTTTATGATTATTCTACGATTTTCGGAATTTGGGAGACTTCTCAGTTCTGAAAACAGCTGTCCTGCTTTTTTAACTACTGGGCGAAAGGCAACAAATCGAGCGGGACTATACATATATAAAATAAAAAAAGGCTTTAGTGGATCGAGGGCTCGTATTAATTCAATACTGTGGAGTGAGTTCTTAATTGGTCTCAATGTTTCAACTACCTTGCTCTAGTCATCGTCAGGAAACTCCACTCCACGGTAGCAGACTATAAAGCAAGACAGAACCTCATTAGAGCATAATCTACCTGGCAAGTAGATGCACACATGGTGTTACCACAAACAATTATATATTAATACCTGAACCATGCAATCCCTCAAATCTCCTACTATATTATTACTATTATTATAATCAATTTCAAATAATAATAATAATAATATCAGTTTTCGTAACACTGATCTCCACAATTTGAGAACTTTGGATTCTCCTACCCTTTTAACCAATAATTGATAAACTGGCATTTTTAGGCAACATTTATTTAACCGCATTTTATAACTGCTGGACCAAATTCCCTCTGACGTCAGATATTTGCAAGTTAATTCTCAATCTAAATCTGGCTTTCATGAACACCCCCCACTAGTGACATGCAATTTGGTGGTGGGTGATTTTTCTTAACTGTCTTACTCAATAATTTTTGCACGTGCAAGATGGCAAACAAATTTGAAATATATGTATTAAACATAGTATTTTAAGAGTCATTAGACCTTTAAGATTTGCTTATTATGTGTTTTTGTTTTATAAACATTTCTACTTTAAACCAATGTCTTCTACTGCTGTTTTTGCCCTTTTGCTCTTGTCTTTGTTTCTTGGTTTTATTCCGATGTGTGATCAAGAGTCCCCCATATAAGTGGGCCTGCATGCCTGTTCCGTGGTTTCCCTTTTGCACAAATGTCATTCCTCATTTACTGGCAGGACAATTACTTTGTGTGTCAGATGCATAGTCAAAGGCTTCAGCTGAAGTATTTCATCATTTGATTGAGAAATTACCTCTTTCTTAAAAGCTATGTTACTTCAGAGGGAGCAGTTTCTCACACTGCTTTAAATAATAATAAATAATAACATTTGAACAGTTTTTATATAGCGCAAAATTAAAATTAAGTCTCAAAGCGCTTTTGAAAAGTGAAAGAGTGAAACCAGGACTATTGAATACAAAAATTACAGAAAATACAGAAAGAACTACAAAATGAAAAAAAAACAACAATGAAAAACACAAGTTATTTAACAAAAAGATGCGTCTTTAAATTAGACTTAAACTGTTCCAAGAGATTTTAACAGCTCTCCATTGCTTGTTACCAAGTAAGGTTTTATGCTAACAATTATTTTGAGTAATTACCAATAGTGTCCAGTGCCTTTATAGGGCTATGGGAGGTAGGAGGGTGAGACAATGGTTTCTCCTGGCAGGAATACCAGCATCATTTACCGACTGAACTAATAATGACCAAATGAGGACCTCAGGAAACCTAAATACTTCAATACTGACATATTTACTTCACAGTAGCTCCCAGCTCCAAGCAAGCAGCTGTTGGGCCAACGACCATTTCCCGTTTTTGACTCCTTGTGTAAGTTTACCAACTCTGCGTTGCCAATGGCAACCATGATGAACAAATAGAACAGCAACTGTGCAAATCCGGCATCGTGTTTAGTTGGTGTTCAGGGTTTTTCTATTACGCAAGTTGCAACTTCCCTGATAAAAAAAGTCTTTGTTGATAATAGTTTTTACACTTTTGTTAGGTTTTCTTGGGAATTTGTTTATGTTCAACAATGAACTGTCAGCTATAAGTATATAAACAAACTAATCTACACACTCATTTTAGTAAGTTGCCTACTCGTTTACAGTTTTTTTTTTTTTTTTTTCCCACGTAAAAAAACCCGCGAGGCTGAAAGGAACAAGGCAAAACGACAAATAAAAGCAGTACAATTAAATTAGAACTACATTGGACCCAGACTAATCAAGACTAGGATGACTATAGACAGGCGAGGGGGTGGGCTGAAATACTTGATTAATTTGAACTTTGAAGTCTAGGGTCATATCCGAAGTGTCTTCTACAGCTACGGCTAGAACTGCTTCTAAAAGTGTGTTGCTAATAGGTCTTCCTTTACCTCAACGCATGGTGACGTGGAAATCTAGTCATAGCTACTAATAGACCCCTCCCATGAAATATGTAAATTGCACATAGCGCGTGGACACTAATGTTTTGGTTGGCAAAATGAGGGAACATCGTGCTGTTTTGTACACGGCTAATGGGTGCATGACGCAGACGCGATTGCGCATCTGCTTAGTGCACAACTCTATGGTGTTTGCCAACCAACAGGGTCTGCGCGCATGCGTGAATGTGATTAGCATATTTCATGGGAAGGGTCCATTCGGACACGGCATAGGATTGACTGATGAAATCTGTCCATAGCATGGTTGGATTGGGTGATAGGATTACACAGTGAAGTGAAACCAAATATTAAAAACTTCAAACTCATAACAGGTTTTAAGAAAGCTGTAGATTACACAGAGAATTCACAAAAACAAAAACAGGTATTAATTACTTTGCAAAGGTCGTGAAATTGAATCCCATCCAAGTTTTTTTCATAGTTTTTTTCCAAAGAACTCAGGAAAGTACTACTTATACAGTGCTAACACACATTAGTGTAGGGATAAAACAAAATTAATATGCTTTATCCCCAATGCAAATTTAACATCCATTTAAAAACACATAAAAATGATATCCCTTTTTTAATTTTCAAGACAAGATAATTTGGTTAAAACATACCTCCACTGGATTCCAATTCTTGAAGTGACAAATGAATGGCCTTTCGAAAGTCGTCATCGTACGTAGTCAATATATCACCATCACCTAAGAATTGATAACAAAAGAATTAATGAAATATTGATTTCAAGAATTAATGAAATATTGATTTCAAGTGGGAACATAACTATAAACCCACTCTTCATTCCTCTTTTCATTCATTTATTAATTATAGGCATGATATTTGGTCCCCAGACAAAAAAGTAGAAAACAATTATTGAGTACTTGAACACATATTGTAGGCTCAAATAAGGGAATCAATGTTTGGTGAAGAGGTTTTCAACTAGTGGTTTAATCCCGCCGAGGCCTGGTTCTTGATAATTTTACCGAGACGAAGTCGAGGTAAATTATAAAGAACCAGGCCTAGGCGGGTTTAAAACCGATTCAACACACTTTGATTCCCATTCATAAATACCTTTTCGGTCAAAAAAATCATCACTTTTTGGTCAAAAAGTAAAATAAATGCAAAAATTATAACTGTTAAATCATTTCTTTCAACACAACACCCCTCCAGCTATAAAATGGTAAAGCCCTCTGCTGCCCTTGGGTAAACAACTCCTTATAAGGGAATGCTGTGCGCGTTGCGCGTATCGCGTGATGTGGCACAATTGTTTCAGCCGTTGCTCTCGACCAATAGGAATGAATAAATTGTCTTATAAGAACAGGTGCAAGGTCGCGTGTCACGCCCATGAATTAATAACACTATTTATTGGTCATAAACAAAGGTTTATACACACCCACGTGAGGCGCTCTCCACCAATAGGAATAGCGAAACTGTCAGAGGTATTTACGATTGGTTTTTTAAAGCTATTTAAATAAGGTTTTCTGAATTTTTTTTACGGGCAAAAAAAAAATCGGACCAAAGCAGTGAGAATCTCAAGCCTGATTAATAGCCTAAAGATACGAATAAAAACAAGAAAGTGAAGACAAAACGAAGAAGGCAATTTCTGCATGAATGAATATTTCCCCATTTTAATTTTTTTTCTTTTTTGTGTGTGTGTGGGGGGGGGGAGCACCGGTATTTCTGATCAGTAGAGTGTGGGTTCGACTCCCAGTCTTGAAACTTGTGTTCTTTACAGCAAGACATTTGGATGGGACCTATAGCCATCGGGCTGGTAGTGTTGTTAAATGCAGGTGAAAGAACCCTACTATTACACTTATTGTAAAGAGAAAGAGCATGTCCCTGCGTTTCTGGCATGGCCTGGCAGCAAAGTGCACCACATCAACTTTATAGTTGCTTCTTCTCAGAAAATCATTCTTTAAAGAACATTACAGACTTGGTTTTTGCTAATAAAACAGTTGCTGGCAGTGTAAGCACTTTATGTAATCCACCACAAACCTGTAGAAGTTTACAGATTGATCGGCCATCTGGGTCACGAGAGAATAGTGAAAATTGATTAAACATTTTGCATGACATCGATTACAAAAAATTAATAAAACGCTTACTGAGCGATGAACTCCAAACGCGAAGTTAGATTATTTATTTATTTCTCATCAAATATGACATTTTAGATAGAAATATTTCAAGGGATGTTTTGACTATCAACATCACTAGACCGTGTAAGTTTTATGTAAATCTGTGACCTTCACGATTTTTGTTTCTTACCAACTCTGTAACGTTCCTTTAACAATCTCAACCAAATTTGATACAATTTCAACCAAATTTGATATTTCGAACGCCAGACATGGCGAATCATAAATGTGGATTAAAATTGTTTTTCATTAACATTGAAAATACAAAAATAGCAGAAAGAAATACATCAATTACTATCCAAATTTGATACAATTTCAACCAAATTTGATATTTCGAACACCAGACATGGCGAATCATAAATGTGGATTAAAATTGTTTTTCATTAACATTGAAAATACAAAAATAGCAGAAAGCAATACATCAATTACTATTATTATTTTTTATTACTTTAGCTACAAAAGACAAGAACAAAAACAAGAACAAGCGAAAACCATTCTACATGTAGTATGTTTTACAATTAATTTTTTCGTTTAATGGCAAGCCACTATTAGATAGCCTTTTTTGGTCAATATTTAGGGATTTGCATTTGCTAAAATAATGTTAAGAAGGACGTTCAACCATCCTGAAAACCTGGTTCAATTTTCCAGCACTTCAGACAGGGATATCTCACGGGAATGCTTTCAAAACCCCCTTGTGAAATCATGAATTAATTCTTATTTTTTGTGGGGGAGGGAGCAGTAGGGATTTACTCCGGACCAAGTTTTCACGAGCCTGAAAATCCCCATGGGGATTAAGAAATCAAACGATTTAGCCGGGAACACATTACACACTTTGCAATTAGGCACAGCTGTTGATTGGAGTGTTTCGTCCCTTAACGTTACTCGCCCACAAACTTAATTGTCAGGAAGCGTGTTGGATTCAAAGATTTAGTGTCGCAACCTGGGTTAATTACCTCACAACTCAGACTGGAGTAAGAAGACTAGTGGCAATTTAGCCAGCCCATTAATATATTCCGGCGCTGGGAAAGTGTGGCGACAAAAACAAGTCTTTCTCTTGTTTGTACATATTTATTGTACATGTTGTGGTTAGTTAGCTGAAGACACGATGTGTACACTACAAGCAAATCTATGCAAACAGACTCATTTGTTTGTTTGACATTATTAAAAACATATAATATATCGAAATGGCACAGTGGTAAACATAAAGACCAGAACTTAATTCAATCAGTTTTCAAGGCAAAGTATACCTTCTGCTTTACCAGGAACCGTTTTAATCGTTTAAACCCTTTACAAATATAAAATATATGAAACTAAACTGTGAAAATTTCATTCCAAAAGGTGGTAGCGTATTTTAAACATCGCCAACAATTTGGAGTGGTTACAATGTATGTCCATGCAGGAAGAATGGTTCAAATTGGAATACACAACCCGAGAAACGTTTCATGCGTGAAAAGTTCCTCAAATTGACATTTTGTTTAAATTCCCCTCTCTACTACCAAAATCCTTGTTATACATTGTAATGTTGTATTTTGTAAATTGCTTTTAACCTTTGTATCTAGCGCTTTGAGGCCTTTTTGGCAATTATTTGACGCTTTATAAATATTTTTTTTTCTTCAATTTTTATTATTATTACATTATCATTAAAGGAACACGTTGCCTTGGATCGGTCGAGTTGGTCTTTGAAAAACGTTTGTAACCGGATGCATATGGGTAGAAAGATGTTGTAAAAGTAGAATACAATAATCCACACAAACATGCCTCGAAATTGCGTAGTTTTCCTTTTACGTCGTCGACTAACACGTCGGCCATTTATGGGGGTCAAAATTTTGACTCCCATAAATGGCCCGACGGTGATAGTTCGCACAGTAGAAGGAAAACCACGCAATTTCGAGGCAAACTTGTGTGGACCATTGTATGCTACTTTTAAAACATCTTTCCAACCATGTGCATTGTATAAAAAACGGTTACAAACGCTTTTGCTTTGACCAACTCGTCCGATCCAAGGCAACGTGTTCCTTTAACTCACACCTGCAGTGCTTTTTACCAAGTAACTTTTCATGCTCATTAATGTTTTGAGTAAAAAACAAAGGTGTACTATCATGGGTCTGTAACACAAAACACAAAGTCAACAGATTTCCGTTCAATGTTTTACTTATCTCTCAAAAACTACAGCACCTCAGCAAGTAATTTTTCAGGGAAGCTTTCTACTATCATTATCTTGAAACTGTGTACGTTTAATGTAAATCGGTGGTTGATGCGTTTTGTGTTCTAAAATAGTACCCAAACCCTTTAACAAAAACTTGTCCAAAACAAAAATATGCAGTTCACATAAAAACAAGCACACAGAGCATAAACAAAGCAGGATTATGACAAAAATAGAATACCAAGAAACGGTAATTGTACACATGGGACTGAGTAAAGTCTAGAACCAACATTAAAGAGAAGTATTTTATGCTTGGTTAAGCTCTAGTGGATTAATAATGCTTAGTCATTTTCGTCTTGTTTACTAAATCGTGACCTAGTGCATTCCATGGTTTGTCCAGGCAAGCAAGAAACTGCGCAGATCACAAAGAGAATTTGAGAAATTTCACATTTTGTATTACCATCATAACATAAAATCACAAGAACTGTTTCATTTTGATACGTTTCCCTTTCATTCACTTGCATCAAAAGTTGATCATTAAAGGCAGTGGACACTATTGGTAATTACTCAAAATAATTATTAGCATAAAACCTTTCTTGGTGATGAGTAATGGGGAGAGGTTGATGGTATAAAACATTGTGAGAAACGGCTCCGTCTGAAGTGCCATAGTTTTCGAGAAAGAAGTAATTTTCCACGAATATGATTTCGAGACCTCAGATTTAGAACTTGAGGTCGAAATCAACCATCTAAACGCACACAACTTCGTGTGACAAGGGTGTTTTTTCTTTTATTATTATCTCGCAAGTTCGATGACCGATTGAGCTAAAATTTTCACAGGTTTGTTATTTTATGCATATGTTGAGATACACCAACTGTGAAGGCTAGTCTTTGACAATTACCAATAGAGTCCACTGCTTTTAAGATATGCTGTAATCTCCATTTTAAATATCAAGTAATAAACCATAAGGGAAACTAGCCTTGCTCAAGGCAGTCGCATTATTCACTCCGAAAAAAAAACGCTGCTGTAAACCCGCCCGTATACACTGTGCTTACTGTGTGTATTCACACCGCACGACCCAACCGTATACACTGTAACATCGCTCAACGCACACCGTACGACTACTGTGCACAAGTCATCCGCACTCGTACCACCAAGTCATCCATACTCGACAGCCTTGTTGGGTCTGTAACATCCGGGTTTAATGTGTTTCATAAAAAAAAATTCCAATATTGGAAAAAAATGGGGGGGGGGGGTCTCGGATATGCTTGTATGCAGCTCATAAGTATGTATATCTTTCGATAGACCTATATAAGACAACATAGAATGTGAAGCAAATTAATTATTCATTTTGACGTCCAATCACGCACTTCCCTTATCTTGACCTTTGGACCCTTCCATGCTCGCTGAGCGTCCGTGGTGGTGGTGTGATGTAAACATGACTTCCCCCACTGACCAATGGGGTCTCGTCTTTCGCGGGCAATATGGTAATGAGTTAATCAAAAAAATTCATTTTTTTTATGCATTTCGCCAGACACACAAGGCCTGAAGGCCACTTCAAGGTGTAGGGCTACATTTTTTGTTCTTCCAGGGGCCGTTCTTCCAAGGACTGAAACAGGGTTATCCCCTTTACAGTCCATACGGATGAAGGCTTGGGTATCATCAATCAGAATGCCCTGCCGGTAGAAAGCACTACCTCCCCAACTTTATGTAGCAAGTGTCACGACCGGGATTCGAACTCACACTCTGCTGATCAAACATCAGAGCTTGAATCCGGTGCTCTTAACCGCTAGGCCACGACACGCCACAAAGTCCCTCTAGTCAATTTTTCTTCGTTCAGCCCACAATTGTCTCCATACGAACGAGTTTATTTTTCCCTTCCATTGAGCTGTGTACAATTTGTGCCTGCAAGAAGTCCAGGCTCTGCAAGCATGTGATACCACAGAAGACGGCGTCTGTTTTACGAGACTAAACTCACCAGATTGAGTTGAATGGCCTCGTTTACTTTGCTCTCCAACATGAAGCTTCTTACTGCTAGTCACCTGGGTAGAAGAGCCACCACTTGGCCTGTAACAAAATTTTAAAAATATTATTACGATTGTTATCCTGGTGATGACTAAAGCAAGCTACGCTGCAGTAGTGAAGTTTATTACGAGAAGTCCCCTTGATCCCTTGATCCACTAAAGCTAAAGTAGTAGTCCCGGCCGATTTTTCTACCATCCACCCAAGTAGTGGTTAATAAGCAGGGCAGTTCTTTTCAGAACTGAGAAGTCTCCCGAATTCCTAAAATCTACTCCGCGGTAGTAGAATACAAAGCAGGACAAGTTCTCAAAAGAACATAATCTACCTGGCAAGTAGATACACACAAGGTGTTACTGAAACCAAATATACTGTACATTTTTATCCTCTTAATTACTCCATTTCTGACATGAATTTACAGGGCATTGAGACACAAGGTAACCACAGAGAGACTGTTCGTCTGAGTTGGGAGAAACTATGGATAAAGCGCCTTTAGACCATTAAACTCCATGGTCTGAACATCCAAGAAGGAACTGACTATTAAACTTTTGTGTTTGCCTTCTCCTTGTCCCCACAGATATCCTCCTTTTTAGCCTACCTCATTCACTAATTAATTACTCTTTCCCCCTCTTCTCACATTTATTTCCATACTTCATAAAAATTTCCAAACCATACATAAACACACACAAAATTGAATTAACAAATTAAACATAAACTTGTTTGCATTACAAATAGTCTATATTAGTATTATTACTATTATTATTTTTATGATTACTATGGGGGCTAGTTATAGCTACTTATAAGCTAACTACCTATAGCTGCTTAGCAGTTAGCAGCCAATAGAAGCAAGCTGCCAATTTCGGACATGTCCATACATGACTTCCTCCAGTCTGTCAGACATTTCTCATTAGTAGCGTTTAATAGCATGATGAAAGGCTCTTTAATCTAAACTGACACGTCAAATAATCAATCACACTGAATAAAATCACGAAGCATTCTGCCCAAGGGCCAGATGGTTCGAGCTCGTAATTAACAGTGATTTCTTTTCATTTCTTTGTCAGAAGACGTCAGCTTCGGGACAAAGAAGGACCGAAGTAATGAGTCTGGAGTCAACTTGAGACAATTATAAACAATCTGTGTGTTTCATTTGTACTAGTAATTGTGTTCGACATTCAAAACACGCTCCAGTGTATCTGCAAACTGCAATAAACACAAACCTTGAGAAGTTTAAAGTTGGCGCAATTAAAAACACCAGGAGCCATATTTATTATTATATTTCACTGACTCTAGTAGTAGGGACAGCGTAGTGAGGGTACCAGCTAAAAATACAATGATGCTGTGACTGGTCTCCTCCTCATTGCCAAGGCAAATACATCTCAAGTAATAAACCACAAGGGAACCTGACTGGGTAAAATTTAAATGTTTTTACGTTGAACAACTTAGAGCGCAGCACGTTTCTGGAGGTTATTGGTTCAAATCCCGCTCTAATAAACTTTTCTTTAATCAATCTCAAATTAAAGCAAATAAATGTTGGAAAAGCAAATATTTCCAATAACTGATAGGACTACCTATTTAATACTTGATTAATAATAATAACTTAACTTAATAACTTTCGATTTATATAGCGCCTAATAACTAACACTTAATTCTCTAAGCGCTTTACATTAGTGCCCTGGTCATAGGGCCAATAACATCCCTTTTTAATGTTTCTCAGCTCCCTTGGGAGTATACAACCTGGGCAACAGTTTATATCGCTCCAAAGGCTTTTTCATTCACAATATCAACCTCTACCCTCGCAGGTACCCATTTATTCCCCTGGGTGAAGAGAAGCAATTATAGTAAAGTATCTTGCTCAAGGACACAAGTGTCACGACCGGGATTCGAACCCACACTCCGGTGAAAACGCACCAGAACTTGAATTCGATGCTCTTAACCACTCGGCCATGACACTCTACATTTAAGTGTGCAGTGTTCAAGTTCTGGTACCTAAGTCACCGGATTGTGGGTTTGAATCCCGGTCATTACCCCTGGGTCCTTCAGCAAGACACCCAATTGCATCTCATCACCCAGTATTAAATGGGTACCTGTGAGTTTAGCGGTTATTGGTGGAATTGTGTGCTTTCATAAAATTTTGTTACTATTATTCCAGAACTTCACAGCCTATTTCCGCAAATTCATTCCCTTTCATTAATGCGCATTCAAATTCAGGCGTTCCCCCATCCCACCCCCCCCCCCCCACCCCCCAATCCACTAAAACTGAGGGATTTAATTTTGATTTCGCGCACACATGGGTTTTTTTCCTCATTCAGTTTCGTTTCAGTCATTCTATTTTTAATTATAGGCATTCAAGACTACACTTTGACCATTTTTAAGTTGAATATATACTAGTTATTTATACTTGATGCAATTGAATGGTTGACCAGCTCTTGCTGCTGGCTTTTACGTAGTTGAATGAGTCTTACCGGCCTAGTGAAATTGAAAGATCTTATTTGACCAGTGAATGCTCAATTGGTGAAACTGAATTACTCCTAGTGACTGTTGAATGCTGATTCAACGGAGCAATAAACCCCAAATCAAACAAGCCAGGTGTCGAAATGAATTGATTGTTTGACAGCAGGAGGTAAGGAACACAAAAGATAAAATCAATCATGGGAAGTGAGAGAGAAAAGTAATTAGTTAGTGAACGGGCAGACTAAAGGGGGATATCTGTGGTAAAAAGGAGAAGGCAAAGACAAAATTAGTCAGGCCTGATACTTCACGGAGGCAACGAAGGCGATTGCCTCCATGCCCCTGGTCATTTTTCCTAGGTGTCCTTGAAAAACCCAGTAGAAATTAACAATTTTCTCATAGGTTGCCCTTTACCAAGGATAAAATGCCTTGGTGCCCTTGCCCTTTCAAAAACGAAGTATACAGCCCTAATTAGTCATTTCCTTCTTAGATGTTGGGACCATGGGGTTGAATGGTCTGGAGACGCCTTCTCCACAGTTTCTCCCTACTCAGATGAAGAATCTTATCTGCGGTTTCCTAGTGCCTCGAGTAATGGGTTGATGGTATAAAACATTGTGAGAAACGGCTCCCTCTGTACATGTAATAACGTAGTTTTCCAGAAAGAAGTAATTTTCCTCAAATCCAGAAATGATTTTTCGAGCAATTCTTTATACCTCTTTGTTCAATAAACCATCTTTAGAATTACCTGTTCTTTTTGCAAAGTATGGATACAAACTCAAGTCGAATTGAATTGAATTGAGTCTTCAAATCTAGCAACAAAGTTCTCTCAGGTCCAAGGCAAATCATTCTTTGAAACCTTCACCGAAGACTGGAATTGGCAGTTTCAATTTACTCTATTTTTAGTACAGTTCAGCGAATGCTACCATACACAGCTGGCCAATAGATTGTCTAGTCTTTTTTTTTTTTTTCTTTTTTTTTTTTGGCGAACAAAACGGAAATGAAATTCTGATTAGCGGCAAGGATTTGACTTTGCTCAAAAACAGCCAATTATCCCTGGACGCCACTCGTTAGAACTGGATACGAAAATAAATGCATGTTTGCCTTCGGCGATGGGTACTGGAATCTTTTGATAAGTAAGCAAACAATCAATCATGTTGTCAGGAACAACAAACCGATTCGGCTCAGTCAGACCCATCACTAAAATGTAATGATCCATGAAACATACGCGAGAAACATATAAAACGAGAAACCCTTGGGAAAAACCTACACTTGTGTGAAAGATTACGGTGCCAAAACATCTTCAAAGATTCATCGATCATGGCATTTTGAAAAAACTTGATCCAGACTAAGATCTCACGGCAACTGCTATTGCTAACGGTGTTGCTAAGGGCTTCATAATGCTTCAACACGTGACAATCAAGCTACGACTGCAGCTGCAGCTGCTTTAGATTCTGACAGATTTTCATTCCACAGGGATACAGAATATGATTTTGGTTTCTTACACCAAAATTTGATATTATGTTTTCTTCATGTTGGACATGAATACACACAAAAGTGGAATTCTTATGCTACAGGTAGGCGTACACAGATCGCCAGAACATGATGCTTTTTCGGTGATATAAAATACCCCTCCCCAACCACTGCTGCAGTTGATGAAAAATTGTTGTAATGATTTTTATACAGATTAGCGACACTGCTCGCAGGGATTGTAACCATCTCTGTTAAAGGGAAGGTACTCGTTTGGTAATTGTCAAAGACCAGTCTTCTCACTTGGTGTATCTCAACATGCATAAAATAACAAACCTGTGAAAATTTGAGCTCAGTTGGTCATCGAAGTTGCGAGAAAATGAGAAAAAAAAAACACCCTTGTTGACGATGTTGTGTGGTTTCAGCTAGGATTCAGGAATAAGACTTCTGGCTAGAAGTCTTTTATTATTTTAGTGAGAAATTACCCCTTTCTCAAAATCTATGCTACTTCAGAGGGAGTCTTTACTCACAATGTTTTATATTATCAACAGCTCTCCAATGCTCGTTACCAAGTCAGTTTTTAAGTTAATATTTGTTTTGAGTAATTACCAAACGTGTACCTTCCCTTCAAGTAAGGTGATAGATGGTAACAACCACATCATCACAAACGGACACCACAAAATTTGTAATCTAAAAAGAGTCACCTTGAAGCGATCTTTGGATAATCAAACTTGTCTCTGGACCTTTGTTGATTTCTAATCAACTGGTGCTCTTCAGAAAAATGGATTTCAGGATGCTTACTATCATTATCTGTTTCTGTGTCTGTTAACTTTGAAGGCTCAAACATGTCAATCTCTATTGCTATTGCTATTACTATTACTACTATTACTACTATTACTACTATTACTACTATTACTACTATTACTACTATTACTACTATTACTACTATTACTACTATTACTACTATTACTACTATTACTACTATTACTACTATTACTACTATTACTACTATTACTATTGCCGCTGCCGCTGCCGCTGCCGCTGCCGCTGCCGCTGCCGCTGCCGCTGCCGCTGCCGCTGCCGCTGCCGCTGCCGCTGCCGCTGCCGCTGCCGCTGCCGCTGCCGCTGCCGCTGCCGCTGCCGCTGCCGCTGCCGCTGCCGCTGCCGCTGCCGCTGCCGCTGCCGCTGCCGCTGCCGCTGCCGCTGCCGCTGCCGCTGCCGCTGCCGCTGCCGCTGCCGCTGCCGCTGCCGCTGCCGCTGCCGCTGCCGCTGCCGCTGCCGCTGCCGCTGCCGCTGCCGCTGCCGCTGCCGCTGCCGCTGCCGCTGCCGCTGCCGCTGCCGCTGCCGCTGCCGCTGCCGCTGCCGCTGCCGCTGCCGCTGTCGCTGTCGCTGTCGCTGTCGTTGTCGTTGTCGTTGTCGTTGTTATTATTATTATTATTATTATTATTATTATTATTATTATTATTATTATTATTATTATTATTATTATTATTATTATTATTATTATTATTATTATTATTATTATTATTATTATTAACATCTTTATAAGAACGTAGGTTTCAGATAAAAAATACACAAATCTTCTGGGGTCATTGCCCTACCCCAAAACAGATAAGACCTTCTTTGCAAACCAAATTTGATTCTTAAATACCCACTTTGTTTTGAATTTGTCTTCTACTTATTTACATATGCCGCCGTGAAAGTTGCCGGAACATTCAAGCCATCCCTCTTGATACAATCAGTTCTCAATTACATTACCATTTGGCAACATGACATCCCAAAAGAGTCCCCTGGGCGGTGCAACAAAACAAAGGTCAGGTTTCCCATCAGAAAAGCCCAATAAAAAGGCACTTTACAAAATTACATTTTGTGAATTGATCAAACCATCGGGATGGATCCTTTTGGAGGCAACCTTCTGACAGTGTCTCCAGCAATTGATTTGACCTCAATAGATTTAGTAGAGTTCGAACAACAGACATCTCCAACAAAAGCATTGTGCTCAATCTCAAGTAAATTTTGATAAAAAACACAAAGATGATTACTGTTTGCAACATACATTGGAGTTTTTTGTCGTCGTGAACTCTGCTATGACACTTGGGAATTCTATTGAAGATTTCTTTCCAATTTAGAAAATTGGAAGTACAAGAAGAAGAGAGATTAAACAGCAGACTTGGAACAACAGACAACTCAAACAAAAACACCAGGCTCAAACCCCCGCGCAGGTTTTCCTGCAAACACAACAACTGGTTGAACTTATTAAACAGGAGCATTGATTTTTCTTCCTATAGACAATATCTGAAAGTAGATTACACTGCCAGACGCATCCTGAACTCTTCTAGTGAGAATTCTATTGAAAGGTTTCTTCCCAATTTAGCAAATTGGAAGTACAAGAAGAATGGTTGAGATATTGTCGCTCGAAAAAAGAAAAAAAAGTGCTCAGAGTACAATTTTTCAAACTGCTGTTGCGGGGTCTGCTTACTATATTTTGTTTTCCTTTTAAAGACAAAAAGAAAGCTGACTACTTTATTCATGCAGAACTGTCAATGTGTTTTCATTTTTGCAACTAATTTGATTAGTAATTAATAATTCCTAAACACATATGTCACTTTGTAAAAATGGGGGAAAAAAAAGTTTTGTACAAATTACAAACCAATGCATAATAAACTCAATGGATCACTTATAGGCCTACATGTAGTTGAAAACCTCACCACCACACTTCGATTCCCTCATTCAAAAGCACACAGGATGGTCAGGTAGCAGGATGGGTTAAACTAAAGCTCGATTCATACTTCCTGCCAATGCGAATGCGATACAAATTTTGACGTCACAACCCTGTTTGCGCTGCAAATGTTTCGCAAGAGTTGAGCGTTATTCAACTGTTATTCGTTGCGAATTAGTGACATCGAAATTCCTACCACATTCGCAGGAAGTACGAACCGGGCTTAAAGGATTTGGGTACCTTTCCAAAATGTCCATAGATTTACATTAAACTTACAGGGTTTGAAGATAATGATAGTGGAAAGCTTCCCTTCAAATATTACTTACCGAGGTGCTGTAGTTTTTGAGAAATGAGTAAAACAATGTCATGAAAATAAGTTTGTAAATGATTAAAATAGTTTTCATGACATTGTTTTACTCATTTCCCAAAAACTACAGCACCTCAGCACGTAATATTTTCAGGGAAGCTTTCTACTGTCATTATCTTCAAACTGTGTAAGTTTAGTGTAAATCTGTGTACATTGTGTTTTTTTGTCCTACAAAAAGTGCATAGACCCTTTAAGGCCTAGTTGAAAACCTCTTCACAGGGGTTTGATTCCCTCATTCGAAATCACAGAGGTTGGTATTGAATGGTCAGATAACGGGATGGGGTTAACTGAACAAGCATCAATAAAGCTTGACCATGGCATGGTCTGCTAGCCCGGCAGACTTACAGCCGGCTAGCCCAGCAGACAGCCGGGCTACTCATTTTTCCAGTTTGATAGCCTGGCGGGCTAGAGGGAAAATAAATCAACATCCACAAAAATAAACTGTGCTGATGTTATTGTAAAATGAAATCTCTCTGTGACTAATTTGTGCCGTGAGTAGAGTGTGTTTTTCTGGCTACCAAAATCTGATAAGGGTTACTAAAAAAATCTAGCTCTGCTGTCTACCATGAAAATACACGTAATTTCAACCCCTGCCTTCTTTGCGAGGTCGAGACAATGACATAAAAGATCTGATTCTCATTTTCAAAACATGAAACAAGGCTAATTGATCTCCTTGATTCTTTCTTGTCGTCTCGGATGAAACTGGAACAATAGGTGAGAAGGTTGGACCAAGGATCATATGCATTTGTTTTCTTTATACGTGTATCCGTGACCATTTCAAGCCGCAAGGATGCTTCATTTCCACGTCTGTTGTTATATCTTTTCTACTTGACATTTCTCATTGTGAGATGTTTCTCCATGAAAAGATCATGAAAAACCCATTAAAGGGATTGGGTACATGTACCTTTTGTTGATCAAGTTTCCGGGCCAAAGCATGAATCTCTACTCACTGTGAATAGAGATGAATGTCATATAATTTTCCTGTAGAAGTTTCAGTGAAGATGTGTCTATTAAAATTTTCCTGTAGGAAAAGTTTCAGATTCATTTTTCGTTACGTTTTTGAGAAAATAAGTGAAAATCATAGAGCAATTTTTTTTTTTAAGGAGAGTCGTGTTAATCCGTTGAAAAATGCTTAAATAATGTTTGTGAAATTGTTTTACTCAATTCTCAGAAACTATAGCACCTCAGCAAGTAATATTTTAAGGGAAGATTTCTAGCACCATTATCTTCAAACCAAAAATAGTTAGTTATAGTTATAGTTAATAATTATTTTAGCATGTACAACATGTTACACGACACTCTGAAGCATTGCTCTGAGATTTTCACCTTTTTTTTTCTCAACAACTTGACGTCTTATGAGGCTTAAATTTCCAAGGGTAAATTGTATTAAAAACATCTTCATCCACAGTGAGTAGAGGTTTGTGTCATAGCCAAAAGCTTTATCCACAAAAGGTACCAAGACCCTTTAAATAAGGCCGACCCTTTAAATAAGGCCAACAAAGAACAAGAGAGTAACATGCCATTTTGAAATAGGGTCTGTAGGTCGGCATTCCTTTTATTGCTCTGATACTATGGCGAATGTGTAAAAATGCCCCACAAAATTAAGATGCAACCTTAAATCTTCCATGTCAAATTATGTTTCGACTAGCCACAGTTCCTGTTGATAACTTGGTTATATTTCTACATATCTCATTATAATACATACAATTGTTATACCTGACCTACAAATACATGAAGCGGTCATCGTTTGTAACTCAACATTTTTACTGGACCAGAGTTTATTTGACAAGACTAGGAAGAGATAATCTGTGTATTACTTGTATACTGAAAAGAATTGAAAGATATTCATCAGACATTTTCATCAACATTTCGTCACAAAACACAATGAGGTAGCCTGTTAATATTCAATAGGAAAACCCAAGACCACTGGGCTTAGTCAGTCGTGATTTTACTGGCCCATACTAAAAGTTCATGTCCACCGGCTATGCTTGGGCGATATCGATTTATTTTATTCAAGATATATCGCCTAAAATATATCGCGATATTCGATATAATCGTGATTAATGAAATTTGACATCATCAGTCTTCAAACTCCAAGTGAAAGTTGTAGAGGAGACAGTCATAGCATAAGAGAGGTGTTCTAATGAACTATTCTTCTGGTTTTACTCCAAACCTATGGGGTGCAAGATGTCTCAGCTAGCAAATACATCGCGATATTTAATCGATGGTGCGAATTTCGATTAAAACCAAATCCATCCGATATCGAAATCGTTTCCAAATTAATATCGCGATATTCAATAATATCGTGATATCGCCAACCTTACCACTGGCATGTTGTCCAGTGTTAATTACAAGCCCTGCCCATTGCAATCTGAAGTTGGAGAGCCAAACACCTTTATTGATACTTAAAGGGGTAGGGGGCAGAAGGGGAAATTACTATTTTTGTTTCTGTGTCTCTGGCAATTGAGATTAACCAAATTTTCTCAAATAGATACATCACTGTATCTATACTGAAGGCCAGTACAGCAGAGTTGCCAACATTTGCGTCACGCAGACAGGGAGATTTTCCACAAGAACTACGTAGATACTAAGAATTACATTCAACATAATAGGGGAAGTGTTTCCATAATCAAGGAGAATTTCATATTTGTTCATCAGAACATGTACATCATGGAGTTACTATGAACTGCTGAGGGCCACTTTAAACATCTTCAAGTAACTACAAAAGGGCAGCATCCCAAAGCTTGCATCTTGCAATCAGGAAGATTTTGTACAAAAATCACGTAGATACTAAGAATTACATTCAACATAATGGGGAAGTGTTTCCATAATCAAGGAGAATTTCATATTTGTTCTTAAGAACATGTACATCATTGAATTACTTTATCCTGCTCAAGACCACTTCAAACATCTTCAAGTAACCAAAAATCGTGAGCATCCCATAGCTGCCTATACTTGCATCTTGCAATCAGGGAGGTATTTAGAATTACATTCACTAGAGAAAAGGTTTCCATTATCTTGGAGATTTTAAAATTTGTTCATCAGAACATGGTAAGATTGGTTTATTTTTAAAGAACTCATGCAGAATCAAGGAGATTTGGCAGCTCTGTTCAGTGCTATTCACATGACAGCAATTTAACTGGGGTCCCTTGCTTAAATTTAGCATGGTTGTAAAATGTAGCAATGTTTGACTTTTTTACGGCCATGCTACAATACAGAAAAAAAGGACCCTCGCTAAATTGCCCTCATGTGAAAGGGGCTTTAGAGTAAGATATTCTCAGTGTATCATAGCCGAGGGGGTCAAGTATACCGGACTCTAGTGTTTCTGATCAGCACAATGTGGTTTCAGGTCCTGGTCTTGAAATGTGAAAAGATTCCTTCCCGCTCTTTAAGTTTACTACATTGTTCTTCATGGTGAGGAATAGATTTCTTCCCTCCTTTTAAAATTTCACCTTCTGGTTTAAACCAGAAGTCATTGTCAAAAGGGGTCACACTCTTTTTAGCATTTGTTAAGTTGTTAACCTACTTTTCCAATGATGTATAGACTGTAAAAATCTAAATGTGTGGTTAAGGAGTTTTTTCATATCAAACTTGAAACAAATAAAATACAATAAAAATTGCTTTCCCTCATACAGTCACAGGAAAAAATAGATTTCTTCACTCTCCATAATACCTGATTATTTTACTTCCTTTAAAAGTGACTTTTGGCCCTGTGTTGAGCAATTTCCACTAAAAATATTAATACAAAAACTTTGTTCTTTGTTTTGACTTTCACTGTCAGGGGCATTATTCATTTTTCATTTCAATGTTGCCTGATTAAAAAAAAACAATCAATGAACTGGATGAAATTGTCAGTAGGTGTATGTAGTTTTCTACACAGTTTTTTTATGGTGCCACATCTTAAAGATCGAGTCATATGTTGGTAAGTACTCCAAGAATGGGTATTTGTGAAAATACCATGTTGTTTTTTTGCTCAGGAAGTAAACTTCCTATAAACCAGTATTACGTTGACAAAAAAAACAATGTGACCCTCCCTTTACTTAAGTGAGTGTGTTGTGTGGTTTCATGTTGGTCACAAAAAGGTTTTGAACATTAGTGTTTCATGTTGGTTAAAAAATGGTTTCGACCATTAGTTGGTATGATGGAAAACCATAATAGGTTGCAATCCTAACATGAATTTAACGTAAAGTGGAAGCATAATGGTGCAAAATGGCAAGATCTAATGGCCTTCATGTTGGTCAAAAAATAGACTTGAAGATTTGTGTTTTCATGTTGGTCATAAATTGTTTTGCCTGTTAGTATTAATGATGGGAGAGAAAACAAATAGATTGCAATCCTTACTGTTGGTGATGGAAAAGCAGTCATTGTTTTAAGCTTTATTTTATTTTATTGTGGTTTGGTTTGTTTTATTAAAGGCAGTGGACACTATTGGTAATTACTCAAAATAATTATTAGCATAAAACCTTTAATACTTGGTAACGAGTAATGGGGAGAGGTTGATAGTATACAACATTGTGAGAAACGGCTCCCTCTGAAGTAACGTAGTTTTCGAGAAAGAAGTTATTTTCCACAAATTTTATTTTGCAACCTCAGAATTAGATTTTGAGGTCTCAAAATCAAGCATCTGAAAGCACACAACTTCGTGTGACAAGGGTGTTTTTCCTCCATTATTATCTCGCAACTTCGACGACCAATTGAGCTCAAATTTTCAGAGGTTTGTTTTTATGCATATGTTGAGATACACCAAGTGAGAAGACTGGTCTTTGACAATTACCAAACGTGTCCAGTGTCTTTAATTATGTGCAGCAGATCCTGTTTTGTGTGGTGTAAACTATGTCCTTTGGGTTTTGTTAAACCCAACCCTTAACATCCAAGTGCACTTTCCAGGCCTGAAATTACACTGAGGCCACCTTTTTGCCCCTTATCTTTGCCTTGGAGCCCCCTTAAAGTGCCCTTTACAAAAATGAAATTAGTTTTGCCCTCTCAAGGATGAAATTCCAGGCCTGTTTTGTCCGATTTGGTGCCTGTTTTTGCAAAAGTACTTTCATGTTTTAATACTGTGCTTCTTTTTCTTTTAACATCTGCTGTAATTTTAAGCGCATTTTGTATTCTTAATACCATTTTTGTTTAATACAATTTGGCTGTCCATGTTGGGGTACAATTGGGGTAGAATTTGAAGCCAAGAAAAAAAGACTAAAAAAATAACAGAAAACGACAAAGAGCACTGGCAGCAACAATAATACAATTTAAAAATCAACAATGGTTTTGTTTGACAACAAAACACAATCAGTCATCGCAGTAAAATCCCCTCCCCACTTCCAATGTGACCATGAAGTGAGGATTAAAGGCAAAGAAAACATTAAATACACATTTCTGAAAGGATTTACGACAGGAGAGACTCTTGAGAGAAAAAATGTAATTATTTTTTTTTATTACAAATCTTGATTGATCAGTCAGACAGAAAAAAAACCAATCAGATTGAAGAGCAGTTTTGATTAAGTCAAGAATCTTTGGCTTAATTCCTCAAATTTGAAGGCCAAAGAAAAAGGAAAATGGGGACAAAAAGAATGTGAAGGAAATAACAAACACCATATGCAGAGATAAGCTAAAAACTTTTCAGACTGTGTAAATAATTCTAACAAAACATTGCTTTTTGAATTAGATTTCATTTCATTTACTCTGGTTGTTAAGTCAAAGAACCCCATGGAGAGAAGAAACAGAAGGAAGTTTCAGTTTTAGATGTGGGAGGAAAACTTTGGAGAATTATTCCAGGGAAAAACCAACGCAGTCAGGTAGGGACTGAAAACCCAATCCACATGGTGCCCCCCTACGTGATTTGAACCAGGGTCCTAGAGGTGGAAGGAGAGGGAAGATACCACTTCCCTAACCCAATTCACAAATTTTCATAACATTTTGAATTTAAGGCAAAGGGAGATCATTAAAAGTAAAATAAATAAATAGTTAACGGCCTAATGTTTTGACCTAAGCAGAGTCTTTCGGGAAGGCTAAACGATAATACAAAACATTTACTTTGCGATAGTAGAATGTACGGCGAGAACAAGTAGATATACACATTGTCTTGCCGCAAACCAAATCTACATCAAACCCTGGTCATTATACTGCAAACTATCAGGGCCCATTTTCATAGAGCTGCTAAGCACAAAAATTTGCTTAGCATGACATTTCTTCCTTGATAAAAACAGGATTACCAACAAAATTTCCATTTGTTGCATATTGCTTGTTACTGGTATTCAGCTTATGTTTGCTGAATCCTGAAAATCATGTGGAAATTTGGTTGGTCATCCTGTTTTTATCGAGGCAGAAATCCATGCTAAGCAAATTTTTGTGCTTAGCAGCTCTATGAAATTGGGCCCTGGTGAGAAAGATTTTTCTATTGCTGCCTTCCACCTATGAAACTATCAGACTCCTCTGTCCTTCAAAAAGGGTCTTATAATAATATCAAAGTCTTATGTAGCGCACGGATCTACCAAACAAGGTACTCAAGGCGCTGAGTATAGACCAATTCGATGCGCACCGGGCGCGCAAGTGTTGAGCACCGCGCGCCAAGGCTGAGGTGTAACATGTGCCTAGTTTTGTGCACAGATACATGAGGAAAACATGTTTCTTTTCACCCTTTATGGAAATTACATGTTTTCCTCAACGACTATCACAATTTCCTTGCCAGGACATCATGATATACTAATGCAGATCACTGGCCACAAATATTTGCAACTAAAAAGAAACCGAATCATCTTGAAAACGGTGCTTGTCTAAGGTGAATTAGGGGAAAAAGACGCGAAAAATGCATAACAGTCGCTAAAATGCGTTACATCGGCGGAGTATTTTGTCAGAATTTCAGTATTTTACTCTGTGCTTAGTTGTACAAAAATTATAAAAAATGTAGTAAATTGCATATCATGCCCCATGTCAGAGAAATGGCATAGATTGTCGAGGAAGACATTAAATTTCCATACAAAGTGAAAAGGGAAACGATTTTGTGTCTTTGTGCACAAAATCAAGTACACCGCAGTAGTGGCGCGCGGCGCCCAGCACTTGCGTGCCTGAAATTGTGTATATACAAACTTTCAGAAAGGTAGGTTCTTATTGAAGAGATGAATTCCGAGAACCAATTATGTAGCTTAAGACTCAACTGTTCTCAAATCTGTAGCTGGTTGTCACAATAATTTGGCGCTATATAAATCCAGTTATTATTATTATATGATTATTTTTCTGAACTGAAAACTCACCCTGCAGATGATCCGCTGCTGCTAGACGCCAACGCCGTGCTGCTGTTGCTTGTACTGCTGCTGGTTGTTGTCGTGCTAGTGTTAGCGTCATGAGGTTGCAGCTGCTCCGTCTGCTGCATTAGAAGAAGCTGTGACATCTCCAGAGCT
The DNA here is from genome assembly GCF_032118995.1 of Asterias amurensis. Lineage (NCBI taxonomy): Eukaryota > Metazoa > Echinodermata > Asteroidea > Forcipulatida > Asteriidae > Asterias > Asterias amurensis. Next base: position 22,852,549 of record NC_092654.1, read on the forward strand.
CGTAGAAGTCCCTCCGTCATGCTCCCTGGATCTGAAAATTCATAAGTATTATGATATTGTGATGAGAAGAGATTAATCGAAACGAGCAAAGTTTCTCGTTCTACAAGAATTGACTCACTACCTGCTGATATAATATAGGATTCGAACTGCCCGTAGCTATCAGGCAATCTTAAAGGTCTAGTGGCAAGACTGCTCTGCTCTAGAATGGCAAAGTTGTTGGCAAAGTTGAATGGCTTCTGACTGGCACTAGGAATACTGCCAACATTAGGGCTGGATAGCTCAGTTGGTAGAGTGCCAACATGTTAATCTTGGTTGAAGTCTCGCTCTAGTCAATTTTTCTTTGTTCAACCTAAACTTGAAAAGATAGACAGAAGTGGGAGCGGTAGCAATGATTTAAGCATGGTACAATTTGAGGAGATCACAGGCAAATGCCTATAATACTAATATAATAACAATAATAAAAGTGGCTTCTTATATAGTGCCCATATCCGTCACTCAGTGACGCTCAAGGCGTTTTAACATACATTTTTTCCTGCAAGGTTTGTGGAGCTCTATTTTGAGTTATGAGATCTACTCCTTTTACGTAGTACCGTGTAATGGTTAACAAGGTGCTGTGGCACAATATGATGCCAATCATAGCAGGAACACCGGGGCGAACCCCTTCTCTTTTCGTTAAGTACACTAGGTTCTAACAACACACGGGACCTACAGTTCTACTAGAGAACCCCAAACTATACACAAAATTACAGTCAGTTTCAGTTGTGGTTTACGATTTGATATAAAGAACAAAACGTCAGCATACCTCTGTTGCCGGAGTGGTGCCTCTTACTGCGAGGTTTAAGGTGTAGGTCTAGGAATGACAGCGGAGTTTCTTGCTGCTCAGTGGTAGATTCAGCCTGAGCTAAAGCATCCTCTAAAGATGCTTCGATGGCCTGCCGTAAAGCCTCATCCTAAGAGTAGAGAGGAGGAGATATTAGGGTTGCAGGAAAATGATCACCCATCAGGTCAGAGTAGAAAGCACTTGTAATATTTAGGAAAACCAAGTCATCTCAGAGCAGAAAAAATTTTATAAGCCCTACATGTAGAAAAACCCAGTCGGCTCGGAGCAGAAAGGACCTTTAAGACCAAGAAAGACCCAGTCAAGCTTGAGCTCCGTCAGCAGTTTTTAGAAGGTACACTTTCAAAAGGCAACTTCAAACAGGCAGCCTAACCCGAAGCCTTAGCCAGACATGCCAGAGCCAAAGAATAAGCCATGGTTTAAAATAAATTGCAATAGCCCTAGCCATGTATACTCCATGGGGTTAAGCAAGTTAGTGACACTGTTTATGCAGCTCATCAAGAGAGGGGCAACTTAAATAGTTTACAAACAGAAGTCCATGTCTAAATTGGTGGCTTCAGCCACGGCTAGATTTCCACGTCACCAAAAGTGAAGTATAGGACATCCTTGGCAACAGCTGTAGCCGTAGCCGCTGATTCGAATACAACTACATTTGCAGAGGCAAACTGGTGTAAGAACTTCATTCATGAAGTTAAGAAAACCAACCAAGGACTGATCAATAAAAGAAAACACCTCAAGAGCTTTTATTTTATTTTCTAAAAATTATCAAACCTCTTCATCCGAGTCACTATCCCAGCTTGACTGGTGGTGGTTTGACGGCCGTCGAGGTGGCCGAGGGGGCGTGTCCGGGGGTAGAAGACCTTTACTGACGGCAGAGAGGAACTCATGACGCTTACGTAGCACCAGCTGAGCAGCTTGGACTATTTTATGGCGCGGGGTGCGGAGGTAGTGACGAGCCACCATCTGGGAGAGAGTTTCTGTGGCCTCCTCAAGCTCATTCTAAAAAAAGATATATAATAATAATAAAAATAATAATAATAATAACTAGTTCTCATAAAGTGCATTATAATAAACCATTCATAAATACCTAAGACAGTTTATCCATTCTGATTGGTCGAGAGTGCATCCTGTGGGGTAGTTTGAACAGATGATATAACACCAGTAAAAAGTGTTGAAACATGGGCGTGACACGTGAGTTTGCACCTGTGCTTATAAGACAGTTTCTTCATTCCTATTGGTCGAGAAGAATGGCTGAAACAGTTGTGCAACATCACGCGATACGCACGACGCGCACATCATCTCCTTATAAGGAGTTGTTTACCCGAGGGTTTACCATTTCATAGCTGGAGGGGTGTTGTGTTGAAAGAAATCATTGAAGAATTCTTATTTTTGCATTTATTTTACCAAGAAGTGTTGATGTTTTTTGACCGAAAAGGTATTTATGAATGGGAATCAAAGTGTGTTGAATCTGTTTTCAACTAGTGGTTTAAACCCGCCGAGGCCTGGTTCTTTATAATTTACCTCGACTTCGTCTTGGAAAAATTATCAAGTCCAGGCCTCGGCGCGAATTTGAACAACTAGTTGAAAACCGTCTTCACCACGCATTGATTCCCTTATTCATATATAGTGCATATCACCGAAATGTCCCTATGCGCTGGCAAGATTTTTCTACAAGGTATTATGTGTTGCTACGTGTTGAAGTATGAGACCTATTCCTTTACCCAGCACCATGTGATGGTTTACAAGGTGCTGTGGCGCAATTTGCTGCCAATCAAACCAGGAACATCAGAGCGAACCCCTTCTCTTAAAGACACTGGACACTATCGCCACATCGGTAATTGTCAAAGACCAGTATTCTCACTTGCTGTATCTCAACAAATGCACAAAATAACAAGCCTGTGAAAATTTGAGCTCAATTTTCATAATAACGAAAAAACACCCTTGTCACACGAAGCTGTGTGCTTTCAGATGCTTGATTTCAAGACCTAAAAATCTAATTCTGAGGTCTCGAAATCAAATTCGTGGAGAACTGCTTCTTTCTCAAAAACTACGTTAATTTAGAGGGGTCCATTTCTCACAATGTTTTATACTATCAACAGCTCTCCATTACTCCTCCAATTAAGGTTTTATACTAAAAATTATTTTGTGTAATTACCGATAGTGTCCACTGCCTTTAATGACAGGTGCACTGAGTTCTTTTACGTGCATTCACAACACGGAAGTCCTATTGCTTTACGTCCCATCCAAATAACCCGTCCTAACTGAAGACAAGTTCAATGCGTCCAACGTATTTGGATACGGAACTGAACCAATCCCAAGTCCTAAGATTAATCGTAACTTAGGAAGAGTTTGGTGAAATCGACGGCTGGTCCTCTGGGCCAATAACATTCCTTTAATCTTTCTCAGCCCCTAGAAAGTATACAGCCCTGGGCTGCCATGGCACTCTTGAGACTTTTACATACACAAAAATCCACCTCTACCCTTGCAAGTACCCATGGTACCCCTGGGTGAAGAACACAAGTGTCATGACGGGGATTAGAACCCATACTCCGATGACTCAACCACAAATTTGATGTTCTAAACCACTCGACCATGACACACTACAATGCAATTATTCCAGCAAGGTGTTCAATCTGCCAAAAAATGTTCGCCTAATCACATCCTATGGGCTTGTGGAAGGACGTTTACGTTCCTTGCAATCTTTGGATAATAAAGTTCAAGTAATTCAAATTCTTCACAACCGGTACATTTTTTGCAGTCTGTTAGAAAATCCACTTCATTATTAAATCAAGAGCCAAATTCCTCTCAAATTTGCTTGGCCACGAACCATTTTGCTAATGAAGTATCAAAAAAAGCCAGAACATAGTGTAAATGTGCAAATGTAGGGCAGCAATAACAACAAATGTGTGCAAATACAATACAATACAATACAACTGCAACCACCAAAAAAGAGGAAATTACAAAATTCAAATGATTTTGTACAGTATTTTCAAATTTCGAATGGTAAAACTGAGATTTAAAAAAGAGGAAATCAGCTGATACGAGGAGCAGTTGCATGACTGAGAACAGTAGGAACGCTTTATTCCAGTGCATGCTCTGGACCATTCCAGTCCAATTGGGACCTTCAAAATACTAATTCACTTGTGTGGGATTTGTCCTGTACTGCGGCACAAAGATGCGGTCTAGCTAACTGTTCTCAATCTGGATAAATATTTTTAACGCTCTAATAAGAGCTAAACGAAACGAGAAGAGAAGATGATGAAGAAATTTCAGTTTTAGATGTGGGAGGAAAACCCCAGAGATTTATTCCGGGGAAAACCCAAGCATTCAAGTAGGAACTGAAAACCTAATCCACAGAGTGCCCCCAATGGGATGGCGAGGAATTTTGGGCGTGTCCCACATGAACGTTCTTATGCGCCTACATGTAGATTATGTCCCACTTTTGAGACACCCCCTAAAATTACCAGCTTAAATGTAATATATTTATATTTCTTTTGACTAGACATGTGTACTTATTGGGATTAGATGTTGGTCTGTGATATAATCACACAATCCTATGTGGTCTCCAGGAATTACCATACTTGATTACTGGTTACATCTATGAATCATCTATGAATCATTCATCAAATATACAAACCGAAAAACTAAGTAAAGAAATAATTGCACGTACCTGCATGAATTCAAATATCTGTTTGCTTCCGCCCCTATCTTGGAGGTAGTATCCATAGGGATAGGAGAATCTTAGAATCCGCCGAGCTCCGAGTAGCTCAAGAATAGACTCCTCGATAAACTTGGTGGACTCCGAACCTGTGTATTGGAGCAATGGAAGATCACAAACAGATGTGTCATCAACTGTGTTTGTTTGTTTGTTTATTGGGGTGTTTGTTTGTTTGTTTGTTAATAATAATAATAATACTAATAAACCGTTCTTATAAAGCGCATTACACACCGAGTCCAATGCGCTGTACAAAGTCAAAATAGAAAAAGAAACAAAACTAGTTAGAGTTTAACAAGTGAGTTTTGATAAGGCGTTTGAATATATCCAGTGTTAAGATGATCTCCCCATCTAGTGAACTCGGCAAACTCCCGCAAGAGGATACAAACACAAAGTTGGCAACAGCAAAACTCTCTCAAACAAGCATTGGTTTAACGTCTATGATTATAAATTGCACAAATCAAGAAATTTTGAATCAGTAACAAGACGAAAACACTGAAATCAGCGACTAGCTTGGGGGATTCACAGTCAAAACCTTGTAATTGCAAGTCCTGCAGTCTAACCAATGGACCACATTGGGGCTCAAGCTAATGTACGTCTCTTTGATATTAATTTCTTTTGATTTAACTGAGGGAATCACAACGGGGTTGAAGCCAAGCCGTCTGACACAACTCCAATTTTATGCAAAAAATGTAGACACGATTTTATCGACCAACCTGTAAATTTGGTATAGCCTATTTAATAAAAAATATTATTTATATTTTATGAAGCAAAACTTAAATTGGAAATCAGAAGAATATTATGCCTCTTAATAGCATTAAAGGGTCTTCGTACTTTTTGTAGAAAAAAACACAATGTCCACAGATTTACATTAAACTTACACCGTTTGAAGATACTGATGGTAGAAAGCTTCTCTAAAAATATTACTTGCCGAGGTGCAGTAGTTTTTGAGAAATTAGTAAAACAATGTCAAGAAAATAATTTTCGTCTCAGTGATCGTGAGACGAAAATTATTTTAGCCTGTAAAAACACAGTTTCATGACATTGTTTTACTCATTTCTCAAAAACTATAGCACCTAAGCAACTAATATTTTAAGGAACGCTTTCTACTATCATTATCTTCAAACAGTGCAAGTTTAATGTAAATCTGTGGACTTTGTGTTTTGTGTTACAAAAAGTACCCAAATCCTTTAAATGAACATGGCCGCAGTTTTTACCTGTAGGCCCAGAGCGGGACGCAAGCTTCTTCATTTTAATGGGTGCCTTCCGGAGTAAAGGTTCTTCTAGACTGTGGCTGTGTCCGTGATTCTTGAACCGAGTGTAGAAATGAATGAATCGATTCAGCTCCTGCATGTCTCTGTGCTTCTTCTCCGCCTGGACAAAAAATAAAATAAAAACCTTTCTAAATTATCGGTAAAAAGCGCATTCACATAGTCGAACATGCAATGATAATTGCCAAATTCTTTTCATTGCAAGCATCTTCAATGTCTAGTTACCAATGCCTCAGCAATAGCTAGTAGTGGACTGTGGCCAATAGGTTAAGAACACCGGAATTCAACTCTGGTATTTCTGATCAGCAAAGTGTGGGTTTGAGTCCTGGTCGAGACACTTGTGTCCTTGATCTGGGGTGGATTTCACAAAGAGTAAAGACTAGTCTTATCTTGAGTTAGGGCAAGTTACTCGTCCTAACTAAGGACTAGCCATACGTTCTTAATATCTCCTAGGACTAGTCCTAAGTTGGGACTAGTCCTAACTCTTTGTGAAATCGACCCCTGCCGTCGATTTCACCAAACTCTTCCTTACTTAGGATACATCTTAGGACTTAGGACAGGTTCAGTTCCGTATCCAAATACATAGGAAAAATTGAACCCATCCTAAGTTAGGACGGGTTACTCGTCCTAACTCGAGTTAGGATTAATCCTAGCATTTCGTGAAATCGACTGCTGGACACTTAACCATTTCTGCTACATCCTTCAGATGGGACGAAAAGCGGTTGAGCCCGAGTGTTGTGTTATGCACATAAAATAACCTAATGCACTTAACGTAAAGAGAAAGGGTTCATCCCTGTGTTCCTGGTTGATTTGCTGCATATTGAGCCACAGCACCTTGTAATTCATTGGTGAATTCATCTAGTCAGCAAACAATAGCCGAAAAACCAGTCCCCCAAAATATACTTTACAGGGTACTTTTACTGGTAACCCGTTTCTTCTTAGCATAATTGAAGTGTGCTTAGCGTAGTGGTGTGCCTGAATCTTCATAAAATAAATGGATTAACACATTTTTGAAAATTTGTTTTCTTGTCGCTTACGTCGGTTAGAAGATTCTCTGCTTTCTCTTCCACTTTGGTGACGACCTCAAACCGATTGCATCTGAAGTATCCTCCCGTCTCGGAGCTGTGCTTGCTCCAAGCTTCTTGGCATACCCAGCAAAAGTCATGTTTGCACTGTAACACAAGATGGAGATTTTAGTATGTGCAGGCTGGTAAAGTTTATCTAGCGTTCAAAATCATGTGTATGGTATTGACTAGTCAGATGGTAGGAAGGATGAGAATTATATTGACTGGTCAGACAGAAGGAGAGATGATATTGACTGGTCAGAAAGTAGGATGGTAGAGAATCATATTGACTGGTCCCAACATAAGCAGAGATTAGGATGAAATTGACTGGTTAGACAGTAGTAGAAATAGGGAAAACTTGGCTGGTCTGAAAGTAGGAGAGATGATGATGTTATTGACTGGGATTTTATAGACTGGTCAGACAGCAGGATGAATAGGGATGATATTGACTGGTCAGACAGTAAAAGAGGTAAGGATGATTTTGACTGGTCAGACAGGAGGGATAAGAATGATAGTGACTGGTCAGACAGCAGGAGAGATATGGATAATAATATTGACTGATCAGACAGTACAAAGAATAAAAATAACATTGGTCAGGCTGAAGGATGCACGAGAATGTTATTGACTGGTCAGACAGCAGGAGGGATAGGGATGATATTGACCGGTCAGACGTACGAAGAATAAAAATGATAGTGACTAGTCAGACAGTAGGAAGGAAAATAATGTCTGGTCCCACATGTCAGATAGTAAAAAGAATAGGAATGATATTGAATGGTCAGACTAAAGGGTGGAAGATGTTTATTTGACTGGACAGACGGTAGGAGTGACAAGGATGTTGGTCTGGTCAGAAAGTACGAAGAATAAGAAAGTTATTGACTGGTCAGACAATAGGAGGGATAGAGATGATATTGTCTGTTCAGAAAGAAAGATGAAAGAGCATTATATTGACTGGTCTGACAGTAGTTGAGATAAGTATGTTATTGACTGGTCAGATACTAGGAGGAAAGAATGTTATTGACTGGTTAGAGAGAAGGAATCTTCTTACCTTTGTACATTTCATGTGATTGCACCCATCATTCTTCTGAATTGGAGCCATACACTTCGGGCAAGGCTTGGAGTTGGTTACCAGCCATAGACAGTTAGCGGCAACCTCAGTTTCTGTATCAGTGCTTGCCACTTCATAAAAAATGTAAACAATTTAATCCAACAATTTTACTTGTGATTAGATTTTTCTTTATTGTCATTAATTGGACTAGGCCGGAGCATTGACAAGCACCCTCCACAAGGCCTTGAGTTAGGTGTATTATTTCCTTGGTTTCCACAATTTGAAGGTCCCCCAAAAAAATTGTTTACACTGTTTCTTCTTTGTGAAAGTGATCCTTTGATCGTTCCTGTTGACCAGGCCATCAGGGCCAAATTTCATGGCTCTGCTTACCGTAAGCAAAGAATCAGCACTTCCGGAAGAAGGGAATTCTGTGCTTACGTCAAGCGTATTTAACAGATTACAGGGATTTTTGGCTTGTGCAGGTGCATACTCCACGTTTACAGGCATTCTTTGCTTACACAGCTAGCACAGAAAATCGGCGCTTGCCTGCAAGTGGAGAATGCACAGAATTCGGTGGTAAGCAGAGCCATGAAATTTGGCCTTGTATATAGAACCTTGATTATGGTGTGGCCATGTTGAACTTTCTTTCATTCAAAATCAATGCAATCAAACCGAGCTTGATATGGACTAAAATAGATTGACCAATAATATGACAGCGCAATCTTGACAGCGCAATCATTGTCTCTAGAGAAAGACGGATGCCAACCATACCAGCCTAGGCCATGTTACATTTGGTGTTTAGGAAGAGGCAAGTTTGTTTCTTTGTATATTGTAAAGCGCTCCGTTCTTTGTGGGGCGCTATATAAATGCTTTCATTATTATTTATATTATTATTATTATCTTACATTCTTCAGGTTTGATCTCGGCAATCTTGTCCAGCCATTTCTTCCAATTCTCACAGCTACACGGCTCGTGGGCATCACCGCTGCAATCCCTGGGGTTCAAAACAAGACGAAGAGAGGGTCAATAAAGTCTCAACAAAAGTTAAAACATCTTCTAAAATAGTTTTTAAAAACTGCAAATGCACTAACAAGTTGAACTAAACTACAACAATTCTATTCAATTCAATTCTTTATATTCATCACGCCAGCATTCATTTCCAATTTTCACATAAAAACATGACAAGTCCCTTCCCATCACAACAGTACAATAAAAAGATTTTTTTTTAAACAAAAACAGAAGTTTAACCACTCCCCAGAAGAACCCCAAATCAACTGATGTTTAAAGGGAATGAATACATTGGTAACCACCCCTAAAAATAATGACATTTAAAAAGTGCAGCAACTCTCCATAGTATAAAATATTTTGAGAATCATTTCACTTTGAAGTAATGTGATAATGGAAAAAGATAAAAGTTTTAAGCCACAAAATTTGAATTTAAGCTGCTCCGGAAATTTTTGGCGACATCTCAAAAATGCTATTACCTTTTGAAATGAAATTTTCACAGGTTAGTTTTATTGTGTATACCTTCATTTATAAAGGATTGAAACAATTGAACGGTTACAAAGCCCCATCCTTCGACCACCTCCTTCCGGAGTGTTAACTCACCAACAGAAGATATGACCCTGACCACAGTCCACAGCGTGTGATATAGAGGGCGGGGATGAGGGGCTACTAGCCCCACTAGGTCTATTACTACTTGTTGTGGGAGACTCTACTTGAGGCATCTGCACTGCTCGACCGCAGCCTGCAACTGGGCACCACTTTAACTTTGGATTACTCTCCACAAATGCCTGTAAAATGAGAAATCGTTTCAGTCATTAGTCTTCTCCCTCTGACGTATCACTGTCAACATTTTTATACTGAAATAATAGTGCCGGGTCTCAACAATAGTATCACTTTTTGCTTTTTCCAGAGGCCTCAAATCCATCACCCAGTGATACTCATGGTGCTTCAACATGGAAGTACCAATGTCAAAATATAGTACGGGACTGCGGGAAACAACTGTGGCCTCTTACATAACGCTCTAACCTGTCACTCATTGACGCTCATGGTGTTTCTACATTCAGGGGTGAGAGTCATTGATGATAAACTAAAAATTCTCTGTACAAAAATGTAAACCATATAATTTGATTCGATTTTTGGTTTTTGATTTTGACCAAAATTGCACTTGAAGGGTTTCAAAAATGGCATTTAACATCGTTTTAATGTGAGGTCAGATACTTCCAATGACGTAATGTTTCAAATCTCGCTCAGAAAGAGTATCAAATATTTAACGCTAGTTTAACCTTACCAGAGACTTGCAATTTTGCCCCCCCCCTTCATAATGACTCTATCTATTTGCAAATGAGTGGCTCACTAATCTGAATTCGACCTTATGCCCCTCTTTAGTCAAATCATTCTTCATGAGACTGACTCATCAGCAGTTGCTTACAAAACATTCTTCATTTTCTGGGAAAAACTTAATGTGACAGTTGGATTAGGAAATGTAACAGGAAAGACATTTCTGGCTGCACATTTAAAACTAAAGACAAAATAAACCGGCAAGAGGAAATTAACTTAATGGAAATTCTTAATCCTGTGGGAAGTTACAGAAACATTTAACCCTCGCCAGCTGCATTTGAATATTGCAAAAGATCACATTTTCCTATTCTGAAAACCTTATTCTCAAATAACATACAGGGTTTACAGAAGGTAATGGTGAAAGACTTCTCTTGAAATATTATTCCATAAAATGCTTTACTTTTTGAGAAAACATAGAAACAATTATCAATTCTCCATATCAAGAATTAAGGATTTATTTTAAACACATGTCACGATTTTCAGTTATTTTCTCCCGACTCCGATGACCGATTGAGCCTTAATTTTCACAGGTTTGTTATTTTTTATATAAGTTGTGATACACGAAGTGTGGGCCTTTGGACAATACTGTTTACCGAAAGTGTCCAATGGCTTTAAGGGTTTGTGCGACACAAAACACAAAAGTCCACAGATTTACATTAAACTTGCATAATTTAAAGATAATGATGGCAGAATCCTCTTATAAAATATTACTTGCTGATGTACTGCAGATAAGTAATATTGAATAATGAATGACAATTTTAGTCTCAGTGGGACAAAAACTATTTTAGTATGTACAGCAAATTTGCGCGACTCTCCTGAAAACATTGCTCTGTGATTTTCAAGAAGCTAAAGCTTCTACTGGTAAATTATATTACACACATCTTCATTCACAATGAGTAGGGATTTTTGTCATGGCCATAACTGCTTCTTTTGGGGTCATGTAACATGGTTTTGTAATCCCCTTTACTTGTTCTATTATATTAACTCCATGATAGACAACAATAGAAAGCTTTCGTAGCAACAACAAATTCAACTACAAAGATCTGATGAAGTAGTTGTTGCTACGAAATCTCATGCAGTTTGTACGTAATCAGTTAGTCTTTAGGTGCTACTACCATCTTCCTTATAACTCTATGGATCATACTCACATTGATGTCGAACTGCAGGTACCGGCGAGCCATCTCGCAGGATACCAGTCTCTCTATAGCCTCAGCGGGTACCAGCCGGTCACAGTCATACGCTGGACACACTATATTGTGGGCATTTCCCTCCTTTATTTTACCACTCAAATATCTATATAAAAAAACATATACAATAATAATAATTAAGATATCAAGTCATTGAACCACAAGGGAAACTGACCAAGTATTTTATAAGTTTGGCTTCTAAAGATATTGACATAGAAGAAATACAGCCAACAAGATAGCTCAGTTCGTAGAGCGCTGAACACTTAATCCAGAGGTTGCAGGCTCAAATCCTTTTCCTGTAAATTTGACTTTGTTCAACCAAAAATAATGACTTAGACTACATCTGTTTCAAATGAAAAATAGGCTCTCGTAAATTCTAATAATGTATTATCAATATGTGGTGAAGTTCATAAAAAAGGCTGTCTGAGGTGCTAAATAAATGTTATCACAACCATTTAACTATTCTAATCCATTTGAAAAATGGATGGAAATATTTCACTTTTGCAACACAGAGCCATAAACTTTTATTTATGAGCTTACAATCCATTTTTATAACTTAGATATAATTTTAAGTAGTTACTGACAGATGGTATTTCTACTATAAATTCAAACATTCAAAAGAATTTTTTGTATTTATTGAATTTAGGTACCAGCAAAATTTGAGCTTGAATATTTTGACTTTTTTGTTTGTGAGATTATGTTTTGTTCTTTCAATTAGCCTTTGAGGTGAGTAATGCCATTCTGTGGAATTCAACAGAGCATTTATTTACATGTAGCTGCACAAAAGAAAACTGGCTTTATAGCAAAAATTCCTGAAAAGGAAAGACATTTCAGTGATTGTGAGAGTAGGCCACTTATGTGGCTATATAAGTTATCTCACAAGCACGAGTGGACTACGGAAAAATGTAGCGCTTCTGTGTCCCCTACCCTTCATATTTTCAAGCAAACTTGGCGCGTGACATAGAACACACAAGATGCAGGTAGTGATATTAGCCAATCAATATAAGTTTATATCACCACTCCATTCTGCAAATCTGATTGGAGGATCAGCGCGTATAGGAATGAGAAAACACATCAGGCAAAGTACTTCTTGTCTGAAATAAAATCTTTTGTTTCAAATTGTACCTATGAAAAAATCTAAAACTAATTTTATAAAATTTTAACAAGTACTTTTATTGTTCATGATATTTTTTTCATAGATATAACTCAAACAAAGATTTGATTTCAGAAAAAGGTTTGTTATCAGAGAACGATTTTATCCAGCAATTTTGCATAGCAAAATAATTAATGGAATTTATTTTGCACACTGAATGCCAATATTGAGTAGTAAATGATGATTTTTGAGTAGCAACTGATACATTTTGTGTAGCATTTTGCTCTGCTTTACAAGGGAAATCACTCACTGCATTTTCTTGTTCAAATCACAATAGACAGTCTATTGGTGTGAATAGGGCTACACACTCTACAGAGTTTGATATAATATGCCAAGTAGCAAATGGTGATTTGTGAGTAGCAACCATTACATTTAGTGTAGCATTTTGAACTGCTTTACAAAGGAAATCGTTCACTGCATTTTCTTGTTCAAATCACAATAGACAGTCTATTGGTGTGAATAGGGCTACATACATGTTCTCTCCTCAGTTTGATAATGCCAAGCCCCATGGTAGGTACGGTATGATGATTAGCTGTACAGAATTGAGTACATCTAAATCAAACAAACCCTAGGGTAGAAACTTAAATGATTTGAGATGATGAATTTTATGAGATATCTACATTACCTTTCCCAGCACTCTCTACAGAATTGATGATCACATGGAGTATCACTACTGATTTCCTCTACTGATACAGTAGATGTACATATATCACACTGAAAAACAAACATAGAAATAAGACGTTGATTGTCAATGTTCTTAAGATGGTCTGAATATCCGAGCAGGAAATTACTAATAATAACCTTTTGTCTTAGGCTTCTCCTTTTCCCAACAGATATCCTCCTTTTTAGTCTGCCTTACTCACCGATTATTAACCTTTTCTCCCTCTTCCCACCTTTGTTTTTGTATTTGTGTTTCCTACTTCTTGAGGTAAAACCAGCCCCTTCTCTCCAACCCTCTATTCATGTATTTGCCCTCGACTGCTTCTGTTACACTTTGTACCAGTTGATGTATGTTGTGTTGTGTTGTGTTGTCATTTTGCCTTTGAGAAACACTCAGTCAAAACGTCAGGCCATTAACCATTTTTTTAATTTCTTTTTTAAGAAAATTGTAATATCCTTAAAGGCAGTAGACACTATTGGTAATTACTCAAAATAATTATCATCATAAAACCTTTCTTGATTACGAGTAATGGAGAGAGGTTGATAGTAAAAAACATTGTGAGAAACAGCTCCCTCTGAAGTGACGTAGTTTTCCAGAAAGAAGTCATTTTTCACGAATTTGATTACGAGACCTCAAGTTTAGAACTTGAGGTCTCGAAATCAAGCATCTGAAAGCACACAACTTCGTGTGACAAGGGTGTTTTTTCTTTCATTATTATCTCGCAACTTCGACGACCGATTGAGCTCAAATTTTCACAGGTTTGTTATTTGATGCATATGTTGAGATACACCATCTGTGAAGACTAGTCTTTGACAATTACCAATAGTGTCCACTACATTTAAATGACAGTACATGGAACCAAATGAGGACACTTTTAATGGTGAGCTTCCTTGCATCATAGTATACAGTTTTATCTAATATTGACGGCCTGTGTGTTGTTTTCAATGGGCACATAAATAATAATAACAATGGAAACGCAACTTTTGCTTTAGTTGTTCTGTTCAAATACATTAGTTTGAATGCCTTGGTGAACTTTCCACACTAAGCGTTCTACTAAAAAAAGTACATACCACAATCTGCTCTTCTTGAGGTGTGATCTGTTTAGGTACTAGTGAAGTGAGTTTATGTTCCTCAGCGAAGCTGTCGAGGTTCTCTGGAGGTTTAACGCCACACTTCTCACAACATTCTGTTGGATTCTGAATCCAGGATTCTAATAATGCTTCCCTCGACCACTCTGCCAAATAAACAAGGGGAATATTCAATTAAAGGAACGTTACAGAATTGGTAAGAAACAAAAATCGTGAAGATCACAGATTTACATAAAACTTACACGGTCTAATGATGACGATATTAGAAAACATCCCTTGAAATATTTTTGTCTGAAATATCATATTTGATGAGAAATAAATAATCTAAATTCGCGTTTGGAGTTTATTGCTCAGTGAGCTTTTTATTCATTTTTGTTTTGGCATCGATGCAATGCAAAACTTGTAATCGGTTTTTCACTATTCTCTCGTGACCCAGATGGCCGATCGATCTCAAACTTCTACAGATTTGTCAGTTTATGTATGTGGTGGATAACATAAAGTGCTTACACTGCCAGCAACTGTTTTGCTAGCAAAACCAACTCTGCAATGTTCCTTTAAATAGATAAATCAAAATCTTTGAAAATTCTCAAACAATATGGTTGAAACAGTGCTGTGTATTAAGAGAGTTGCAGCATGGAGTGACTAGTTTTCTAGGTGTCGTAGATGCTGCCCACCATTTTAATAATAATAATAATAACCGTATTTATAACGCGCCTTTTGCTAAAGGATACAAAGCGCCAGGTATTATAACTGCAAGGAAAGGGACGAAGTTTGAGATATAAGACCTAATCTTTAGCACCATGTAATGGTTTACAAGGTACTGTGGCGCAATTTGCTGCCAATCTAGCCAGGAACACCGGGGCGAACCCCTTCTCTTTTCGATAAGTGCACTGGGTTCATTTTCCAGGCCTTTAACTTCTTTCATGAAGGGACACTGCAGTTTTCCTCTGGTCACTTCTATGAGGAAAATGTAAATTTGTATAAGGAACTTTGCAGACGGGCACCACAGAAAAAGCACAGGGCACAATAAACAATTGCAATTTCTGTTGGTACCGTGGGTTATTTTGAGGCCTGATTTTTGGTCCACATGCAGCACAACCAAATGGGCAGGTATCCTGTATTCGCCCATGCAATTTTTACACAAAATGTCTTTTACAGGAACACAGTGCCTTGGATCGGTCGAGTTGGTCTATAAAAACCGTTTGTAACCGTTTGTTAAAAAAATGCATGCAAGATGTTTTAAAAGTACACTACAATAATCCGCACAGATTTGCCTCGAAATTGCGTTGTTTTCCTTTTACTTTGCGAACTAACACGGTCGGCCATTTATGGGAGAATGGACAACCGTGTTAGTCGACGAGGTAAAAGGAAAACCGTGCAATTTCGAGGCATGTTTGTGTGGACCATTGTATTCTACTTTTACAACATCTTCCTACCCATATGCATTTTTTAACAAACAGTTACAAACGCTTTTTAAAGACCAACTCGACCAATCCAAGGCACTGTGTTCCTTTAATAACAATTTTCATTGTCAAATGTCATTCTAGAAACGTACCATAGTTTCTTAGTAGCGCTTCTGCTGTGAATAGAGGAACTCTCAGCATATCCGCTGTCTCTACGACCACCAGATCCTTAGCTTCTTGAAGCTCCTGTAACCTTAGACCAGAGTACGTCTAGGAAAACAAAAAAACGAAAAGAGTCTTTAAACAAGTGATATGTCATCATTCAAACATCATCTTAAGACTCATCGTTTCTTACTTTCATTTGAACCACAGTGATTTGCTAGCGGCCGGCACCTTTCAATGGTCCTCCAGACACTGTGCTCCATATAACTTTTCTGTTACTATTATTATTAAGTTCAAGGGCGAGAGTCATTGCTGGCAAAAAGGTTTGAAACCAGAATCCAGCGGCATTTTGAAATGATGTCAGTTTGACCTTTTACAATGTACCAGCTCCTCAAGTAACGTCAGATGTAAAGAAGACCACAACGAGAAATGCTGTCAAAGGAAGCAGCTACAAACTGCTGCTTTGTCGTGATCATCTGTCCTAACTGCCGTCATGACAGTGACTCCTAGCTAGGCCTTGCAAGTCACAGATGCAAGTGCCACTAACTACCCAAGCTAATCAGTGTCCCCCTTTTCATAACTCCATTGCCTTTCGAGAAGGATAGAGGCCTACTAGCCTCTCGAGTTACAGATTTTAAGAAGCTTCTTGGAACAGTTAGAGAAGTCAATCTAAGAGCAGGAAGTTAACAGCCATCTTTTTTCAACAGAAACAAAAAATTAAACTCTGAAACTTCAAACCTTTTTTAAATATTAATACAATATTCTCCTTGCAGAGAAACTTAATACTTTCCTAAAGTAAAAGTGAAGACCTTTCTTTCTTTGAGATGCTTGATGTTCCATCATCTTTCTATCAATATGAACTTACCTCTTCATATTGAATTGCACCAACTTCTTCAGAAGCCTCTTCTTCTTCTTTGTTCGGCTGAAAGGAAAGAATGATTCTTAACAACTAGACCAAGACAATCTTTCAAACAAAATACAATTTTGAGATATTCCTTAATTTCTCCAAAAGAAACGAGTGTTTAATCCTCCTACAGTATGACCATTTAACCTAATTCAAAGTGGTCCTTAAAGGCAGTGGACACTATTGGTAATTACTCAAAATAATTATTAGCATAAAACCTTTCTTGATGACGAGTAATGGGGAGAGGTTGATGGTATAAAACATTGTGACAAACGGCTACCTCTAAAGTGTCGAAGTTTTCGAGAAAGAAGTAATTTTCCACGAATTTGATTTTGAGACCTCAGATTTAGAACTTGAGGTCCCGAAATCAACCATCTAATCGCACACAACTTCGTGTGACAAGATTTTTTCTTTCTTTCATTATTATCTCGCAAGTTCGGTGACCGATTGAGCTCAAATTTTCACAGGTTTGTTATTTTATGCATATGTTGAGATACACCAACTGTGAAGGCTAGTCTTTGACAATTACCAATAGTGTCCACTGCCTTTAATGATATTGTGTGGTGAATGTATCCACATGTACACCACATAGTCAACCCTCCTACTGTCTGACAAGTAAACATCATGTATTGTGTTTTTTTAATTACTAACTATGCCAGCCTGCAATGTGGTACATTGTTTTGAATGTATCTACAGTCATCCGTTAACCCTCCAACTGTCTGACCAGACACTGTGATCCACATGATTTACACCATGTGGTGGATGCATCTACACAGTACTCAGTCAACCCTCCTACTATCTGATCATTCAATATTATCCACTGGTGTCTTGAATGATGAACTATGCCAGCCTGCAATATGATACAGTATAATCAATGCATCTATACAGGATCCCATAGTCTCATTCCCAGAAATATTGAAATAAAAACCATTTTTAAAATTGCATTGTTGAAAACTTCAGTTTAAAATTCCAACCAGGAAACTCACAGAGAAGACCATTTTGGATTCCAGCAGCTGAGCGATGTCAACATGCTGGTGCCTCTCCGCACAGTCGCATGGAGTATCTTTATCCATGTTCTCCACAAACATGGACGCTGCATGCTCAAGTAACATCTGTAAATAAAACAGAAACAATCAGTCATCTACACCTAATATCTAGCAAGTATGTAGCACTCTGATCTACAAGTACAACAAATATTTGATCCGAGGACCACATGGTTGGAAGGCAGGGGCACAGTGGAACTCTCTCCCAGCATTAATCAGACAATCACCCACCGTAGACATCCTAAAACATCAACTAAGTTCCAATAGTCTACTGTGCTGGATATCCACCAGATTGGAGTTTCCACAGTCGCATACAGATACAGATACAGAACAGAGAGAAAGTTGACTTCCTACCAGAACTATTATAACATGAACACGCGACACCCGTTTTTCTTGCCAGTGCTCTACCAACTGAGCTATCTAGCCCTAGTTTATTTACTATTAATTCTGGTGGTTAAGCTGTCTGATACCCCTTTAATAGAGAACAAATGTTGACTTTAAGTTGAGTCTAGTGATTGTCTTTCAATTCTGTCGAAATCAATACGACAAATGAGATAAATACAAACAGTTTACACGTAAAACTCTGTAGAAAGTTCTTTCTCATTAAGTTTTTTTGTGTTGTAGAATTTATTCTGGTCCAGTTCACATTTTGAGCTTGAAGCCCTGCAGTCATGTGGGAATTTACACAAAGTTCAAGCCATGACTAGACTACAGAGAGTACAAAACACAGATATGCGGGTATCTTTCAATCAATACGATCGGCCAAGCATGGTAAAACCACTCCAGTGTGACCTTGTGAAGTGATGTCATAACACATCCATAATATCATATCAACTTTCAGGATATTGAATACGCACACACTTGGCCAGAGACACAAAAAAACAAATATTTATCGTACACTTTCAATAATTTATTGTGAAGCTGCCAACCTGGTCTATCTTGGGGACAGACTTTCATGTTGTTTTTAGTCAAATTTGAATCATTTCATAATAGGACTTCCTTAGCAAACTCCTTAGCAACAAAGTACTGAGAAAACCTGCCTAATACACATCAGTGTACAATGGTGTATGGGCAAAAAACAAATTAAAACTTACTGTTCGGTGGCCTATATATGGCCCCGGCATGCGCGCAGGCGGCCATTTTCTTAGCTGAACAAACAGGCATTGCTTAGCATGTGTTTGTGCGGCCATTTTGTAAGTTGACAAAACAGCATCGCGTCAGCGTTTAATAAACACAAACTCCAACGTGTACTTCGTATTCAACTCGCGTACATAATGACGCGTGTATCTCGTTGCAGTCCCGTTGCGTTTGTGCAAGAAGCATCATCAGTGCGCCCTCTAGTTCTTATATATAACTCTATGACTAAAACGAAACTAGACTAACTTCTGGTACTAGAGACAGGTTACCAGTCTCAAATAAACACCTTCTATCATTTAATGGGACAGGTAACCAGACCCCTAACAAGTGTGATTTACTTCTACTATAGGCAGGTATTCTGTACTATACTAGACAGGTAACCAGATGATAAAACAAACATTTACCTCTACTATAGACAGGTAACCAGACTGTGCTGAATAGTGCAAGGCTGTATTCCCATCCTGCGTAGAAAAACAGAACAAATATGAGTTTCAATGGATTTGTTGAAATCTGTCATCAAATTTATGTCAGGGCTCAATGCATGTAGTATCAAGAAGAAATTATAAAAAAATAAGAAAAATACACATAAAGGGGCTGAGTCATCATGATCAAAGCAGGCCTGTGGATGACATAGAATGATAGACTCTCATTCAATTACTAAAGGCGTGTCCTCCCTCCGTATTAATCTATGGAGAGTGCGCAGACGTATTAACTGGATGAGAGTTCATAGATCAATGTATCACCACAGTCTGCTTTGACTACTAGGTCCAATGAAAAGAGAAATCCCCTCAGTTTTGATGTGGGAGGAATACGCAAGAGATTTATTCCAGCGAAAACCCACACAGTCAGGTAGGGACTGAAAACCCATTCCACATAGTGCCCTGATTGGAACCAAAGTCGTAGAGGTGAAAGGCAAGGAAAGATACCACTACGACAACCCTACCACATGGTGTTATCACAAACCAAATAATAACAATAATAAACCATTATTATATAGCGCATATCACCGTGAGGTCCCTAAGGCAAGCGCTGTGCAGGAAAAATCAACAATTGTACAAAGTAAACATATGTTTTCAATGATTTTGAATTGTTCTGATGTCTCAGCCTATTTAACAACTTCTGGAAGACTGTTTCATAACTGAACTGCTGCATATTGGAAAGAGCAGGAACCATACAAATTGGTTTTGATAACTAGGGGAGCCAGAAGGGATTTATGCGAAGATTGCAGACTTCTAGCGAATAAACAAAGTTACCTCGTCTTCTGCATCGATGTGAATCTGCTCTCGTTCCCCCGGACCCAACGCGATACCTTTCCATCCGAGAACGATTCTTGCGCACTCGAGTCGTTTCTTCTCCGGCGGTTGTGAATAGTAGTATTGTGAATAGCTGTAGGTTGAGGAAGGTGCTCGGATCTGTTCCGCCATGCATATACAGTGCAGGGCAGTCTGGTTGCCACCGTTGCGTTTGTTGGGGTTCGCATTGTGCCTCTGTATAAAAATCCTGCAATGAAATGAAGCAGTTAGTAACAATGAGTTTAGGAAAGATGATCACTTTATTAAGCAATTTAGATTTATTCACAGTTAAAGGTATGGTCATAGATTGGTTTTTGTCAAAGTAATGATGCTGATACACATATTTAAGACAAAATTATCAAGGAAAATTCACAAGAAAGGATTTCAGCTGAATACAGTGTCAACTTGTTGAGAAAACAGCAAACAACTGCCACTGTGTTCTTTATCAAGAAACCATCCATGTTAATGTGTGGTGACATCCAACTGCATCTCTGGCCACAGCATTCACAACAGAGCACCAACTCATAGAAATCTAAGAAAGAATTCATGCATGCATCGTTTTTCAGATTAAATGCTTTAGGTGAAAAATTATCCAAACCATAGTATAGTATACCATCAACACCCGCAATGCTTCTTACCAAGTAAGTTTTTTTGATGGCCATTCAATTTTTTTAGTATAATCTATGACCCTATATGTGCCTTTAAAAATCAATCTTAGCTCTTGGCGAAACCAGCCCCTAAGTTTCCTGAACGATTTGTGTGGCTTGAATTTTGTAATTGAAGACAATTCTGAACATATCAAGTCATGCTAACCATTTAGGAAACCGGATTCTGACACTTGATGATAAATGTAACTAGAGTGACTATAAAATTGCTAATTGGGTAACTCAATACATAGGACTCTTTGGGTTTGGACGATATTGACTATGCATGACACTACACATTCATTAGCCAAGAATTAGTTGTTGTAAAAAGGTGTTGTAAATTGGTTTGTATAACATACGCAGGGCTAAAAAAAATTGACTATAGACCTGAGGCCAATACTCTTAGCATTAGGCCAGTAAAATAACGAACAGACAAGCCTGGTGGTCTTTGTGTTTTTGAGAAGATTTGACAATGAATCTGATATATAAAATCTTCAATTCTGTGATGCATTAAAGTAACATGACAAGTGAGGTAAATATTTTCTTAGTACTTGCGTAACTCATTTTGACTCTGGCGCTTTTCACATCCCAAAGCGCTTCACATTATTACCCCTGGTCACTGGGCCTTAATTCACTCCTTAAACCATCTCAGCTCCCTGGTAGGGAGTATGCAGCCTGTGCAACATTAATATGCGATACTCGGCTAAATCAATCACAAGAACCATCTCTGCCCTCACAGGTACCCATTTACCCCTGGGTGGAGAGAAGCAATTATAGTTAAGTGTCTTGCTCAGGGACACAAGTGTCACGACCGGGATTCGAACCCACACTCTGCTGAACAGAAGCATCAGAGCTTGAGTTCGGTGCTCTTATCCGCTCGGCCACGACACCCCCCCAAAAAAGCTGGTCCAGTAAAAATGTTGAGCTATAAACAATAAATAAGCCCGGCAGTCTTGTGGATTTCCTCCCAAATTCAAGCTCTGGTATGGGTCCGGCAAAACATCTGGGAAGTTTTTTTTCTAAGAATTGCAGCGGCCAAGAGCAAGTTCGGGCGGGTGACTAGAGTGGACTAGACTTAACCATAGTTGATCTACATGTAGCTGTCCCTCAAATGCTGCCTGCAGAACAAAAGAAATTTGTTTACACTCTATTAAAAGTGTGTGTAAATGGTGCATTTAAGCATTCCCTGCAGTCCTATCTGGTCAACTTAACCACATGCAAAGTGTCAGGTGCATGTCTGCCATACATCTGGGCATGCTGTGTGGTAATGGCAGTCCAAACAAAGCCCATAGGGGGACAATACGACGGTGATCTAAGGGCCTTGTCACACCAGGCAATTTACAGGCAACCAGTTCCAGGAAATCTCAAAGAAAGGCATTCACATTTTAATGTTCAAATATTTTTCTTGGGGACTGTAGGGCATCATTTGAAAAATTAAACAAAGCACTACCAAAGTGGTCCTATAGCATTCACTGCAGTTGGTTGCCTCCAAGTTGCCAGAAAAAAATACCTCGTGTGACAAGGCCATACACATCTACATTTTCCAGGATCTATTTCTGCCATTTAGACCCACCTGACTAGCCGATGCATTCCATATCTACTTGCATAATGAAGCGGTGTGTTGTGATCGTAATTCTCCCCGTAGGAGGAGTTTGGATCAAACGCTTTCTGGAACTCCACACTCCCGTGGTACAGCTCCTCCGCGACTTTCTCGTCCCCGACTTGTAGCGCTTTGCGGAACTTGGAGGATGTGCTACCCATGATGCCTACCGAGGAAGCACCCTGTAGGCCTCAATTTGATCAGTCTACTCGAATCCGAGATGTTGTGTTCACTTTGGGTACAATCTGCACAGAGGAGATAATCAATTCAAAACTCAAAGTTAAACCTTCAGACATCAATGATCGCAAAATCAAGCTCTTAAAATGTGACCTGTTATCAACAAAATGAGCATAAACTTATTACTTTGAAAAATGTAGATGATATCCTTTCTGAATTCAGTAAGAAATAAGCTTTCCAACACTATCCAACACTTGAGGTTGCAATACATGAAATATCACGAAAAATAAAACCTGAAGAAATTTCTCATTTTAATAAGTTTATGTGTTATTACCTTTACTTTGTTGTCTCCTGCTTATAGCATATTATGACCTGAGGCTCATTTTGTGATAACAAGAGCCAATTCCACAAAGCACTAAGATTTATCTTAAGATGAATTGTCAATATCACCATAGTGATTTCTATTGTGACATCATCACACTTAAAATTGAGTTGCAGTTAGGATCAACCTTATCTCTATGTAAAATCGAACAAAGGTCTCATATTGAACTGTTCCAACTCAAATCCAAATAAAAAATTCATCCGGTTTGTTGTCAGGTATGAATCACTTTATCAGAATATTGTTTACATGTTCAGAAAGTTTTAAAATGTCACTGCAATTAAATATCAGGATAGGCTAATTGTAATTCATTCCATTCACTTTACATGGACAGTGTACATGTAGCATGTAATATTATTTCATATCTCTCAGAAAACCTGCAAAGCTTTATTTTCTAAAAAGAAACATGCCCCATGTTCTAAAGCTCATGGTTCATTCCAACAACTCTGGAGACTTTGGCAGATTTAAAACAAATATTTCTTGTACACCCTAAACAAAATCTAAGAAACAAATAGATCTCACAGTTTTAAACCACACATTACCGGGAACGCCTGCAAAGACAAAGCCGTTCAAAAAAACAGAATGATTTCAGTTTGTAAAAAGCAGCAAGGAGAAAATTACAACCAATTAATTACAAAGCGTTCTGAGGTAACATGTACATTAGGTAGGGCCTATTGCTGTAACCAATGTGTGTCTGCCATTTAATCACTTGAAACCCATTATCTCCCTTTGCTCTGTTCGTCGTTTAAGGGTTGTAGCCAAGCCAACCATAATTTTCTCCCCCAACCTGTGGACCACCTGCGTTTTGAATTATGATTTATGGCTGCGATGGGTGTGGGAGAAAAAAAGCCAAATGTATTTATGATGTGTGGGTTCAAACAACGGCAAGTACACGTACAACCCATATACAACGATGTGATACTCAGTACTTTCCCCGAGCTCTGTGAAAAAAAAATCAATGCATATTACTCGGGTGGGATTCGAACCCACAACCTTTGTACAGGTAATGTAATTAACGCTGGATCGCAGAACCGAGACCAGTACTTTTAGCATTAGGCCAGTAAAAGCATGACTGGACAAGACAGGCGGTCTTGTGTATTTCACATGACTAATTTTAATAATTAAAATTCATATTGTGTTCCTTCCATACAAATTGATCAAAAGCGCACAAGTTAAAATGCACAGTATGGAAGAAACAAATTTAGCAAAAAGACTGATCACTAGGCCAGTGCCCAAACCACAGTGTGGGGATCTTTATTCCTTCCAACGGAGAACTAATAGCTACGTAGCCCTGCTGGCATCGGTAATAAATTGATCTTTTCAGGAGACAGGCACCTCTAACCCTACCTATGTAAAGAATCTAAACTAACTGGCAAGGCAACCATAGAAGAAAAACACAAAAGAACAAAACCATAAAACCCACGAAAATGCCGCATTAAAAAGATGGGTATTACTAATACATTGTAATTATATTATTACCTCATTGTGTAGCATCTCTGTGGAAAATGTTGACAATGAATCTGATATATATTTCAATTCTGTTGAGTATCGAAGTAGCATGACAATTCAGATGGTTCTTCTTTCATAGTGCTTGTTCAACTCTTTTTAAAGACGCTGGACATTATTGGTAAATGTCAAAGATTAGTCTTCACAGTTGGTGTATCTCAACATATGCATAAAATAACAAACCTGTGAAAATTTGAGCTCAATCAGTCATCAAAGTTGCGAGATATTAATGAAAGAAAAAAAACACCCTTGTCACACCATGGTCACACGAAGTTCAGTGCTTTCAATGCTTGATTTCGAGACCTCTAATTCTAAATCTGAGGTCTCGAAATCAAAGTCGTAGAAAATTACTTCTTTCTTGAAAACTACGTCACTTCAGAGGGAGCTATTTCTCACAATGTTTTATACTATCAACCTCTCCCCATTACTCGTAATCAAGAAAGGTTTTATGCTAATAATTATTTTGAGTAATTACCAATAGTGTCCACAGCATTTAAATCTGGTCAATTGTAAAACAAGCCCTCTAGTTTGGGCCCGGACACACACTGCTCACTCATCGTTCTATGTGTACCATGGTCCATTTTCATAGAACTGCTTAAAAGCACAAATATTTTGCTTACAATATTTGTGCTTTCAAAAATTAGAAGGATACCAGTCAGAAATGGTGCATGTGACATGGTACTTTGGCTGGTAACCTTATTCTGTTTGTGTTTAGAGCAGCACTATGCAATTGGGCCCAGTTGGCAAATGACAAGCTATAAAGAATGCGCATGTGTACATAAAAATCAGAGTGTTGAGTTTCAAATGTTGCTTGCAGTTGTCAAAACAATTTCTTGCTGTTTTAAACTTAAGTACTTTCACACATTGTCACACAACATACACTACATGTACATGGTGAACATGTGTTCTTCTCCATCAAGGGAATACTGTCATTGTTAAAGCAAAGTTTGTAGATTTTTATTTTTTTTTTCAATCAGCAAAGATAAAAATAACTTCATTTAAAAGCTCCCTAAAAGCTACCTGCAAATGTACCTGTACTATAAAATGAACATTATCCAAAGGTACATTGGTCCCCTTAAAGGCAGTGCACACTATTGGTAATTACTCAAAATAATTTTTAGCATAAAAACCCACTTGGTAACGAGTAATGGGGAAAGGTTGGTAGTATAAAACATTGTGAGAAACAGCTCCCTCCAGGGGTCGAAATTAAGTGTATTTCCATGGTAGTCAGCAGGGCTAGTGACCAATAATTTTTAGTAGTCCTGATTAGATTTTGGTAGCCCGAAAGACACATTATGTCTCGCGTCACGGCTCAAACTTTACAATACACCAATAACATAGTTCTTTATTGTTTGTGATGATGATTTTTGCATTATTTTTCCACTAGCCCGTCGGGCTATCAAACTGGAAAAATCAGTAGCCCGGCTGTAAATGTGGTAGTCCCGGGCTAGCGGGCTAGTGGCAATTTCGACCCCTGTCCCTCTGAAGTGGAGTAGTTTTCGAGAAAGAAATAATTTTCTACGAATATGATTTCGAGACCACAGATTTAGAATTTGAGGTCTCGAAGTCAAGCATCTGAAAGCACACAACTTCGTGTGACAAGGGTGTTTTTTCTTTCATTATTATCTCACAACTTCGATGACCGATTGAGCTCAAATTTTCACAGGTTTGTTATTTTATGCATATATTGAGATACAGCAAGTGAGAAGGCTGGTCTTTGACAATTACCAATAGTGTCCAGTGTCTTTCAATTGTACCAGTTGGGAAAAGTGTGTTCATGGTTTTTGTTAAGACATGACCCCATAAAAACAAGCAAATTAACCCTGTGTGACTAACAACTGCCAATTTTATCAGACCGATCCAACAATAAGACAAGATAGACAGAGTAAGAAAACATGAACTCATCTTCCCACACGTTAAAAAGGTATTTATTAAAGGGAATAACAGTGTTCCGTTAACAGCGCCCAGCCACCTACCCGGTCATTACCACGCAGTGAAGACCGGGTCCTCGCACTGTTATTCCCTAACTCACTACTAACCTATGTTTCATATAAGGCATGATTAATTCACCATGGAAGGGCAAGGTTGTTTTTTCTTAATAAAGGGGCACCGCTGGGGAAAAATTAAAAATTGTACTGGGAACATTTTCAACAGGCATCAAGACAATGACCAAGGACATGCAGTGCAATATCATTTCTTTGATAATGTGCTCGTTTATTTTCCTTTCTAAAGATACAGATAAAATAAAGATTTACAGGAAAGTGTCTTCATCATCATCAATGAAGGCCTGTTACCCAGTTCTAGCATGTGTACGTGCACTCTCCTTAGATGATACTTAGAATGAAGGGCACATGCATTAATAATAATAATAGCGACTTTTTATATAGCGCTCGAATCCATCACACAGTGATGCTCGTGGCACTTCAATATTCAGTACTTTTCCTTCAAGATATGTTGGTTGAGCTAAGTTTTTTGAAGTGTATGAAACCTTTTCCATAATCTTCTGAAAAAGCAACAGAGAAGCTTGGCTTCTAAGCCAGCTTCTAAGGCGAGTGAAACAGAATCCTCATGCCCATGTATAGCAAAACATTCATGAATCATCAACTCATGGCGTCCAAGTTGAGACATGAATAGCAAGAATCATGCTTCATTATCCAGTAATTTCCCTGTAAGGTATGACACCTTTTTCATATTTTGACAAGAGAATCATCTGAAATAGCAACAGAGAAGCTTAGCTCCCTAAACCGAGCGAAACAAAATCCTCGTGCCAATGTACAGCAAACATTCATGAATCATCAACTCATGGTGTCCAAGTTGAGAAATGAATAGAAAGAATTTTGCTTAAATATCCAGTGTTTTTCCTGCAGGGTATGAGATCTTTTTTCATATTTTGACAAGAGAATCTTCTCAAATAGCAACAGAGAAGCCTAGCTTCTAAAACGAGTGAAACAGAATCATTGTCGTGCCCACGCACAGCAAACATTTATGAATCATCAACTCATGGTTTCCAAGTTGAGATACTATCAAAAAGATTCATGTTGAAACCCTCCCCCCCCCCCCAACTCGGAAAAACTACCTGCAGTTCACATCCTCAGCACTCAGCATGACTAATACCCAGAGTTAATAGAAAACCTTTGCACAAAACCAACCGGTTCCAAGAAGTGAGAAATTGATTGAGATCGTGACCCGTGTTTATTTGTACTGTGTGTTCTACATCTTGAGGCCAGATGTGATTAATATTACAATCTGCTGTGATGGATTGTTTGAAGGTACTAATGTACATGTAGGGTCATAGATTGATTTGAAAGTTTCAGATGTGTACAGAGTCTACTTGCTAAGAAAATGTGTGAAAAAAAAAAAAAAAAAAAAAATGTGACAGTGTTTCACACCAACGTCAAGGCCATCCACGAGGTGACAGCGGGACCGACTCTGCTCTGGCCGCAACATTAGCGACTGGACACCAACCCTCAGAAATCCTTTCTATAAAAAACAGTTCATACTATAAATTTGTACAAAGCATCCATTTTAAAACGTTAACCCTGATATCGAACCCAAGTAAAGCAGCGGTTAAGTTTCTCTAGTACTTCAGTTGTATTTTTAGATTAGAAAACATTCAAACCACCAAACTCTCTTCCGTCCAGGGTACAAAGATCAAAGAGAGTCATAACATGAAAATATTGACATAGAATTAGTATCAGTTTCTATACAGCTTTTTTTCATTTGATTAAAGTATTAATGCCCAGACTACAGACAGTAAACACCGACCGTTGGAAATAATATGTGTCTGCATGCATTAAAGTGGTCATGAAAATTTCTGTATTCATGCATACTGATCAATGCTAACAACATTCCTCAAAAAGCCAATTAAAATCTACACCAAAACATTTCAATCAAAATGAACTGTTCCAGTTTGGTTGCACCAGGAGCTACTCGGCCATGACCTGTGTTGCCCTGGTCTTGGCCTTGGTGTCCTTTCAAAAGTGAAGACATGCTGTGACAAGACTGAATCACAACACTTGCCCCAAATCACCCGAGTTGGAGGAAACACAACACTTGCCCCAAATCACCCTACTTGGAGGAAACACAACACTTGACCCAAATCACCCTAGTTGGAGGAAACACAACACTTGCCCCAAATCACCCTGGTTGGAGGAAACACAACACTTGCCCCAAATCACCCTAGTTGGAGGAAACACACCACTTGCCCCAAATCACCCGAGTTGGAGGAAACACAACACTTGCCCCAAATCACCCTAGTTGGAGGAAACACAACACTTTCCCCAAATCACCCTACTTGGAGGAAACACAACACTTGCCCCAAATCACCCTACTTGGAGGAAACACAACACTTGACCCAAATCACCCTAGTTGGAGGAAACACAACACTTGCCCCAAATCACCCTGGTTGGAGGAAACACAACACTTGCCCCAAATCACCCTAGTTGGAGGAAACACACCACTTGCCCCAAATCACCCGAGTTGGAGGAAACACAACACTTGCCCCAAATCACCCTAGTTGGAGGAAACACAACACTTTCCCCAAATCACCCTACTTGGAGGAAACACAACACTTGCCCCAAATCACCCTAGTTGGAGGAAACACAACACTTGCCCCAAATCACCCTAGTTGGAGGAAACACAACACTTGCCCCAAATCACCCTACTTGGAGGAAACACAACACTTGCCCCAAATCACCCGAGTTGGAGGAAACACAACACTTGCCCCAAATCACCCGAGTTGGAGGAAACACAACACTTGCCCCAAATCACCCTACTTGGAGGAAACACAACACTTGCCCCAAATCACCCGAGTTGGAGGAAACACAACACTTGCCCCAAATCACCCTAGTTGGAGGAAACACAACACTTGCCCCAAATCACCCTAGTTGGAGGAAACACAACACTTGCCCCAAATCACCCTACTTGGAGGAAACACAACACTTGCCCCAAATCACCCTACTTGGAGGAAACACAACACTTGCCCCAAATCACCCTACTTGGAGGAAACACAACACTTGTCCCAAAACACTCTACTTGGAGGAAACACAACACTTGCCCCAAATCACCCTAGTTGGAGGAAACACAACACTTGCCCCAAATCACCCTACTTGGAGGACACTTGTAGTCAACTGTTCTGCAGCAGGATGATAATGATGCCTCATCAAAAGATTTCCATGAGACTTTAAGGTTTACCAATGGCAGTGCCCTGAACAAAATGAAAATGGCCGTTGCCCTCCCAAAGATAAAAATCCAGTCATGTTGTACAACTGAAACCTAGAGGTGCTATGAGTATGACTAATAAATTTAGGAAATTAACATCTTTCCATCAAAGTATCCTCTTTATAGCAGACACTAGTAGGAAAAAGAAAGAATATAAACCTCTTGTATTGTACATGTAGGTCTCCATCGGTGAGGTCAAACAATACAAATGTGAGCCATTGATTGGCAACGAGGGCGGTGTTTTGAGTTTATGACATCTCGCAAGCATGTGACACGCACCAACGAGGGCGGTGTTTTGAGTTTATGACATCTCGCAAGCATGTGACACGCACCAACGAGGGTAGTATTTTGAGTTGGTGACATCATGCATGCATGTGACTCACTCCAGCAAAACAAAAATATGACAAGGGTGAAGTTTTAGTATATTGTGAAAATTATAGAGCTCCCAAAATTTTTTACATTTTTTACAATTTCTATTATAATGATTTTGAGAAAAGCTCCATGTCAGTAACATGAACATCTCAAATTAATCCCTGTAACAATTTTTGAGCTATTCGTGTTGTAAAATATTGAAAAGTACATGTACCCTCACCACTGCTTACTAGTCTGTATCTTAGTCTGCATTTGACTTGCATGGTTGTAAAATGTCTACACAAACGGCTAAATAAGATACTGGTATAGTCATTGTCAATGTGTGTCCAATTAACAACTAAAAGCACGTCGGTTTCAAAGGATACAAAACAATTCCTATAATACATCAAGGATTAACAAATGCAGATGATGTGACCGAACTTTACAGCTTGAGTATGTTTATTAGACTTGCGTAGTTCATGGCCAATCATTTTATGTGATGGCATAAACAGAATAGAATTTATTCACGGTGTCTTTCCAATTATATGCTGGATAATTGGAAAGAGGATTGGGATCAGAAGTAGCAATATTATTACAATTTTACATACAGTTGATTACACATAAATTACTGATGCATGTACCTTAGAAATAAATGTATTAAATTATTGTACATTTATTAAACACTTTGCATGTTTTGGATAAGTGGATTGCTCATTAATAATTCATGTATGCAAATCGGTGAGAAATTACTGCATACAAAACACTTTGCATACTTTTTAGACAATTTGGATTGCTTATTTATAATTCATGTACATGCAAGTATAGTGAGAAATGACTGCATTCTTAAAACACTTTGCATACATGTACTTCAGACATTTTGGATACTATACAATGCAAAATATGACTGCATTAACACCTTGTGAATTTGACAATTTTTGGTTGCTCATAAAATAATTCATGTTTGCAAATTATGACTGCAAAAGTAGGCCCCCTAACGCTTCACATTTAGAGATTTTGAATAGCTCATTTATAGTCCATAAAAATACAGCTAAACGATAAGCAGGTCATGCACGTGTTATTAACATTGATATGTATACAGTTGACATTGATTGATCAATAAGCATGAGTCATGAATGCGACTAATGTACTAATCTCTGCATCTTGTATGATAGCCTGCATTCAATCTCATAATAATACCAAAAACCCTACAGGTAAAGAGGTCAGTTTGGCTAAGCATGAAGCCTCAATCCTACCCTATCCACTTCTCTTGATGTCAATCTACACCAAACAAGCAATGAGTAGGAATCCTCAGTAGGATTTAAAACTTTGCATGGTGGAAATAAGATAGGCCTTATAGTAGGTTTGCGGTAACACCATGTAATGCTAATCTCTAAATGAGTTGGGGTGGTTCTGAAAAAGAATCGTTTGTTTTGACAAGTACTTTAATGTATGCTCTGAAGTTGCAACTCGACATTTCGATCAGTATGCTCTAATAGTCTTCATCAGAGCATACTGATCAAAACATCGAGTTGAAACCTACGGTGAACCACCCCAACTAATTAAGAGGTTATCATTACATGGTGTTACCGTAAACCTTACTAGGATCCTTAGATTTAAATGCGAGAGGAAAACCTTAACGGGGGAAAACCCATGCAATCAGGTAGGGACTAAGGGTTCTCCACACGGTTTTGTCCGGGCACTGAGCCCGGACAAAATTCTCAAAATACCAAATGCGCCCGGACAAAAAATGTAGTGCCCAGACAAAATCGTTGTGCGCCCGGGCAAAAAATTTCGAAAAATACTTCACGACGAACACAAACTACCCTTTTAATGCGCTAGTAGATCGTTCTTTTTGTATTAGTGTGCAGCGACTGGTACAAAGAAGTCAGCTATTTCGCAACAACATTTCGCAGGCATTTTTCTCTGTGTCGCAGGGCATCCTGACTACAGGGGAATTCTGCGTGGCTGATGCAGAGAAATAACCACAGTCTCAGACTTGAAATCAAGTCTAAGTGGTATAAGGAGACCGATCAGAGATCAAAAAATACCCGGACGCAAATCTGAAACTCACATTTTTTTCGAGCGATCGTGCACAAAGTGGATTTTTAGTTCAGGATCAGTGGTTTGTTCGTGCTGAAATGATTTGCACAAAAATGTTTGCAGAATCAGTCGATCTTGCAGGAATAGTTAATGCAATTGCCGATCATGCAGGAATGATTTGTGCAATCGGCTTAGCTATTGTGCATGAATAGTTTGCGTAATTTGCCGATAGTGCAGGAATAGTGTGCGCAGTATGCAGATAGTGCATGAATTATTTGCGCAATTTTAAACCTGTGGATAACCCTAGGACTGAAAACCCAATCCCCACGCAAGGCTCGGGATTGAGGTGGGATTCGAACTGGGGTCCACAGAGGTTAAAGGCAGAGAAAGAAACATTGAGCCAACCTTATCCCCTGACACCAAGTTACTGATCGTGTACTTAATAATTCCAAACATAATGTAACTTCAAATACCTGTACAAATTATTGGGTGCTTTGAGGTGCCCATTAGGTATGGAAAGGGCTACAAGAACGGCATATTACAAATCATCATTCATAAATACCCCAGACAGTTTCTCTACTCCCATTGGTGGAGATCGTGTCACGTTTAAACGGTTGATAATGACCAGTGTTTATAACCGGCTGGCTTCTGCGTGTCAGGCGCGCAAGATTATCACGCAGAACGCAATTCATAGCTATTAGTAACAGCGCGCAATCTACTTCTAAGCGCGCGCACATAATCTATTTCTAAGCACGCGCGCACCCACGCGCAACAGACGCTTCACAAAGTTTTTGAAAACAATATTTCAAACCTCAAATTTTCAACTGTAAACGTTTTTTAACAAAGGGGCATTTATGAATGGGAATAAAAGAGTAGCGACTCAGTCTTAAACGCCCGTTTAAAACCTTGCAGGGTGGTTGCCGTACGCTAAAAGCCCTCCCCTTCGGTTCGGGCCTTTATCACACGACAATTCGACCCTGCCGGCTTTAAGCGGCCATGTAAAAACTCGTCGCTACCCTTTTATTCCCCTATTTAAACAGTAAATTCTCAAACTATGAAAAATGCGAATGCAAACATTACATGAGCTAGCTGCGCATTCTTTATAGTATGCAGTTATGGTATCGTCAACTGAGTGGATACAGCAGAACAAAGGAACAAGAAGGGCACAAAGCTGTCCTGACAGTGTAAGCCTTTGTATCATGGTGCCCAGATATTTCTTTTGTCTGAGTACACAAATGTAGTCAGTAGGGAAATGCATTAAATTAAAGGGAGGAAAAAAACTCCTTAAAATAACATTGATGGGAATACATAATCTTTTACATACATTGTACATGTACTGTATGGTATATTTCATAATTTAGAATTACGACTAGACTTGCACGATAATAAGATAGTTAGAGAATTACAAAATTTCATATTTCAAATAATACTGAAACTATAATTCCTCTAGACATGTGGACAAGTCGGTGTTAAATGTTTGTCGCAGTGATAGCATTTACATGTATACTGGATGGGGGGCTGCACAAAACTTCTGCGGAAATGCTTCAATGCTTCTTGTTGTTTTTGCTGATTATCTAAAGATTTTAATGTTTCTCTGTATTAGCGCCATGGAGCATTGTTTTCGATGGATATGGCGCTATATAAATTTTTACTATTATTATTATTATTATTATTATTCAATGTACACTGGAGTCAAGGAACATGTGACAAATACAGAAGTGTATGGCAATGAACCCAAACTATCGACTAAAATACAGCATCATCTAAGACTAGCAGGGCACTTATTATATACAGAAACATCAAAGAACCTGTCTCTCAGCTTATCACTGGTCACCGAAACATGGAAGGAGGTAAATGGGAAGACAGAAGTTTAGCTATTTTTATACAGATTTAGTTGCTAGGGGCATCAGGGTACTTCAATGAGGGATAGACAAGAATGGGCAAATCTCAACACGATTCCGACCTCGGGAGCATAATGGCCGACTCTCACGCCACTTCCAGGAACTATAAACAGTTACTTATCACATTGGTCTATCCCTGCTGGCATCGGTAACGTTTTGATCTTTTCAGGAGACAGATGCCTCCAACCAAGTACATGTAAAGTGAACTGAAAAGACAACCACAGAAGAAAAACAAACAAAAGACACAAAAGAACAATACCATATATCAGAAACTATTACAAAACCAGACGATGGATACATACGTACAATGTTTAGTAGGCCTACTCATTTTTGTACTTGAAGGCCTACACGGAAGTGGAAACCTGACCCTGATTTCCAGGAATAAGTTGAGTAGAAAATCCCAACATAATGAGGTATGTAACTATGAGTCAATGATAAAGGCAGGTATAAGGTTTGGGGAATTTTAATCACTGTGATCATTGAGATTGTCATCAAAAGATAAACACAAATAATCATAATGGAATTGGACCGCTCTAAAGTACAACAAAAATAGGAATTGTAATACATGTACATCAACAAAAATTACATTCCAATCTAGAGTCCTCCAGAAGAATTTGTCTGTCTGAAACTGTCTCAAAGTTGAGAAACTAGCATTTGACAGGAAACACAATAAAGTTAACTGAGATTTCGGGTTGAAAAAGACAAATTTACTGGAGCGGGATTTGAGCCAAAGACCTCCGAACTAACATTTTTTTCTTTGTACATGTATCTAGCCCTATGTTGGCAGTCTCCCTATTTTGTCAATATCGCTGTTCGGGGCGCCAATGAGAAACCATAACAACGATGTTGCTAGGGATCACACCCAAGTTTACGATAAAACCTGGGAACTAAAGCTCCCCCTTGCCCTTGGGCATTAAGTCACAATTTCAATGTCAGCCGTTGAATCCAATTGTGTTAAAAGCCACCAAGAAACCACATTATGAAGAATCTCATCGCAGAATGTTTGTTTTAAAAAAAAAGAAAATGCTTCGGAAGGCAATTTATAAGCCACATGCAGTGTGTAATTTGTAGTGATCATAATATTGGTATCCATGACAACCATACATGTTAGTTTCATCTGATTATCTCGTACTATGTAGAATGAAAAATATGGCAAATCATTAAAACCGTGTGTTCCGTTCAACAAGAAACTGGGACAATCATGACAAATTAGTTAGAAATTAACTTTAAAAATAGATTTTCTTTATTTGTTTTTTTTTTTTGTGGGGGGGAATCAACTCTTGGACAACGATCAATCAGAAACTATTAAAAAAAATTCATGACTCTAGTTGAACTGTTATTGGCCATATATTGTACTTCACGAAGGCAACAGTGGCAAGTGCCTCCTTTGCCCCCTGGTCATTGCCTTGGTGCCCCTTGAAATGTTCCAAATAAAAATTTACAATTTCCCCAAAGAGGTGCCCTTTACCAGGGAGAAAACGCCTAGGTGCCCTTGCCATTTTCAAAAAACGAAAAATCAAGCCTGGCAGCTTCTTTTAAAATATGGCTAATGCAAGCCAGACGTTCTGATTTTCTATTGATAGAACTGTCAGTAAAGAAGACCTTGTCCTTTTCAAGAATGCCGACCTGGCAACTCGGCTATGAGCAACAACGATCTTCAGGTTACTATCTTGGAGATGGTTCTCCAATAATTTAAGGTAACCTGGTACTTCAGTCTTGTGAGGGGCACGGGCTGTCTTTAAGAAAAGGCACCTTTAATAACAATAATCACAATAAACGGCATTTAAAGACGCTCTACTTTGTATGAGGAATCTGACAATTTGTATTGGAACTTGCAGCTACAAGGAACACTGATGAAATGATCATGGCCATAGAAGCAACATGAAGTTTCGGGTCTTCAAGCTCACACCCAATCCCGCTTACACCATGCCCCCCATAGCTTGAAAAAGGCCAGTCTATAGTCAGTCGCGTGATGGTCGAGCGATGGAAGTCTTGACGCGCGATCATAAAAAGACAAAGTTTTTAGGCATCAGCAATGACTATAAACTGTGTCGCGCGTCAAGATTTCCATCGCGCGACCGACTATAAACCGACCTTTAGGGGGAAGGTACACAAGAATGCATATATTTACCGAACCCAAATTTTGTCTACAGCAGTACCAGAACTTAAATGACAACAAAAAGGCCTGACACGGTTTTTAAAAATGAACTGTTTGAAAAAAAAGCTCCAAGAGACGATTTATCTCATACATGTATTATGGAGTATTCTTCAATAATTAATGGAACTATTATTCATCAGACCAGAAAGTCAACATTTGAGGACAAGCACATGACCACTGGACTTGAGTCTGGTCATGAGTTTACCAGGACTTTTGCCAAAATCAGTGACCTTGGGCCTGTGTCAAAAATTCAAGCCCTGGCCCCACACTGAATCTCTTCAATTTGATCATTCATCCAACCCGCCCACATTGATGTGGACTGACATCACAAATATACCTTTAAAAATATTTTAAAATCAAAATACAAAAGTCTGAAGCCTGAAGGTACTTTTACACTTCGAAAAGTGCCATATACATGCAAGCTCTGTAAAAACACCTTGTTTAATGTTTGAATAGTGTGACAAACACACACATACACTTTTCAAAGACAGCGTTCAACCAAAATATGAAATCTAATATTCACATGACATCTATAAATTAAAACGCGAAGAAAGGATGAGAGAGATACAAAATGCATTTAACATTCTCGATAATTCCTTCACCCTGCTGTTTGATTTTCCTTATTCCATGATTCATTAAAAATACATTTAACACAAGGCTATACAAAATGAGCAGAGAACAGAGGACCACAAAATACACCAACATAACAAGGCAAGCAGTTTTTTAATAATAACAATAATATAATAATAATAATAATAATAATAATAATAAGACTTG
The DNA here is from genome assembly GCF_032118995.1 of Asterias amurensis. NCBI lineage: Eukaryota > Metazoa > Echinodermata > Asteroidea > Forcipulatida > Asteriidae > Asterias > Asterias amurensis. The sequence goes on from NC_092654.1 coordinate 22,889,608, forward strand.
TAATGCGCACGTATCCACCCTACTGGGTGTTCAAGGCACAGTAAAACCAACAACAAGCAAAACAAAACAAAAAACAAAAACAAAACAAAGAAAAACAGACACAACAAAAATAGCACTTTGAAGGTCGGCGGCCAGTGGTCGGCTTTACATAAATAATGTTTTTTTCTTCTTCTAACGCACACACCTTTGGAGTTATTCTGCGCCTCAAACCGTTTGACTTTTAAAGCATGGATTCGCACTCGATTAGCACTTGTCTGTACTAGAGGGCTCTGAGTCGTGAGTGCCCTGTACCTTGGCAAAACAACCAACAGATTTTCCATTTTAAAGGGATGCTTCAGTTTTCTTTTCGAAAAACCATTCCATTGTTTATATTCCTAATTTCTAAGAACACCCTGTGAATATCTCTTTAGCGTAGTTAAACCCCTGGTTCTTTTCAGAACCAACACCACTCAAAAGAGATATTCACATGGTGTTAACGCAAACCTCTCTTAATTAAATACTTCCACAATGCAAAGTTTCAAATCCTACTTATTCCTAATTTCATAGAGCTGCTTAACGCTTAATATTGCTTTTTTTAGGTTTCAATAATGTACATAATGCCTGAAGTATCAAGTATTAAAAACACAAAAATACAGGCGTGAAATTTTGCGAGGGCAAGGCCATTTTCATTTTGCAACCACTGAACTATCTTTAAATTTATGGGAAAGTTTTGAAGGGCACCGAGGCAAGGACCGGGGGGGGGGGGGGGTCAACAGAGACAGGGCCATGGCCTCCGTGTAATTCCAGGCCTGCTGAGGAATGTTGAATGTCTTATGATGTCTTTTTGAATACTAGACAATAGGCTACCCTTTTTGCCAAATTTCAATGTTGCGCAACCTCATTTAGAATATCAGCGGGCTGATCAAACGGACCAGGATTTATGCAATTACAGCAAGTATGTTTAGCACTAGTCTCACTGAATCCTGATTTGTGTATGTCACATGTTCTGTTTAATGTCAATTTGCATAGAAAGTACTGAGTAATATGCTAATTCACTATGATAAAATACTTAATCATTGTGCAGTACATCTTTGATGTATTTGGCTGAATGAAAGAAACACCCCCTTCAATTCAGCTCAAAATGTCCAGGACTCACCCCAGGATTGTTTTAAAACTGTGGGTCATTCTGGACACAAATGTTTGGAGGTCTGGCCCAAGCATGCTGAATTTAAAATTTGTAATCCAGAAGCCATGCCTGCCTTTAAACATGAATTTCTAGCTGAAATGCCTGCCAAGTAGAATAGCCAAAGTCGCTTGATTCATGGACAAGTTTATTACACCTGTCCTATGCATGCCTGATGCTTAATTCTTTAAGTTGAAAGGGCAAGGACCCATGGCGTTTTCTCCTGAAGAACACTTCTATGAAGAAATTGTATTGTAAATTTCTATTGGAACGTTTTAAGAGGCACCAAGGCAAAACCTACAACAGACTTGTGGACAAGTCGTTAAATGTTGTGATAGCGTAATACACTCATACAATGTAGGCTCTCCGTGATTGAAGACTGCTCTCTCTCTCGCGAGATTACTGCTCTTGCGTCAGGCGTCTGGCTCCCGGACTGCTACTCTCCGTTAAATGAGACTATAGTCGCGAGACCAGTAGTCTCGCACGAGACCAGTAGTCTCGCAGGGGCTTGTAGTCTCGCTAGAACATCACCAGTGTCACAAGAATAGCGAGGAGAGTCAGAACACTTTCTTCGCAACCAACATTAAAGACTTGTCCACAAGTCTAAGCAAAACCAGGAGCATCCATTGCCTCTGTGAAGAATCAGGCTATTAGACTCTGACTAACCAAATGACATGTAAGCCAAGGGTTTTGTTACTTAAACCTTCAGCACCTACATGTCAGTAAGATTAACTTAAAAACCACAAAGTCTTACTTTAAACCCACCTTATTTAATCAATTCACAAACCTACAGAGACTAGTCAAGACTGACATGCGTGGCTTATTGCTAATTCCAAACCGGATGATTATAAATAATCGAGGAGGCAATTTGCAAATGAAATTGTCCAAGCCGTATTTACCTTGAGTACGTCCCAATGGCTAATAGTTCCTCTGCTTTGATTGGCAGTCATTATTATTGTCAATGCCAAGGGTTGAGTTTGTGAAGTGCAATTATTATTGTACCATTAAAAATGTCTGTAACTACCAGCAGTTTAATGTGATGTAATTACCTGACAATTTAAAGGTGTACCAACAATTTAAATCATTTATTATACACACATGTACTTAAAGGCCTGTATGCTTCACTGTTGCAAGGGCAAGGGCACCAAGGCATTTTCTCCTTGGTAAAGGGCACCCTTTGAGGAAATTTCTACTATAGCATTTCAAGGGCACCAAGGCAATGACCTGGGCCCAATTTCAGAAAGCCTTTAAGCACAAAAATTTGCTTAGCATGAAATTTCTTCCTTGATAAAAACAAGATTACCAACCAAATTTTAATTTGTTGCATACTGCTTGTTACTGGCATTCAGCTGTTGTTTGCTTGTCCTGAAAATCACATATAATTTTGTTTCCTTATTTTATTTCAATAACAATTCTCCTCAAATCTACAAAACGATTTTCTGGAAAATTAAATGAATTATATTCAGCAAGATACTTTACTATAATTGCTTCTCTTCACCCAGGGGTATAGGTTGATATTGTGTATGAAAAGGGAGCTGAGAAACATCAAAGGGATGTTATTGGCCCTATGACAAGGGCACTAATGTAAAGCGCATTGATACGATTATTGTGAAATGGCTATAAAAGAATTTGTTGTTATTGTTATTATAGCAATGTACCACATGTTGACGAGTTGACCTTTTCATACTGTCCTAGAATATAACACAAAGACCATCAATATAGTAACCCCCCCCCCCCATTTTTTAAATTTTTTTTTATCCAAAACAATTTACATTGTACGGGGAATAGGTGGTTTGTTCCTTTACTACTCGATGAAATATCATTACTTTTAGCTTGAAATGATGTGTGAAATTGTTTGTACAATTCTTCTTAATCAAGCCTAATTAAGGTGCTGCTGGTTTTCATTGTTGAATAAATTCTGTTGCCCTGGTGATGTACATGCACTCTCGGTCAAGCTTGGCTGTGTAAAAATGCATAAACCTCTACATAAACGTGTACATGTACACAGCATGCTCTGGCATTTATGATCTTGAAACTGTTATGACTAAAGCACTGGCAATAGTATTACATAATTTACACATTGATCAATGTGTAATTTATTATTAAAACAAAAATATATAGACCTTCCCCCGTAACAAAGTGAATGTTCTGGCAACATTACATTATGTACTGCCCTTTAACTCTTGTTATGTTTAAAGAGATGGAAAAAACTATCCTTTAAGATAGTAACATTGCCAACTGCCAAAGGATACTAGGCACTTTGGGAGAAAAATCTATAGGACTATAGCCTGGCTTGTAGCTCAAAATGTTCACTCGACCAGAATTGTCTGGTAGAATGTAAAAATGAAAGAAAATTACAAGTCCTAACAAATGCATTGCACAAGGAGACAGGTATGCACTAAGACATCTGTGAAGAAAGTTTATCTTAATGCGTCTGTTGAGGTATTTATCACGAAATAGAATTATGTTTCTGTTGAAGACACTACACAGTGAGGTACTTGTTTGAGATTACAGAATTTATGGCCTTGGGGCACGTGGTCCAATGTAAAAGTTTACCCCTGCATGGAAAATGGAAGACAGGGAGGGGGGGGGGAGTAACTGACCACAACAGTGAATCTTTAAATTATTTTTAGCAGGCCAAACAATCTTAAATTTCTAATGGGGCTGATCTTGAATGTGTTGACAATGTTTTTAAAAAGGAAAAGCATTCACATTGGCTGTATAATTTCCAATTGTCGCTTCTTCTTTCTTTTAGGTGACTTCAGATTATGTTGATGATAAATGCAATGCCAGACACACTGGGACGAACCCCTTCTTTTGGTGACAAGTGTGTACTGAGTCTTTTACGTGCATTGATAGTTATTATAACAAAACACGTCCCATCTGAAAGACGAAGCAATAGCTAAGCGACTTCCTTAAAAGGACACAAGGAACTAAAAACAAGTGGTTTTAGACTCCAAAACACATCTTTACCAAGAAAAATACATTTTCCCTAACCTGGGAAACATTTCCATAATCTGACTGCAACTTTTGCCAAAAATAGCTGTTAAATTTTAACACATGATCCATCCAGCCTGTTAATTGATGGTTCGTCATATTTCTAACTCTTGGTCTTATTACAAGGTCTAACAATAACATTGAGGTAGACAGGGACCAACCAATAGTTACGTCACGATTATCGCAGCCTGTGAAACACATGGATGGAGGTTTATCGCGATTCAGAACCGCAATGCGTTATGGGTAAGTAGAGGGGGCATTCACGACGCACGCACGCATGGCAATATCTCTGTGTGGGTTTAACAACGCCCTCTCGATATTTTGCTATTCGTGATAACCTTGAATTGAAGTGTGATACTGATAAATTAATAGAAAACTACAACAATTTTAATCAAAAAGAATCAAGAACCACTTGTATTGTCTGAATGTAAACACGATGCAAATATAAAATACAACCAAAACAGTGGAGTCGTGTGCAGACAAATTTATAAAGCAAGATATGTTTTTATAATACCACCTGCTTCATAATCATAATAGAAACGGTGAAAATGGCCTGCAAAACAATAATAGTTAATACATTAAAAACAACAATACTGTAGTTAGTTGACAAAAAGTGTTACAAAATAATTCAAGGCTTACCACAACAACAAAAATATGGACAATTTCCCATCCATATCCGAACCGGCCCAGGATAACAAAGAAACAGCCTGTACTCCTGGACCCAAAACTATAAGCATGTTGATGACGACAGTCTGTTCTCAGCTGATTGTGTTGAATTTTGTTACTTTATTGTTCCCTTCCGCAACCAACCTTGGTCACACCAAACTAGCCAGACATTGTTCAGTTTATAAACATGACCTTAAACTAACCTGGTAAACAGGAGTTGATCGTGGGTAAATTGTGTGCCGAAAAGTCGGGAACCAGTGAATCATAGACCCCGTGTTAATAATGTAATAGGCTGGGTGTGTCAACAGAGGGCGCTGTTTCTATTTAGCGGGCAAGTTTCAGGTTGCATTATCGCGGACACTGTCAATCGTCGTACTATGTACTGCCCGGGACGCAACAACAACCGTCCACTTCCCATGGTCGTGCGGCTGGTGCATGCAGGGGTGAATTCATGGGCTTAATCACAATGTTCTCAAACAAATATTTAAAAGCCTCACACTTTCTTTAAAATAAAATCAAAAATTCAAAATACTATGCTGACATCTAAACTTCTTTTCTCAGTTCGGTTATGAAAATACCTGAGTGAGTAAACCAGATCTTGGATATGAAAGGCACGAGAGGTTTAGACTTGATTCAAGGCCCGTTCTCGTGGGAGAGGTCCCCTAAGCATATCGCGCCAACTAGCAAACAATCCGTGAAGCAGTGCGCGCTCGATGCAGAGCATAAAAAAAAACCAATAGTTTTCTGGCGATGGCACGGGATTGGGACTTGAGTCCAGTCTACGAGAAACTAGAAAGGGGGACTTTTTTCAGTGCCTGCCCGAGGCCCCAGGTTGAACGCCAATAACCTCTAGAGTACAAGTTTTCACAAGTCACTAAAACAAAGCCATGGCTTTCAAACATTGTCACGAAAGTGTGGTGCATGCACTCTTCTGTTTATTAGCGCAATAAATTGAGGACATGGATTTTAAATGGTGCCATGCCCACATAAACCTTTATCATGGTATGTTCCTTGTATCGAATAACAATAATGAATGTTAGTAATCGAATTGGGGGTCTGCTTCATTCCACTGGGTCGAGCTGACCCGAGGGAAGTGGTTTTAAAAAAAAATTGAATTTTTACTTGGATGCTGCGTCATGCTGACACAGATCCCGAAATATCCTGACCCTCAGATCCGACGGCGGGACAAGCGTCTGACTCGAAAGTTAGAGTGGACAAAATTATTTACACCCAGCTTAAAAATGTTGCCAATAAATCGTTTCACAATAATCAGAACAGCGCCCTCGTTTTTTGTAGTTGTTCTTCAGGTGTGGCGTGAGATTCTGCCCCCCCCCCCCCCCCCCCCGGAGATTCAGTCTTTCCAGCCAGGCGCTGGGAACGAGCGAATCCCTCCATATGGCAAACTGTGTACAAACTTCTTCTGAAAGCGCCCTCTTTTGAATCATCCTCCTCATACCACTGGGGGACCGAATCTCCGATGGACAGAATTCCCTGATGGGACGCGGCGTTATTCCCATCAGTATTATTAGGCGTGTGAAGTCATGGAGATCGATGTCAATTAAAGGAACACGTTGCCTTGGATCGGTCGAGTTGGTCTTCGAAAAGCGCTTGTAACTGTTTGTTATAAAATGCATATGGTTAGAAAGATGTTTTAAAAGTAGAATACAATGATCCACACACATTTGCCTCGAAATTGCGTGGTTTTCCTTTTACCTTGCGAACTAACACGGTCGGCCATTTATGGGAGTCAAAAATCTGACTCCCGTAAATGGCCGATCGTGTTAGTCGACGAGGTAAAAAGAAAACCGTGCAATTTCGAGTGATGCATGTGTGGATCATTATATTCTACTTTTAAAATATCTTTCTAATCATATGCATTTTATAACAAATGAATACAAACGCTTTTCAAAGAACCAACTCGACCGATCCAAGGCAACGTGTTCCTTTAATATATAACTAAACCGTAAAGTCCCCCACGTCTCCCGTTCACACACAAGGACACAAATGAAAACAATTATTAACTGTGAACTAAACCATTATTATTGTAATGTCTTCAAGTTTTTGACTGACTTAAAAATCCATTCTTCTTTATCGTCACTTCTTAATTTAGCATCATTGATTTCGAAGACCGATTTTTTTTTGTATACGATCCATGTCGGCTTCGCCTTTAAATTTGCAAGTTAAAGGCAGTGGACGCTATTAGTAATTACTCAAAATAATTACCAGCCTAAAACCTCATTTTGGTAATGAGTAATGGGGAGCTGTTGATAGTATAAAACATTGTGAGAAACGGCTCCCTCTGAAGTGACAGAGTTTTCGAGAAAGAAGTAATTTTTCCACGAATTTGATTTCGAGACCTCAAGTTTAGAATTTGAGGTCTCAAAATCAAGCATCTGAAAGCACACAACATCGTGTGACATGGGTGTTTTTTTTCTTTCATAATTATCTTGCAACTCCGACGACCAATTGAGCTAAAATTTTCACAGGTTTGTTAATTTATGCATATGTTGAGAGCAGGTGAGAAGACTGGTCTTTGAAAATTACCAATAGTGTCCACTGTCTTTATGGATAAAAATAATAATATGAGCACACACCCAGTCTTGCGATGGTGCCCCAGTGTTCACAAACTTACGGGGCCGCGCACGATAACAACAGAGAACAGCTGACCCCCACAAGGTCTTCCTTGCTCCTGTGGTATAGGCCTACTACCCCTCAGGTTTTTTTTCTTCAGAAAACGGGACTACACAACAATGGAAGTACCACCAGGGACCAATTTCATGGCTCTGCTTACCCGCCGAATTCTGCGCTTACAATCACGATTCCCCGCTTACGTGCAAGCGCCGAATTTCTGTGCTAGCCTTGTAAGCCTAGAATGCCTAGTAACGGGGAGTACGCACGCGCAGAAGCCCAAATTCGCCGCTAACCCGTGAAATACGCTTGCCGTAAGCACATAATTCCATGCTTCCGTAAGCGCCGATTCTGTGCTTACGGTAAGCAGAGCCATGATATTGGGCCCCGATCAGTAAGGATAGTTGCGCTTGCCCTTTTTTCTTAATTAATATTAACAACGGGGTCGGCAAGAATCACAAACACAATAATTGGATGATGTCAGGTTCTTTGGATTATATACAGTATTTTTTAATTTCCTTTCTCCATTGGTTTGTGAAGACAGGTAATCAAAGTAATGTGAGCAAATTATTTGACGGCCGGTGAAATAAAAAAAATGCCAATTAAGATACAGAGATCAGCAGGAAGAAATTACGATAACATTGGTCTGAGAAGGAAAAGTGACGATTAAATTAATTACAGTAAATAATTGATTGCTTGAAGACGGGAGCCCCCTTGAATTAAGGACATCCAATTTGGCGGCTGTGGCTCACGGCTGTGGCTATCGCTTAGGGTGTTATTAAGTGCAGCACATCACATGTGATGATCCATCCAGCTACAAACAAGCTTTAGCTCTGGCAGGGTAGTTAAAAGCCCCTGCTGCTCATCGCTGCGCCTGCTGAATAAGCCACAGGCGGCCGTGAGCCGGGAAGTCGCTCGATTCAGGCAGAGCGGCGAACTGATATAGCGCCCTCTATAGCAAAATGCCCTTCCACTCTGCGGTATCCCGCCCTCTGCGTTGGGCCGCACACTCTACGACATGACGTCAGGCTGCGGAATATCTTCACTATATATGGGAATGGAATTGGGAGGCAGGCCCCGTCGCTCTGATCAGTGTCTGATACAGTAGCTGGAACAGCTGTGTATCTCTCCAACTGGGCTGTCCAAATATGGCCGATGGTAATGAGGATGAGAGGCTTTTCTATGTCTTGGACTTCCTCCCCCAGTTCTCCAATGAGCGTCCTAAGCTGCCTCCAGCTCGCTCGTGATCAACCCCGGCATCATTTTACGGAAACCGTTCCTAGGAGCCTGCAGTCAATATTAAATCTTCCACAAACTTTTTTTTCTCAATAAAATAGATTATCATAAATACATTCATAATATATCAAAAAGTATGCAACTAAAAATGGTTACTGTCGGCCTTACACTGGTCCCAGACACAGGTAACACAAGTATGTAGCCACTAGGCTACACCCTGTCAGTCGTGGCTTAATCACAGACAGCTGAAAATATCAAATTCTCTTGGTTTTTATCACAGGTGTCAAGGTGTATGAGGGATTCACTCGCAACATCTGGTAAAAACATCACACCTGAACTTACCACTTATTACAGAAATCTAAATATAACCCCAGGCCCGTCGTCATCTGAGGGAATACCCTCTCATGGGGATAGTTCTACTTATAGGGCAAGCAATCGAACGCGAGCTGGCCCAGAATACCTCTCTTGAAAAACCGGACCACACCAAGAGCCGGGGCCCGGTCGGCATCAAAAATAGGTCCTCAGTCCGAGCCGCCTTGATTCAATCAGTCGTCTCTTTTGATGTTGAGGTTTGATGCTGTTTTTGGTTACTGCTGCAGTGACGTCATTTATTTTGCATCTGCATCGAGTTTAATAATTTCTGGCGGGAACAATAACGGCTGCAGCGTATATTTTAATTTATTTTTCATACTTTTCAAATTCTTATGGAGGAAACATTAATAATGGATTAAATCAATCGATCAATCGATCAATATTGATCGAATAATCGACCAACTAATCAATATCGTCCATCCAATCACCAGATCAACAAACCAATCAATAATTTGTTTTATTACATCTATTTAAAAAGTCAACTTATCAATAATTAAAATCAATCAATAAATCAATCAACCGATTGACTGACTATGAATTTATCGATCGCAATTTGATAAATAAGTCACTAAATCAACTAACTGTTTCTCTTATTTTTCTTTATTTACTTAATCAATGATTAAAATCAATAAATAAATAAATCAATCAACCGATTGACTGACTATGAATTTATCGATCGCTATTCGATAAATAAGTCACTAAATCAACTATGTTTCTCTTATTTGTCTTTATTTACTTTAATCGATTGCGTATACTTAATCAGCAGAGATATGCAATCCGAGAGGGTATGCAGTCTCCCAGTGCACATACTCGTGTGTATTATTGTTCTTTGCGCATAAACTTTTGTTGACGTAAGGGGGCATGCCAAACCCCAATCCGTACACAGCAGACGGCGAGAAACGCACAGTCGTGGTTGACTTTCTATCAGTGGCCAGGCAGATCTGATCGTGATCTGTTGTTGCTAGCTCTTTTACCGAGTAGACACCGTGAGACTTGGACGTCTAGTTTGTGGATACAATTTCATAATCTTTGCCAGCCTTCGGGGAGGAACGGCCGTCACTGGAAACGCTCAAAATAAAAGGCCTACGTCATCCGTTGTCCAGGCAACTAGAACCCCACGTGCCGAGGAAATTTTTGAGTGATTGGGACGAAGTGTCGCGTTGCATCATGGGTAGGTGAAGAGTAGCAAAGATGGCGGACACCGAAGATGATACTGCCGTCGGTTCTCGGCCGAAATCGGCGTTAATGAGGCGACATGAACAATTGCAACGCTGGAAAGGCTCAGAACTCGATAAGGAAAAAAATTACATTGATCCTAAGAGAATAAAAGTGAAATTTGCTCAAGGATGTGTGTTTCTAGCGGCTTGTGCCAGCGGCGACACGAGCGATGTGAAGAAAATGTTAGCAAAGGGAGCTGACATAAATTATGCAAATGTCGACGGGTTGACCGCTCTCCACCAAGTAAGTAAATGCACTTAACTTAGCGTAATACTATGTGAGACCTTGGTAGACTACCTGAAGGGTCTCCCCCAGGTATGCATTAGCGGTCTGATCGGAATTTGCAGTGATAGGGTCCATGATTGCTCCGTATGACAGTTATGGAAAGTAGATATTGCTTGACCTCTGTCTCATTTGAATATTCAAAATGGCCGCCTGTCAGTTCGTGTACATTTGTTTGTGCATAGTTGGTGTATTTTGAAAATCTGGTCCTGGTTGGTACACTATTGAAGGGCAAGGGGTAGTGTTTGGACATGAAGGGTTTTGTAAATCTAGTGAGCTGTATTCCTTGCATGTTTTTTTTTAATTAATTGAAATCAAAACTTAAAATAAAGTGAAGTCTGTTTTGATTTTTGGATGATTGATTGAATTTGATTGATTGTTTATTTCTTGAGGGGTTGGGCTTTTATTTTTTATTTAGTTTTAGTTTTTTTAAATTTTAGTTAATAACCTTTCTACCTCCGTGGTTTTCCTCAACATTAAATTGGTTTGAATAAATACGATATGTGGTGGTTTGTCCCGCTATCATTTCCAGGAACTTCTGTCCTTTCTCTATGGAGACTATGCTCAGTCATATAGATAGGTCATGTATAAAGTCTTATACTTGTAAGTTGTATTCAAAACTTTTTGCCTGTCAGTAATGTCATGTTTTATTTATGCACTTAAATGACCTAGAGCTTTTGTTTTGATACATGACCTTGCCAAAAGAAAGCTTGATGTGTTCTGTGTATTCTCAGTGAACTCTGCAACCAAAAATTGTAAAGAACAACAAATTGTTACCGTCATTCAGAATCCTCAACAAATTGCTTTTTGAAAACATGGCTGGTTATTGTAGACCGGCATTGCATGCAGCATACCGACCATTGGTTACCAAAGTTGCATGTTGGAGAAACCAAACTGGTGTGCTACATGTAACGCTGGTTCGCAATAACCTACGATTTATTTTGTGTGTTTTGGTTGATAAGTGGGAGCAATTCTTCTGGGCTACGCAGTACTGGTAAAAAAAAATTGCTGCATTTTAATACGTTATTCAATAAGCAACTCATGCAAATCTCAAAGATGTCGCTATACGATCTGCCATATTTTTTATAGCGTTTTGTCAAATTTACCCAGTGTTGGCAATATCCTCATCTTTTTATAAACGAGGTGGCGGTTGGTTTGCCATACTTTTTAATTTTTTTGGGGGGAGGGTGTTAATTGTTGGTGTCTGACAGGGTTAATTCATTGTTGTCCAGGGTCGGAGTTCATAGGTTAGCCTTTCAAACCACCATCTTGCTTTTAATCCATCAAGGTCAAGAAATACAACTCAGGAAGTGGAATTAGTTTGGTCCCTTTTACTTCAAATGTGTATAACAATCAGCAGTGATGATTTGTGTATAATACATGTTATGTACTCCAGTCCTCGAAATAACCCATGGCACCCACAGCAATTGCCGTGGTGCCCTGTGCCTTTGCTGTGGTGCCCTTTGCAAAGTTCCAATACAAACCATAGAGTTATATATAAGAACTAGAGGGTGCACTGGTGATGCTGCTTGCACAAACGCGACGGGACCGCAAGATGACAAGCGCGCCATTCTGTACGCACGTTTAATATGAAATACACGTTTGAGATTTTATTTATTTAACGCTCACGTGATGCTGTTTGTTCAACTTACAAAATGGCCGCACAAACACACACTGTGAGATGGCTGTTTTGTCAACTTAGAAAATGGCTGCCTGTGCGCATGCTGGGGTGCGTATATAGGCCAGTGCGCCCTCTAGTTCTTATATATAACTCTACGATACAAACTTACATTTTCCTCAGTCATAGAGGTGCCCCTTTACCAGAGGGAAATTGCTGTGCCCCTCTAAGGCCTTATACTCATAAAAGCAAGCTAGGGTAACCAGCCTCGCTACCATGGGCTGCGCTGTATTTATCCTCGTCATTAACCCATGACAAGAAAGCACTGACAAACAATGCTGTTAGCCTCCAAAAAGGTGACTACTTTGAGACTAACACCTCTCAAGTGCTTTTGGGACAATTATTGGTTCTAAGTACGACTTTGTGCGTGTGAAAATGCAAGTATTTTGGCGCAATCCCATTTGAATAAACTATGATTTAAACGGTCATCCTAACCTGCATCGTTGTCAATCATGTTACAGAATCAAAAAAAATGAGAGGGGCCTCGTTACTCTATGACTTGATATCTGTTACATGTAAATGTGAGCTAGCACGCTTGAGCAAGCGCTTCGAGTGATTCGATAATTGAATTGTGCCATAGACCCTATATTTGCACTTTTAAATTTAGCGTTATGGGTGAGCAAGCACTTAGCAAAAATGGCAACAGTAAGATCGATCATCCATGGGAACGAGGTTGAGATTGTTGCAACATGGTACACTAAAAAGAGTTATTTCAAGATTTTCTGTAGTTTAAATTTCAGTTTTCAGAAACTCCCATTGGCTAATGACCCAATTCGCCTGACTTCATCACAAAATCAAACTTGAATTCCAAAAAATGGCAGACCATGTGTCTAAGGTGCAGAGTTTACACTGATGCCCTTACTAATCCTTCTGAGAAAGAAAGAAATTGTTCTCATATTCTTCAACAAATTTGTTCTTTTAGAAAATAATGAAGGCTTGGAGACACAGGTAGATGTACATGTAGGTGTGACAAAGAATTATTTCCCTCGTATAGCACTGAACAAAACACTGTACAAAGTTTTGTGTTCTTGCCGCCAGAAAGTTTTCTCTTTTTGGGGGCATTTGCATGTCTGACTCTAGTCGTTGTAGTTGATCAGAACTCGGCAGATTACTGATTTTTCTTTGTTTTTCTCAGCTGTACCTTTGGAAATTGTAAAGTAAAGTCTCTTGTGCTGTGCTGTGCGAAGAACTTTTCTCGTTGTTGTTGTTGTTTTGGGGGTTTTCTGTCTTTTTTAAACAAAATGCAGAGCTGCATGACCAAGAAATGCTTTCATCCAGCAAATTTGTGCAGAATATTTAGAGTGCACCATGTTTTGTGCGAACTGAATACACATGCTAAGTAAATAATTGTTGGTGTATTTGAGTAGTAACGGATGCATTTTGTGTAGCATTTTGCTGTGCTGGAATTTGGCCACTGAGCTCTTGACTAAACTCTAAGTATCAAGGATTCTTCACACCCTCAACTGAAACGAAAGCCTGGACAGATGCGTTAAAATGTAAAGGGACCAGCTGGTCAGTTATACTGGGGGAATCAAGAAGATTACTTGACGCTTATGAGCTTGGGTACTGTGTTACTTTGGGTTATTTATTTACATGTGTAAAGCTGATTCAGTTTTACTGTATGGAATGACTTAGGCTAACATTTGAAGATGCCAGTACGATCCTAATTAGTAGGATTTGAAACGTCGAGTTGAAACCAACGGTTCTTTTCAGAACCACCCCAACTCATTAGAGATAGTCATTACATGGTGTTACCGCAAACCTTTCCAGATCCTCATTAGATTTTAGATGCTTCAACATTTGTTTTTCGAAGTGTGGCTTTTGGTCAAGCAATCAATTTATTAAATTTTTCTTATGGGTAGTACTTCAGTACTCCACGAAATTGAAAGATATTTGTATTTATCAGTTTAAAATAAAAATGCAGTGAGGTGTTATTATTCCAAAATACAAGACTGCTGGACTTGTACAATTGTTTGGTCGTAAGTTTACTTGCCCAATGCTAATATCACTGGCCTTGGGCAATTTGAGCCCTCAAATGGTGATGCTACATTTTGTCTGGCATTTTCCTTTTCTATTTCAGCGTTGCCCTAAACTTTTATAGTGACGTGCCAGCAAGACCAGTAAAATAAGATGGGGCACAGAAGATAATTTCAAGGCGGCGGCAATATTTCACTTTTCATACACTGTACGATGTATCTAGCCACCCTTTTAAATGATGCCCCCTTCTGTTAACTCCATTGTGGGGTGTGATTTCTATATTTTCAGTCGCATCCGTTTTTTTAAAACAATAAATAGTAAAAAGTGCTAGTGGAATCAAATTGTAATGAAATATGTGTCTGTTTGTAGACGACTGAGTGTTTAGTTTAAAATGTTTAAATGAGGGAAATCCGTAATCTCAATAACTTGGCCCAGATTGCATGACTGAAATGCGAGAACAAAAGTATGGGGATTTGTGTTAGTTGGGTCAATATCATGTTTCACTGATTCAATTTCTGTCACACATATTTATGGTACTGTACGACCATTTTGTTTTGCTCCCATACAAAACAGTGTTACCAAAGCGAGGCTTTATTGGAAACTAGTCTGGTACCCCTTTTAAAAATTATTTAGAACCAGTAGTCATACAAACGGGAACTTGACTATTTTGAAGATGGACCCTGGATAGTTATGTATGAAGATGAACCCTCCCTCTTATGTTATGTGCACGAAACCGCCTGACCTGTCTGGTATGTCAACTATGAATAACGTACAGGGACAGCATTTTGTCACTCACGGAAGATCTCTGCAAGATAGACAAGTCAGATTTCTTGACTGACAAACATTGCAGGATGTTATATAAACATTTATAACTTTCAAATAAATCAAGGTTCTTGCTGAACTAAAAGTCTCACTGACTACTAACAGATGGGGGAGGGGGGGGGGGGCGGGGCCCAAGTGCTATTTTTCTTCCTGTGTGTCGCAGGTTCCTTTATTTTGTGGGAGGGTTTTGGATTGTTTGGGTTAGATTTGTAAGTAAGCTGATAACATTTCAATTGGGTGATCTCAGAAACCATTTCACAAGTTGTTGAATGTGTTATAGTTTTAGAAATTTGTTTTCATAAATATTTTGTTGAATCTTTGGATTTTAAAGTAAAAAGAAGTAGGCCTAAATCTTTAGAAAGATGACTCTTTATGTAGAATTTTTTAGTGTTACTAGTTGCAGCTCGTTTGGGATGAAATAGAAAAGAAATTACTCATAATTTTCAGAATACAATTATGCGATTAAACAATGAACATGTGTTTATCCTTGCCAAACAACTGTACAATACATTGAACTTTTAAGCAATATTTCTCCTAGACAAGATGTTCTTAATTTATTTCTTATTTCTGACACATTAATAAAATAATTAGATGCTTCTTAAATCCCATCTTGAGTCCTTTCCGCATTACACAGCCATATGACAACAATGGGACTTAATGACAGTAAGGTGCTACCATCTGGGGGTCAGGTCGGGAGGGTTCATTGACCTGTGTATTGTCAAGTGTAGAGTATGGCCAAATTGAAACAGGGATGACTAGCATTGTAATTGGTAATTAGATATGAACGATCGACTGCTGGATCGGAGACTGTGTTTTAAATGATGATCGGTATGGTATTGAGAAACTTTGGGGCTGTTCCCTGGTATGGAAGATTGGCATCCGTGTGTGGATCATTCTTATCTTCTGCTCTACAATATGTTTTTCATACAACCAATCTGTAATACATGTAAATGTGAGAATATTCTGGAGTCATGTTTTGTTCTATAGTCGTTTTTCATTCTGTAGTCTTGTGGGCGATAAAGTCGTGTGTCTAAATTAAAACACCTTCCACACCAGTGACAGTTTTGGATAATTATTGAGAATTTGTGTGGATGCTTTACAAATGTACAGATGCATGCACATTGTACTGTTGCTTACTTGAAAACACGGTGATGCAATAGACGAGTGAGTTTGTTGTGTTACTGAAAGAAGGGCAGACATGTACGTGTTTCAACGGTGTTATAAGCTATGTGCAAAATTGTGTTCCAAGAAAAATCAGTGTGAAAGTTTGATCAATTTTCTGCCATTCATACACGTACATACTTGTACATGTATATATGTAGGTCATTATCGGAAGGTTAAATTCGGCATGGGAATGTGAAAACATTTATGTCATGTTCTTTTATGAATATCATTTTATGGCCCGCGAATTTATGTTACTGGGATCATGGAGTTTCCTCCATGCTGGGACAGAAGCACTTTGTGTGCCTAGAAGAAGGATGTAGAGCCTTACGCCCTTCTTCTGGGCACACGGCAATCTATTCCCAGAAACAAATGGTGTCAACATGTTCCATTGCACATGTAGTTTAACTCCAACCCAACCCAATACTCAATTGGGAGGCGTGATTACTTCACATTTCTGATTTCCCCCCATGCCCCTGATCAGTGCCGTGGTGCTTGGTGCCCTTTGAAATGTTCTGGAAGTACAAATTGACATTTCCCTTCAGAGAACTGCCCCTTACCAAGAGGGCAAAACTCATTGCCCTTTCAAGAATGAAGTGGCAGACATAATGTTGAACCCTGGTGTAACTCTTCCATCTCTTTGAAGAAGAAAAAAATAAATTAAAAAACAAAGTTAATGGTGTGACGTCTCAATCCTTGCAGAGTCTTTCTAGAAGAAAACTCTGCTAGAGTACAAACGTCAGGCCATTAACTATCTTTTGCATGCCATTTATACATGTTGGTTTGATAGCAGTTTGGAACAGCTAGGCATAATTTTCTCTTAAAATTTTAGTCCCCCCTTTGAGTGCACACCAAAATACAGTGAGAGTGAGAGGCGTGCATAGCTCAGTGCTCTATGGTAAGCTGCTGCAGGATTCTATTTTAACAATCGGCTAACACCCTTCGTTTTGTGCGTCTATTCACCCTGAGTATAATGTGGCTTCCTGCGATCCTATTCAGCGTTCTGAATAAAACGGTTTACGAGGATGAATACACCTAAATATTTATTGTGGAAATATTCTTCAAAAGGAATTTTTGTTAAGTGGTTTGGAGGCTTTATTTGGTTTTTCCTTGAACTGGAAAACAACACAACACAGCACCATTAGCAGGAGTCCTGCTTACGTGTAACTTAAATCCTTTTCAGACCTACTCGGTAAATCTAACCCCAGGAAATTCCTTGGGAAGTTGAACCAATCAATGTTCATTTCAGTTTGGATCAGGGTTTGTGCTCAACTTTTGTAGTGACTTTCCAGCAGGATCAGTTAGCTTGTCATTTTACTGCAGGCAGGCCTGGAATTTCATCTTTGAGAGTGCGAGGCCATTTTCATTCTCAATCTGCAAAGGCCGCTTCCATGAGGTTTATCGCGAATAGCAAAATATCAAGAGAGGGCGCTGTTGAACCCACACAAAGATATAGGCGATGCTTGCGCGAGCAGTGCATGACAACATACACCGCATAGCAAACTGCCCCATCTGCCTACCCACAATGCATTGCGGTTCTGAATCGCGATAAACCTTTGGAAAATCTTAAAGTCTGCGAGAAACTTTTGAAGGGGGCACCAATGCCAAGACCACGGGCAACGGAGGACTCCATGGCATCAGTGAAATGCCAGACCTGTTACTAGTTAGTCAATTCTTTGAATAAAATACCAGTTGGGATGGGATGCTTTTTGTTGTATAATACAAAAATGGGAAACACTGTTAATTTTGTGGGGAAAATATGAACATTTAATCTTCTCAAAAGAGGTGTATTTTACTAATGAAAAACTGTCTTGCCTATAAGAATGAAGTATGTGTATCACTCTCTGGCGTGGCCTAAGGATACTGGTAAAACATACACCAAGGAATCCCAAAGATATGCCAGCCTCCAGCCATAATGTACTGCATTCATGCACTCCCCACAAACAGACAAATAAAAACCCAAGGTTACACAGAAGCTCATAAAATATTCATGTCATTTTGCTCAAGGTGAGGGGATCATAACAGTGATTTAACAAGTAGAGACTACATTGTATTCAGGACCAAAACATGTGCATTACCGATGTCATGGTAGACTGTGTATGAGCGTACTGCATTAGGCGCAGAGGTAGTGGTGAACCAATTTCAATAAAATGATGCACAGGGTATGTGGTTAAAATAAAAACAGTTCAGATTGTAATAAATAACTCTATCTAACCACACATAGTGTTCTTTAGACACCATTTTTAAAATTTGGACACAATGCTTTATCTGTCATTTAGGCCTATACCAGTAAATTGTAAGTGAAATTGTAAGTGAATTGTAAGTGAACAATTTGGACACTAAGTTTTTGTAAATTTCCAGCAAATTTCGACACCCTCTTACCAAATCCTGGTTAGAACCTTTCAACTACATGAGTGCGATATGACCAATATTCCTGTGCTTTTGTTGTTGTACAAATGGAAATAAAACAAACAGACAAACGATCATCAATGCACTGCAAAAAAAACCCTGACAGTTTAGATTGTGTATAAACTATTCACTATATGGGTACGATAATAGGGAACCACCAAACTCTTACAACTCATAATGTCTGTAACATGTACACCATGGCGCATTCACAAAATAGTTGGCAGTTTTTGTTTACTTTTTTGGGGTAAGAATAACAGGTCCTTCTGAAAATGGTGTGCAAGCAACTAAATTATTTGATAGTAGGGCCTACACATGTAAGTTACAGACCACACTCTATAAGATACAGCAGGGACATGTTCAGTGTACTGATGATGTCCAGTGCAGGCACCACTTCAGTACAGTTTATTTTGTTTGTGGTAAGAATAACAGGTCCTTTTGAAAATGGCAACTGAAACATTCGCTACTAAATTGCAGACCACACTCTAACTTAATACAGTGAACATGTTCTGTGTACTGATGATGTATACTACAGACACCAGCACCACTTCAGTAGGGACTCTCCGATGCTAATCTATTATAATACCATACAGGCATGACAGGGGTTGGTGATATGGCAATCTGTGTGTGTGTGTTGGTTCGGTGGTGTTCATTCAGAACTTACATGTAAATTCTACTTTATCCCCTGCTCAAGGTTCCAACAATAGCAGCGCATACCATGGATTGAAAGTGAAGAATAGTGATTGAATATCATTGTAGATTGCAGCTCTGTGTCTGAAGTATTCAATTGTTGTGCTTGTAGTACATGATGGCCCATGTTGTACACATGATGTACATTGCATTGGGTTACGATATACAGTTAACATTGGGGTTAGGTTTGCGGTAACACCTTGTACATGAAATGCGTCTTGATGAATTGTTACACCTCGGTTCTCTTTGCAGAATGGCCACAACTTATAGAAAGATATTTCATGTTCATGGTGTTTTTATACCCACCGCGCTGCAAATTCTCAAATTATGTTACTTACTGTAATTTTGGACTACATGTATAAGCTATGGTTTATGATGACAGTCAGGCAGTCAAAGTTCTTCATGACCTATATTCCACTAGGCTGCTTGCATATATAATTCTGAAAATGTTGGTACATGTACTACATGTATGTAAATTGCACACAGTTTATTTAGAGTAGAATTACATAATAACAATGTCAGTGAAAACACTGAAATGTGGATTGAAAAATCAAGATTTATCCCTTAAAAAAAGTATTTTTCGGGGTTGAACAAAGAATTTACTAGAGTGGGATTCGAACCAACGACCTCCGGATTAGTGTGCCGGTGCTTATACTTGTAGTCCAAAATTACAGTCAGTAAAATAATTTGAGGATTTGCAGTACGGTGAGTATAAAAACACCATGAACATGAAATATCTTTCTATAAGTTGTGGCCGTTCTGCAAAGAGAACCAGAGGTCGTTGGTTTGAATCCCACTCTAGTCAATTCTTTGTTCAACCCTCAAAATCTTTTTAAAATTTACCCAGTCAGTTTCCCTTGTGGTTTATATTGATATTAAAAAATGCGTGCAACAAAAAGTACCATCTGAAACAGCATTTGTGAACCACATTGGTGAAAGTCAAGTAGAAACCACTAAGCTACATTATGTTAGCTAAATTGCAGTTACTTACAATGTAACTTTTTAAGTAAAAAAAAAAAAGACTTGATAGTATAGTTTGTGTCATCTGTAAATCAAGGAGAGAAGAAAGTAATGGCCGTCAGTTGAAACGCACTGAACAAACTTGGACTCTGGCAATAGTCCACTTTGTGCACCCTGAACTTCAAACCTGGATGTAGACACTATGCACTGTTATTGATGTTCAGGGAGAATTTTGTCCATGGTATTCATTAAATACTATTGTCTGCTGTCATATTTCATGTCTGTGTGGGGTTTGTTTTTATGTTTAATGACCCCTTTACACATTGAACTCTGAGTGACCGTGATTTAAATAATGACTCTGGGTGAACATAGGTGGATCCACATTGGTTGCTGAACGTTATTGGGAGAATTGCCTTGGCGTAGCAGCCAATGAGACTGCAGTACTTTAAAAAATAATGTATTTGTTTTTTAATGGCGCAATAATTAAACAAAACTCTGAAACTGTACTGCAATCTTGTAAAGTCACAGGGTTTGCCCATAACTTTTTCAGTGACTTTCCAGCATGTGACCAGAATACACATAGCTTGTCATTCCACTAATCTATTAGCTTTTTCACCAGTCCTTACTGTATAATGGACTTTTTTATTAGTCCTTTTGTTTTATATATTATGTTTATACAATATTGTCTGCTTTCAAGCAGCATTATTTATAAATTTGGTTTCTGAAAACCCTTTTCACATGGCTCCATCCAAGATGGGATTTGAACTGCGGTTCGACAGAGGTGAAAGACAGTACTGAATCCATCAAACTCGGGCAAAGCCTGGGAAGTGTTTTGAGGCAATTTCTCTTGGGTTTGAAGAAACCACCTCACTGATGTACAGTAACTAATAATTTTGTCAATTTGATTTGTCATTTACCCAGGCTGTCATCGATGAGAAGTTGGAAATGGTGGAATTCCTGGTTGAAAACGGGGCCGACATTGAGGCACAAGACAATGAAGGCTGGACTGCTCTCCACGCTGCTGCTTCTTGTGGATTCATGGATATTGCACAGTAAGTATTTATTGATTTTAAATCCTCGGACAAGAAAACATCTTGACCAGGAGTAGTCCAGGGAAGTACAACAGTTTAAAAACTGTCATCAAAAGATGTGTCTTCCACAAGCCCCTAGTCATAAAGTATGAGCCTCTTATAAGAGGCGGCCATTTTGAGGCGGAATGCGGTTTATTTGATAATGTTCACACTATGGTCAGTACAAGAAGTAGCTAAGCACAATAAATATGCTTATCAGAATAAGGTTTCCAGCTAAAACAGGAATTATCTGTGGCTGGTATCCGCCTTATTTCTGCTAAGCAGAAATTGTTTTAGCAATATTTTCTGCTTTTAAGCAGTTCTATGAAATTGTTCCCAGGTCAGTTGCGAGAAAAGCTTGGTGTACATAACACTTGGGGTTGAAAAGTCATGTACACTAGGAGAAATTAACAAGATGGATATTACAGACAATGATCTGTGTGAGTTCAAATAGCTCATGACTTCTAGTAGTGTAGGAAAGTTTGACTCGGTGACCTAGCCATGGTCAAAGTCAAATCACTCGTTTAATCACAGCCATGTTTACATGGATGTTGGCCGTCTCCCTATCTTTGTCAACCTGTAACTGTCATACATGTACATTGTATAACCAAGGATCACACCCAAGTTCATGGTAAAAAAATCTTTAAATCTGTTTAAGAAAGAAACTATCAATGCAAGTGCCGCAATGGTCCAATACAGAAAGGGATTGTTGTTCATGGAATTATTACAAGACAAAGTTGGTTTTTATATATAGCGCTTTTCACGCCTGAAGGGCGTCTCAAAGCACTTTACATTGTTACCCCTGGTCACTGGGCCTTAAATCATTCCTTAAACCATCTCAGCTCCCTGGGGAGTATACAGCCTTGTGCAACAACCGCGCTACTCGGCTAAATCAATCATAAGAACCATCTCTGCCCTCACAGGTACCCATTTACCCCATGGTGGAGAGAAGCTTATATGGTTAAGTGTCTTGCTCAAGGACACAAGTGTCATGACCGGGATTCGAACCCACACTCTGAAGATCAAACATCAGAGCTTGAATCCGGTGCTCTTAATCGCTCGGCTACGTCACCCGCACAATGACCCTTTCTCTCTGCCTTCCAAAGCAGATGACATAAACAGCGCCAATGGTTCCCTAGTTCCATGAAAGCTGACTAATAGTGCAGCAACTTGGAATTCAAGTCTGGTTAGTGTTGGTTGGTGTTTGTTATCAATAGAAGTCTGCCCAGTTGGATTACCAATTGACTTTTGGATCCTAGAATGCTGTGGTCTGCGGTAGTGTTTATGGATAACTAACCAAGTTCAAAGTATACACAAAAAGAACTACATGTACATGGACAAACGAAGAGGATATGACTGGGTTACGTGTACATAGACCATTATAAAACTAGTGCACCACTACTAAAAGACCATCCAAAGTTTCAAAAAGAAATTCCAGGTCGTACACGGTGTACTACTTTTGAGGACACCCACCCCCCCCCCAAAAAAAAAAAGTAGTACTTGAGCAATCACTGTACGTGTATTTCTAATTCTGATTAAGAAGTAAAAACTAAAGGACTCTCAGAAAAGCAAACTTACAAACTAATCCGTAGCCCAGAATCCAATGGGGAGAAGATGAGGACAGACGTTTATGTTTTAGATGTGGGAGGAAAATCCACAGAGAATTATTCCTGTGAAAAACCAAGCAATCAGGTAGGGACTGAAAACCCAATCCACTTACATGTAGTAACAACCGGTAAGGTAAACCACCCAGTGGGATTCGAACTGGGGTCCCATCGTAGGTGGAAGGCGAGGAAAGATATCGCCATGCCAACCTAACCGCCCCTCAAACATATCAAACATCTTTCTGGTAGTAAGTCGATCATTTTAAAACCAACAGTGTATGTTTGGATATCTGAGGTCAGTCTGTACATTTTATATTGTCTTGCCCTTTTGACAATCTCTTAAGTGTCTTAAAAACCATCTCAGTAGGAAACCTCATCAAGGATGAGATTCCAGACCCAGTAGGGGGTTCCCCTCAAAACCAAACCCTGGCTGGATCTTCCCTTAAGAGCTTGCTTCCCTATTAATTGACTGCAGTTAACCTGCATTTGAAATCAAGCCTTTCAATCTATCATTTAGACAGTGTGCCGTTCCCTTGTAGTGCAGTAACCCTTCATCCATCTCAAATTCCTAAACTGTCTGACCGAAAACACAATCTGAAGCTTCTATACGTACGTACCATGGATGTACATGACATAAATGCACTCATGCAGGCAGCTACTTTGGTGTTCAGTTGCGATGGTATGGATCATGGAACTTCTTGTCCTATGACATACATACATTTGTGATAAACGTTCAGTTCTGAAAAGTATTTGTACGGTTCTAAAAAAAGTTACAGTGTACTACATGTATGCAACTATGGTACAGTTTCCAGTTCTTACATTGTATGTCTGCCATGCAATGTTATCAAATCTTAACTAATAGCCTTTGCAAATGTAAATTATATTGTGTCACAACAAGTAAGGATCAGAAACATGTACATCAAGGGAAGTTTTAAAAACTCCTATAATCTCCATTAGGCCTGGAATTTCATCTATGATAGGGCAATTTTGAAAAGGGCACTTTCGTTGGAAAATCTTAAAGTCTATGTGGGGAACTTTTGAAGGGGCACCAAGGCCAAGACCAGGGCAAAAAAGGCTGTGGCTTCCGTAAAATTCCAGGCCTGTTCAATAAAAGTGAAAATGTCTTAAACAAAAACAAAAACTGAAGAAAATACAAACTTTGAGTATCTTGTATGTATTTAGCTGTATGGAAGTTCAACCACAAACAGGTGAATGTACTGTAATTGAAGTGCTGTTTTTATATTCAAGTAATACCCCTAAACTGTTTTTGAACTTGTAGTTTTTATCTGTGCTGGGGGGAGAGGAGCCTAGCCCTGGATGGTATTTTATCTTTTAAGTACAATACAATACCATTTGTAAGGTTCCCTGTATGCATTAATAACAAACTAAGCGTGGCTAGATGAAGGGCTCTGACTGTTCTAGTTCTCCGCTGTCTCAGACCATAGAGCAAGGAACTGCTCTAGGGTCTGACTTGATGGATTCGATAGCGGCTCTGACTGAATCACTGAGAAGGCCTATTCTATAATGCTATCACTGTTGCTAATGGGGCATAGCCGTAGCCAGAGCCGCTTGATCTAAAAATGCATTTGGATTTCTACAAAAGGTAGTTTTCCCCAGCTAATTTTACCCGAGGACCAGCCAAAACTATCTCCAAGTGATCTGGCTGGCCAGTTCAGTGTTAAAAAGAAACCTGAAGTGAAGGGCAAAGCCTGTTCTGCACTTCAATCAATTCATGTTTTCTGAGCCATCCGAAACTCTGATTATATGACTGAGAGCCCAGGCTAGCTGAACTAAACTTTGACCCTAACCTTTCTAGAGGTCAACTACTTTGAAAACACTGAGGTGAAAATGACGATAGTGATCTTCAAACATACAAAGAAACAGCGAAATTTTCCAAGAGTGAAAACACACAAACAGAATAGTGTAGTATTTACAGTTGTGGTACTTGTGTACAAGCTGGTTAATTATTCCCATAGCCTGTACCCATCATTATTTGTTCAGCTTTGCATGGTAACTGCGTTACACATGTTACCATACAAGCTGATCATATGAATGCGCGACTCTAGCATGGATGTCTTTACCATAGAGTTCTCATGGACTAGGTCAGTTATATATTATCGCATTCACATTTTTCATGATGAACTTATGACATTATGTACATCAGGCACCATCTACATCCATGTAGGTTGACTCTTTGGATGACATCCTAGTGCTAAGAGCTGTATACATTGTGAGCCATGACTCATTGGTTGGGCTGGATGGAATGCTTGACATGCCTTAGATGCCAGTTACCTAATGCCTGACACATACTGGCCACAAGGGGGCACCCTTCCCTCCTGTATTATTACACTGGTAGCGGGTCTGGCATGCAACATCAATGTTGTGATTTGCACATGGTTTTGGGTAAACCGCACTGACCACAACTATTGAACGACAAATCTGATTATTTTTGTGAAATGTGGAAGTGTTGTAAGTGTCACAAGAAGGGTCAGCACAAAAAAAAAACATGGACCTGTTTCAAGACACTGGACACTATTGGTAATTGTCAAAGACCAGTCTTCTCACTTGGTGTATCTCAACAAATGCATAAAATAACAAACCTGTGAAAATTTGAGCTCAATTGTTCGTCAAAGTTGCGAGATAATAGGCTAATGGAAAGAAAAAAACACCCCTGTCACACAAAGTTGTGTGCTTTCAGATGCTTGACTTCAAGACCTCAAATCTAATTCTGAGGTCTCAAAATCAAATTCGTGGAAAATTACTTCTTTCTTGAAAACTACATTACTTCAGAGCCGAGCCGTTTGTCACAATGTTTTATACTATCAACCTCTCCCCATTACTCGTTACCAAGTAAGGTTTTATGCTAATAATTATTTTCAGTAATTACCAATAGTTTCCACTGCCTTTAAAGTTGATTTACAAACTTTATATTTAGTTCTCTATGCTGAAAAACAGAAGGTCTTTTGTGTGACAAAAAACATTTGTTCAATATACAGTATCTTTGGCAATGTGTAAAAAGAAAGAGAAAACCCCCCATTAACACGCTTTAGAAGCACTGCACGAACACCCTTAAATCTGTCTTTAATTGTCCCCCCGCCCCTTGCTCATTGAGCAAGTGCATTTGGCGACACCCAAGACGCGCAATGCAGCTATCCAAATGTCGGCAAGCTTGTCAACATTTTGTAATGGGATTTTAGCATGTCAGCTATTTTCAGACTTTTAATTGCTTCTGTGACCAGTCTATAGTTTTAATGACACGATTTAATGGATTGGGCTGTTAGATGATTTATTGTATCTGCTTAGATTAAAACTGAATACACATGAACTGGTACATGTACACAAAAAAAGCAATCATACAATTCCCTTTAAAAAATTAAAAAGGGACACAGAAGTTAGGACCAATTTCGAGGCTCCATTTTCTCTGGAGTTTGTCACCATTTTCTGCTTGCTGAGTTAGCCCACAAATTCTGTGCTTGTGTTATGCAAAAAAATGCTTAGAGTATTACAAATGTAATAATGTCACAAAGCACACACATGGTGTTACTGCAAACCAAATATATACACAAATTCTTTGCTATACATTTGTGAAATATGCTTATATAAAGCGTAGATTTTTCTGATATCATTAAGCATAAATTTGTGCGCAAGCCTTGCGGCAAGCAGAGCTATGAGAGTTGGCCCTGGCATTCACTACATAGTAGAGGTGTGTGCATGTATAGATTAAGCATAGTTGTACAAATACTGGTATCTGTTATTATCAGCATGGGCACGATTTGGGAGTTAAGATCCACTGTTAGGCCAAGTAAAAAAATACCAGTTTATCGTCCGGGTGTTTCAAAAAAGAGGAGGATGAGGGCCTATTTATTTTTTATTTTTTATTTATTTTCAAGGTGGGTGCCAAGCATTTTAATTCAAATTGGCCACCATTCTTCAGTTTAAAGTCACCACTTACTTAATGGTATTACAAGTTCTTTAAAGATAAGTAAGTTAAATGAGAAATACACAGACAATTTGTCTTTTTTTAAAAGATTGAAAATAAAAAAATAAAATAAAAAAAAGGATGCGGCCTCCAAAAAGGATGTAGGAGAGGACGATTAACTGGTATTATTTTTTACTTGGCCTTATGTATCACAGACAAGACCAAGGTATTAGAAAGAGATACACAGATCTATAGTAATGATTTCCCTGTGTACATGTACACCCCACTTTCTTGACATGTATTTTTTGCTGTACAAACATGATGGGAGAATTTTTTTTTATTTTGTGGATAATACAAGAACAGTGTGTCCTGAAAATAAGTTATTTTGAAGTTATGCTCTTTTATAAATAGTAGGTCACAGGTCTGGAACTTCATCTTTGAGAGGGTTTGGCCATTTTCTTGTTGCTATGGGCAATTCAATTTGAAAATCTTTAAGTCTCTGAGAAAAATTTGGAAGGAGCTCCAAGGCCAAGATCAGGGGCAACAGTGACAACAGAGCAGAGAGGTCATGTCCTCCCAGGCCTGAGGTCATGCAGGGAATCCAAAAAACAAAATGGATGTCTACCAAAATCTCTCTGGAACTGACACTGGAAGGGATTATAGTTACGTTCGTTTAGCTTCCCTGGGTCGACCAGCCCCAAGTTACCCTATCCAAAAGCGGGTCACTTGGGGCTGGTCAGAGGTGCTTTGACGTCACCACAAGAAAGGTCACGATATGATGCGTATTTTTTTTCAAGGTGGAACGTGGGTAAATATCTGCACACGTTCGTCCTGAAGAAAAAATAGGCGACTTTTCCAGGACGAAGGTGAGGTAATTATCAAAGCCCACGTTCGTCCTGGAAAAAATGAAATATGCCACTTGGATGAGCACACCGGGGTCGACCCAGGGAAGCTTAGCTAAACGAACGCAACCAATGTTAGAAGTCTTGGCTGGAATTCTGACTGGCTTGAAGTGTCTGCTGAGAGCATGGAGCCCTAAACACATAAGCTGTCTGGTTTATGCTGCAGCTCAATATCGCTTAATTGATAGACCCCAGTGATGTGTGTTGGATTACTATAGAGCTGGTTGACTTAGATAGGTCATAGGAATTAGAATGGAGTTCTAAAGGTGCATTTATCTGAAACATTATCATACAATTAATGTTTACTGAAGTTTGTTTATTTTCACCTTGAACTGCTGAGAATGGTTATTGCATCATCCATTTTTGGAAAGTTTTCAAGAAACACAAATCCATGGTAGGAAAGATCTGTGACAAAGAAGGTATAGGTGCACAAACTTTGAAAGGTGTTTCAGGCTGCATGTTTGTTATTTTTACTGGGTGTTTGTTTAATTTAAAATGAAGATTTGTGATCAATGTATTTTTCGGTTTGGTGGGGGGGGGGGGGGTGGGGGGATAATGAAACGATGCATGCAATATACTGTAAAAACTGTTGGGATGTTTTACACTTGGTTTCAGCAAGGTGTTTGATGTTACCTGGGATGAGTGTGGGTCGACTTCCAATCAAAGACAAATAATGATCATATGTTGGGTTGTGTGTAATTTTAATGAAGACAAAGGAGATAAGCCTTTGTTAAACTGTGTAGAAGTTTGTTTTCTCATTTTACTTCTCGGCTTGAACATTTAAAACAAATTTGGGCCCAGTTAACGTTTTCAGCTCCTGCAGTCTTGTGAATTTTCCCCACAAATTTGATCCAAGGTAATGTCTCACAACTTTAAGCTTTCCAAAAAACCCAAGAAACCAATATTTTGGTCAATGTAAAAAAAGTTTTACTAGGGATCCTCTTTAGCTTTTAATACTGCAACTACTGCCCAAGAAATAATCTTGACAGCTAGCTTTCCTATGCACAGAGAACATATAGCATTGACCTGCTACCCAGCGCCAACTTCGAGTTCGTTTTTGTTTTCTTCTTTTAAAGTAGAATGATCTGTACCTTGTCCTACCTGTGCTATTCCATGCTTTGTGTGAATAATCATGGGTAAACAGTGTGAAAATTAGCTTTATTGTTATTACTGAGCGTGTGAATATGTTTCTTTGGCTTTATGGATAAGGACGGGTCCATTCAGACTCAGTGGTGGCCTTTTAAAAAAAAAAGTTTTTTATTTGTGCTATTTTTATTTACGATGCTGAACTTTGTCCTGAGATTAAAATTTTATAAACAGATTACCACATGGGTTGACAATTTATTTTAAAGCCAACTGAAATGTCATCAGTGGAGAATTTGAGTTGAGTTTAATTTTACCAGTTTTTTAGAATATTATTTTAATGAGAAATTGCTTACATCATACTGCCGGACGGCCACTTCTTTAACTGATTTGGGCTGTCTACCCAACTATCACCAGGGGCATATTACCACCTACTCCTGGGGCTGAAAAAAAGTTATTACCTTCACAGTTGTTAGGATGTTGTATAATCATTAAGGCCGGTTTATAGTCGGTCATGCGGTGGTCGCGCAATGGAAATCCGCGCGCAATCCTGAGATTGTGGCCTAAAAACCGTGTACTTTTATGATCGCTCGTCAAGATTTCCATCGCCCGACCATCGCGCGACCGACCATAACTCGGCGTTTAAGCTTGCTAAGACAAACTAGATAAATCTTCTCTTACTGTACATGTCTAAGCTGCTTGGTTCTTGTTCATATGAAAACATTTCTCATTTTGAATCTGCATTATTTTGTAAAATAAATGTCGGGTCTAGTAAATATTTTAAAGCTTTATAAGCCCAGCGGTCTGGTGGATTTACCCCCAAACATTGGGTGCTAAATCCATTTTTTTTTTTCTAGGCCTGATACTTCACGGAGGCAACAAAGACGATTGCCTCACATGCCCCTTGGTGCCCTTCAAATGCTCTAGTAGAAATTTACAATTTCCTCAAAGGATCCCCTATACCAAGGAGAAAATGCCTTGGTGCCCTTGCCCTATCAAAAACGAAGCATACACTGTATGCTTCTTTTTGAGAGGGCAAGGGCACGAAGTACAGACCTGCTGCATTTTAGTTTACAACATCATGACAATGGGAACATATTTTTTACTTCCTATACAGCCCAGAACCCTGTTTTGATTTTTAAATACATTTTTTGGCCCCTGGGTGTTTTCATTCACTTACAAACCAGTCGAGAGTTGATTGGACGTGAAATATGCACGATACTCCAGGGAGACTGGGCTAGGCTTGAGGTTGGCAGCGCCAGTTCAGAATGACTTTAAACACAACCCATTATGGTCTTAAATAAATTATATTTAAAATGGAGGGGAAGTCTCCAGATGCCTGAAGCTATACACATTTAGGCATAGGGGCTTATAACACGTAATTTGTCAAGTGTAGTTAAGTATCCAGAATGACAAATGTTATGTATGTAGTTTGGCTGTGTCATATTGGGTTACTGTTAAATCTTGAAACTTGATATATTTTCCAACATAACATAGTAATACCTAGTTCTGTAGGTCAAGGCACTTTACAACATTAGTTTCCCTGTTCATCGGGCACATTTTTAGACTATTCTTCTAACTTTCTCAACTCCCTGGGGACCATACAACTACAAGCTGCTCCAATGGGGGTTATTCCAACCAATGCCCTCTCAGGGTCTCATTTATACACCTGTGTTAAGAAAAGAAATTATGCTCAAAGACATAAATGTATAACTGGGATTCGAACCCACAGTCCAATGATTCACTGATTGCCCACGACACATCACAACTAGCAAATCACACCCATTCAATGTTCTCCCTCAAACCCTAATTTCGTGAACACTCTAATCTTTTCGCAAATGCTTGAAAGGACCAATGGTTTCTTTGTTGCATACTTGATCAAAGTTTCTAGTAACATTTTCTTTGCTGTTACAGCTGTATTTGTTGTTCTTCTAGGTTTTAATCCTTAAAATGAATACTAAATATTGATGAAATGTTTTCAAAAATTGATTGTCTTTTTTATATCTTTTTTACAGGTTCCTGATCGACAATAGGGGTAATGTTGCTGCTGTCAATAACGAGGGAGAGATCCCTCTGGACCTGGCTGAAGAGGAGGACATGGAAGAATTCCTGCAGGAAGTCATTGAAAAGAAGGGTAAGGATCAACTCTGGGTGCCACTGGGTTAAAGGCAGTGGACACTATTGGTAATTACTCAAAATAATTATTATCATAAAACCTTTCTTGATTACGAGTAATGGGGAGAGGTTGATGGTATAAAACATTGTGAGAAACAGCTCCCTCTAAAGTGACGTACATGTACTTTTCGAGAAGAAGTAGTTTCCACAAATTTGATTTCGATGCCTAAGATTTAGAATTTGAGGTCTCAAAATCAAGCATGTGAAAGCACACAACTTCGCGTGACCATGGTGCGACACGGGTGTTTTTTTCTTTCATTAATATCTCGCAACTTGATGACCGATTGAGCTCAAATTTTCACAGGTTTGTTATTTTATGCATATGTTGAGATACATCAAGTGAGAAGACTGGTCTTTGACAATTACCAATAGTGTCCAGTGTCTTTAAGTCGGTTTGTATGGCATGTTTGCTGTGGGTACACCTGGGCGTTCCTGTACATTCATTGTGGTTAGGAGTAAGAGGGTTGTGTCAAAAGTGCATCCATCATTTTGTTATCAAGGATTCAAATCAAATAACTGCATTTTGGTGGAACAAGAATCGATACTAACGACGTTTGTACACTCGGGGAACAAGCATAACATTTTGTTTGATTTTTATTTTTGTGGTCAGGATTGGATGTTGAAAATGCAAGAAACGAGGAAGAGCAAAGAATGCTGACGGATGCCAACCAGTGGCTCAACACGAAAAACATCAAAGAAAGGAAGCACCCGAAGTCTGGCGCCACGTCCCTCCATGTTGCCGCTGCCAAAGGTTATATTAAAGTTATGAGGTGAGATGATTGGATAAGGTTCAATACTCAATTTCTTCTGATTGAACAATAGTTTTATTTGACTAGTGGGTGTGCTTTCTAACCGTCCATCGAGTGCATCTCGTTTTTCAGAGTTCCAATATAAAGCTATGAATGAATGAATGAATGAATGATATGATTATGAGTTGTGGCACAAAATGTTTCAAAATTCAAAATTTTGAATCAGTCTAATGCTCAAGATAACTTGTTCGGGGTTTCTGCGTATCCTTAAAAAGTCTTAAATTGAACTATCAAAATTTAAGGACTTAAAAGGTGGGTATACCTTTGGTAACCAATCCAATACTTTATGACCATAAAAAGTAACTTGGTAAGTTAACTATCAACTATTATTAACTATTGATATTTTTTTTGAGAAACAACTCCTTGAAAGGAATGTGGTTTTAGAGACAGGGATTCAAAGACATTTCAATCTGTGGATTTGAACCAAAACTCTGACAACACCGGAGCTTGGGTTCGGTGAACTAGGCCACTCGGCCATGACACGCTGTTGTTGTTGTTGTTTCTTATATAATTGTAAAAAGTATAACTGTTTTCCTTCCTACAGTATTCTTATACAAGCTGGTGCAAACGTCGACTCCGTAGACAATGACGGCTGGACGTCACTCCATGCTGCATCTCACTGGGGCCAGAAAGAAGCCGTAGAAATTCTAGTCGAGAACATGTGCGAGATGAGCCATAAAAACAAATTGGTAGGTGAAGTAATAGTCGGTACTTGACACTCTTGTCTTGTATGGATTGGTCCTGATGAATACTGTCTTTATAGGCAACTTGGGTTTTGGTTTTGTGTCGCGTCCTGTTCTCAAATTATTCTAGGCAGCACAGTGGTTGACCAACTAATCATAAAAGGAGTTTGATCAAACTTCTTCATGCCGCACTTGGTATTTACACATAATGCAAAGTTGTGGGTTCAGAAAATGTCTTTCATTGCCTGTATAGATTGCTGACTTTACGCTGTGTGACATCAAGTGCGAACTATCTATTGTAGCTTGGCTTACTATTGTCTTAGCAAATGAGCTTAGCAGCTTTTTATAAAAATTGCCCTTGCATCAGGTTTTGTTGAGGTGCTAGACGCTCAATTGTTGTAAGCATAGACTAGCAGGGAACCAGTTGACAGCAATACACATCTCATTTCATTTTCATCGCCAACCTGCCTCTTGGAACGACTTTCTTTTGATAAGCCATGTTCGAAATATCATGCATAGAAGCCCACAGCCACACACTCAGGTGCCGCCTTGAAATGTCCCAATTGAAATTTACAATTCCTTTTAGAGGTGTCCTTTACCAAAGAGAAAACACATTGGTGCCCTTGCACTTTGAAAGACCAAGCATCAACTGTCGATTTCACAAAGAGTTAAGACTCGTCTTATCTTGAGTTAGGAAAAGTAACTGGTCTTAACTTAGGATTAATCTTAAGGTCTGCATGCTACAGTGCAGGGTTGGGACTCGTCCTAAGTCATAAGATTTATCCTAAGTTAGGAAGAGTTTTTGTGAAATTTTCATTTTCTGCCGACAGAACTGAACTTATCAAGTGTTGTTTTGTTATTATTGTCTTGCAGGGTCAAACAGCATTCGACCTCGCCGATGATGAAATGTTAAGATGGTTAGAAGAACTCAAGAAGAAGCAAGCCTCTGTAAGTAAACCACACTTTCCTCTTATATGTCTAAGATGAGCAATGTAGGTTTTTAGCATCTCCCTCACCCTCCCTTAATTTTACCAGAGATTCAATCTTATCATTTATAAAGTGTTATTATGTGGTGATCCACTGGCTGCTGCTTCCCAGGTTGTATCCTAAACTAGGGTGTGATCTATGGCAGTCACAGGTTGTATAGCTTTTGACTGGCACCCCCGTACAAAGATATTGACTAATGGGGACACAAGCAACATAGGGCTGGAAAGCTCAGTTGGTAGTGCGTTGATACAGTAATCCGGAGGTCAATGGTTCGAGTCCCGCTCCAGTCAATCTTTCCTTGTTCGAACTAAATTATTTAAAATTTACAAAGTCAGTTTCCCGTGTGGTTAATTACAATATAAAAAAATAGTCTTAAATATCTTTTTGTGTCTTGTTCCAGAAAGTCATTATTGAATGGTAGCTTTATCCACACCCTTTACAATTCTCCTTTTTCTTTCTGCTCTGTCATCTTCCTCCACTTGTCCCCCCCACCCCCCCCCCCTCCCGTTTCTCACCTCTTTTCCCTTGTTTCTCTCCCCCTACATGTAACTTGACTGCAGATGAAGAAGGAAGAGAAACACACACCAAGAATCGAGGCCAAGAACCCCCCTCCATTCAAGAGAAGGTACGCCACTGTTTTCTCCCTGAATAAAATCAACTCATACCACATCTCTTTCTGTAGTCACACACTTGACCATGCTCTGGCCATCCTGGTCCGATTCCCTCAATCTAGTAACAGTTTCCAGCATAGAATATGAAAAGGAGCCAAGCTGTTTGTTGCTGTGGCTCCCAACACTGGCACAAGGGCCACATGCCAATCAAGCGGCTATGTCTATGGCTATTGGCTACTTCGGCAGTAACGATTTGGCCATAGCCACTGCCGAACAATTATTTGCATCGATACAAAAAAAAACTACTGCACTGTGACAAATTTATGACAAATTTGAAATATAATTTTGTCTAGTTTTCATATCACCTGACTGCAGAAATTGTTGTCACTAAACAAAGTCTGGAAGAACCTTATATTTCAAAAAATATTTTTACCTTAAAAATCAACTGTCATAAAAAAAAATTGTGTACAGTTATACTTTGCTGTTCTTTTCATTTCTATTCAAAATCATCATTTGAATTTGTTTCATGATGGCGTAGCCTTTTGTTTTGGGGTTCACATCTCTTTACATTTTGCTTGAGTTTTTAAAAAGATCTTTTCCCATTTCTTTGAAAAGCTTTTAATAAGTTTTAACGGACGCGTGATTATTATTTTAAGTGGACTTAATCTCTCCATTTCTGTGCAATTCTTATCGAACCAAAACTTTTGAGAAACACAAAATCGTTTGCCGAAATCACTTTCTAAATGCAAGCCTTTTTGATCTGAAAGCTGAAAAGGTTGTGCTGATTTAAATTGTGCAGTTTTGTACATCAAAGCCTGCCACATTGTCCTTCAAACCCGAAGCATAAAATTTGTTTGCACTCCCCTCACTTATCAAGCAAGCAGCATCATTTAAACACCTTGCACCAGCAAGATGCACTGCACGCCAACACTCCATTTTGGGGGCCACTTTGCTGGCCACTTTGGGGGCCACTTTGCTGGCCACTTTGTGGACCACTTTGCTGGCCACTTTGTGGACCACTTTGCTGGCCACTTTGTGGACCACTTTGCTGGCCACTTTGTGGACCACTTTATGGGCCACTTTTGAACTGGATTGCAGTCAACTGTGGTGCATACTTAAAAAATGGTTGGCCCCCAGAATGTTGAATGGCACCCTTCAGGTATTGTTTTAACATGGCAGACTTTGGTGTACAAACCCGTGCCTCATAACACGTCAGAGAAATGGAGAGATTTATTCTGTGAATCTTATGTTGCTTTTCTATACGTAACTCTGTGTTCATACATTATAGATGTTGCCATCACCCTGTCATTGCATTTCAATGCTTTGGATTGTCTCTTTGCTGTACATGTAACTCGATGACATTGTGCACGCCTTTCATGTTTTGCTGATCTTCACAACGAATTATTAAGCATTCACTGAGACATCGTGAAAGTTTCCTGCAAGATTTCTTTGTTCTTGCGTGTTTGTTAAATAACGTAGTGCTAAAACGTCCCCACTACAGGAAACCAATAACTCTGTTCATGTAGTTGGCTGTAACTTATAACAAGCAAGAAATAAAACTGCATGTTGGAAATTTTGTTAATTGTTCGAATTTAATCAGCTTAATACATTCGCTCCGAGTTAACATTTCAGCCACAGTTCACTTACAAAAAAGAATACTCCCCAAAACAGCAGTCAACTTTTAAATGAGTCAATTACTAAAAAAATTGCACAACTTCTTTATACACAGTTAACTGTTACACTTTCCATTGTAGGAATTCCACATTTTATTCTAGTGTTTACGTAGAGTAATATCTTTCCTTTCCTTCCACTTTTTTATTTTATTTATCTGCTACTGCCATCTTCACTGTCTTTGCTTCTAAACCGCGGTTGGTTTAGATTGCCAAGTAGTCTCAAAAATCGTCCCGAGCCAAACTGGTATATATTATATTTTAAAATTCCTTCATTCTTTCAAGTGAAACCACCCTGCCAAAGGCGGCTGGGATTTCTTTGGTTTCCTTTTTTTCTGCTTGCTTTTAAATGGGTCGATGTCATCCGTAGGATGCGGGTGGGCTAAGCTTTTTTAGTTTGCGGTAGCTTATATGTCAGTAAGACGGCGCTTGTAGATGAAAAGTAGTGTGGCCACAGACACGTGTCAGTTGTGTGTGTTGTAGGAAATCCAAAGGGATTGACCAATATGTCTTTAAAATGCCAAAGCGTTGCCTTTTACTATAAAGTCAACAACTTAAGGTTGGGAATGCCTTCTGTGTTGGCTGTAATGCTAGACCATCATTCTTGCAAGTTTTAACTCCAGCTTTTTGTACATTTTAAAATACAATACAGGAACTGACCCCAAATGTCATAAAGCTGCTTAGCAGAAAATACTGCTTAGCAATTTTTTTTCCTAATCAAAAATCAAATAGGATACCAGTTGCACCATTAGAAACCTTATGGAATGTTTGCTGGTAACCTGTTTCTGCTAAGCAAGATTTGTCTGTGCTTAGCAAGTTTTTGTCTGCCCAGGCTTTTTTAAATCCCGGGGTCTGTTTAAGGGGATCATCACAGATTGTGATTGCTCTATAGGGGTTTCACATGATGATATTTCAGTATGTGAGGTTTGAAATACCAAGTCAGTTTGAACTTGAATCTTACCTACACTCGCAAGGGGTTCCCATCTTTTCCAAGAGATGACTAAGTCAACCCAGCTTTGAACCACCACCCCCCCCCCACACCAGCAAAGGCCGTCAAAGAAAATGACTTCTTCAAGAAACCTACACGCTGGTTAAAACACCCACAGGGGACTAAGGGGTTTTGAAATGTCTCATGGTTGGAAGAGAAACAGCTGACTGCATTTGGAGCCTGGCTGATGACATGTGTCTGGTAGCGTCTGGTCTGTGACGTAATTACGTCATAGCAGGCCTAAGTGCCGACGAGGTTCGCTGCAGCGGTTTTCTCATGATTGCTACTCTCTGTTTATCTGCTGTGCCTGTGAGATAACAAGACATTCCTACTGCTAAAGGGATATGTGTGTTCTCTGCACATGCAGCTGTACAGAGCCTTATAGAGTTATGATCTTGCAAGAAAATGACAACCTGAAGTTCTTGTATTGACTGTGCAAAGTCTTGCGCGTATATCGAAAATAGGAAAAAACTAACTTGAATGACAGTGATAGTATTCTTTGAAATTGAATTTTTATTTATACAAAATTCTTTTACAAAATATATCTAACATAAAAATGTATAGCAATTCATTAAAAATGCAATTTCACCATTTATACAATAATTTTGGTTTGAACAAACCTAAATTATTAGAAATTCACCCCGTCGGTTTTGCTTGTGGTTTATTACTTGATTTTTGTTTAAAACAAATTGTTTGTTAAAACAAATTTGAAACACAATTAAAACTTGGGGAGAGGATGCTTATATTATGGAAACCACATTTGCCAATTACACCCGAGTTTGTGTGACCATTCTCTAGTAACCGCAACCAGGGGTTCAAGTCTTACTCACACGTTTTCTTTTTTGATTTGTTTATTTAATTTACTCTCATATATTTTTATTTTCGAACGAAATGATATATTTTTCAGAGCCATAAAAAAGTAAAAATAAATTCAAACTAAAATATTTGAAGAAACAGAATCGCGCACACGTCAAACTCAATGTAGTTGGGACTGCCTTAGTCCCAGAAGTTTTAATATATGCGCAAGACTTGCACAGTCTATTACCTTGACAATGTAATCAGTCTCCATGCTGGGGCAAGTGACAACGGCTTACTGACAAAACTAGCTAATTGTGGCCAAGCTACTTTAGAAACGAGTGCTTAGCTGGTATGGCACATTCATACCAGTGTCTTACATGTAGATCTGTAGATACATCCAGTGACACCTAGTGCCCCTCCCCCCCTCCCCCCCCTCCCCCCCTCCCCCCCCCCTCCCCCCCCCCTCCCCCATGATAGTCTCACCCCACCCCACCTAGTAGAGGTATTGTACCCAGTGCCGTTGTACAACGTATAAGTTCTTTTAATGTACCGAGGCCCTTTTTTTCACTCCTGAAAGCATGTTCCGTTTTTTACACTTCAAAAAAATCCTTTTGATCGCTTAAAATCTGTACACCTTGTGGTAGTAATCAAAGCTGTTGAAAACTAGACTGTTGGAAAATTACAATTTGATCCCCATCCCTTTCAGTGTTTTATTGATACTGTATGCCCTGATTTGCTGTTCTGAATTGCATATGAATCCAAGTCGCCCCTTGACCCTCCCAATCTCTTGACCCCACCCTGCACTCCACCCCATCCCACACCCACCTTAAGATGATTGAGTATATATTCTTGCATCTTTAACTCAAAATCTAGACACTAAAGCCCAGTTCATACTTCCTGCGAATGCAAATACCGTACAAATTTTGACGTCACATGTGTTTTCGCAGCCAATGTTTCGCAGGAGTTGTACACAGTTCAACTGTTGCGAACTGTGTGTTGCAAATTTGTAATGTCAAAATATGTATTTGCATTTGCAATTGCAGGAAGTATGAACCAGGCTTTTTGAACCTACTCCAATTTAAGTGTCTAATGCATATTTCATGATGTTCTGATTGCTGGTCAAGTAGGGTAGGGTTTAACTCTACCCAATCCACGTTCAATGCTTGGGAGAAATTACTCATGTGGAACAAATCCGGTGTACTCGTAAATCCAATGTGATTGGAGGACATTTAAATATTTTAATACATCATAGACCTTTTTCGCAAATACCCATTGCGCAAACGCCAACCGTTCAATGAGGTGCATGCTGGTCTAGGCTAGACCAGCATGCACCTCATTCAACGCCTAACGCGCGCGTACCAAGTATTTGCGATAAGGTCTATGATGTAAAAAGTTTATCCAGCCCATCCCTCCTTGTCTGTTCCCATGCCACTGGATGTATCAACATGTTGGGCGCTGAGCAAAAGGGGCTGCTAACATTTTGTGCTGATTAATCTTAACGACCATGGTCTCTGCTTCTACTGGGGTGGTAAGAAACACTGCAATGTAGGCCCAGGCCTGATACTTGCATTGGTGCCCTTGAAATGCTGAAGTACAATTTTACAATTTCCTCAACAAGAAAATGCCATGGTGCCATCGCCCTTTCAAAAATGAAGCATACAGGCTTGTTTAGGCCGACCCTATACTCCTGTCTGCTTGTGTTTTTTTGTATGAGGGAATGACCATGAGGTAAAATTGAATAGTACCATTGTGTTAGAGGAGGGAATCAGATGGCCATTTGATTGGTCGTTACTGTTTAAAGACACTGGACACTATTGGTAATTGTCAAAGACCAGTCTTCTCACTTGGTGTTTCTCAACATATGCATAAAATAACGAACCTGTCAAAATTTGAGCTCAATTGGTTGTCAAAGTTTCAAGATAATAATAAAAGAAGAAACACCCTTTCAGATGCGTGATTTCGAGACCTCAAGATGTATGGGGTCTCAAAATCAAGTTTCTGGAAAATTACTTCTTTCTCGAAAACTACGTTGCTTCAGTGGAAGCCGTTTTTTTAATGTTTTATACTATCAACAGCTCTCCATTGCTTGTTACCAAAAGTCATTTTTTATGCTAATAATTATTTTGAGCAATTACCAATAGTGTCCACTGCCTTTAATATCAATGGTGTTTGATCATATATACCCCAAAAACGGAATGTCGACGTATGTCTGTCCCGACAATATACACTGCCCTCATTGTCTCAACACACTTTGTCAAGACGCTCTTCCTCTTTCTCCCTTCTTTGGTGAGAAATCCTTGTGCATTCTTTCTGCTTGTAGTTTTGCATTGAATGAACATGCCACCTTCTTAGCAATAGAACCCATGCAACGAATCAAAACGACATGTACTGTACATTAACCTGTAGCTGGGGATCAGCTTAATTGAATGTCATGTACATGTAGTTACTCCATTAACCACCAATCGTAGAGCAGCACAAATCTTTTTGAGTCGAAACTCGCAAATAGAGCCCCGTGTCAAACATGCATTAAGTTTTTGCAAGCATTTTTTTTTTACTTTGTTTTTTCTTCCCCCACCTGATGTATTCAAGTTCATCAGGCTGCTTTTTTTTCATGGCTCATTATTTTTAATTTTTGTTATTAGAGACCACTCAAAATGTTAGAAACCATAGTTTTGCAAATGCTCACCACACGCTTAGCCACTTGGGTTAGCCATGATAACTTACACCAATAAGTAACTGGGTACACCAATAAGTAACTGGGTATGCACAACACCCTGAATGAAACAATTCCTTTTAAGAAAAAAAAACACCCCAAAATTGTTCTTGGATTTTCTCTTCTAATTTCAAGGATATCCTCTGAAATCTTTGCTCTCCAATACCTTCACAACATGGAGAATTCTTTAAGTATTTTTTTCTTCTTCTAATTAAACAGTCAGATAATTAAAAACATGCTTTCAGTCCCCAAGATACGTTGCTGGTTGTTGATTTGATTTTTTTTTTTAGTTTATTTATTTTGCGAAGGGTTAGAGATTTTCCTCTGCTGTGTTTCTGGCTACTCATCTGGCAAGATTCAATTTGCGGAAAGTTCACATTACGGTTTCAGATTAACCTTCCTCATGACAGACTAATCCATATTGAACATCCTTTGCATGGCAAATCAGTTCTGTTCCATTCATCACCTAATCTATTTCCTCAAGTTTTTTTTCTCTCTCCTGCATTTAAGACTATACTTTGAGTACTACTTTTTTCTTTTGATTGAAACTTGTCTGAAAAAAAAAAAAAACATTTCAGTTGTGTGTGAATTCTTTTAATATTATTTTGCGACACATTACTTTCGTAAGGAATATGTTTACTTGGTAAGGTTTTCATGAACAAGACAGAAAATGTTTCCAATCGATTTCAAATGTTGATGACAGTGTAGAAATAATGAGGGATAAACAAACTGTTTTTTGTAACATAAGAAGTTGTTTGCGTAAGGTACAAAAGAAAAGTTACATAACAGTTACAAAATGGAAATATTTCAAACTTACACTCAATTTGTTTTGCAAAGAACACTCCCCATCCCATGCTTTAGTTTATTAATACCGTCACTTCATTAAATAGATATTAACACATTGAATGCAATAATGAACTGAAACTTGACATAAAGAAATCTTCCATGTTGTGCGGATGAGATAGAAAAAAAAAACGAGAAAAAAAACCCCGCATGTAATGAACTGACCAAACAAAAGCATGAGATTACTTCACAACCAAACGGAGAGTTTTAGAATTAAAAAGAAAAGGTGAAAAAACACAAAGGGAGATGGACACATGGCTGACCTTTCTGGCTCTTTTTTGCATAAATGTTTTTTGCTTCTTTTATTCCCCCAACTCCATCTTTTTCTTGTGTGTGCGTCCCGTATCTTGCGTTATCTGTCCCCCGAACCTGTCCCACGTACCCCTGTATCTCCCCCCTTTTGGCGCTGACTGGCAGGTCTTCCGTTACACGCATTAGTGTTCCTGATCGCAACATGCTGCTCCACCAAGACATGTGCAAGGAGAGGAGGGAGCTGGAACTCAAGATCCACGGCAAGGAGAGTGAAAAGGACAAGGTAAGAAGAAAGAGTAGGAGGAAGGGATTTTCCTTGTGTGATTATAATTTCTTTTTAAAGAAGATTTTGAATTTTTTAATTTTGTTTAATTATTATGAGTCAATCCTGTTCCTTTGAGGTGTCATCTCCCTTCTGTCCTCCTTTATAACCTCATCCTTCTTAAAAACCAAACCCTCTTCCAGTACCTCCCACCCCCTTTTCATCAATGAAACTCTTTCCACACATCATTGAGGCAAACATATCTGGCCTTGTCCTTCAACATCCCTTGTAAGACGTCTTCACATGGGAGAATTAAAACCTCATTGCAACCAACCAATAATGTATGTCGAAGCAAGTTGAGATAGTTTTGCATTCGGGTAATGTTGCATGTGTTTTTAATCCCCTAAAAATATTTGGAAAATTCAATCTCACAATGTAGTGGTTGGGGCTGAAAATGGGTGACTTCTGAGGAGAACCCTAAATTTCCCCTCGATACATATCTCACCCCAAAGCAGTCTCACTGATCTGCATTTCTAAGCTCCAACCCATGACCCCCCCCCCCCCCCCCCCCCCGCCTCTACTCCTCCTGACACCACCACCATACCCATTTTCCCCCATTAAT
Organism: Asterias amurensis; assembly: GCF_032118995.1. NCBI lineage: Eukaryota > Metazoa > Echinodermata > Asteroidea > Forcipulatida > Asteriidae > Asterias > Asterias amurensis. The sequence continues at coordinate 22,931,854 of NC_092654.1, forward strand.
CCACCGCCTCAAGTGGTTTTCGTTTCGTTTGATGGATCTGTTTTCTTCTCTCATCTCCTCGCTCCCTTCCCCCAACTTCCCTCCACCTTAACCTCTTTTGACTTGAAACCTCTTTTGACTTGACTAACCTCTTACAGTCTGCGGGTGTAAGCAAACAGAAGACCCCTTCTGGTCCAAATCGGGGACCATCGGTAGGTTTCGTTTTTAAAAATATATTTCCAAGTTGGTCACATCACGCACTGTTTCCCTTTATTTTTCAGATGTATTGTAATATTTAGAACTGAGTGTCTTTCTGTGTGTTCTTGGATAGTACATTATGTTTGTTAATGCACACTTTGGGTCAATAAAAATGGGCACTAAAACTTTGCTTTAAAAAGAAAAGTAAATACAACAAAACAGAGTGGCTTTGAAGTTGCTTCGCAAGAAAGCATCCTTTCCACTTGAAACAAAGAGCTTACCTTTATTTCTATTCCTGAATATCCCCTAACTATACCTGCCTGGTGGTGATCTTTGACATTTTCTTCTTTCTTTCTTTTTTGTTGGGGGGAGGGGGGAGGTTGTTCTATCCAAAGTATTTTTGTTTTTGATGGTATCATTTTGAAGAATATCATGAAAAAAAGTTCATCAGGCTGGTAAATTATCAACTTTGTAAACGAATTTCCTATAAACACCTCAGTAATTGGCTTTGTTTAAAGAAAATTCATTTCCAAAGATGACCTTTTTTGTGGTTTTTGAGGGTTGTTTCATGTACATTTTTTGTTTGGTAGATTGTATTCTAGCGTTAAAAATCCAATGAAGGTTTTTGGCCAAAGGCTTGTTCATACTCGTTGTTAGTGGTAAAGAAAATTTATTTATTATTATTATTATTTTCATCGAGCAATTAAAATATTTGACGCTACCATTTGACATCAAGTATGGACAAGCTTTTAATGCAAGCCATTCTAATTTTGAACACTTTTTTGTTTTCTTTAATTTAATATGCACAGTGTGGACCAGTTACACATACTTTTTGTGTTGTAAACAAAGAATTGTTATCTTTTATTGTGAATGATTTTTTTGTTTGTTTAGTAAATTTAGTTAAATATTGGGGGGGAGGGGTGACCTTACAGTTACATTTCCTTGCGTTCAAATAATGGTTAACCACTCACTTGCATTATATCTACTTGATTGCCTTTTAATGTTATCAAGACCAAATACAAGAAGCTTCCATCTTTCTTCTCTGGAAAGCGCCCTCTGTTGATTGCATTCTTAATCCTTGCTCCAGACCTCTATCATATATTGCAGTCTGTCTTTGTCAAGCTCACTGTTTTACTACCAACAAAAAAGAGGCCCAGACTAAATTTTGTCCTGCCAGCCTTATTCTGGAGTGGGTTTCGGGGGTCGTAACCAATAACTTTTTTGGACATCGGCCATTGATAAACCGACGGCCAATTCAACCGACACAGTTATAGATGGATTGCACATGACTTCATTGACCAGAATCTTTGATGAAAAGTGCAGGCGTGAAAGGCTATCATTGGCTGAGAGTTGTGCGCAGTGCTTACGCACTTTTCCATTGATTATCATCAAATATGGCGGTTGATGTCGCTATGTGCAATCCATCTATTCGGTATGACCGCCAAAACGTACCCCTAGTCACTCTGAGATGAGCATTGACTATAAGGAAAAGGGCCATGATGGCGATTGAATGATAGAGGTCCAGCTGCTTGCTTGGTCTATCAAACCATCCCTGAACTCTTCAGTTCCCTTTGATGTATTCATCATTTCCGCATCCCTCGTTCAAATTCCTGTCCCAAAGTTCAAATCGAAGAGAAGACGCAATATAATTAAAACGGAATTACAAGAAAACATGTTAACCTCGAACCAGGTAAATGTTACGACTGTTAAAGTCGTTCAGTTTCCTCGACGATAAAGGTGAAGTTTGTTTTTTTCACTTTTTAAAAACTTGTTTTTTTGTTTGTCCATTATAATTGATTGCTATTTACAGCAAGCAGGCATTGCCAAGCGGAAGATAACCCCATGGGTCGCTCAGCGGCCTATATTCCCTGACTTTCAGGGAACCTCCTCGGTAGGTAGAGATCTCAGCTCAAGCTGAAGCTTTCAGGGGCTGCGTGTGCAAGCAAAAAAAAAGAAGAAGCAAAACTTGGTGTCTGGAATTTAACTTTGTGTGTGATTAAGTAAGAGTTAGCGTTTTTGTTTTCTCAAGCCTTTCCAAATATCATGAGTCAGTATCATGTAGTAATCATAGAGATGAACTCATGTTGCGATAGTTTGCTGAGCAAGTCATTGGTTTCGCATTCTTAATGTGTTTTTGTAGGGGGGGGGGTGGAATAATTACAGTCCAGTTGTTTACCTTCTTGCACTGTCCTTAAGATATCGTTCAGTGATTAATCCAAAAGAATATCAACATGTGTCGATGAAGAAAATGACCTGTGAACGTTTCATTACATTGGCTGCAAGTTCTTGAGTTTGATCATTTTTTTCAGATTTCAACTTTTGCACTCGATGCACATATTCCACATTCCTGAATTCCACTGTTTGAAATGGCACTGTTATTAAAAAGATTTAGTTAAGGACTACATGTACGTAAAACCATAGATGAAAAAATCTGGAGGGGGGGGGGCAGACAAACTAAGGTACGATTCATTGAGAAGCTTGCTCGTGCCATTGTTTAACAAAAATTCCAAAAAATCATGAAGCATCAGTCAGAAAAGCATAAAAATGTTGTATCATTTTAAAGGGGTATGTTTTAGCAATGACTTGCATTAGGGACATGTACATCAGCAATTTCACCGAGTCCAATCAATCGTTCATGTAGAGTTGCATTCTCATAAGCATCACAAGCAAACATCAAATATAGTCTAGAGGTTTTAGGGGCTTTTTATTTTTCACTTTAGTTTATTTCTCAAGACTTGTCAATATTGGTAGCTCAAAAAGTAGAACGAAAACATAAAAAGTAGATGTTTTTATGTGCAGTATAAATTCATTAAGAAACAGTAGGTTCCAATCCCACCTGAGCTGTTCATACCTGCGGATGTGGTTTTAAAATCCAATCAATGAAAGGCAAAATTAAACACAGTGGCAAAGTATTGCAATGCGTGAATTCTATAGTTTGGTAAAAACAGTATATTGACTTTGTAGGTAGGCATACATGTATTGTAAAGTACATGTAGCTGTTTGGTGTTGATGATGTGCACACTTCTATGATACTATTATCGTCACTGTTGCAGATGAGCTTTTTCAGTGGAGCCACTAAGCACACAAGACTGCTAAGCATGAAAAACACTAAGCATTAAACATGTTACCAGCCAAAACGCATGTATTGTGTATTGTCTCTGGCTAGTCTCCTGCAAATATTTTTGCTTAGCAGATAAATTTGTGTAAGCGCTACTGTCTACTTAGCAGTCAGTGATACTGAGCAGATAGTGCTAAGCGAATTTGTCAGTAAAAATTAACAGGCTGGTAACCTATTTCTGCTAAGCGGTATTTTTCTGAGCTAAGCATTTTTGTGTGCTTAACAGCTTGATGATGTTGAGCACAGTTCCCCTTCCTCTAGACACACACCCACACGAATGTTTGTAAAATCACTGTTTGGATGTTTTTAGTTGATTGCCTGTTCAGACTTCAAGTCTTAGGCTTAGATGAAGATATTTACCAGGTGCAGTCTAAGTCCCACTTTGATAGGTCAATATTCTCTGCAACACCTATTCTTCCCTTTCCAAGCCGTAATGTAGAGACATTTCACTCGAACTTGGGAAACACAGAACCAATTCCAGTCAGCAGAATCTATTGCAAAGCTGCTTTCCTGGCAGCCTGTCATTGCATGTTTACCAAAATACTAATTATAAAGAGCAATATGTATGTGCTTTTGCTTCTGAAAATACACCAGAACACAAACAGTCTATGATACCCATGGTTGTATGCGGCCATTTTGAAATGCAATAGACTGTTTTCATGAAACATGCAAATTGCACACTCTGCAGAGTTTTCTGACCAATAGTTTCTATATAAGCGCATGAATGTAATAACAAAAACATATGGAAAAGCGAGGTTGGGTATAAACGGTGATCAAAGTTCTGACCTTGGGAAGAGGAGTTTTGACATTCGATCGAACCATTGTAGGACCATTTAACTTTTTAAGTATTTCCATTTTACATGCACATGTGTGATACTGCATTCCCTCAAAATTCATCTTCTTGTACAAAATTTTCATTCATGAATCATGTGTGAAGCATAAAGAATCAGCTCAAAACAAAAAAAGAATCTTGTGAGGACAGACGCTGAAAATACATAAGCGCAAGTGGCTTATTGTACAGTATGGTGGAGGTTGCTAGGCCGTGTAGAACCATACCCAGGAGATCGCTGAGTGCCCCCATAACCAAGAGCTGCCAACCTTCCCTGATTCCGCAGAAATGTCCCTGAATAAAAAAGCTGTCCTTGTTCTGATGAATGAAATTGAAAATTTTCCCTGGAAACTTGTCCCTCGTATTGTTGTACAAAATCTCCCTGATTACAAAAGTTGGCAACTCTTGTATAGCTTGATGGTGAACCTTTGTGGAATAGGACTTTTGTGGAATGATCAAAAGACCTTACCTGCATACTATATGCATCCTCATTGGTCGGTTGATTTGATAGTAATGCAAATGTCTCGTCAATCGACCCATAATAAGGTAGCCCAAAAATGCGCATCCAAATTAATCTGGGGCATTTTCCAAACCTCAGAGTGGGCTCTGGCTTGGGCTCCAACATCAATTTGGGAACAGCGAATATTTTGTATGTTTTTTTCTGAGGTTTGGAAAAGCCCTAGGACATTGTTACGCTATTCGCACAAGATACGTAGCTCAGCGTTCTCCTGCTTTGTTTCTATGTGTGGCGCATTGTATGTTTTTGTCAAATAACGGTTTGTGCAAGTTAATTCAAATATGCAAGTTTTTAGATCAACAGATGTGACAATGATGGTATGTTAAAGGGGTGGGGTTCTTTAATGATATTTGACAAGGGGCAGGATTTTTGCAGTCATTTCAAAGGAGGCCAAAACTAAATAAGGTTTTTTGTTTTATTATAACGAAATGTTGAGGTCGATAATTGAAAAACTAATCCCATCTTTGGTTTGTGGGAATCATAAACCCAAATACTTTTAGATTTTGTAAGTTTCAAGTCCTTGTCTCATTGTAAAACATGGCTAGTTTGGCTTTCAACATGGTGAGGTACTCGAAAATGAAGCAACCAGCAATATTTCTAATCAGTTGGGGTGGATAGTGTAAAGACGATTACAATATTTTTCCGGCCTTTTACACAACTTTCCCTGCTGTCAATTTTCAGTCAATTTCAATATCATAAATGTCGCATTTTAAATTGCTCTAACTGTTTAAATTATGCAAATGAAGTTGTTGTCAAACCACCAGATGTCTTACGCTATATGCAAATGATGTTTTGGGCGTCAATTATGATTGTAAACATTCTCAACATGATGCTTTTGAAAATACCACAGCACTGCACTTTTCTGAACAAGTTTTCACATATGACACTTATGACGATGCACCTATGACGAGCGCCTCCAATTGATCAGAAAGTTTCACCAAAGGTCACTCGTTGTTTACACAGTCATGCAAAATACGTGTGTGTAGCACCCCCACAAGTGTTACTTTGGCCCCTGTCATGGCGAACGGAAAGTTGCTTTAGGAGGTGCGTTCCACGTTGTGCAAAGGGTCTATAGATCTTTCATTAGGTGCTACCGTATTCTTTATAGTAAATTTGATTGTTCCCTAAAACGGTACAACACAACTATGAAGATCAGTGGGTAGAGCTGCTTAGATATGGGAATAGTGTTTTGTTAAAAAAAATTAAAACTGCTAAGCAATTAAGTAAGTAAGTATGGTACCAGTTAAGAGAACTCGACAGAAACCTGCTGGTACCAAGGACAATTTCAGACAGTTTTGTGCACTAATACGATTATTGGGAATTTGGTGTTGATAGGCAGAGAAAATGTAATCCAAAGATAGGTGAAGATTAATTAACATTGGGTAGAGAAATTGTCTCGCCCACTTGGAGTCCTTTGTATCAGTGTTGTACTAGACCCGCCCAACGAAGCATGAAAGTAAAGAACCCTGTCCAGCGAACCAACAATATCCCCAGTAAAATCTGTTGGTACCCCATCACTTAGCTTCTGTATTCAAACCCCAAAGTTATAATGTAGTCTGGTACCTGACCTGCATGCAATAAACCCACTGTTGCACATGTTGGTTTAAAGGCAAGTCTGCACCGGTACCCATTTTCATGAGCTGCGATAAAACCTGCAAAGCAAATTTCCTTGGTAACCAGCTAACACCTGACAACTGACAGAAAACGCTGCGGCAATGTCGGATATGGCTTTTCAAATGGCTGTGGCTAGAGAGCATACGGCTGAAGCCAGTTGCTAGAAAGCATACGGCTATAAGCAAGTTTGGATGGTGACCAGACTTGAAAAGACCGACTAGACTAACCAGAAACCATAGAGCACAGGGAGATTGACTATATAGAATTTGAGAGCTAGGTCACAGTTTCTGGTCAAGTCTAGTCACTCATCCGAACTTGCTCAATGCCAGTATATTTAGTAACCATAGCCTAAAAATGGTCAGGATGAAAGCGGGCATTTTCTCTGCATATATTTTACAATTTTATTTAAGTAACTTTAAGCAGCTCATTGAAATGATGGCTTCCCCCTCGTCAAGTGATTCCTTTCTCACACTAATACTTCATCCTCTTTCTTCACTCCATCTTCTATCCCCGTCTCCTCATCCCTCCCTCGGCAACAGGAAAAGAAGACGATGCAGTCGTCCAGCTCGAGCGAGAGTGACAGCGAGAGTTCCGAGGATGACAGCAAGAACCGGCCAACCAAGAACCGCGGCAACATGAACCATAACAAGCCAGCTGAGGTTAACACCAGGCAAGCTAATAGATCCATGAACCTACCCCAACAGCCTGTCACTCCATCTACACCATCAAAGAAAGAGGTAGGTCTGAAGCTTCTTCAGCAGGTCCTACCTTGTAACTTTAGCGCCTGCTTAGCATGTACATACAAAATAAAAATCACGAAAAGAAGTTTGCGGTAAAGCCATGTGAAAATCTCTTTTGAGTTGTGTTTGTTCTAAAAAGGCTCTGAAAGTTTAGTCGTTAACCACCGGTTCTTTTTAGAACCAACACTATTCAAAAGAGATGCTCACAGGGTGTTGCCGCAAACCTTTCTCAGATATACTTTCACCATTCAAATTTCCAAAACTTACTTCAAACAATAGTCATTTATTACAGGTTTTTCACGGTTATTTTCCAAACTTGTTTGGGTTTCTATCATGCGAATCCCTTTTGAGAGATTTTTTTTTTTAAAAATAGACCATGCAAGTCCCGCGCATATTCAAACATTTTTGGAACCACTTTTGACCCACAGACATTGCTTTCACATGTTGTGAAGCAAACAAACTCAGGCACTTTGACAGGTCCCAATGTTTGAATACACGCAAGACTTGCACGGTCTATAGGCCAGAGATCCAGTTTGAATTCAACAACTTGGAAAACCAGGATGCTATTCATTAACCACACTCTGCTTCTCTGGTGCCATAGGTTCCCAGTTTTTCTCCGAAGCCCCTCCAGCCCCAGAGGCAAGACTCCAAAGAAGACACCCCAGCATGGCGACAGGGTCTACGCAAGTCTGGCAGTGCCAGCACAGTCCCAGAAGCCAAACTCAAACCAGAGAAGGAGCCTGAGAAAATACCAAGGTCTGCGTCCAGTCCCAAACTGACAACAACCGAAGAGCGAGCCAAGGTAATTCCTCATCCAACAGCTGGGCCTAGTTCCATAGAGCTGCGCCAGCACTAGCAATTTTCTGCTTAGCAAAAATGAGCAGGGAACCAGTCACAGATTGTTTATATGAAATGGTATTTTAGCTGGTAACCTTTTTTTCTGGTAAGCAGATGTTTGTTCTGCTTAGCTGCTTTGTGTGCTTAAGCTGCTCTGTACAATTAGGGCCTGGTCCAATCTTAAAGAGCTGCTTAGTAAGCAGAAATTATGAGCAGGATACTAGTCACCGATTGGTACATGTGAAATGGTATTTGGGAGCGTAACCTTATTTTGTTGAGCTTTTTGTTTGTTTGGCAATACTGAAATTAGTGATACAATGTGGGAACTGGCAGCATGGGTTTTTCAGCTACATGTACTGTACTGCTGCGGTACCTGCTGCCAAAAACATAGAATTCGTACTGCCTCTAGCTACCGGGCAACCTCGGTAGTCCTGTTGGTAAGACACTACTCTAGAATTGCAAGGGTCGTGGGTTCGAATCCCACCCGAATCCCACCCGAGTAACATGCCTGTGATATGTTTTCACAGGACTCGGGGGAAATTACTGAGTATCAGTGCTAACACATCGGTGTACGGGTTAAAACCAAAATTAATACATGTTCTATGATGTGTATACCTGTGAACGTTGTTGACTTATCAATTTTACTATGCATTCTCTGCAAGCCTTAGACCTGTAGAATATCAATGTATTACTAAGAAGTATTTTGGCCCAAATTCATCAAGTGACTACTCGTACATTTTCCATACAGCAATCAGCTAGCGAACGGCAGGACCGGCTAGGGCGGCTAACGGAAGGAAGAACGGTGGACTCCAGAGTGACGGCTAAGACACCGGAACCAAAACCAGAGGATAAAACCGGCAGGTAAGTTTACATCACGCACCGGGCCTAGAATTACACACAGGCCACGGCGGCCATTGCCTCTGTTGCCCCTGGTCTTGGCCTTGGTGCCCCTACAAAAAAAATTCCATTGACTAAGATTTTACAATTTGCAAAATGAAAATGGCCTTGCCCTTTCAAAGATAAAAATTCCAGGCCTGACGCACTCGTTGCTGATTGGCCCTGTGAATATCAGGTGGTGTTTTTTGGCTATTTCTATTGGCTACACATTTTGTGAAAAGAGCGGAATGTACTGCTGAAGCATTTTTGTTTGTGAAGGTAAATTTGACAAGTTACCAGTCACAAGCGACATTTTGGCTTGTAGTCAGTTTTTGCTACGCACAGTGATCCCCAAAATTTGCTACCTAAGAAACCGAAGATAAATTCAAACGAAAAGTCTCCACAGTGGAGTTCTAAAGAGAGGGATGTCCCACAAATAATTGTGTGTACAAAGTCTAAAGGATAATGTAAAGTACAGGGACAAAGGACAGAAGAATCAAAGTCTCCCAAGGGATGCAAAAGTGGGCATGTGCGATGTCTGTTCAGAAAATCTTTTAAAATTGGATTGGCTGAAATTTGACTTGGTCACAAGAATTTTTCTTTACTAAAAAATATAAACATATAAAAATGGCTGTACAAATTTTGGCCACAATATTTTTCTAAGGCTAATAATGTATTCAACAGAATTATGCAGGTGACTTTAATACCCACCTCTCTTGTAATATTTTTCTCTGATCTTCATCATGATGAATTTATTGTCGATCTGTTTTGTAGTTTTCTTGTAGTTTGTTCTGCTAATCTTTTATGAAAAGGGACAAAAACGCTTTCGTTCCGAGCTGGATCATGACCTGAAGGAAACATTTTTTGAAAAGTGTCCTAGAGACCTGGGCCTCAATTTCATAGAGCTGCTTGCCTAACAATTTTCTGCTTAGCAAAAATGAGCAGGATACCAGTCACAAATTGTATGTGTGACATGGTTGTTTGGCTGGTAACCCTGTTCTGGTAAGCATAATATTGTTGTGCTCAGCTCCTTTTTGTGCTTAAACAGCTCTATAGACCTTTATCACGGTTTGGCCATCTTGATTTTACTCCATTCCAACTCGTTGTACCAAACTGAGGCTGGACGAAATAATAGTCTGGTGCCATGCGCAATGAATGTTGGCATTCATTTCTGTTATTGGAAACAGGGAACATGACCAAGATGGTGACAGCGTGATAAAGGTCTATTAAATTGGGCCCTTACCTTTTGAGATGTTTGTACTGCTAACATTGAGATTTTTTGAGTTTATGTATGAAAAGCAAATTGAGAACATGAAAGAAGAATGGTAAAAGAACAGAAAACACGCAATCAATATTTTCTTTGTTTTGAAAAATAGCAATTCTTATTGTGTGTAAACATTTGCAAAGAGCAGTTTCAATGTAAACACTTCAGCCGGTCATTAATCCAGAATCCTTGATACTCTCCAAGGATAAGCGTTATTGTCGCTTCTTATCCCCGTTGACAAATGCATGATTTTGTTTCTCTGACTTCTGATCCCACATTATTAAACTTGCTTCCAACACCTCTTTTAAGTGCATGCCCCTCCCCCCATTGCTCCCCCAAAACTGTGAATTAAAAGTTTTGCATGTGACTTCTGCCATGACCTACTGTTAGCCAAGACACTGTAAGCTTTGGTACATGTTTACTTTCTTACCAAAGTTTAAGAACAAATTGAGGTAAAATGTTTTGGTTGGTGAATGCTGATGACTGTTCCTGTAGGATGAGGTTCTGCTGGTGATTCAGAGCTTGCGCTTTTTTTCAAACTCTGACTTGACTTGGCAGTTTCGTTATCAAGAGTGTACCAAAGTGTCTTGGGTAATGGTGGGTCACACAATACCAAGTGTTTATCTCTGTGTGTTACCCCCATCCCTTCCCTCCATTTTTGTCCCCTCCCCTACCCCCTTCCTCACTCATTTTAACACCCCTCGCAGGGAGGCTGGACTTTCCTCGCGAGGTGGGTCGTTCACGAGGCGCCGCATCATTGCCGATGTAACAACCGATCAGGACAAAGGCAGAGACGCCGATCGCAACACGACCATTACGGCCACCATAACGACCTCCACCACCCCTCCGGTAACCACGGCAACAACGACCGTGCCCACTACCACCACCGGGAGAAGGTAATCCGTGGGTGGGGCGAGAGGGCGGGCGAACCAGGGCGTAAGCTTCAAAGAAGCTACTGCTCTCCTCTTTCAAAAACAAAATAATAATTTAAATTAAATCCATCGCACTTTTTCTCAACCTATCTCTCTTCCTCTTACAATGTCTCTCTTTCTTACTCTTTATCTCACTAAGACTATCAACACATCTGTTTGTTTATCTCATTATCTAGCTGTCTGTTTATCGTACAGTACCTTGTAACTGTCAAGTTTCCTTCCCCCTGTCCATCATAACTTGACATGTACAGGCCTTGAAATAACCCACAGCACCAACAGCAGTGGTTGTGGTGCCCTTATAGAGGAAAATTGCTGTGCTCCTTCAAGAGCAAAGCTCAAGACCTGAATGTATATATCTCTTCGACTGTTCCGACCTGAATTTGCAAAGTTGAAAGCATCCAGGCATGTATGCTTCGTTTTTGAAAAGGCAAGGGCACCAAGGCATTTTCTCCTTGGTAAAAAGGAGGAAATTGTAAATTTCTACTGGACCATTTGAAGGGCACCAAGGCAATGAAGGCAATTGCTTCCGTAAAGTATCAGGCCCGAAACAGCATTTCTAATTGAGAAAAGAAAAAAAGATAAGTGCAGAATTTTTTTTTTTTCAAGAGATAGGCAGGAAATATAATGAGCGGATTGTGGAATGGTGAAACAATTTTTGGGCTACAAGCCCGGCAGTTCTCAAAATTTGATCTCTTTTTAAGGGCCGGGTCCTCTCTGTGCATATGCAGATTTGTAGGTCAATCACTCTGTGTTTCTGTGCTTGCTTCTTTAAATGTGTTTCCTTATTTTTGGAATTTGTCACGTCACTTCCACTCCTTATCTGCATCTATTCTAAATACTTGTTTAATTATCCAATTGTTTGGTTTTTAACATCACCAAAGGAAAGATATTGACCGCACAAAGTTTGTTCAGAAGCCTGGTTACACTTGACTTAAGTTGTCAGGGATGCACTGGCTTGTCTCAAATTCATTCCATGAAAAAATTCACGATTTAGATTTTTGTGCTGGGAGTTGTGCAATTTTTTTCAGTTTGTTTATCCCCGAACTGCAAAATAAATGAAGCATGGGTTAACAAAAATTAAGTACAATTTATCAGAGAGGCTCTTTTGGAGAATTAGTTTTCCAAAATAGTCATCACACAAAAGTAACCAGCAGTGTCCTTGACTATGATCAAACAAATATCAATGACAAAAGTTATAAAGTAATAAATTTAATATCTAAACTGATCCTTACCAAATCGTGACCAACAAACTGACTGATATTTCCTTTCTGTGTGCAAAACCCTTTCACCATTCTAAACCAAATTTAACAAACTTGTTGACGTTTCCCTTTTTTTGTCTCTTGAAATGAATTTTTGAACAAGTTATTATTAACAAGTCTCCAATGTGATATCATTTTTTGAAGTGGTTAATTTCCTTTATAACTGGTTCATGATCATGCGTGGTGTGATTTCTGGAAAAAATGGTTTCATCCACAAAATCTTTCCCACATCCCTCCATCGTGACGTTTTTACGATAATTAATAATAATAACACCTCCTGAGTAACAGCGGGTATTCCGTTAACAGTTGTTATCGTAACTGATGTCATTTTCGTTCCAATTTGAACCGAGAGTTAATTGATTGTGTACGATTATAGGTCATATATGACACCTGCAAAGGATGATGAGTCGGAAACGCAACGCAGGGCCAGAGCCAAGCGGGAAAGGTCATCTAGAAGGTCAACTCAGGTAGGTTAAAACAAAGTTACAAATCGCTTGTTTGTTTATTAATTTCCACTCAAGTAAACAATAAGTCATAAAGCAATGGCATTGAAGAAAATTCAAAATTCAGCGGAGGGCCATCAAGAACCCCATAGGGCTTGAACCGATGACCCTTGTAGCATTGACCCTTGACCCTTTGTAGGTGGCAATAGGAAAGACGGTGTAATCATGCAAAACTAGGAATGAATGGATAAGATGGTGACGTTATCTGAGAAGACTTTGGGAATGAGAGGATACAATAGCCCTACTACTTTTGGTAAACTCTCCTTCCAAACTAGCCCCTGCCACAAAAGTCCAAAGTACACAAGCCATGGGGGTTTCCTGATAATTCCTGAAAATAATCCTGCTTTTTTTTCAAGAACCGAATATCATGCATGCAAGATTAAAAACAGAAGTATCTGGGATAATAAATAAATAAAATAATACAAATAAGACTTGTAATGCGCACGTATCCACCCTGCTGGGTGTTCAAGGCGCAGTAAAAACCAAAAACAAACAAAACAAAGAAAACAAACAAAATAAGTTCTTGAAAACCTGTGACATAAGATAAGTTTTGAGGAGAGATTTGAATGTTGTGGTACAAAGACAAGATCTAAGATTAAGTGGTAGAGAGTTCCAGATGCGTGGCGCAGCTGAAGAAAAAACCTGTCACCCCATGAGTGTTGAGACTTGGGTTCAACGAGGAGAAGCATGGAACTTGATCGAAGATTTCTTGATGGAGTGTAAACTTGAAGAAGTTCAGAAATATAGTGGGGAGCCTTGCCATTAAGAGCTTTGTGGACAATGAGCATCAGCTTGAAGATGATTCGTTGAGAGATAGGGAGCGAGTGTAGTTGTTTCAGAATGGGGGGTGATAGAACAGGATTTCCTAGACGGTGTCACAATGCGGGCAGCGGTATTTTGGATTTTTGATAGTATACTCAGCAGTGCCTTCCAACCACCTGCTTGCACCTGGAGTTGAAGCCTTGTATTTGGGTAGAAGAAGAAGCACAATTTAATCTGATAAGCAGAGTGTGGGTTCGAGTCCCGGTCAGGACTTGAGCTACACGCTTAACCATTATTGCTGCATCCTTTGGATGTGACGTAAATCCATGGGTTTCTTGAGTTCTGAAGCCAGAGCACTTATCTGTGCAAACCGGTGTTCGCAGTTTGACTGGCAGCAAATTGCGCCTCGGCACCTTGTAAAACTATGAAAGAATAGAACTCATTCTTCAAAAAATGTACCTTCGCTTCGCATACCTTGCAGGATAAAATAATGAGAACTTTGATATGCGGAGTGATAAATCACTCTATAATAACCCAGTATTATTTTTTAAATTATTTAATCTCTATCTTTCTGTTGTTTGTGTTTGGTTTTTTTTGGATGACAGGGAGTGACGGCAGAAGATTTAGAAGGTGCTAAGACGGCCATCCGGGAAAAGAAGGTCGACAAAGAAGACAAGGAGACTAAGAATGAACTCCAAAAGGTAAGCTGGACATCTTTCAGCTTTTCCTACGGTTGCTAGGGTAACTGATGTTGCGGGGGAAGCCTAACCAGGAGGTTGCTGATTTAAAAATTTTTAAAAAGCTGTCAATGAGGGCGCTTGCCTAAAGGGAGCCGCTTACACGCCTAGAAGATGGTAAAGAAAAAAAAAACGCTTTTACAACCTGCAATAATTGTTTGTATTATATGTTGTTACTTGTGCTGTAGCACATGTTTTATCATTGGTGAAATGTGGAATGTTTTGGTTCTATGGGGTGTGGTTCATGTATTGGTGTGCTCGTCAAAACATTTGTTTCCTGATGGGATATGAAATTTTCAGATTTTCTTCTTTTTTGGGGGGTGGGGGGGGAGGGCCATTCAATGCTTGAGAATTCATCCACATTTTAAAAGTTGGGGTTGTATTTGATGCTGGGAAGCCTTATGAAACACACGTTTATGACTTTGTGGGACAATAAGAAAGAAAACCTGTGGGATGTGGTACATGCATCGGTGTATCATGAAAACACTTGGTGTTTTCTGCATTTGGGGGGGGGGAGGGTGAGCAAACCATTCAATGATTGAGAATTCATTCACATTTCAAAAGTTTGGGGTGGTATTTGATGCTGGGAAGCCTTACGATACACACATTTATGACTTCGTAGGACAATAAGAAAGAAGAAGAACCAACAAGACCTCTACGGCGAGTGGGACGTGTTTCATTTAGGAATGAGGAGGTATGTTTGTCCTGGGTCTTCATTTACTCCCCTTCCCCCTCACAATCATTCCTCTCCCCCTCCCTTCGTAGTCTCCCCTGTACCACCTCCATTTGTACCCTCATTTGTCATAGTTGTATGCAAGCTTTGCTGTGCTTTAGAAAGCTTTGCTACGATGTGCGCTATGCTCTTCGCTAAGGAAAACATAAATTTGCTGCTTTTTTGTTCATGTAGCATTTTCTTCTGCTACCAATTTGATTGCTTGAAATCGATTATGAAACAACAGGATGCTCACATTCAACCAAATTAAACAAGTATGTTGTGCTGGGCTGGCATTTCATTTTTGAGAGGGCAAGGCCATTTTCGTTTTGCAAAGGACACTTCCATTGCAAAATCTTAAAGGCCAAGACCAGGGCAACAGAGCCCCTTGCCTCCTTGTAATTCCAGCCATGGTTGTAGGTGACAAGCTGAATGTGTTAAAGCAAGCTTTTTTAAACATCTATTATATCGTTGCGGTACCCGCTGCCAAACATAGGATTCGAACGGCCTCTAGCTACCGGGCAATCTCGGTAGTCTAGTTGGTAAGACACTGCTCTAGAATTGCAAGGGTCTTGGGTGCGAATCCCACCCGAGTAATATGCCTGTGATGTTTTTTCACTGGACTCGGGGGAAGTACTGAGTATACAGTGCTAACACACATCGGTGTATGGGTAAAAACCAAATTAATATTCTTTATCCCCGATACAAATTTAACATCTTGTACAAGCTTTTTTGGTTGAGACATTTTGTGGCTTGGGTGTGGGTAAAGCACTCGCCTCTCACCACTGTGGCCCTGGTTTGAATCCCAGCTAGGGCCATGTGTAAGTAGAGTTGTGCGTTGGTTCTCTCCTATGCCAAAGCGGCTTTCCTTGAGGCTCTCTGGTTTTTCCTCCCGAAAAATCAAATGTGTCAAACTCTGGCTTTGTGATCTGTGGCCAAAGGCACCCTTGCATGGCTGCTGCTTAACCACGTTGCAGGCACATCCTTGGAAGTTCAGCTTCTCAGTTGCGAGTAATGATTTGTATAGTTATTCTTGTAAGCTGCTTGAGACTTTTGCAGAGTGTTGGTTCGAATCCAACCTAAGGCATCTGCAGAGATATTCCAACTATCCTTCAAAAGCGTTTGCATATAACTGAAATGGTGGAGGGCAAACCAAACCTTACCATCATAATCCACTCGCAGGATTTTTATCGCTTTTAAGAAAATAATTTACAACCGTAACTCTGCACGGCAGCCTTTGGCAAACTTTGGAAGATTTGCACCCTATCTTAAGACCAGTTTTACACATACGCGACTTTCATATGCAAATATTTTGTCTACTCAGATACGCTTTGTATTTGAGGCTGAATCAAAAAGTGACTTTGTCATTTGGTAGAATGTGACCAGGGATGGATTTCACTAAGACTAGTCTTATCTCGAGTTAGGGCAAGTTACTCATCCTAACTTAGGACAAGCCTTAAGTTTTTAATAACTCCTAAAGAGTCCTTGGACTAGTCCTAAGTTAAGACTATCTTTGTGAAACCAACCCCCAGTTGTGATCCTATTTTACTTGGGTTGTGAAAAAAGAAATTAAGCGTAGGCCCGATTGTGTTGCGCTTCTTGTGCTTCCTTTCCAAACGTGGCATGTCGATGTGTTGGCGTCCAGCTGAAATTGTTGCTTGATTTAGTCACTTTGTTGTGTACGTGTAAAATTGGCCTGTAACCCACCTGCTGTGTGTCGTATTGATAGTCTGCATGTTTGTGAAGTAAATTGTGCATTCTCTTGTTCACACTACAGATCTATTCCCTGGGGAAGTGAAACCCTAGAGAATCCCTTCTCACTACTTTCAGTGACATCCTTGCTCATTTTCTTCGCCAGATCACCACCGTAACTGTGAATACTTAACCCTTTGGTGCACAGATTAATTTAAAAAAAACAAACACGAAAGCTTAACAATCGCTCTAAAGAACCAAATGAGGGCGCTATTTATGGGTGTTGTGGTTTTTAAGTTATGACTGTTTATCAAAGTCCAATTTGACGTGTTGCTAGCGACTGCCTTGTGCACCAGAGGGTTAAACTCCTTTACTCGCCAAAAGTTGCACAGTTTAAAATCCATCACATAAATAAAGAAGCAAAATGTCCAGCGTAAGCAGCTCTATGATGATTTGTTTTCTTTCTTTTACATCCGCTTTATCATCAAATCACCAAATCATCAAATCTTTAAAAAAAAATTCCCAAAATAAACGACAAATCTGTAAGGTACTTTTTACAGAATGTGTGTTTCCTCTGGAGTAAGGAGAAAGGCTCATGTAAACTTGCATGCTAGACGCAAAAACAAAATGGCATGAAGGATGTGTAACTTTCAAACAAATAAATGTGTGGATTTTGCCTGTTTCATGTTGACCTCAAAATGTCTAGATGGAAACAAATCATTTCAAGTTTAGTTTGTACAAATATCTGTGAACTGATATAGATGGAAGCTTTGTTAAGTACCCTGTAAGAGATGCAGAGTTTGTATATGTGTATTTGATTGTTTACAAAGTTGTGACGCGCGATGTCGTCGTTACGACAGGTCCGAGGGTAAATCTGGTACTCCGCTCGTCTCATTTGCGCTTGCCGTTTTGGTCGGCCGGTAGAAGCCTGACAAGTGTCTGAATCATGGATTCGTTTTAATGACAAAACCGGACCAAGAACTCCGAATGTTTGTTTTTTTCGTTCTTTTCTTTTTTCAGTTAATAATAATAGTAATAATAATAAAAGAGGATTTATATAGCGCCTTATGCCAGGTCTCAAGGCGCTTAGCACAAAATAAAAACACTTACTCTCATCACCAATGGTGAAAAAGAAATTTGTACATTGATGTAACATTACACTGTTACACTACATTCAATTGGCTTTATTTAATTCTTGATATTGAAATGACATTATTTCCTCAACCTTGTTCTTGAGTTGTGTACTATAAGTATCACTTTCTTGCTTAATCATCTCTCGTTAGATTGACTAGATATTCATGTAGGCAGTTGGTGTCTCAGGGTTTTTCCTGATTTTAGGACTCTCCCTAATCTTAAGTCTTCTTGAAAGAAGTAAACCAACCACCAGAAGGAGACAAATAGTCCACAATGTGTCAAAATCTGTAGTTTTGCATTTCTGATGACGCACAGAATTTGTAAACATCTTGATTTGTAACATCTGAGAGGTTCTGGGTCTATGAGAAAGAACCAAGGTTCATGAGCTACTTTTCAGGAATTTCACATTTGTCAAATCTCATTGCTGTAATTACTACTGTGTCTCTTTTTAAACTCAACATAACGTGGATCCTCTTTTAATCTGTCTTTGCTAACTAGGTTTTGGTTTCTCATAGCTGTCTTTGCTAACTAGATTTTGACATCTCAATAGCTGTTTTGCAACTTGTTTTTGCCTTCTCGATATTTCTCCCTTGCTAACTAGATTTTGTTTTCTCAATAACTGTCTTTGCTTACTAGAATTTGCTTTGACAATAACTGTCTTTGCTTACTAGAATTTGCTTTCACAATATCTCTCTTTTGCTGATACTAAATTTTGCCTTTTTAATATCTGTCTTGGCGAACTAGATTCCGCCTTCTCAATATCTTTGCTAACTGGATTTTGCCACCTCAATACCTCACTTTGCTAACTTAGAGCTTACTTTGCTAACTCAAAATCCCATCTTGCATCATGAATATTTATGAGTATCTGCAAATTTTAACTCATTGTCGAATTCCTGAAAATGTTTTTGCAGTGTCTGTTAAAACAAAGAAAGAAAACAACAGATTGAGGGACGGATTTTTATTTATTGTTTGTTTTCCTGCATAAACAAATCTGCGTTGTCACACTGTAAACAATTAAAGAACTCTTTAAGACTAGTTATTACATCCAGGGTCGCTGACAATGCTTTTATTACCCTGTTAGAAATTGATCAGTACAAGCCACCACAAACACACAGCAGCAATTTATGGCTTAGTGTAGAGAGAGGGTCATTCATAACTCCAATCCCATCTGTGTACCAGGGTGCCATTTATTCCCTGATGCACCACAGATGGTGTTAACATATGAACTAATTCACAACCTACCCCTGTCATGTGTCTTAACCAGACACAAATGTCCTTGTGCACGATTGGGATGGATTCCGAAAAATGTGACTTGTTTATTGTGCCACTCGTGGAAACAAAACAGTCGTTTTAGTCTCTGCATTAATGGTAATGTGAGCGCCCTGGAATGATGCACTACACCCTAAGGACATTGATGTAAATTTTGAATTTTTAATAAGAAACGAAAGACCGCCGTTTCACATTGTCTTTCCTTAAGTAGTTGCAAGCAAAATCTTTATCTATATTCCTCTTACTGGTCACAAGTGTTTAAAGTTAAATTTAAAAAGAGTAAATTTATTGAAGTATTTAAAAAAAAAAGTTTAATGTTGTGAAATGGCCCTCGAGTGTTTAAAATTTATTGAAAAGGCAGAATTTTTTTTGAAGTATTTTTAATTTTTGCTTAATGTTGTGAATGTCATTGCGTTACAAAATTGTGACATTTTGAAATACTCAAACAGAACGGCTTGACAGACCAGGGTTGCCCCTTTTAAGACAGCTTGCCCCTTTAAGGTGTTGTCTACTTGTCTTGTCGACAGTTGATGTTTAATTAGACAAGGAACATCTTTCCCTTCTTCTCTCCGCATGACGCGCAGGCTGCCTCGCATACCGCACATACCCCGGATGCCTCTCAGGACATTTTCCCACGGTGCCTCCGACAGCTCTGATTGGTTGAATATTAATGATCATTATGTAAATGAGGCTCATGTCCGCTGCAATGTGTTGCACTTTTTAGGGATAGCTGAAGCGTTTCAAAGCTGGCAATTAATTTTATTTAAGATGAAAGCCAAAAATTTAAAAACTTGATTTTTTATTTTATTTTTAACAAAAAAAATGAAGAATTTGATACACATTAAAGTTTTGAGTAAAATTTCTACTTAAATTTAAGTCGCATGAAAAGGCAAACATGAACATGCATCTTTGTTCACTTCATCAATCAAGGTCTTCTCTTTGTTCTCCCATTGTTTGGACTTTATTATTTTCTTTTAGCAATGTCCCTTTTGGTTTTGCACAGGAAAGCGAAGCGATGTCGTCCTCAAAACACCTCAGATCCCTTTTGTTTAAGTACTCATTTTCAACAGAGACATCTCCAATGAATTATCGCAGACATTGTTCGCAACTCTTTTTTTTTTTTTTTTTGGGGGGGGGGGGTGTTTTTTTGCAAGTGATGTTCAATGATAAACCACGTTGTTATGCCGTTAAGGTGTTGATGTCAGTTGCCAGTATCCACTTTCCTGTGGGTTGCTGTGCTTGCCTACACCTTAAACGGCGAGCTTTGTCATAGGCCAGGTGATTTGCGATGACAACAGAGTGCAACTTAGACAGCAACAAAAACATTTCTGGTCACATTCCAAGAAATCGAACAAAAGTTATTTAAGTTTGAGTAAATCTAGGCAAGTTAGAAATGAGAGGCAAGTGTCTCTTCAAAGAGTCTGAATATCTTGTTTTTTTCATCTCACTCAGTCTCAAAAGCCTTGTCTTTCCTTCATCTGCCCACTACCCTCCTCCCTCCCACCTGCTGCTGCGTCACTTCCTACCTTTCAACACCGTCCATTTAACAATCAACACCCTCGAGGCCTCAAATTAACCAACTGCACCAACAGCGATTGCGATGGTGCCCTGCGCTTTTGCTGTGGTGCCTATTGCAAAATTACAATCCAAATGAAATTTTTTCTCATAGTGCCCCTTATCAGAGGGCAATTGCTTGGCCCCTTCAGGAGCGAATTCAAGGTCTGACCCTTCTAACAATTAAAATCATCTTAAAAGTATCTTCAGAGATATAAATCATCTTATGTTTCTGCTCTGCACCCCCTTCCCTCTTAAATCCTCTTCCTTCCCCTCCTTTTTCATCTCCTGGACCACCTCTAAGTACCCCCCCATCTCCCCTACTATGTCTCAATCATCATCGTCATCCTTATCATCATCATCGTCATCATCATCTTGAAGCTATCTCAAGTCTCGACTTCATCTTTCTCGTCATCTTACACCTCCTCACGGTCGCTATCTTAGAGTACTTAAAACCGCCGCTTGTCTAGTTAGCCCTCAGCATGTGAGATTCCAATCATTCCGTCAAATGAAAGACCAGTCTATAAAGTCTCACAAGCCAACCCCCCCCCCCTTAGACCTAACAAATAAGAAGTTCTGGCTGGTCTGACAGACATTAGCAGTGTCAAGTTCTTGAGAATAATAGAATAGGTTGCTGAGAAAGAGTTTAAGGCTGCCGGAGGGGACGAGTTAGACGATGTTATCACCCCGAACAAATCTCGTCTGGTTCATAGGTTTTCTCGTATCTGGGTCAGTTTGTCAAATTAGGCCATTTATTGTGGAAATCGTTGACACGGATCTGGTCTGGTCATCAAATCAAAATGCAAAATGTCGTTACTCCTGGTGGAAATTTGGAGTTGAAACCCCCAGCATATTTGTCTTGTTGTTGAAACTGAGTGCTTTAAAGGTGCAGTTGAACCTGCGAGGGTGTTCTTAACTTGGTAAAGAATTAAGTGTCAAAGCAGCTGTGCAGTCCTGGAGTTTGTCGGAATTTATTTCTGAATTAAAAATATTTGAATGGCTTTCTGTTTGCCTTAAAACCATGAGCAGGCATGATGTTCTTCCTACTTAAATCTGATTTTAAATTTTTTTTCCCCTTGTGATTGTGATTAAAATGTGATGAAATAGCCTGAAAAGTCTTCTCGAGCCAGCATCATAATAATAATAATAATATCGAAGTCTTATATAGCACACATATCTACCAAACAAGGTACTCAAGGCGCTGAGTTTATACAAACTCTCAGAAAGATAGGTTAATTGCAGTAATGAATTAGGAGACCCAATTATTTAGCACTTTATAAGGGTTTACAAAGTGCTACGGTGCATACAGCAGCCACAGCCAGGAACACCGGGGCGAACCCCTTCTTTTTTCGATAAGTGCACTGGGTTCTTTTACATGCGTTACACAACACATGGGACCAATGGCTTTACGTCCCATCCGCAGGACGAACCAATGGTTAAGTGTCGTGCTTAAGGACACAGGTGTCACGGCTGGGGGTTCGAACCCACACTCTGCTGATCAGAAACACCTTTGAATTTGAGTTTGAATTCGGTGTACATGTAGGCGAGCCCTTGTACTTCATAAAGCGTTCCTATTTATTTTCCTAGGACCAAATTTCATGCCTGAAAGGGAGGAGAGGCAAAGACCTATAAAGTATCTTGCTCAAACCTAAAGTTTTCCCATTGCTGTTGATGTGATTCTTGGGGTGTCGTGGCCGAGTGGATAAGAGCACCGAACTCAAGTTCTGATGCTTCTGTTCAGCAGAGTGTGGGTTCGAATCCCGGTTGTGACACTTGTGTCCCTGAGCAAGATACTTAACTATAATTGCTTCTCTCCACCCAGGGGTAAATTGGTAACTGTGAGGGCAGAGATGGTTCTTGTGATTGGTTTAGCCGAGTAGCGCATATAATTGTCGCACAGGCTGTATACTCCCCAGGGAGCTGAGATGATTTAAGGAATGAATTAAGGCCCAGTGACAAGGGGTAATAATGTCGGAAGCGCTTTGAGAAACCCCTCGGGCGTGAAAAACGCTATATAAAAACTGGTTATTATTTTTATTATGTTCTCTAAAATGTGACAACTTGAAAGGTCAAGCGGTTTTGACTTGAAGAAAAGACCTTATCCTACTTTCAGAATTGTTTATTTTTGTACAATCACAACCTTTTGATTTTACTTTTTACATGAAATGAAACATACACGTTAGCCTTGTTTCAGCCTAGGAAGGGTCAAAGATTGGGTTTTGTCAACAAAATTTCTGATTGATAGGTAAAATTACAATGAAACAAACAATAACCACATGTGAGAGTTTCAGCTGAAAAAGTAGTCTGCGTGCTGAGAAAACAGCAAAAAACTGTCGCAGTATTTTCACAAGATTGCCAAATCCATCCCTGTTTACCGAGGTGACAATGTTAGTCTTGTTAAAAAGCTAAACCTTCACCCAGACTTTTGTGTGTTAAACAACTGTATTAAACTGACAGATCTCAATTAACAACAGTCATTTAAACTTGGTGAACAATAAATGTTTGATCGACTAGCTTTGAATATTTTGAAAAAATTGACGAAAATTAAAAAAGCTGAAGTCTAGGAATAGAAATTCTGCAGGATATGTGGAATGGAGTGACTGTTTAAGTTGTGCTATATTATATCTCAACATTTTCTTTTCTTTTTTGAAAACAGTACATATGCATGATTTGACTGTCATTCTCCTATATTTTGGCGATGGTTTGCAAAATGCATGAATCAAATGAGGTGTGTGGAAAAGTACATTAAATCCCAGATTTCATGAAGTTTAATAACGATGGTCATGATGAAAAATTTGACCCAGAGAAAATATAAATTCCGTAAAATATAAATTCTCCTTTGGGAGCTCAAACCCTCCAATAGCTCAAGCAAGTGTCCGCAAGTTACTCAAAAACAAATTGGGTGTTGCAACATGTTGGTTAAACATTTCCTGCTTCTAAGTGTTGCTGAAGTTGTCTTAATTTGGATTCTACGTTTTCAAGCAGACAAGGTTTAAATGACTTGCTACACTGAGTTTAGGCTTCAACCTTGTTCCTTTTTTTAAGACGTAAAAAATGTTTGCCGAATCGGAGAGTTGGGGGATGCTTGCAATTTTTTTTTCCGTTGAAGTAAAGAGCTTCAGGCGTGGAATCACAGACAACTAACAGGCCGGCCGGCTTTTACACTGTCCGCTAACACTGACGGAAGAGATGCCTGCTTTAACTCTAGGTCAGTACACCATCAAATCACTCTTGTTTTTTTGTTTTTTTATCACAACATTTTTTATTAATGTTAGATTTTGGGATACTAAACAAGCTGAAAATAATTGATTATTTTGTCATATTTTCTTGGGGGGTGGGGTTGTTAATTTTGGAAGGGGTGACATTGTTTTAAGCAGGATCTATTCAACTTTTTCATGAATGCCTATTTGGGAAGCACAGCCGTTTAATTCATAGTTAACATTATGCTTTTCTTTAACGTTGCACAAAATGAAATTTTGTATAGAGGGTGAGGAATACTTTATGCATGACTAACCTTTTTAATTCATTTATTCGTTAATCCCATATATCGCTAATTAATCCAAATCATTACTAACATTTATATATTGTTATTGCCGTGAGCTTCACACTTAACATAGCTTACTCTTGTCTCGTAAAAAATGTTTGAATTGTGTACTCAGCAAATTTGTTAATTGTTTTTCTTTTTTTCGTTATTCTTTTTTTTTTGAAGGAATCTGAGCCTCCACCATCGCAGAGATCCGCTCGTTTGAATGATGATAATAAAGCTAGCTCAACGGCCACCTTTACCGCCAGACCAGGGCGTGGTGGTTCTACTCCTGCTGATACACCAAGCTCTATACGCTCAGCCAGACTCCCGTCCCAAGGTAACTAAAACAAAATCTTTCTTGAAGGAAATCATTCTTAGAATGAGTTTTAACACTTTGTAAGTGTAGAGTCTTGAGAAATATTCCTTTAAAAAGTAAATTGAAATTTTGAAACATGACGACTAAGAAGAACAAAACCATTAAAAGCACTATTTGCAATGGTATTTATGAAGTTTTTAAAATTGTTTTCAAGTCTATTAGTTGTTTTCTCCAAATCAAAGAAACAATAAATTTGATTTCCCTTTTCAAAATTTCTGACCAAACATTTGTTGTAATTAACCTCGTCCTCTCCATCTTTTTTTATCAGATACAGATGAAGCCAAAGCCAAGGAGCGACGGGATAATCTGAGGAAGGAGCGGGAGCAAGATCGTGAGAAGGATCGGCAGAAAGAACGGCAGAAAGAACGAGAGCGTGAGAAAGAGAAGGAAAAGGAAGACGATGAGAAGCAAGCGGCTAAGAAGCTCTCGACCATCTCCCGTCGTCGACCTAGAGAAAGGAGACGAGCTACTGGGGTAATTTATGTTGATGAAGAGGTATGTTGCTCACTGAATGGAAAGGTTTTCTTCGTTCAGGTAGTTTGACTTCTATAAGCAAATATTGGAGGACTTAAATGTTTGAGAAAATATAATTAGCCGTTGTAAACTGCTTACCAACCAAAAGGACCTATGGAACATATTGTCTTTGTCTTCATGAATACATTATAGCAAAGTTCTTGTTTTTCAATCAGGAGTGTCATCATTGACAGACTTGGCGCACTAAAAATGTTAAATATTATTTGTTCATTATTAAACGCAAGAAATAGTTAATAGCCTGACGTTTCGACCCTCGTAAAGCCTTTCTCGAAGGCTAAAAGAAGAATATAAGACCACCCATAACGGAGGGATTGAACTGCGTTCGTTTAGGGAAGAGTACACTTGGTCCTATCCTACTAATACTGTTATTAATAAGAACTTCTATATCACACAAAGGTGGGTATCAGTGCGCTGTACAAAGTAAAATGAACAACAAATTATACTTAATGCAACATTTTCTAACTTGTTTCCAAGGGCCAAATATCATACCTGTATTAACCAATGCGACTGTGTATATAGATTGGTCTGTCAGAAACATTTTGGATAAAAACAAGTATTTTGTGCAAGTCACAGATATACAGCCTTGGCTTACATTACAGCTTCTGGTTTATACTAACATTCCAAAAGAAACGACTGTTGTAAATGGGTTTAAAAATGCGAAAGTAAAACTGAAGAATTTTGTTGAATGTTGATGAGCTACTTTTTAAGGAAAATAAAGCAATGGATGTCTTTATATGTAAATGATGGGTGGTTTTGGATATGGTCAATTGGAGGAGATTTTGTCTTGTAGCACAAAGTGGGTTTCTTTAAGCACCCAGTGATTGTCAGTGTAGGAAAAACTATTGTAAATATGAAATTATTTTAGAGTAATTTTTTGTTATTTCTGTGAATAAAAAAATCAATGCCAAACCTTTAGCTGTGTACTGTATTTCTTTGTTTATTGACTTTGATATACAAATTCAACTATGCTGTATATATAAAAATAAAAATCATGAGTAAAACACTGAAGTCATTGTCTCAAGATCATCTTTAGCCCCCTTTCACACGAGAGCAATGTAGTATGGGTCCTTTGCTTAAGTGTACCAATGTTTGAGAAGATTTTACAAGGGATCTTGGACAGTACAGAAATTATTGTCCTTTCACCTGAGGAACATTTTGTAAAATTTTACAACTATGCAATCTATTTGCAAGGTAGCCTTACTAAATTGCTCTTGTGTGAAATGGCTTCAAGTCATTTTCACTCGCTTGTCATTTCATTTTCTGATTGTTTTGCTAGCAACACCGTTCTGCTTTCTTGCCATAATCAAGCCTGTACGTTTTTGTTTTGTTTGTTTGTTGTTGGTTTTGAATTGGTTTTAATATTTCTCGTCGTCTTTTGTTCCTGTCCAGAATGAAGATGGATCTGAAGATTCTCCATTAGAAGATAAAGAGAAATCCAAACCTGAAGAAAAGGTAAGAATTTACATTTTGTCGCGGGAATTTTTACCAGGCTTTGAATTACAGGGCAGCCGGAGGTCACTCCATTGCCTCTGGTCTTGGCTTGGCGTCGCTTTAAAAGTTTTTGATAGACCCCCTTGAACAACCCACACTACACCTACTTGCACCTTTGGGACTCGTCAAAATGTGCACAAAGCAATTGACTCCCAAAATGATGGAAGTGGTAGACGCATCCTTCTTAAGTTTTTTTTGGAGAATGAACAGTCAGTGTATGAGGTGAGAATTTGATATTTGGGATGTGAGAGTGCCAATGTGCTGTTACTCACTGAGTGCTAGAAAAGGACTGTTACTCATTGAGTGCATCTAGAGGGATGTTACTCATTGAGTACTGTTCCTTACTGTGTGATGTGAGAGTGCTGTTCCTAGTTGAGTACTATTGAGAGAGAGAAGATAGAGTAGTCTGAGAGGGCTGTCACTCACTGAGTGCATTGAGAGGGCTGTTCACTCATTCGTTGTTACTCACCGAGTGCTGGAAGAGGGCTGTTACTCGTCTAGTCCTGTGAAAGGGCTATCACTCACTGAGTACTGCAAGAGGGCTGGGCTGTTTAGTCATTGAGGGCTGTTAATAAACCGTCCTTTGAGTGCATTACACATGGAGTTACTCACTGATTGGCGGAAGAGGTCTATTACTCAAGGAGTCCTGTGAGAGGGTTGTTACTCATTGGGTGCTGTTACTCGTTAAGTGCTGTGAGTGGGTTGTCATTGAGTACTACTTTCAGTAACTCATGTATTTTGGGCTACTGTGAGATTTACTTAATGAAGTGGGTTTTTTTTATACTTTTTTTTTTAGGGCTGATTTTGTTAACAAGTTCCATAAGTGAGGGGAAAAATTTTGGTTTGGCATATAGACCAATCCGACGCGCACCGGGCGTGCAAGTGTTGAGCACTGCGCTCCATTTGCTGCGTTGTCTTCAATGCCTAGATTGAACAAAAAGACACCGCAGTTGGTTATTTTCAATAGAGGGCGCTACCAATTTTGTTTCGTCGGATTGGTCTATATGTTTTATAGTACTTGTCAAACAAATTTGTATATTGTATAACAGTTGTATATTTCATCACGAAAGCCGACTGAAAGATGAACTACTCGTGTAAGAACAATCGTTGTATACAGTTTGTCATGCAATAATTGTTACATCAGGAACTGTCTCTTATTTACATGCATCACTGAATGACTGTGTCACTTAGAGTTCACCATTAAAGTGCTGTGCTGCCCTCTGTTGATAAATACATGTACAGGTTCAGTAAGGAATAATGTTCATGTAATGTAATTGTGCTGCAAAGTTTACAACAGTTTAAGAAAATTTTGTAATGTATGCATTAATATTGTATGCAGTAATATTTTCAGTTGTAAGAGATTTGCAGATATTTTGTTTTATTGTAAGCAACCTTGTTATGTGCTGTGGTGGTGAAAACACTATTTTGTTAACACTACATTTTTTAGATTAATTAGTAAGTTTTTAAGTTTCAAAGATGCCAGATCTTATTTATTTATTTATTCATTCAGGTTTAAAAAAAACATTACAGTATAATGTACAGAAGACTTAGAAAAACAATCAGACCAAGAATTACGAAAAAAGGAGGAATATGTAGAAATGCAAAACAAACAGCAGCCTATGAATCGCCCAAAGCTAACTAAATCACTTTATCGAAAAGAGCAGTCCCCGTGCCAAATTACCATGTCGTGTGCTAAGCAGAGAATTGTTCAACAACATTGTCTGTTTAAGCAGCTCTATAAAATCGGACCCGGGTGATTTATTTATGTATTTTCTTTTCTTCTTCAAAAAGCTGGTTTATCTGACACTGCCAATCAGAGCATACTAGTCGAAACATTGAGTTGTTACACAACTATTTTCAGAGTCGTCACAGCTTTATATTTGTGATGTTACCACAGCCCCCCCCCCCCCAATCTAATTTCTTACATTGAAAGTTGTAAATCCTGTTTACCTCAAATGTATCCAAATATGTGCATTGAATAAGGATTGACGAGCAAAGCAACATGGCGGAAATCTGTCAAGGATGGCAAATTTAATTCAAGACCGGTCAAAATGATTTTTGTTTAGTCTGGCACCTATAATTTATTTAGTGAAAGAGAGAAGAAAGACAAAACTAGAGCTTTGGTTTTATAGCTTTGACCGTCAAGTGTTATAGACGCTGGACAAGTTTGGTAGTTGTCAAAGAACAGTACTCTCACTTGATGTATCCCAACAAATGCATAAAATTAAAAATCAGTGAAAATTTTGACTCAATTGGTCATCAAAGTTGCAAGAGAATAATGGAAGGAAAAAAAACACCCTTGTTGCACAAATTTGTGTGCTTTCAAGTGCTTAATAAAAGGTTTCAGGCCTGAAGTATTTTATCATTTTGATTGAGAAAGTAACTTTTTCTCAAAAACTACGTTACTTCAGAGGGAGCCGTTTCTCACAATGTTTTACAACAGCTCTCCATCGCTCGTTGCCAAGTAAGTTTTTATGCGAACAATTATTTTGAGTAATTACCAATAGTGTCCAGTGCCTTTAAGTGAAAGAGAGGAGTGGAAAAAAGAGAGCTTGGGTTTTATAGCTTTGGCAGTCAAGTGTCAATTATGTCAGTTTGTGTTTATGAATAGTAAGAAAAGTGTAAAGGAAGGTTTCATTATACTAACCATGAGCATCTGAGAACACCTGGCTTAGTGTTGCTATAGCAACGAGTGATGTCAGCTGGATGGTATGCCGACTATCTTGTGATGTGTTGTCGGCCGGGCATCCCGATGCTGTGCAGTGTCACAGACGGTGTTTCGTAGTTTGATTTCCCTCTTACTCATTCTTCTGAGAATTTGGACTTGGGGTGAAATTTTAGCAAGTGGGAGGAATTAAAGACTTGCATCTGAGTTCAGGAGTGGATTTCACAAATAAGATTCATTTTAAGATGAGTTGTCAGTATTACCATAGTCATTTGTGTTATGGCTTAACACTTTGCTTAACAATTAAGATTGATTCAACACAAAGAACAATCTTAACTCATTGTGAAATGGAGCGCAGAACTTTTATTATTGTCTCTAAATTGACAGAAATCTTGCTTATTGATCTGCTTCTCTAGCGCTGAGGATCCGGTTCACAAAAGCCCTTTAAATTGTTTGGAAACTTCAGGGGTCACAAAATTTTAGAAATGTCATAATTTCAACAAATGTTCTTTTATTTGGATCGTAGTTTCAGACCTTTTTTGTCAGCAATGAACCTTAACCCCTGGTTGGTTTCAATGACAAACACGAACGCAATTGAAGTTACGGGCAATTTCTTTTAGAAGTCCCACAACCTTGAGATAATCTGTTTTCATTTGTGTACTTTTATTAGGGAGTGATGTGAGGGTAAAGGTCTTTCTTACAAGTAATTACAAAATGAAATCACATTTGGTTCCACTTCATTGGTTCTTGGAAAGGTATATAGTTTTTCGACCTGTGTAGTTTCAATAAGCACATTGTATACCTAACACTTTGAAATTTTCTTGGATTCAGCAAACAAATGATTTGAAATTGATTTTGTTTTCAAGGATTTTTTTTATTTTGTCACCTTCTCTGTTAGTTTTACTTCCACTTTCAAACTTGGCTACGAAGAGATGCTACTGATACTAAATTTTTTTTTCAAAACCTTGGTCTCTGACTTCTACTTGGTCTCCTTCTTAGGCTCCAGCTGCAGCTTGGGCTCTGTATGTGATAGCTCCAGCTTCTACTTGGGCTCCAGCTTTTACTTGGGCTCATACTTGGGCTCCAGGTTTTACTTGGGCTCACACTTGTATTTGGACTCCTGCTTGTACTGGGGCTCATGCTTCTCATTGGGCTTGTGCTTGGGCTCTGGGCTCCTGCTTCTTGGGCTGCTACTTGGGCTCCTGCTTCTACTGGGGCTTTGCTTTTACTTGGGCTCCTGCTTCTCAATGGGCTCCAGCTTCTACTTGGGCTCCTGCCTCTACTTGGTCTCCTGCTTCTACTTGGGCTCCTGCCTCTACTTGGGCTCCTGCTTCTTTT
This sequence comes from Asterias amurensis, assembly GCF_032118995.1. Classification (NCBI taxonomy): domain Eukaryota; kingdom Metazoa; phylum Echinodermata; class Asteroidea; order Forcipulatida; family Asteriidae; genus Asterias; species Asterias amurensis. The sequence goes on from NC_092654.1 coordinate 22,962,310, forward strand.
TGGGCTCCTGCTTTTATTTGGACACAGTATTTTGGAGCAGTTGCCACTTCGTACAGTGTTTCCAACATCAAAAAGACCCAGAAACCAGAGAGGACATCAGGTTGCCTTGGAGCCATCTTATCCTGCCTGTTATCTTCGTACACCTCACTTTAGAATTCTGCCTCAGATCGCAGTAGCTAACATTTTCTGTTCATCTCTGGTTCCATGGGCCATGTTTTACTAAACGTTCTCTCTGTTTTGACAGGGTTTAATAAATTAGCATGTGTTGTTTCAGTTCCTAGGCACAATTATCAAGTTGTTACGATTTATGATGGGAAGCCAGTGTTGTGATGGAATTACCTTGTGGCGTCAAATCCTTATTTTCTCTCTTGACTCACTCAATAAATAACTCCAGAGCTTTCTCACATTTCCTTATCACAATATTTTCTTCATGGGGCAGAATGTTCGCATTTCCATGGAGCACCCTCGGGGCACTGTTTAGAGACACATGAAACCTGAGTTTGTTGCGCAAACACAGCACTGACTACTTATTCCTCAAGGGTGTAATTTTGAGGGGTACTCACATGTTGACCACAATTTCAAAATCTTGTTTACTGAAAGATGGTGATGTTTTGGTAGTGATTATGTGAACACATTTCAATGAGTCAAGTCCCAAAGTGCATAAATTTGTGATACCTGTGATCGGTGTAAATGATTTTCATTGATTTTGTTTTGAAATTATGGTTGTGAAGCCAAGAATTCTCAGAAATGCGAACTTAAAGACAAGAAAGGAAGTTTCGATTTGAGATGTGGGAGAAAAACCACAGAGAATTATTAGTGAGAAAACTTGTGCAATCAGGTAGGGACTGAAAACCCGATCCATCTATTGCCCCTGGCGGGATTTGAACCAGGGTCCTAGTAGAGGTAGACATTAAAGGAACTTGTTGCCTTAGATCGGTCGAGTTGGTCTTTGAAAAGCGTTTGTAACCATTTGTTATAGAATGCATATGACCAGAAAGATGTTTTAAAAGTAGAATAATGATCCACACAAATTTGCCTTGACATTGCGTGGTTTTCCTGTTACTTTGCGAACTAACACGGTCGGCCATTTATGGGAGTCAAAAATTTGACTCCCATAAATGGCCGACCGTGTTAGTCGTAGAGATAAAAGGAAAACCACGCAATTTTGAGTGATACTTGTGTGGATCATTATATTCTACTTTTAAAATATCTTTCTAATTATGCATTTTATAACAAACGGTTGCAAACGCTTTTCAAAGACCAACTCGCCCGATCTAAGGCAACGTGTTCCTTTAAACCATCCCTGTGTACTAGGATTAGTAGCGCACAGAAAAGAATACTTATCATGGAAGAGTAGGGGTTAACCTCGGTGTTTCTGGTTCACGTAGCAAGCAGCCTTGTTTATAGGTTTCCTCAGGCTTGCTAGATACAGTGTAAGGGTAGGGGTTAACCCCAGTGTTTCTGGTTCACATAGCAAGCACCCTTGTTTACAGGTTTCCTCAGGCTTGCAAGCTACAGTGAAAGAGTAGGGGTTAACCCCAGTGTTTCTGGTTCACATAGCAAGCACCCTTGTTTATAGGTTTCCTCAGGCTTGCAAGCTACAGTGATTAAGTTCACTTGTGAGGCATACTAGGTTTCATTAGCAGAAATATTGCAAAATAATTATAATAACATATTTCTCTTGAAATATTCTTTGATGACTTAGAAAGAAAATGCTGCTTATGCACCAGGAATTTACTCATGCATATGACTGTATTCAATGACTAATACATTGTTTCACCCTAGTTTAACAACTTGACCTTCTGAATCCCGTTAAAAACTCTAAAAGCTGCTAATCAAATTAACTTAATACTGAGGTCAGTTGAATCTGCTTGGCAGATGTAGGTCACCAGCCAAATTGATATGGAATGGACGCTGCCCTTCACTGGCTCCCAAAATAATAGAATAAGCCCCCTTTCTGACAATCTCAATAAAATATAACTTTTTATTGAGCTGTGTACAAATCTTGCCTGTAGGAAGTCCAGGCTATGTGGCTCTCTGTAAACATGTGATGTCACAGGTCGCATGATCTATTGTAAACGTAGTCCAAGGAAACACCTACAGTTAATTATTCTCACAAATTTATTTAAAATATAAAACAAACAAATATACCAAGATAAGAAAGGATAAGGCAAACAAAAACAAATATCAAATTTACAAAACTCCTTTTTTTCATGATTATTCATATTTTGACATGAGCACTTAGAATCGGTATATTGCAAACTTAGAAACATGATTTTATTTCTGCTTGGCCAATTTACCTCTGTCTGGGCTTTTCGCATTGATCCAACGCAACACCTGCCCATACATGGATCTCTTTCAGTCGCAGGAGCCCAGACAATAAAAGGGGGGAGAAACCCAGATAAATATAAGGCCGGCCTCCAACTTGAAACCAACTTTTGGATTCATATGCTAATCAAACGCACAGCTTTCTCAGCCAGACTGTATTGTGTTGCAGCATCCAAGGACCTATATGGGCACCCATTAACATTACATCAAGTGCTAAATATAGCACTGTGCATGCTCCCTCCGTGAACAACAACGCTGTGTAGGGCTTTTACTATGACAACACTATTTGGCAAGCTGTAGATGACATATGTTGAGAGTCGAGCATTTCCACGGCCGATTGTTACTGTAAAGGAATTCTTGTCCATGCGCTGTGTGGGGCCCAGAGGTTCTTCTAACGGCGTACCCGGTTGTACATCTCTTGACGAAGGCTGTAATTATACTCAACAGGCATCTATTGTTTTAAGTGCTGCCAGTGTTTTTGTTTGTGGAGACCGTGAGCAGTATTTCGATTTTTAGCTCTACGACTGTGGAATGACCAGTGGACTTGTGCTAGTTTGTTATTGTCGACAAGATAAACGTTTGTGATTCTTGCTTTGTTGATAAAAGAGAATTTGTCCATGACCAGTGCATCCATCCATTCTTCATCTGTCTTTTGTTGAAAGTTCAACAACAAGCCATTGCTCATACTGGTGACACTAAGCACTATGGGAATTTGGACTGGTCACTGAAATCACAAGATTAAACTTTCCTTGACTTTGGATAAACGGAGTGGAAGCATCTGTCAAGATTTTTTTTTATACGTCGTCTCTCTTTATCAGTCTGATTTTTTCTCTCCTCCTGTGTATGAAGTGAGGCAGATGTGATTGCAAACCCCTGAATGCTGCGAACAAAATATGCCGAGAAATATTTGAGGAATGTCTGTATGAGTAGGTCGGACATCACAAGGCGGCAGATATTGACAGGGCAAACAAGGGATGAACGTTGAGGCCTTCTGACTTCTCATTAGCTCTGCAAACGCGCAAATTAGTATCGGCAGCTGGAATGACCTTTGACCTGGATTAGCTTACTCCAACGTTAACGAGGATTAACACAACCGGATTATTAAGCCGAGGCTCTGCGCCACCGGCACATTTCAACCAAAGAGCGAGGATTTTGTTTCTTCTGTGAAGGATAAAAAAAACTTATAAGTGGACCAAAAATGTCTTACGGATCTTACGGACGATATGGGAGTACGCCGAGCTACTCTGCATCCAGTCCTTACTCAAGTTCCAGGTATGGAGGCGCTGGAGGTCGGTTAGGATCTACCGGAAGTTCCGGACTTGGATCAGGAAGTTATAGTGTAAGAAGGGGCCCTGCTTGTTTTTAATCCTCATAAAGATGGTCAGTTTGACCTTTTTTGGGGGGCATGTTTTGTACAATTGTATTTTCATATGTCATTTTATTGAAAGTTGACTTGAAGTAATGACTCGGATGGGTTTGCCCTCTACTGTTTTAGTGACTGGGCAGCAGGACCAGAGAGCTTCTCATGTCACTGGTCAGTCAGTTTTTTTGTTCATCCATAATTCAAATTAAATAGGGAAGCTTGTCAACACTGAACTATCCAGCCCCAACCACTTGGAGTGTATTGTGACTGGTCCTGTTTTGACCAGGGGACCTCGTTAAGGGAGAACTCTGCTAGTTGATGGATTTTCAGTGGTTATACTTTTGAGAACACCCGAATGACTGTAAATGTATGTTGTGTGAAACCATGGAGGTACAGTTAAAAAAGTAAACCATTTCTTCATTAATAGATCACACATGACAAAAAAATGAATCTGCTCGCCAATAATAGTCTGGCCCCTCTTCTATATGTGAAAGTCTGCCAACATGGGTATTTTGGATGGTAACCTTCTTGAAATCTATAACTCTAAGGTGAAAATTTCACCAAAATTGTTATCCTTGTTTCCGACCTTTTTTGTCGGCAATGATTCTCGTCCCTGAATACCTAAAGAGAATAATAGTAAACTTGTATCCTTTATCATGCTGTCTCCATCTTGGTCATGTATCGCGTATCGAATAGCAATAATGAATGCTAATAATCATTTTGCAAATAGGAACCAGACTACTTTGTTTTTCCAGCCTCGGTTTGGTTACATTGATGTCAATGGGAAAAATTCAAGATGGCTGCACCATGCTCAAGGTCTATTGTGTAACTTTAGGAGTATGGAAATGCAAAGAGGTATCTTACCTTTAGCCATGAACTTGACACCCATCGTGTTCCCCTACCCCCCCCCCCCCACCCAACTAGGAATAAGTCCTATCCAGCGCACTCGGTAAACATTTGAAACCTAATTTGCATATTGATCAGACGTCCAAGTTACGAAAGTATACCTCATAGTAAAGCGTTATTGCAAATTTCTATAAACTGTTCACAGATTTCAAGTGGATTTGGCTAAATTCATCCTGTATTTAACCGACATTTCAACCAAATGTAAGGTCGCAATTTAAAACTGATAATTGGAGGAATTGTATTTTGTATTTTTTTTTTTTTTTTGCTTTTTAGCCCGATTGATATATACAGATTTTTAAGTTCAGTACTGTGGAACAATACCATTCCCCCCTTGATATTTTGTTGTATAGGTATTGCACAAATAAAAGATTCATCAATAACATTTAAGTCCCCCCCCCCCCCCCCCCTAAAAATTTGTCAAGAAAATAGTAGTTGTGGATATATTTCAGCTTCAACAAATCACACATCAGTGGAAGAATTAAAACAATGTTTTCCCCACTTCCAAAAAATGACTCGGGTAAACAAATAATAGTTGTGGCCGTGGCTGTGGTTACGCTTCAGCAACTTCTCCAAGTTTCATTAACGGTTTTAAAAAAACAAAAAGCAAAAATTTCATGGAGAATAATAAATGATTGACACTCGGCCGCCAATAAGCATACAATGCAATCTTCAGTTTAGTTCGGTAGGTGCAGGTCACGGAGGTCAAAGTCATTGTCATGTGATCTTTTGTGTTGAGTGTGTGAGACAGGTAGTGTTGGTACCCATTGTGTGTCAGGCACCAATGTTATGTGACCCCCGCAGTTGCCCGGCGCTCTGCCCTTGCCAGGCAGTTCTTGAGTTTCTGCGTAGCAACTTTTGTTCTGTTTCGCGGTGAGGCTACTCCATATTCAGATAGTCATCTCGAGATACGATTGATTGACATTGATTCTGTAATCTAATCATCAGCCAACGCAAACGTCGGAGATAAAAGCAGGACAATCGTGTTTGTTTAGGAACCCATGTATTTTGTTGTTGTTGTCGTTGTGGTTTTTTCACTTAATGCTTGGACCTTGTTTAATCTTTCGTTTCTTGTCTCTGTTTTGGAGTGTTGCCTGTCTGATGCAGAGCCTCAAAAGCCTAGATAATGATGTTGACTTGATCTTTCCTATTTTTTTATTTGTATTTTTTTCTTTATTAAATTTTTGTTGGTTTGCGATAACACCATTTGTAAATTTACTTTGCTGTGTAAATTTTGTTCTTTGAGAACTCGTCTCGCTGTTTATTCTACTGCGTCGGAGTAGATTTTAGAATTCAGGAGACAACTTAGCTCTGAAAAGAACTGTCCTGTTTAGGCAGACGACAGTAGCAGAATTTTTTTTCAAAAGGTACAAAATTACATCATGAATTCATCCTAAGTACATCAACAATACAGTATGACCCAACCTTTAAGATACTGACTATTCACACTTATAATATATTCATATTTATGTCCTTATTTGGTTATGGAGAACCTTAAATGAATTTTCGGGCAGCCATTACACCTTAAAGTTGTTTTGACCATGGGTTCCATGAAATCAGTTGCATATTATATGTAATGACCACATGCGGACTCTGCTCTGCCCTGTTCTATATTCTGTTCTGTATTATAGTCCACTTCCCTTTGATCAACGATTTGGGGATTATGTTACTGAGACCATATTGCATTTTTTTTAAAGGGGCAAATTTTGAGAAACAATTCTTAATTTGTCCTTAGAAATCTTCTTCCTTGGCTTTAAGTTGATCAGTGAGAGATTTTTTTCTTTATATTGTTTCAAATTTTAATGCAATGGTAGTTTTAAAAGTAATACCTAAAACCCTAAAAAGCAATTTAGTTGACTTTATGTATAAGATAAACAGTTCAAAATTCCGTTTGGATATAATATAAGTTTGACCTTTATTTTTTACCTGTCTCTAACTCAAAACTAATTAGGCTGCTACTCAGAACAAAAATCCTGCTTGCAGTCACCCATATCGTACCCGACCCAAAAAAATACTTAAACATGTCCGATTAAATCTCAATCCAACACTATAAAAACCAGAGAGTTGTTGTTAAAAGCTTTGGAAGTGTGATTAATATGGCCACTGGGTTTAGAGTCGACCTGATCTCAGATTAACACAAATGAATAATAGAGCCAAGGTTCTTATAGAGGTAGGGGGCCAGTTTTTTTTTATACGTTTCACAAAAACTGTCTGAGTTTTATTGAGTTTTTTTCCACCACAAACTTTAACCCTATTCATGGTGTCATGAGGGCCCAATTTCATAGAGCTGCTCAGGACAACAAAATTATGCTTACCAGACTAAGGTTACCTGCCAAAATACCATGTCACATTAACAATTTGTGACTGGTATCCTGCTTATAATCCCTTAGCAGAAAAATGTTAAGCCATATTTTCTATTTCAAAGCAGCTCTATGAAATTAGACCCAGTAGGGGTGCACGGTGTCACCAGTAGGGGTGCGCGGTGTCAAGCGCCATTGTGTCCTGGTGCATTTTAGGTGTCACAGTTAATCCAATTGAAGCATAACAGCATAAGTTGCACAAATTGGCAAATTGCGATTGTAAACACGTGCGTTCAATTTGTACAGCTGCAGGTAGCTCGGGATGCAACGTAGACATTTTTATCTAAATTTAGAACCCTGGAGTTGTTCCGTTCAAGATGTCCTTGTATGGATTTTCAAATTTGAGTTTATGATTTTAAAGAGGGGGTTAGAGTTTGCATACTACATTAAACTTTCAAATTGTAATGTTGACTTCAAATCATGCTTACAGGATACCAGGCAGAACACAATGTAATGTAAATTGCTCATCTTGTGGCTGGTTCCCAATTGATTTGATAGAAATGTATTCTGTGCTAAGCAAAAGAAATTGTTGTGGTCGGTAATTTAAACAAAAAAAACAACCTAAGAAATCAGACAGGACAAATTATCCATTGTAAGAAGGCCAGTGGTGGATTTCACAAATAATTAAGACTAGTCTTAGAGTTAGGATGAGTTTCTCGCCCTAACTTAGGACTAGCTTTAAGTTTTTAATATGTGAAATCGACCCCAGGATTAATAAAAGTGAACGTAACCGTTGTGACTCAAAAGCCTACCAATCAAATTTTAAAACAGGCTTATGTGACTAATGCAGAGTGGTATACTTTATTTTGTTTCCTGTCATAAAAACGACAAAATTACGACAGCAGTGTGAGAAAAACAGCGCAAGCACATCCTCTTAAGATATCCAAGGATAAACCAAGAAAGCCATCAGGGTCCTTGTGCTCTCCTTGTGTTCGTCTTGTATACATAGAGAGGACAATCTTAAGATGCAGTGTGTGATTGATGAACATTCCACATACCATACAAGGCAGTCACTCTACTATCATCATCTTTGCTGCCATAACAACCCTGTATCTTAAAGAGAAAAAATTACGTTTCTCTTTTTTAATTTAGGTAAAGAAGTGTTATTATTTTTACTTTTTTTTCCTTCAGATTGTAATTATTCAGGTAATAATTCAGAGTTCAGAAAATTGAAGAATTTAAAAGATTATTTTCTCCCTACCTTGACAGGGTTTCTGAGGATCCTGAAAACTATTAAAAAGTCTCAAATTTAACTTTCCAAATTTAAGGCCTTAGGCAAGTATTCAATTCAGTTATTTGAGGTGTTAAAAAAAGAATGAAGCATGTACTGAACAATGAAAATCACAAGAGAGGAGAGGTTGCCCTAAAACAAAATGAAATTTTTTGTTATCAATAGCCTGAAATGGTCTATAAAGGTAGGTGTAGAAACCACATGTAGGTCAGTTCTTGAACTCGATTAAATTTGTTGTTCTGGGGTGTTTTTTTCAGACGGCCAAACATTTTTCCTAGTTATTGACAAGCTGCATTCTTTTGCGATGAATGTTTAGAATATGGACTATATGCAACCACCATTTAAAATGAAATTTTCACATGTTAGTTTTATTGTATACATCAACATTCTATTATAGAATTAAAGCAATCGAATGGTTTTAAAAACCAAAGGTATACTTTGCCTTAAACAAGCTTTGAAAGGTTTTGTAAATAATATAATAGTCTTAGCCTTTGGATTATTATAGAGAACTTATTCAAAACCCATCTTGATAATAATTCATTTTCAAGAAGCTAATATGCTTTCCATAACTGATAATAATCATTAGTAATAAGATAAATATAATAGTCTTAGCATTTAGTTTTTTTATGGTGAACTTATTCACTGATTTCAAAACCCATCTTGATATTAAATTATTTTCAAGAAGATAAGATACTTGTAACTGATAATATTCATCAGATATTACACAAGCATAAATCAACATTGGAGGATAGTCTTTGAGAGTGCATTAACAATGACCCCCGTAGAGCATCGCCGCTCAGCCACCAGTCTACACGAATGTAAACCCTACAAGAAATATAGTAGGCCGGAAGCCAGACCATTGAAGAATTCGATCCCCGAAGCATCTAAGGAATGCTCTGACCGTGACATTTTATTATTCTGTTCCTTCTGTCGGTCGAAGAAGAGTAAATTTATGCACACCAAAAAAACCTCACGCTCTGCATTTTTTGGTCGTTGCGATCCTGTACCAACTGTAAACAGAGAACCCTGGATAGTCTGTATAGGGGTGCACCGGCGGTTACACCAGGGTGCTTTTTATGAGTCATTTTTTTGAGACAGTGCGAATAGGAAAAGTTGGCTGCCGCAATCATGTACGGACGGGTAAATAGAAAGAGTGTAGTGTGCTGTGTTCCTACAGTGTGTTAATGTACGTGTTCGTAGATGATGAAATGTACGATTTAAGCATATAATAGTCGTGTCGCCATTTTTATGTAAGATGGTTGCAAGATGGAGCAGTTTTGAGGATTGGGGGGGGGGGTACTGATACTGGATAATGGTTTACTGGGTTTCTTGCATGCTTGTAATTATAATTGTATAATGGTGAGAAGGTAATATGGAGTGCAGTGGTGTGGTGTGAGATATCAAATATTACATGAGGTTACTCTATACATTAAAACCTGTCAAGAAATGACAGCCAGTTGTTGTCAATGAATTAAACAGGGACACAAAACTAAACGTGGGAGTATAACGAGACCCAGGATGAAAGGTTCGTCAGGTTTTATTGTGAATTTTGGAGATGGCTTTCTCGGACGTGTTGAGTAAGATTGGGAGCGTAATCCTTGGCATACCATGGATGCGTGGATTTCAAGCAGGCCACATACCTAAAGACCCAGGCCTGATTTCAATAAAGCTGGGACTAGGTAACGAACAATGTACGTTGCATCTTTTTTTGAGCTGGTAACTCATTCTGTATGAACAATTTCATTCTGCGCTTAGAAGTTTGAGCTCTAAAAAAAATCGCATGCAATTTCAAGATCCCAAAGTAACAAAATAGACAAATTCATAGTAGGCAATAATTAATGCAGCACAGTTAAATTGGATTTCCACTCAATGCACTGAACGATTGCTTCATTTCAAATCTATAAGCAGATAAACTAGCTTAGTCATATTTGCAACTATAAATTTAAAACCATTTTTGGCAGATTGGTCCCTCATTGAAGATGACCTACATGTAGAATATCTTATAACATATCCAGATCTTTTTTGTGAATTTTGAAAACAGGCAGAAAAAGATTATAAACAGTAAATGAAAATAGTAAGCTGAACGTCTGATCTGGTGCACCGACATAGTGTAGTCAATTAAAAATTTAGACTTTTGGCGTTTCCTGTGTTTTCTTTCTGAAAATTTAATCGATTTTTCGCACAATGTATTAACCCAAATTTGTATAGGTTTGTTCTCATCCTGTTTTTCTTCACTTTTGAAAAAAACAGTTCTGTGTCCATCGATGAAAATTTATTCCTTGTTTTACTAAAAAGTTATTTTTCGTTGTTCCTGAGAGGTAACCTTTACAGACAATTCACTTAGCAGGTGTAATTTAATTAATTTGAAACCAATCTTGTAATGAAATCCCGTCAATCTGTGATGATAAGATCATTGAGACGTTGTTGACGCTCATTTTGACATATTTCTTCGTTTGTGACTGGTGGCAGTGTGATGAGTGTGGCAGATGTGAACTGGTACTCTGTTAGGAATTGGTTATTTGGGTTCATTCCAGTCCGTCAAATTGTTGCCTCTTAGTTTTTAATGGATTTTTTAATTTATATCGGGATTTAATGAATATTGTGATTTACCCATACACTAGTTTGTGTTAAGCACTGAATGTTCAGTAGTTTCTCAAATCCTACGAAAAAAAACATAGGCATTTTACTCATGTGGAATTTGAACCCACAACCTTCGCCATTTCTAGAGTGGATGCCTTTGGTGTGTGGGTAAAACACAATTAATATGACTCATTTTTGTTGTCATAATTGGATATGCAGAACAAGTTTGTGGACAGCCAGTAACTGAAATTACTGGGGGTTTTAAAAACAATCAGTTGGTTTTATATTTTTCCCTCATTTATTGTCATTAAATATATCTGTTTATTTTTCCTTTGTTTCTTGTAGCCTTCAGATCGTTACAGTAGACCTCTCTCAACTAGTTCTATATCAAGGTAAGAATGCTTTCTTCTATTGTACCTCATAGTGACTTGTTCCTGCACCCACCTCTGCCTCTCCTTCAGGCTTGTGTTATGTCACGATTTACGGATGTTTCTTTTATATCCTGTGCCGTCAGATTTTTATGAAAGAGGCGCAATTGCCATCACAGTAATGAAAGACTGGACCATTGTTATTTAGCAAACCTTTAGATTTCTATTTGAAATTAATTAGGGAGTCTGTTTCCCTCTAAAGCGGAACTTCCTGGAAATGGCGTCCCCTTAAGGTGATCCCTTTAAATTTTTGCTAAGTAAAACATAGCAATTGACATTTGACATTTTTCAAGCAGAATGTTCTGCTTTTAAACAGCTTTATTTCATAGAGCTGCTTAAGCAGAAAATATTGCTCAACAATTGCCTTCTAAGCAGAAATGAGCAGGATACCATTGACAAATTGTACTCGTGACATTTCTGGTAAGCATAATTTGGTTGTACTTAGCTACATTTTATGCTTTGAGCAGCTCTATGAAACTGGGCCTTGTATGTTTAATAATTATAATTTTAAATTGACCCAATTCACCTGACGTCTTCATCAGAGTAATCTTGGATGCGCCATTTGGTGGGCAATGTCACTGTGCGTTATGCAGTGAAGCGCGCATTTTAGGTGACACGGCGTTTACACGTAAACCTATTGCCCACCAAAATGGTGAGTGTGGCATCAGTCGCCGCAGGTGACGTTCATGCAAGGGATCACTAGGATGAAGGCAAACTGATTTCCATTTTCTCTATTATAGCCGATACGGTGATACTTCTACAACGTCCTCACCTTCGGATCGCTATGCAAGTCGCTCAGGATCAGGTTCTACTTACCGGGACAGAGATAGGGATCGAGATCGTGACACCGACAAGGCGACCGGGACACCCTGTACAAGTTGCAAAAAGGTACAAAGCAATGTTTATCAAATCTATATTTGGTTTGACAGGTTGAGTTTGTTCTTTTGAAAACTGTCTTGCTATGTATTCTACTTCCGCATAGTAGATTTTGGAATTCAGTAGACTTCTCAGTTCTCTTGCTTTTTAACAAAAGGTAGAACATCGGCTAGGACTACGACTTAAGCTTTTAAAATTCGATCCCCCCGATTCTAAAGCAGTGTCTCACGAACTAGACCACATAGATTGCCCGGTAGCTAGAGGCAGTTCAAATCCTATATTTTAGCAGCGGATACCGCAACAATTTAACAAATGGAAATTTGCATCAGGGATAAAGAATATTAATTTTGGTTTTACCCATATACACTGACTTGTGTTATCACTGCATACTTAGTACTTTCCCGAGCGCTGTGAAAAAATCACAGGCATATTACATGGGTGGATTTGCACTTGTTTTTGAGCCAACTTTTATAACAATTTTTGGGGTGTTTCTTTACGTAGATTTATGATGAAAAGGTGGCGCAGGTCACCAAGCTTCAGGACCAGGTCAAAGAGCGTGACCTTGAGGTCGCCGAGCTGAAGATGCAGGTGGAGAAGTCTCAGCAGAAGTCTGATCGATTTGACACAAAGTCAGTCGACAATGAAAAGAGGGTAAGAACGAGCTCCTTGCACATTGGATTAAAGCCTGGTTCATACTTTGCAAAGAATAGTTCGCATCAGTTGAAATTTGCTCAACTTCTGCGAAATATTCGCTGCAAAAACAGAGCTGTGACATCAATATTTGCTTCGCAGGAAGTATTAACCGAGCTTAAGAGTTTCTGCATTTTTAGTTTTTCAAATCTTGTAGATTATCAGGAAAAAGTAAATAGGCAGTTTATAAACCACTCTGAAAGCAACCGTTGTTTGTTTATTTTTCAGGAAAAAAGGGCATTAGAAAGAAGGCTATCAGAACTTGAAGAAGAACTGAAGGTAAGAATAAATTATATTATGTCCTTTTCCAAAAGGATTTCTTTGAGGGAACCTTTTCAGAGAAAATAAAACTACTTTTTGCAAACTGCTTATTTCATAAATGTAAACAATATTTAATGGCCTGAAGTTTCGACCCTAGCAGAGTCTTTCTTGAAGGCTCAACCTTTTCTGGTTACTTAAGCTTATTTCTAACATAGCCTTACTTTACAACAATTTACAAAAACATTGCTTCATGTGTTGTTGTTTTATGTGTTTTTCTGAGTCGGTTAAAAACTTCCTCAAAATAAAAAATGTGCGAAGTAGAAATGACTGCTTTGACTATGACGACATTTCAGGACAGTGGACGAAAAAGAACCACTCTTCTTGTTCTTGGCCAAAATGATTTAACCTTTGTTTATTTCATTGTTGATTTTAATCAGAATTCCATTTTAGTTGTAATAGTGTGTTCATATTTTTGTATTGTTCTTTGTTTTGTTATTGTATGAGTGGGGTCTCTACTCAACAAGCTGATGCTTCTTGGAGACCTCCATCCTCACACAAAATCCTATTGTACTTATGTTTTCGTTAGTCATTGTAATATAATGTAAATTATATCACTTTTCTTGGTGTGTGGTAAAAATATAAGAAATTAATGAATGAATGAATAAAAGGGAAAGAGAACTTGTTTTGTTACAATATGGCAACTGAGTGAACAAGATGTACGAAAAAAGGGGGTCTGACAACTCAACAACTTAAAACGTACAATTCTGTATTTCCACCTTTAAAGATTCTATTTCTCATCTAAACGTTAAGGCTACCTCGCTCCTGCTTCCTGATCAATTTGTAAGAATATTATCGAGAAAATTACCAAAATCAACGAGTTACTTCGATTATGTTTCTCAAAATGCTTTACACTATCGGAAGCTGTTGTAGGCTTCTATACTTTTCTTTAATGGTGTTCTTTCTCTTTCGTAGGCAATGGAGCAATTAAAAGCCGACAACCAGCGACTCAAAGATGAGAATGGTGCCTTAGTACGTGTCATAAGCAAACTATCCAAATGATGACGCCCATGCAGTAGTGTCTTCTAGTGTGTTCAATGTTTGACGTCATTGCTTCCAAAACGGGACTATATTTAATAAAGGGCTAATTGAGTTGATGCCGTGCTTGTGTGTTCGGACCTAGGTAGTTGGGATTGGCTTGGTTTGAGCCGAATATTGACGCATTAACGTTGGATACAAAAAAGGAGTTTTTTTCGTTTTAAAACCGTCCAAGTTCTTGCTGTGCATTTGAAAATCTGCAAAAAAAAGAAAAACAATGTATTGATCGGATGACATGTTATAATGGAATGAACTTTGATTAATGGAGGTCACGGAGGGTTGGCAATTCCTTGGTGCTAGGGTTCAATGTGGGTTCGCAACAACTCGTGACTTTAAAATACGCAATCAGTTCGTCGCTGTGTGCGTCCAAGAAAGTTTTTTTACATTTTTTTTTAGAAACTTTGTATTTGACCTGTTTGAAGTATGCTAGCGAAGGCTGGCGTTTTAAGGAGTGCTAAATTGTCGTTATCGTTTGCAGAAGCTGCTTTTGGAAAGTAGCTATGGGCAATTAATGTCCGTGATGGTTTGGACCATTGACGTTGGCAAGGAACATGAAGCGTTCACAACAGATCACCTAAAAATGGCGGCCGTTGAATACCTCCTACCTCTCAGCATTTGCCCCTATCCGCTATATCCTTTAAGTTGGTTAAATGTCCGTTTGTTTTCCATTTTAAAATATAAGCATTATGAACTGAAGTTAGTACCTAGTATCTGATCCCCCTGGTGGCAGTGAGACAATAGGAACAAAATAATTATGTTTCAACTAAATGACTTTGTATTCTAGGCTCTTATTTTTCCAGCTGGTTAGTTGGTGCATTCCCGGGAATTGCTTTGGTCCCTGTATGTGGCTGTTGTTTTGCCAGCAGGTATCACTCTACTCTGAAAGTCACCTGATGACATCCACTTGTCAAGAGTAACATCCACAAATATTTCTGAGCATTTCTACCAAATTATGATGAGGAACTTGAATATTGAATAGTTATCAGCCGTTTTTTGGCATGTGAGACAGTGTGTTACAGAAGAGGCCATTTTCATTAGTAGTTCAAAGTAACTGTCCACCAGTCCAGCCCCCCTTCCCCTTCCATTTCTTTCCCTCTGATCTATTAATCAACCTGACTGTGGTGTGAAAGTTTCATTTTATGATAGAAGATGTTTTCTTTTTTTCGGTAGCGACATAATGTGTACATAGCAAGTGAAAAATCATGTCCGAGTGAAAAACCAAAAACCAATGAAAAACATGAGCAAAAAAAAAATTATAAAAAGGAAGAAAAAAACAATTGTTAAAAGGAAACTTTGACAGAAGAACTTTCAACTGTTTATTTGTAAAGTGTACAGAAAAAAATATGTTTAGCATTTTTTGTAGGCAGGGGAGAGTAACATGTGAAGACCTCAGGTGACACCATTATTGCAAGTAGACTAATACTGTTAGGCGTTGTATTGTACTATTATGAGGGAGAAGAAACGCAAGTGGCAGCTTTCTTGTTCGGGGGGAAATGCAGATCAAGTTTGGAGTCCCACCCACGATATTCAAATCTCTATTCGGGGTTTTTAAGAAATATAACCTTGATAGTGACCAGACATCTTTGGTTCTTTGGTTCTATGTCTTCCATGGTGCAGAGCTTGAGGAATATCGTGGACGGATGAAATTGGTTGCAGAAGTGGGATACACACATTATGCAGGAAAGCCCCCTAAATGCTTTGATGTGTTGCCCAGACTGCAGGTATACAAAATCTGGAAATATGAGCTTGTTTGAAGAACAATTGAAAATACTATTATTATCACCAGATTCTGCCCTGAATTTACTCTTCCTTTCCCCCCTCGCCAAGAAAGTCTCGCACTTTGTACAAATTTTCTCGTCATTGAGTTTGCATTATTGCAGTGGGCGATCGTTTTTTTTGTAAGGGACATACCGTATTTAGCATGTGTGCAATATATGGCATCTGGAACACTTTGTTAACAAAACATAGATCTATTTATTGTAGTTGTTATCCATATGTCACCATGATACAGTAAGTTTTCATATTTTTTTGTAGAAAAACGTAGGTAGGATCTTGATGAATTAACCTCTTTAGTGAAGTAGGTCTTGAACACCCATCAGGAGCCTTTCTTAGAGATGGCACGCACAAGTCTATGAATCCCACCATTAGACTGGTGCCTGTGATGTGGACATGTTCCTTGTAGTGGTGGTTATAATGCCTTTCAGGAACTTGACTTCAATGGTTGCTGTGCGCTGTTTGATTTCTTGTAGCTGGTTCTCTTATTTAACTGGTATCCAACTCTCATGTTGCAAATAGTAATGCTGTGGAAGCTCGATGATAAAACACCAAAACTTCTCGGTGATTAACGAAAAAAAAACATTTCAGCGAGCTGTCATTTCCTGAAGCAACGTCCTCTGTGTGTAAAACACCGACCATTTCTCAGGCCAGAATTGAGGTCTTGCGACAAGTAGATGCAAGCAAGCGGTCGAAGATCCACTTATTAATTCATCCTGGGGAAGAAAGGATGAATCTTATGAGGAGTCTGATGTAGCATCTGAACCAGTTATTCTGTTGTAACTTAGAGTTTTCCGCTGAGCCCACTTTCATAGACTCTCAGTAAACAAAAACACTTTAATTTTCTTTCCCCCCCAAAAGAGCAAAATTCTGGAGACACAGTCGCGTACTATTTGCTAAACAAAAAATATCATTGCCTGCAACTTTAGGTGTACATGTAATTAGTATCTATATGGAATTTGCCCAGTTGTTATGACGGTTGTTTTTCTCTTTTGGTGTCAGAATGTAACAGCAACTAAATTGGCCTGTTCTTTCTCTAAATGGGGGAATCTCCTTTTGAAATGTTTTGAGGGGGGAGTGAAAACTAGATCGGCCAATCTTGCATACATGTATTTCATTTGAGACTCCACCTGTATGTACTGACCCCCCTGGTCCTTGCCTTTTTTTGTATTTTTGTATATTTGTATACAAACTATATAGATTGTATTTTAATAGAAGTAACAAATTTCAGTCGCCCTCTTAAACTATCATTATATCTTTTTCTTCTTTTTTTTTTTACTTTTATGCTTGTATGGTTGCCTTATAGCTTGTGTTATTCATAGTTTTTCCCTCTTTGCGTTGATTTTGAAGGGGTTTGCATAAAATGAAGAGGTTTTCAGATTAAGGGCGAGAAGAAAACAAAACACTGTCAGTGTGTTAACTCTATGCCCAGTTCATGTAGGGGGTATCTTTTGGGTTGGGTAATATTGTAGTATTGGTCGAGTGCTTGAGCCAATGTCACCAACTTAAAAAAAAAGAAAAAAAAAGGGAATGTTAAAACGAAAGTTTCTTGATCCGTTTTACCGTTTCCTCGAGTTCTAGTACTTGAAGCGTCTGTTTCTGTTTGATATTTAGACGTTATTAAACTCATTTCTTAACCCTTGACTTCAAATTTGATAATTCCAAAGGGTAGTTGTTAACTGAATATGTACGAGTTACAGTTCCTATCCCTAGCGGTCTTGAAGAATTTGAGTCACTAATTTGTAAAGTTGTAGCAAATATTATGGGGTGGTTTTTGTTGTTGATAAAAGTATTCAATCAAGTAATGGGAGGAAGAAGGGGGGTGTTAAGAAATGCAAGGTTTTCTTAGTTTTGCTGAGTGAGCATTAATTGACTCAAGTTAACTATTGAAACTTAGTGTTTTATTTACAAGGGTTAAGTTTCAGCTTTATACTCTTTATACTCTGGGGTGGGTTTCACTGAGAGTTAAGACTAGTCTTAAACTCAAGTTAAGACTAGTCTTATCTCTCTAGCCTTTTTGATAACTCCTAGAACTAGTCCTAAATAGTCCTAGGACTATCTTTGTGAAATCGACCCCTGCTTGTTTTGTTTTCATTACGGCCAACTAGAGATATCACGTCTTTCATAAGGCCAATCTAAACGCAACGGCTGTGTAGTGGCTGTGTAGGAACTTCAGAAGCACCCACCCCAAGCTTTAGAAGATAGCAACTTGCACTGAGGAACTTACAAAATGCAACCTTTCATAAAAAAGCAAAGAAGTGAATGACGCACAGTAAAATAGTAGGCACCGCCATTTTTGTTTCTTTTATGAAAAGCGAGAATTTTTTGACTTAGTTTTTACAGTCACTCTCATGTTGTCTTCCAACCCAAAATTCAAATCTCTGAAAACGTTGACTTGCATGCAAACAAACAAAATCTTGTTAAATAAGTGAATTTAAAAAAAGAAAAAAAAATAATCTAAAAAAAAAATAACTTTACCATGTAAATTAAGTTTCTGTATTTTTACCGTATTTATTTATTGTAGACCGGAATAACAAACTTACAACTTCAGATAAATAATGATCGACTGAAAACAACTCTACCATTTATACATTACAAGTTAAGTTAGACTGATTTTAGTCCTTTCGTGTGCTTATTTATGAAAGGATCTTCTGTATCATTGTTAATACTATATAGGCATTTTGGAGATGAACTTTTCTTCCTTTGATGAACTTTGGATTGTCAAATCAGAGTGTTAATTATCGTTAGATGATTCTGAAAAACTTTGGGATGAATTTTTTTTTTCTTCATATAAAAAGTAAGGGCACTCTGAACAGCCAACTGTATCTTCTCACTATTTGACTTTTGGTGACGCAGACGGCTGTTTGATGTGTGACCTTACTGGGTAGTAGTGCTTTAAATAAACTTACAACAATATTCCTGCTGTGATGTGAGCTAATAATATAACGATTGGTGTTAAATACAGAGGTTAGTGTGTTGACACGTAAACAAAAAAAGTAGCTTCCACTGTTTGAGCATTTACTTAAATAACTGAATCGGTTAAAATTAGCCATTCCAGTATTTTTTCTTGGATCAGTTGATCGTACAACTTCGTTTCACAGGTTTTTACAACCAGCATACTCAACTGTGTTCTTTACTTAAATTTAAAAGCCTGACCACATGTGTTTTTTTGTTTTTGAGAAATTATACCGGATTCTGATGGTGGTGACTTCTGGCTTGGTTTGTTGGGAAATTATTATTGTGCCTTATTTTAATTGATGAAGTTGGGCTGTGTTTTCGCGGTCGTAACCAACTGTTTCAGTTGAATTGGCCATTGGTTAATCATTGGTCAAAGACCAAAACAGTTATTGGTTACAGCCGCAAAAACACACCCCTGGAATTTCCTTCAACAGGCCAGTACCATGTGGCAGCCATCTTATTATAATTTCTTGTGTTGCTTTTCAATGCAAACTCCTATAACTAAACTTGGGCAGGAGAGAGCAACAAATAGTCTGGTGCCACCTATCAAATCAAAGGTGGGGAGTCTGTTTGCCTGCAGGAACTTGACCAAGATGGCTGCAACATGATCACTTGTCCACAAATCCTTAACAAATCGCAACTAAGGAATTGAAGAAAGGAATAATGTCAATAAAACTGGACTGAAGTTCATAGACATTTTACCCTATTGGTTTTTGGCATCAACCCAATGAGTTAACTTATTACTGTTATTGGGTTTAGGTCACTCTGGGGACAAGGGTTATATGTAAAGACCTTTATCATAGTGCGACCATCTTGGTTTTCTTTCATTCAAATCAATGTAACCAGATTGAGGCTGGAAGGAAAAATAGTCTGGTTCCTTTTTTTTTTTTTACAATGACTTTTTCCGTACATTACTGTAATTGGATACAGGGAACATGACCAAGATGGTGGCGGCATGATAAAAGTATATTATGTTATTGCTCAATGATTTGTGTTGTTAGGCCTATATTATCCAACTAGTGCATGGCAGGTTAACGGTAACATGTGGTTATACAAACCATACTATGGTAGTCGGCTCAGTCACCCGAAGGATTCTCAATTGGGAACTGTTTCTATTTGGGCCCTATTTCATTCAGCAACTATAAGCACAAAACCTTGCAAACTACATCTGTTCCATGCTAAGTGACCTGACAAAACACCACACTCATATGCAGATCTATTTTTCGATGGACAAGCCTCTACCTATGGTAAAGCCGTATGGAACTTGGTAAAAACCTGGGTAGAAATTATGTAAAAGCTGTATGAAACAGGTTCCAGTTTCAAAAAGGTTGCCATTTGGAATGTCTCCCATTTGGGAAGGTTGGGTGTGAACAATTCCCTGAGCTGTGTTTTCTTGGATATCTTTTATTTATACCTCCAACATGAAATACCAATTATTGATTGCAGTTTGCATCCCTTGAATCTTGAACGCTTTTCGTAAAAATGTGTCAAATCTTTGCGAAAAACCAGTATTACGTTATCAACCATTGCGTAGTACATTACAACATAAAGGAATATTTCTATAAATTGCTTTCATTTGTGATTCAAACTCTTGTTCGGGACTGGTATCTGCTGAGGTTTACTGCATTTTAATTGCCCTTGTTGAATAATATACCGCCTAGAACCAGACAGTGAACGATAAAATACTTGGAACTTTTGTTTGTTAAATTATAATTAACTATGGAAATATTTTATTAAGGTGCTGAAGAGTTTGCTACCACTGCACTCTGATGTCTTTAGAAAGGAATTGAAAAGAAACTTTGCAGAAAGTTGGCCAAGACAGCCTTAGTTAGGAACTATATTTGGGTTCTTAACTATGCCACAGTTCTTATGTGCTAGTGTGATTGGGATCTTTACTTGGGTTCTTAACTATACCACAGTTCTAATGTGCTAGTTTGATTAGGAACTATACTTCGTTTCTGAACTATGCCATAGCTGTTATGTGCTAGTTTGATTACAAACTATACTTCAATTCTCAACTATGCCACAGTTCCTATAAATATGTGCTAGATTGATTGAGAACTATACCTGGCTTATCTATGCCACAGTTCTGGTGTGCTAGGCTGATTGTGGGCTGTACTTGGGTTCTTAAGGAATACCACGGTTCTGATTTGCTTGATTTCTGTGAATTACAAAGTGGAATGCATGGGATAGAGTTGGGTCTAACAAGATGGAAACAAACAATCTTGGAACTGTTTTGATCAGAGACAACCAAAAATTGTTTTTCACACTCAAAGTTTTTCATGCCAACACTCATGGTATTTCCTAACAGGCATTATTGATTTTTTTTTTAACTGCTGGGGAAAAGAAAAGGTAATTCTGTAAATTGGGCTACAAGTATTCAATCTAAACATTAAACATTTTACTGATGTGTATTAATTTATTTAAAAATAGCGGTTTTCATTGTTCCGACCTGGCTGTGGTCAGCCCCTGGACTGTTTTAACCAACACTTCAATCTTGCCTAATTAATATTAATTAGCTGTTTGAGGGAGCACTGACTACTGTGATTGGACTAGAGCGGTGAATTAATTCTGAATATTCTAATTAGCTAATGCAGAAAGCATTCGTGGCTGATCCAGTGCACATAGTATTCTTGCATAACCTTTAACCTTTAACCCCCCTAGAGAGTCTGCTTGTTGTTCTCCTGGGATTTTTTCATTTTTGACAAGTGGCGTTTTAAAAACTTTGTGCGGGGATAAAATACTGTACCAGCACATACACTGATCCTCTGACTGTTGTTACTAAACAAAAAAAATGTTTGTTTCTTACATAAAATAAATTGTATGAAACGTTTATCAATCATGTATGTTGTTTCCTTATAGAGGAAAAATATTAATAACATTATAGGTAGATGAGATAAGGAAATTTGCAGCTTAAAAATAAAATGTTTGTAATACGAGAAAAAAAAATAGAGTTATTTTTAGTCTTTTCTGTGTTCACAATTTGTCCGCATTTCTGTTGTTTTCAGGTTAACTGGAGGACCTGTCACAAATATATATTATTTCTCTTTAAGCAGAAAATGCTGCTTAGCAATTTTCGAATAATCAAAAATGAGCAGGAAACCAGTCACAGATGGCATATGCGACATGGCACTTTGGCTGGTACCCATGTTCTGCTAAGCAAAATGTTGTGCTTGACTACTTTTGACTTTTCTTAGAAACACTGGATCGCTCAGAAATGCGCATTCAAGACTATACTAGTGAGCCCTCAATTCTGCAGGGATATTTCATTGACTTCAAACTCCAGTCTCTGTAGTGTCGTGGTAGAGGAAAGATACTTGTATTCACTTGCATCTAAATAATGTGAAAGACAAATTACCAGCTTAGAGGTCATTAATGTACTAACCTCTGAGACAAGTTTCTTGACACGGAGATGGATTTAGGAATTTGAAAACAGAACTTGTATTAGGCATGATTTTTTTAATTTTATTTACCCGGGGTCGATTTCACAAAGAGTTAGGACCGTTAGGACTGGTCCTAAGAGATATTAAAAACGTATGGCAAGTCCTAAGTTAGGAAGAGTAACTCATAATAACTCGAGATAAGACTAGTCTTAAAGGAACACGTTGCCTTGGATCGGTCGAGTTGTCTTTGATAATCGTTCTGTAACCGTTTGTTGTAAAATGTATATGGTTAGAAAGATATTGTAAAAGTAGAATACAATGATCTACACAAATATGCCTCGAAATTGCGTGGTTTTCTTTTTACCCTGTCGACTAACACGGTCGGCCATTTATGGGAGTCAACATTTTGACTCCCATAAATGGCCGACCGTGATAGTTCGCGACGTAAAAGGAAAACCGTGCAGTTTCGAGTGATACTTGTGTGGATCACTATATTCTACTTTTAAAACATCTTTCTAACCATACGCATTTCATAACAAACGGTTTCAAACGCTTTTAATAGACCAACTCGTCCGATCCAAGCGGCGTGTTCCTTTAACTCTTTGTGAAATCCACCCGTGGTCTCAGAGGTTAGTATACTTATGTACTAACCTCCAGGACCTGTTTCTTAACATGGTGATGGATAAAAAAAAATTAATTACCAGGTCTCAGAGGTTAGTATTATGTACTTGCATCCAGAACTTGTTTCTTGACATAGGGATGTCGTAGGAAATTAACAACATAACTTGTCCTACATAATGAGACCTAATTTCATAGAGGTGCTTTAAGCACAAAACAGCTAAGCATAACAATGCTAACCAGAATAAAATTTACATGCCACATGCACAGTTTGCAACTGGTATCCTGCTAAATTTGTTGCTTAGCAGAAATTTGTTAAGCAATATTTTCTGCTTAACCAGCTGTACATCACTTGTCAAATGACATCATGTTGACAAAAGAAGTCACAGAGCCTGGGCTTTCTGCCTGCGGGTACGGTTTGTACACAGTTTAGTGGAAAAGAAAGCAAAGTCTTTTATTTTATGGTTTGCAGCTTACGTTTTTAATGTTTTGTTTTGTAGTCAACCTTTTCTTGTTTGTTTTGTTGAAGAGAGAGGCACTAAACTAATTTGGTTCAGCTATTATGTTTTTGTTGACAATACTTTACGTAAGCTGAGTATTGTGATAACAATTATTTACCTGGTACTCTAGAATGCACAAGGTCATTCTCTGTAAACAAAGTGATGTTGTCTATAAATTCGTCAACTAAGTACACATGACAGGCCATTGGAAGTCATATTATTGACAAGATGTTGATTTATGTCAGTGGAGGTAATGCCTCACGAAGTGGAAGTTACATGGTCATACAGATGTCAAAATATGTCAAATACCATAAGTACAGCGTAATTGTAGGCAGATCAAGAAAAAGGGCACTTAAAAGTAAATTAAGAAGTGTGCATGCAAGTTGATTACAGACTTGCGTGTAAATTTCTCTTTGGTTTAAAACGCTATAAGTCAATGTTTTTAGCTGACTCTTGACAATCGTTGGTGTTAATTGCCTTCCCGATGGCATGTGAAGCCTAATTAGTTTGTAGGGCAGGGGTTGTTCGAATGAGACTCGATGATTCCATTCAAAGCCGGGGAGTAATAACCGTTTCGAAAACACCCTCGAGACCACACGCACCGGTAACTTGCTATAGCGCCCTCTGTTTTGAAAATAAACTTTTTAAAGTTTTTACCGGGCAAGAAGACAATATTTCAGAACGTGAAGAGTGCGGGCAAAAGGGATATTAAAAGCTGAAAAGCGCAAAAATGCCGTTTTAATCTATCAGGGTGCGTTACATTTATACCAAGTGTGGTGGATCAGTTTAATGCATTCAATTTGCGTTGTAAAATTTAGAGTAAATTCTTTGTTGTTACATTATAGTCTCGATATTAGAATCATATAACTCTAAAGCAACATTTATTGGGTCATTTAACTAAAATTTAAAGCAATCGCACAACATCGTTAAACAGTATTGTCCAAAGGCCCACACTTCTTGTATCACAACTTATATATAAAATACCAAACCTGTGAAAATTTAGGCTCAATCGGTCATCGGAGTCGGGAGAAAATAACGGGAAAACCCACCCTTGTTTTCGCACGTTTCGCCGTGTCATGACATTGTGTTTTAAATAAATCCGTTATTCTCGATATCGAGAATTGATAATTGCTTTAATGTTTTCTCAAAAAGTAAAGCATGTCATGGAATAATATTTCAAGGGAAGTCTTTCACCATTACCTTCTGTAAGTTATTTGTGTAAATCTGTGAACTTTTAATTTTTTGTTCTGTTCAGAATGACTCGTGGTTTTACATGAATGAACCTTTTTCAATAATTCTCAACAAGTTTAGGTCTAGAGTCGACACATGCACACTAAGTGATAAATATATTGAACACCACGTGTTAAGGAGTTTCGTTGACTTTGTCGAGACTTTGCTCACTTACAAAGCTGAAAGTGCGGCTGAAACTCGACGGTCTCGCTGATTCTAGTTAATGTTTCAAATTTTTCAAACATTGTTATTTTGTGAACATCATGACCGATATATTTCACTGAAATGGGGAGTTCGAAGCCAGCTATAATGGTACAAACACGATTGGGGTCCGAACCCAGTCCCATCGGGCTTTTCGTTGCTCCGTCTTTATCCGCTTGAAAAAAAAGGGACATAATTATTGGACTTTGTTTATTTTTTCAAAACTCCCCTTTGTTCACAATCCTGGTTCACATTGTTCCCAGAATAACACACTCTGAATTTTGAAACTAGTGTCAAGTGTGTGTATACTGTCTGAATCCGCTGGCAGTATTAAAAATGTCTGCCCACCGATGTTGTTGCTGCAAGCTGCTCGCTGACGAAAGCCGCAGCATCAAAAACCTCTACATTCAATGATAAAAAGCCTTATGAATGCTTTCACGAAAGACGCAACATAACTAAAAGAAACCAGTTATATTGTGCTTGAAGAGTGTGCTCATTCTGCAAATGAATGCTCAAATGGGTTCCTCCATACTGGACACTGCATCAACATCTCTAAATAGTTACATTCTTCCACTGCGACAGCCAGACACTTATTTGTTTCTTTATCACCAATGTTAATTGACATTAAAGGCAGTGGACACTATTGGTAATTGTCAAAGACTAGCCTTCACAGTTGGTGTATCTCAACATATGCATAAAACAACAAACATGTGAAAATTTGAGCTCAATCGGTCGTCGAAGTTGCGAGATAATAATGAAAGAAAAAAACACCCTTGTCACATGAAGTTGTGGGCGTTTAGATGGTTGATTTCGAGACCTCAAGTTCTAAACTTGAGGTCTCGAAATCAAATTCGTGTAAAATTACTTCTTTCTCGAAAACTATGGCACTTCAGAGGGAGCCGTTTTATACCATCAACCTCTCCCCATTACTCGTCACCAAGAAAGGTTTAATGCTAATAATTATTTTGAGTAATTACCAATAGTGTCCACTGCCTTTAATTGACATTAAGATAAACCTGATGTTTTCTTCGCTGATAAACCCACACTGTGTCCTCATCTCTATACACGTTGGAAGGTCATCTACCACATTCCGCATCGTCGACAAGAAACGTCTTAGATTTCTCCTTGAACTTGGGGCAGCGAGATGAATGAGGGGTGCACGAGAGGGGAGGCTGAGCAGAGAAAATGACTGACTGGATAATGAATTATTGCATCGTCAGAACACACGTCATTCAGTTGTATCGGAAAGAATATTACTGTGCATTAAAGGCATTGAACACCTTTGGTAACATTGTCAAAGACCAGTATTCTCACTTGGTGTATCTCAAATATTTTTGATGCGTACAATAAAGAAGTATGTGATAAACTGAACTGGTCATCGAAGTTACACCAAGAATAAACACCAATGTGTTGCACAAACTTGTGTGCTTTCACAATGCCCAATAAAAGGCTGCAGGCATGAAGTCTTTTAATATTTTAGTGAGAAACTATACCCCTGTCTCAAAAACTACGTTAGCTTAGATGGAGCCGTTTCTCATTGTTTTATACAATCAAGAGCACTCCATTGCTGTCATCAAGTAAGTTTTTATGATAACACTTATTAATTACCAAATAGTGTCAAGTGCAAGACAGACAATTAATTTGTATGGGATGGGACAGATGGTTATTAACAAAGCGAAGGGGGAAAACAACACCGAAAACCTATCCCTAGTGATAGATCAATAATGATAACGTTTGAATAAATTACTTTCCAACTTTTGATTTATCAGTAAAATGCAGTGCTGTTTTAATAAACTGCCCATCTTTCTTCAAATAAGACGAAAACATAAAAGTATGAAAACAAAGCAAACATCTTACTCCCCTTTTTGTCGATTGACGAAATAAACTACAAAATAGAATTCACACATTGATTATTTATTATTAGACATCTGGAGTTACAGAAAAGAAGGGACAGTTTGTTGACCTGATATTACCATCTTCACATCAGGTTAAATTGGTGGTGGGGGGGGGGTGTCAAACTCATGTGCAATGTGACGTCAAAGTGAACCAGGGTTTTTATTTTAAGACCAATGTTGATGATGTCAGTGTTGTGCCATGCAATAAAGTGTTGATTGACACCCCACTGTGATTAAAGGCAAGCTATTTATGTGACATTGGTTCTATTTTAAGACTTGAAAAACAACCACAAAGTATTTTTTGACTATATTACCTTTTAAGACCTAGGGCATTCAGGCCTATTATTTATTGTTTGACAGATAAGGCTACAAAAAATGATGTGACATGTGGGTTTTCAAACACGGAGTCAATAAGTATTAAACACTTATGTTTGTTTGACAAAAACGAAAGCAAAAGATTACCTAATTTCCAAACCGCAGTAAAACTTTGAGGGGACAAAATTGCTAATGCATTGTTTGGTAACGAAATAACGCAGGATAAAAACATGAGCAGAAAAATAGCAATGGTTTAAAAGCGCACAACAGTAAAAAAAAAAAAGAAGCAAAAATCTAGTAAAAAATTGCATTACAAACAAGTAGGCCTTGCCATCCTTAGTAAGATCCCAATTTTTATTTGTTATTTTAATTATTTGAACAATACAATAATTATAACAAGCAGAGGCCGTCCAAGGAAAGGCAAAAGTACAACAAAAGTCATTAAAAAAACCCTTGTTTACAACAAGGACAACGCCTAGCCGGATGTATTATATTATGGGAGAATTTTGACGAAATGAATGTCAGTGAATGAACAAATTGCATCATTGAATTCTGCATTCTTGTTGAACCGTCATCTAGGAATGTGCGAGTATTGTGCCGAAAAAGTAAACATTGCAACAAAAGAGTCCACATTCCATTCAAATTTGGTATGCAATTAGACCCGCGCTGCAAAATTGAATATTTTTTTTTATAAAATGGAATTTTCAAAAGGTAATCAAAACATCATGCTGATATCGTTCTTTGGCATGGCAACTGTGGAAAAAATACAAATAATGACACTTATTTTCAGAAGATTTTCAGGTAACTTCCCAGGGATTAACATACGGTTTTACATGGGCGCACCGAAGTGGAAAAACTAAGACCGAACAGCATGCACTATGCGCAGTCACACGGCATGCAAATAATACAATAAACTTGGTAGATAATGTGTGTCTGAAAATGTTCCAGGCGAGGACACTTTTCCCCCACAAGACTACCGTAATTTCCTGTTATGAACACTGAGTAATCTCCAAGTTTGTACCCCGGACATTCGCTGATGATAAATCACCTTAAATCTTTTAAAGAAAATAGTGATTTTTAATTTTTCATTTTTGGGGTAAAATCGATGGGTGATATCGGGTGGGCGAGGACTTAGCGCCCCGTGGAAACTTGACTACCGAATGTATACTGTGGGTGGCGGTACAGTCATTGGTCTTGCTGTGTGTGTATACATTGTGTACGTAGTACGTGTACGTTGTACGCAGTAGTAACGCTGCAACTTTAGAACTCTGTGCGGTTTGCTGCCACAAACTTTAGGACAAAATGGCGGATTACAAGGCAAGAAGGCGTGATCATCGGGACAGAGGTAGACTCAGTCCTGGCGACAACAACGGAGAGGCAGATAGTTTAGACTCTTCTGGAACACCTTCCAAGCTGGATATTCCAGGGGAGAGTCGTGTTGCGGCAAGACGGAGGGAGAGGGAGCGGGCAGCCGCCGCTTCAGACTCGGCTGGCGATGGGGACGAAAGCCGCGGAGCCTCCGGTGGGTCCAGCAGCCGTAAAGCTAAAGACAAAAAAGGCACGGACTCGGCGAAAGGGGGAAGGTTTGCTCACAGAAAAATGAGGGAAAAGAGACGAGGAACTGGAGTTGTTGTTCTTGAGGTAGGTCTAAAAACAATTAATTAGTGAAGTAGAGTAAATAAGTACAAATAATAAATAAATAACAAGTGAATAAAATTACTAATTAATTAAATAATAATAGTATTAGTATAATTACACCCGGAAAATATGATAAAATTTAACTATGA
Organism: Asterias amurensis; assembly: GCF_032118995.1. Lineage (NCBI taxonomy): Eukaryota > Metazoa > Echinodermata > Asteroidea > Forcipulatida > Asteriidae > Asterias > Asterias amurensis. Next base: position 22,991,085 of record NC_092654.1, read on the forward strand.
AATAGATATCAAATTAAATGTGATAAAATAATATTCTTACATCAATTACAAAACTTGGTAATCCTAATTTGGAGTAGAATTCAGTATTTTACTTACTTACCATGCATACAGCTTGTTGAATTGTTTTATAAATGCTTTCCCTTAGTAGGACAAAAGTAAGCTGCCACTAAGGGTTTAAATAGCCTATAGGATAATGCTATCAATCAATCATGGTACGATTGAACAACTTTTGTTCAATCTCTAGAAAACTATAATTTTGTATACTCTATTAATCACCTGTGTTTAAATGATTCCTGTAGCCCCCCCCCCCCCACCCACCCCATCAACTCTGCTTGAGGTTTAATTGTTACTTGATATTTGATGACATTACAATTTTGTTAATTAATTTTTAGTGATGACAGCGGGATGTTTTAGTCTCATTTTAAAACCAGGAACAAACATGAGCATGTCCAAATCTGCTCTGAAACATGGTGTCATGATTTCCAAGCCCCCCTCCCCCCCCCCCCCCCAATTGAAGCAGGTTATTTTAATTCAAGAATCAAAACAGTGTGTCAAGTGACACACAGTAACCCATCTGTCTAACTTGCATTTATTTCGGGTCTTGGTGCTGTTACGGTGCCATTTAGATGATCTTCCTGTCAAGGGAACTCAGCAAAGCTCCCACATGCAAGGGGGGCGCTAGTTGTGGGGGGGGGGGGAGGGGTGGGGGCGCTGGGGGATGTCTGGAGAGGTAACATTGCAAGATATTTGACTCCCTTGTGATGTTGGCATTAAAGGAAGGTCACATTGATCCTGGTCTTCCTCTCTTTAAGCGGTTTAGAGGAAGAATGTTTTGGAAGTTGTTTTTCTACTTCCTGATTGTGAGTCATCAGTGCAAGGTTTACTGACTGAGGGTGACATCCAATGGTACATTCACTGACGGCAGGGGGTGACCACTTCTAGAAACTATAAGGCTCCCCGTGAGCTCACGGGGGAGCCTTATAGTTTCTAGAAGTAGGGGGTGACCACTTTGGGTTCAACAGTTCCAACCTGACAGGCCTGATACTTCACGAAGGCAACGATGGTGATTGCCTCCATGCCCCTAGCCACTGCCTTGGTGCCCTTCAAATGTTGAACATTAGAAATTTACAATTTCCCTCATAGGGTGCCCTTTACCAAGGAGAAAATGCTCTGGTTCCCAAGCCCTTTTAAAAACGAAGCATATAGGCCCTGCAACCACCTCAACAAAGTTCCATGCGCCTCAAGGTTTAGGCCAGAGTTTGGTATTACTAGGGTGTCCAAGTTTGCTGGGAATTGCTGGGATGTCCAGACAGTGCAGACACCCCCTCTGGCTAACACCATGCTGACTCAAACTTGTCAGATTCCATCTTTATCACCATTTGTTCGCTATTTGTTTTTTTCTTTCATTCAAATACAATAATTGAAGGCAACATATGAAGTGTGATCCTTTTTGAAGTATGAAATATTATTGGATTTAACAGAGAATGTTAGCCTTGAGGTTGAGGAAAACTCTGCAAGGGTCAAAATGTCAGGCCATGAGCAAATTGTTTTGCATTTATAATTAGCCCTATATATACTCTTTCAGTTGGTAAGTAGTTTGCAACAGCTCAAAGAAAATAAACATGTTTTTTTTAAGACCACACAGCACAGACTTTTTAAAAAGCTCATTCAATATTCAAGAGACATTGTAGTTTTTTTTAGTATAATCCCAGACAATAATAATTTTGACAGCTTCCGACAATTTGCAGTTTTGCTGATCAGAATAGTTACTGCACTCCAACAAATGATCAATTATGTTTCCAAACTGAGACTTTAAAGAGATGTATAGTCTGGCACTCATTTCATTATTTGAATCAGTATTGGTTGGTTGCAATTACAGACAGGAGACCTAACAAATATGTCTCCAGCCCGTTAAAGTTGCACCTGGTAATACTACAGTGTGTTCCCCATCGCCAGTGTGTTTCCAACCCCATTGTTAAGCGACGGACAAAACATTTGTAAAGACTACATGAAGTGACTTGGCCATGTTGATAGGAAGCTGGAGTCATCATAAAAGGTTGACGAGGCCATACCTTGCATTCCGTCATTCATCAAGTATTTTACAGTACATGGCTTTATGTGTGTAGTGCAGTGTAACACTGAACATGGTGTAATTTGTCTCTTAGTAAGTATTGGAGTGACCTGATCTGCAGACCTAGGGACAGTAGGCCGAACATTTGACTTCCCTACAAATATTTGGAGTAGCTCTTCCAATCTCTTGATAATGTTATATTTTCATGTAAACTCAACTTAGTTTCACTATGATGGTCATTTCCAGACAGCAGTTATTATAGACTCATTCGTGTCCAACCCGGTTTGGTTAGGTTTTCAGAGCGTTCAGACACATAAACCTGAATGAGTTTTAAAACTGCCTTAAAACCTACTTTAGTGCTGTTTATGAACGACCTCATATAGCTTGCTAATTTTTGACTTGGCAAACTGCTTACCAACCAAAAGGACCTACTGTATAAATGCAAAGTATATTTAATGGCCTGATGCTTCGACCGAGTCTTTTTCAAATTAAAAAAGGCTTTGACTTGTCTGTCATACTCTTGCCTAATTTCATAGAGCTGCTTAGCACAAAAATTTGCTTAGCATGAAATTTTGCCTTGATAAAAACAGGATTACCCGACCAAATTTCTATGTGATTTTCGGGATGAAGCAAACAACAGCTGAATACCAGTAACAAGCAATATATATAAATTTCATGCTAAGCAAATTGTCGTGCTTAGCAGCTCTATCTAAGCTTTATTTCACTTGCGACTCTTGAATATGGGGATGTCCAATGTGACAGAATTCTGCTGTTCATTACATTTTGTTGTTTACCACAATTCCACACTCAAGACAAAATTGACAGGCCTGCAGTAGGCTAGTGCCACAAAATAAATGAAGAACATAAACATATGTGTAAACTTAATGTCATACAGTTGCATTTTTGAATGATTAATTTGGTGACAATCTTTATAAATATTAAAACATTTTCAAATGGGTTCATTGACCAATAAACACTGAAAATATTGCACAACCCAAATAATTGTATAGTGTACGCCCAATGTATGCATAAAATTGTTGTTGTCATTTGAAAACATGACCACAATCTATCATCAGAATTTAAGATGACCAGCCTAATACACACTTTGTTTTCCAACGCCTCTTTTCTGTGCTGACTGTATACCAGCATGCCAAGAGTGTATTGTTACAAAGTGCAGACAAATTTTTTCCTTTAGTTTTTCTGTTTATTAAGTTCTTACACAGGGAATGCCAGTTCATCGCCACAGCAGCCTATGGACTGCTTTGAATAAACAGAACCTCAATGCCCTCACAAAAGATAAAGGCCTTGAAATGGGCATACTGTTACGGATACATTGTAACCCCTCCCCCCCCTCTGTAACAATGGACGCAGTTCATACCAGCTTGAAAAGTTTTAGGATTAATACTCCAGTGCAGAGGCCACCCTTCTCCTGTTTTGTTCATTTCATTGCTTGCTCTCATTTGCATGGCCCTAGATTTTAGAGCATGCTCAAGTGGTGTTTTTGTAATGGTGCTATAGAAACTTCAGTTGATGCAATTTTTTAATTCACTTACTGTACACTCCACCAGTTTTCAGTCACCCTTATTCCTCTGGTATGGTACCTGGTAACCTCCATATGAAGATGTCTTATTATGCAAAGCTTTGAAGCCAGTGGGAAAACTAGGGTAACATTTACGGGGGTACAAAGAAGGGCACCATTTCTTCTAGGGGTACTTATGGCCAATTGAACTAGCCCATTTCGACACCCTTTTAAAAAAAAAAAGCCATTTACTGCTTTATATGTGAGATAATCCTTTGTGGGGTTAAAACCTATACACTGTCTGCATTGTATAATAGAAAAATCATTTTTAAAAAACATTGAAATTACTGCTTTTTTAATTAGCTGATAATATTATTGTTGCATTTTATTCTGGTATTTTTTTAATCTGAATGTCCAGATTCCAAAGTTGGGGGGGGGGGGGAGGGGGCTCAGGGCACAAGGACATCAACTGGGGTGCACTTGTTTCAGAGTTACAGAATTTTAAGTAATTGATAATAAAAATGACAATTTGAAAGCTCACAGATTAGGCTAAAGGCCAACCATTTCATAGTACTCAGTACGAGCCCAACAGAAAAATATTTCCAGCTGAAACACTCTTCGAGATAAAATAATCAATTGTTTATTTTGAAAATACTTTTGAAGTCCAGATAAACCACTTTATCTCATATTTTGATTGCTGCTATCAAAATATCAAAATAAGTAATGAACACAGATTATATGCAAAATTTCTTGCCAAGAAGCCAACCATTCCTTGTGTCAATAAAACAGGTTTATTGTATGGTGTGTTTTTTGTAAACTAATAAGGTTTACACCGTTCGATTGGTGAAAATTTGAGCTCAATCAGCCATCGAAGTTGCGAGATAATAATGAAAGAAAAAACACCCTTGTCACACGAAGTTGTGTACGTTGAGATGGTTGATTTCGAGACCTCAAGTTCTAAATATGAGGTCTCGAAATCAAATTCTTGGAAAATTACTTATTTCTCAAAAACTATGGCACTTCAGAGGGAGCCGTTTCTCACAATGTTTTATACCATCAACCTCTCCCCATTACTCGTCACCAAAAAAGGTTTTATGATAATAATTATTTTGAGTAATTACCAATAGTGTCCACTGCCTTTAAAGGGAACGCATTAATGTTTGGTAATCACTCTTAAAATAACCGGCATAAAACCTTACTTGTTTAGAGGTAGGCCTACAAGCTCTCAACACTATAAAGCAATTTGAGAAATATTTCACTTTGAAAGAATGACACGTGTTTTGGTAAAAAGATACAATTTTTTTGTCCATTACAATTTGAATCTGAGAAACGATTTAACTACCAGATAAGTTTCACAGATTGTGTAAGGGTTATTCTTCCAGCTTGGACATAACACTTCCGATTTTCTGAGATCTAAAAAACATAACATTATTTGAAATTAAATTTTCACAGGTTGGTTTTATTGTACATAATTAGGACAAAAACAACCAAACAGTTCCTAAAACCAAAGGTATTTGATGCAACCTTCTTGTCAAGTGCAAACCTCTACTGGTTTGCATCCCTAGCTTAATAACCAGACACCCTGAGGGTCGGGCATGAACCCTTCCTCCATGCGAGAATAAACATTCTGGAGACATTAGGGTCAGTCACCTCTGAGTACAGGATTCTTATTATTGGAAGATAGCTTGGGATAACATTATCTAAAATGTTTATTGACCCATGGGGGGGGGAGGCTGTGGGCTGAGGAGTCTTTGAGGACACGGTGGTCTTCATCTCTCAAAGTGTCTCGTAAACTCGGATTGGATTTAACCCACTTTCTTCTAAATGATGATATTGAAGGGTCGTCAACCTTTTTTCTACAAAGTCCAAAGAATCACCTTAAGATGCGCATGGAGGATATATCTTGATCCCAATGCAAATATAACATCTATTATCATTGGGTACCCACTGTTAACACATAGGACTCAAACTGCCTCTAGCCACCGGGCTAGCTAGCAGGCCCTAGTGGTAAGACAGGTGCTCTAGTAGCAATGCAAAGGTCGTGGGTTTGAATCCCACCCAAGTGATTTGCCTGCATGGGTTTTGTTCACAGAACTCTGGAAAGTACTGAGTATACATTGCTTGTTTTTTTTATCCCAAAGCAAATATAACATCTATTATATTAGACAGTCCACAAAGTGAGACCTGAGCGTCTTATCTGCCAAGCAAAATGTGAAATAACAACTATCTTGGGCATGGGAAATTTGATCATCTTGCATTATAATTGTCCTGTGAATGTTATCAACTGGAGATATATCCTTGAAACAATAGTGTACAATTATAATTTCTGTCATATATGACACTCCTGGCCAAGTTATCAAATCAGGCGGAGCTTATAAAGAATTGTATATGTTTTATAAGAATAAGCAACCATATTAAACACCTTGAATGGGGATTACAAGGTAAGGTGCCACAAATTGCTGCCAGACCATGCCAGAAACACAGGGCAAGCCCCTTCTCATAAATGCACTGGGTACTTTATGCATTACACAACACAATGGGACCTTCGGCTTTCCGTCCAATCCAAGTGTCTTGCTTTAGAACAAAAGTGTCAAGACCAGGACTCGAACCTACACTCTGCTGATCAGAAACATCAGAGCTTGAAGCCAGTGCGCTTGACCGCTTGGCCAGGGAATGCCATCATTTTAAATTTTTCATATATACATTATTACAAGCACAGAAAAGCTGCTACCTATGCCAGCATCAAATTCGTATTTTTGTTTACATTGGTAACTCGGCAAAGGTTGGTAAACTGAACATGTTGACGACAAGACAACAGGAACTCAATTGGTGCGGGGAACTAGACATAGTGATAGTAAATACCATGTAATATTTTAGGCCAAAACGGTGCCAATTTTATTTCTGTAAAATAATATATTTTTACAATTATTTTGTTCAGGATGATGATACAGCCAATGCCACAGCGAGTGTCAAGGCCACCACTGATTACAATGAAGAAATCACTAAGAAAGCTGACGCTGAAGCTGACCACCACGGTAACGGAACAACAAATTCATATGAGGTAAGGTACAACGTGTAGTTGATGGTTGCGTCACCAGTGGCAAACCAAAGGTGGGAGGGGAGGTTGGGAGCCTGAGTCCTCCTGCTCTGAACCCTTACCCCTCCTGTTGCCCCCAAATACCAAAAATGGCACAAATGAAAGGGTCATACAAAAATATCTGTCCTCCCCGAAAATTATGTATTTGCTCCTGCCATGCCCTCCTTCTCTACTAAAGATACTTTGTTACACCACTGTGTGTCACAAATGTTCACTCTAAATTTGTGCTCATTTTATTGGAACCCAGTTGGGTGTTTGACTTGATTGAAATTATAGGTAATATGAGTTCTTCAGTATTGGGAAAACACTATTTTTACGGTTACACCTTAAAGTCATGAAAACAGAAAGAGGGGAGCACACTTTAACTTCGCTAATCTGCCATTGGCACAAATTGGTAAATTTTCTGTGACTGTCCGCTTGGGAAATGGTTGCTGTGTGGACTGATGAGGTACCAGTGTAGTACGATGGGGCAGCATCTTTATCTCCATGAGCAAAATGCTTCTTAACGGACCATGTTGTTGCACGGTTTTGAATGCCCTCTAGTTCTTAATTCTTTGAGTCTTTGCAAAGAAGTTGTATTTTATTGTGGAACATTGGCGTCTCGCATTGAAAATGCTCCTTGTAAAAATGTTGTATAGATCAGTATGTTTGTGTACATATTGTACACCTGTGTTATTTTTAACAAGAGACCACAGTACGTTTTAAAACTTTCAAACTCGTAACGTAATTGCTACTTTAGGAGATGCAACGTTTTTGCATTGACTTAACGGTAGGCCATATAATTCTACGGTTTATACACACGTTATGGTGACCTGTTGTGTTGTAATGTCATGCTACATGTACATGTAGGCTAGATGTTATCTCCAACTGCCGCTGATCCTAATATACCGCGCACAATATGTCGTCTATTAACCGTGGTCTGAAAGCACTGCAGCAACCAGGCATCAAGCCATGCCCTGGATATTCCTTAATACCACGGCCCAAATGTATCGGGTGATCCCAACATGATATAGAAGACGAAGATGATGTCATAGTAGTTGTTAAATCGCACATCTGTTGTAAAGTGAATCTTCCAAGTCAAGAAGGTCCTGTGTCATGAAGGGCCTCAGGCCATTGGCTTGAGTGTTAGAGTTCAGATTGCAATGTTTCAAGTCGGTAAATTAAGCCGTGAAGGTCTCATGATAACTGGGTTACTTGCTTCTTTCCTTCACGGTGTGCCTTTACATGTGAACGTAAGATGAGCCCATGGACCTACTTGCCCAACTCATTTTGAATCCTTTCATTTGGCCATTGGATGATTGGATACAGGAATTTGGATTAAGGGTCATGTCAAAAGAGGCAATTTACAAGCAACCAGTTCCAGGCAAAAAAGATATAATCCATTCACAATTGAATGTTCACACTATGCTTGGGAATTGTAAGCGATGTTTGAAAAATACTCATGTGCTACCAAAGTTGTCCTGTAGCATGCACTCCAGTTGGTTGCCTCTTAATGCCGTGTCACACAGGGCAATTTTTAAGTCAACTTTGAGGCAACCAACTGCACTGCATGTCACACAAAGAACACAATTTATTAATAGCTGTCACTCACCATCCCAGAAAAATGATTGATAATTGAAATGTGTTTGAATATTTGAGATTGTCTGGAACTGTTTGCCTGTAATTTGCCTCATGTGACATTGACGTCAATTATGTTTTTGTCGTTAGTACAGTATTAACCTCTTTCAAAAGTCAGAGATATTCCCAGTTTTATTTTGCATTTTGCAAAGTCAGTTCCCATAACTTACTTATAGTTATCACCAATGCGTTTTTCTCTGTGACAAAGGGCACCTCCAGTAGGGAAATTATAAATTTCTATTGGAACATTCAAGGGTCATAAAGGCAATGACCAGTGCCCAATTTCATAGAGCTGCTAAGCACACAAGTTTGCTAAGCATGAAATTTCTTCCTTGATAAAAACAGGATTACCAACCAAATTTCCATTTGTTGCATATCGCTTGTTACTTGTATTCAGCTATTGTATGCTTATTCTGAAAATCACTTGCAAATTTGGTTGGTAATCTTGTTTTTATCAAGGAAGAAATTAAATGCTAAGCAATTTTTTCCCCCTTGGCCGCTCTATGAGATTGGGCCCTGGTACAACACTGCCGTCATGAAAAGTGTCAGTATCAGGCCTGTATATTTTTTAAAGGTTACCTAAATTTTAATCAAAAGTGCTATTCACACTTCAGCAATTTACAATGTAGCATGGTTGTAAAATGTAGCAATATTGTTTGACAATTTTACACCAGAGACCTTGGAAAGCACACAAGGTACACTTTGTAAAATGATACAACCATACTACAATTTAGCGAGGGACCCTTGCTAAATATTGCTCTCGTGTGAAAGGGGCTTTAGTGCCCTTCACATTGCTGAACTTCATGTTGTGCACAGTTGGTATAAAATTAGCACCTCTTGTAACACCTACAGATGCATTAATGATTATCAGATTAACCACAAGACTGTCACAAGAAATAACTCCAGCCAACTGCCTTAATTATAATCATTCATGCAATGGGATCCACCATGGCTTGAACCCCCCCCCCCCTTCCCCACCTTCTCACCGATCCAGTAAATGTTTAACCCATTACTTCATCTGAGACTGATCGGTGGTAATGGAGTCAAACAGCTGTCTCCGTAACCATGGTGATGTCACCTGCCTCCAAAAATCTCCAACCAAGATCTGCGTATCAAAGCTTCTTAGATGCGGGTTGGATGCAGAGGTTGGATGCGTCCGTGAGGATGGTAGCAGTAGAGAATGCCCCCTCTGACGCCAGTTCAAAAGAGCATGCTGGTCAGATCTACACGTAACTGTACTTTTCCCATCCTCTTTAACAGGGGCTCCAAGGTTAAACTTGGTTTTGTGATGCACTCTTTGCACAATAGATTAAGTCCTTAATACCATGGGTTTGTCCTTAAATCTTTAAGTGACTGTCCAGAAGGACCAGTTGGCTTGTCATTTCACTTGTCCATCACATTTTTCACTAGTCCACCTTTCAAGAAATAGGGATGCTTTTTAAGACTGAACTAGCCAGCTGGACCACTTTTGACTGGTCTTTATGTGTTTAACTTGCATTTGGCCAGTGGACCACTGTGTTAAGGCTAAATGCTGCTCATGAAAACCGCAGGTTCAATTGTCAATGACGTCATCAAGCGTCTTTGTATTTCATCAAAGTTTGAGCATGAAATCAGACTTTCTGCTTCCTTTCACCCATAAACTCTTGCTCATCCAATATCATCCTAAAATAATATGCAGACATTATAAACGCCAAGAACCAGATATCATGGCTGCTTCCTCAACATAGACAATCAGTTTTACAAGTAATTCCTTAACAATTTACATTGAAGACCCAATTTCTCTAAGTATACTTTAGTCTAATTTCAAACTTGCAATTAGACGTTTTAAATAGGTATCCTGCAGTACACCATGTGTACTCACTCACATGTTTTGAATAAACCACCACACCCCCCCCCCCCCCACACACACACACACGCATTCTGGAATAATGTCTGCCAGAGAATCGTATGATCATAAAGATGCCAATCTTAATGCAAAGAGCTGTTTAAAATGATCATGCCACAGAAGTCCATTAAGACATTACCCTATTTTCAAACCTTTAATTAAAAGTTCATGTAGGGTAATACGTTGGTAGTGACCACAAAAAGAAGTCGTATAATTAACGAAAGTTTATTTGTAATAAAGAGGGTAATGGTCTAAGCATCCTGCAAAATTGTTTTGACTAAAATACCCCTGTTAATTAGAACTCAAGGAAAGTATGTCTAAAAATTTGAATCTCCAAAGATTGCCTGTGACTTTTTTCATTTCTGTGGTGTTCGTTTAAAGGCTGCCCTCAATACGGCCAGAGATGCGGTTGGTATAGTCACTGTCACAAATATTCATATTCAGTGTTTTGAGGTAAAAATATGACAGTTTTGTGCTTTTGTCTCAATAAGTAGACATTGTGATCCACTGGAATTTTCACTAACTGGAACTTTCTTCACCCTGTTATTGGCTCTAAAAGATACATTTGTAATAGAGTTAAAGAACAAACGAAAATCAGTTTCAATGCGGAAAATAAATTAATTATTCTACCCAATTTCTGTTTTTTATATCATGGCATTTTATCATGGCAAGTACTTGCCAGTATTAACATCTTACTTTCCTAGTCATGATGAGAGCAGTCAGAACCATCGCCTAAGGGGAAATAAAAAACTTGATTGAGAAGATTACTGTGGCTTTGAGTTCTCAATCATGACGATGGTCAGTTATGACAGTCAGGTGGCCGATGACAGGTTTGACCATCAAACAGGATTGACCATCAAACCATGGAGGAATAATTTAGAAACATACAGTAGGAGGTCAAAGTCTGTAGTTGCACAGTTGCAAAGACCGTTTTAGAAGATTTGGCAAGCCATTGAAGGAGGTTGTGAGCACTGAAATTGATAGATTTGGCGGAAACACATTCTGCATGATCCGAACATTATAATTTTTTTCTTACACAGAGCACAGTAATGTCTGTGGTAACCCAAATATTTGTATTACCAATCGTATACCTTCTCTTTAAAAAAAGTTTGAAAATGTTCCAGACTTTCTAAGGTTGTTGGCCCTTTTCAAAACATGACTTAGGTAATGCTCCAGCTTGGGATCAGGCTTGGGCTCCATCAGTAATTTTGAAAATTAACACTTTCCGTTCAAACATGCGGATGGAGCCTATATAAGCCATGTGAGCTAGTGACGGAGCAGTTGTTTCGTGGAGGGGCTTATTTAGGCAGCTCATGAGGTGCACTTTTCTGTTGTACTACTGGAACCAGTTAATATTTCAAATAATAGTTTTTGTCTAAGAGCTCAGTTTTGTCAGCTTCAGTTTGGACTAAAATTTCTTCCCCAGGATGTGTAAAGCCAGTTATTTTCTGTCTTGTCATTTCTCTACGGTTCAACAAGCGGCTCGGAGCACCTTTAATATCTCCAAGACTCTATCAACATAATCTCTTACTGACCAGGCATACCATGCATTACTGTACCAGGTTCTAGTAGATATTCTGTCATCCCCAGCTAGCTACAGGCGCATGTGTACACTATGTATCCACGCTATCCAACTACAGCACTGTGCTCTCAGATGGTTAGGTCCTTGCTTCCCTTATAAGGGCTTGTCACTGAATCAATTTATCCTTAAATCAAAGGGATCCCTTCAGGAGCGTCTTAGGCCAGGTCGCGACCCCCCTGATGCGGAGTGCGTCAGCAGGGGTCATCCAGGGTCGGCTTTGGGTCAATCCAGGAGACAGTTGTAAGGGTCGTTTAATGGTAAAGAGTAGATAAATGGTGTTGTAATTTCACTGGTAAGTGATAGCTACTTGTCTGCAGTTGATGCCTCCAGCCAGATTTTAGATGCAGCTGGGGCTGGTTAAATCAACAAATAACGTCTCCATTAAACTTGGAAGATGGCTGTTGCTGGTGCCATTTCGTTTTAAACACACTCCTATACATTCAGCAGGTTTGGGCCGATTATAAATAATTTGCCCTGGCACTAGACGGTGAAATATTGTCTATGCATTGACATAACAAACAAGGTTGTCATAGCCATAAATCATTGGCCATAGTCTGAAGCTGTGTGGCAAGTAATCTTGAAAATTGGACGTGACATTGTTTCTTCTTCTGATGTCTTAATTCCCCTCTAAAAAATAATGCTCAGGTATGTGCTCAGTAGTTTCTTGAAAATGTTTGAGAAAAAAAGTGCAGAGGAAGATTTTGGCCCAGTTTCATAGAGCTACTTGGAAGAAGTAGCTAAGCACAACAAAATTATGCTTACCAGAACATGGTTACCACCTAAACTACCATGTCACATGTACAATCTGTGATTGGTATCCGGCGCATATTTGCTTAGCAGCAATGAAATTGGGCCCTTGTCTGTGTTTTGCTAGAATAGAATGGGATAAGCAGAAGTTTGGTGTGTGCCATTTAAATGTAGATAGTCTATGTATGTGGTATATTTGTGAATGACCAGTTGGACTTTTTGCGGCTCCTATAATATTTTCCGCTGAATATTGAAAAAGGATTATTACTTTTAATAGGGTGAAAATATTTATATGTTCTCTGCACTTACAGTAGTAATAATCGTAATAATAATAATAGCGAAAACTTGTAATGCGCCTTACATCCATGACTGGGACCCCAAGGCGCTGTACACATTAAAATACCTCAAAAAGAGGCAGAACTAACCAAAGAGCATAAAAGATTTCTAGAAATTCAAGCTACAAAAATGGACCAGCCATTAATGAAAACCACACACGACGAAATTTAAAAAGTTTTGCAAATGCACTATAAAAACATTAGTTCAAGTTACAGAAAAATAAATTAACAATTATATCAGGGGTCAATTCCACAAAGAGTTAGGACCAGTCCCAGGAGATACTTCTGTTAAGATGATATTATGTCTACAAGACAATCTGCCTGGTTGAACTTGGTTGTGTATTTAAGAACACTGTACTTTGTGGAGATATCGATGACATGTAAATATAGAAAACATGAAAAAAGACGTTATCAGACTAGCAAGATAGCCAGTCTCACTCTTAACACTCAGAAAGATTTTAAAGATGGGAATCTAGAATAAATAAAGAATATTTTCCTTAAAGGATTTGGGTACTTTTTCAAAATGTCCATAGATTAACATTAAACTTACAGGGTTAGAAGATAATGATAGTGGAAAGCTTCCCTTCAAATATTACTTACTGAGGTGCTGTAGTTTTTGAGAAATGAGTAAAACAATGTCATTAATATGTTTGTAAATGATTAAAATAATTTTCGTCTCATGAGACGAAAATTATTTTCATGACATTGTTTTACTCATTTTCCAAAAACTACAGCATCTCAGCACATAATATTTTCAGGGAAGCTTTCTACTATCATTATCTTCAAACTGTGTAAGTTTAGTGTAAATCTGTGGGCATTGTGTTTCTTGTCCTACAAAAGTTACATAGACCCTTTAACCTGAGATTTTTTTTAGGGCAAGGCAGTTTTTTTATTGATTAGGGCATTTATATTTTAGGGAAATTTAAAGTAGACATGGAATATTTCAAGGGGTACCAAGGCAATGTCAAGAGAAAAGCCAACCTTTACAATCTTATGATGGGGACATTTGCCTCTGTCGCCTCTATTCAACAGCTACTTGCACGAAAACGACAACAAGTGATCTTTGCTGAAATTAAAATGATATCAATCATTTTGAATACCCTTCTCCAGTGCTTTTCAGAAAGATTCACCAAAAGCCCTGTTATGTCATCAGTCACTTTACTTCACATGTGGGAGCTCCATTTTGTGTAGCGACTTTGTTGCAACATCCCACAAATTAAATCAAAGTGACACATGCAGATCTCAATGGTAGAAGTGTTTTAAGCAGTTCTTCAAAACTCTGTTGTTTAGTCCTAATTCTTTTGGATCGATTAGTGCAAAATAAAAAGTGTACAAACATCAACATTTTATTTAAATAATATGCAAACACATTATAAACAGTTAAATTAGCATTCCCATTAACAGAATTCACTCAAGTACCTGTTTAAGTTTTAGGTATGATGGTATTTTGAATGAAAAAAATGTGCTCAAACCAATGTTTGCAGACAAGACGAACTACAGCTTTGGTAGCTATTGAAAACAAAGTTAATTAGTTTAAATCTGATGAAAGCTCACTGATTATAAAGTTCATACCAATACCAATCCCCAGGAGAAATTTTTCTGTCTGAAATATTTTCAGTCTTCGCTCAAGTATTTTGAATTAAAAAAAGGTGACTCAAAACAACGTTCACAGAGAATTTTCCAGCTCTGATAGTTATTCAAAACCAAATTAATTAGTTTCAGTCCGAAAGTTCACCGATTATTAAATTCATACCAATAGCAATCCTCTGACAGAGAAAAAAATTGAGTTGGTGTTGAAGACCCACAAGTAATGTTGCTTATTTCAACTCCCACCATCAAAATACATTGTTCGTTGGCCCAATATAAACAAGCACATTATCCAATTCCAAGACAAAACTAATATGTTGTTGTTATGATGACCTATTTCGGTGACTTTCCAGAGCATGATTACATGGCGTGTTTGTGGGAACAATTAGAGGCTAACTTGATTCATTGGACTAACCAATGATGTAATATTAATCCTTTAATACGTGGCCTTCATGGTACAGTCCCACTCCACTAAAGACCAGACTATAGAAACCCAAACCAAGCTATACCATGTAAAGCGATATAGATTGCATCTTAGCTTTCAAGCTATGCATGGGAGAAGGGCAAAGGTCAACTTAGTTCAACAATCATTGTTCAATCACACCATAACATTATAATAGCCAGCCTAAAGATGCAATGTACTTAAATATATTTTTTATTCGAGTAAATTCTGAACATAATCTACAGAAAAAAAGTGAATCAGAAAGTGAATCAGATCAAACTTTAAAAACAAATTCTGATTTATTCATATTAATTTTCTCTATAATTTTTTGAACATTCATTATTTGTTTCTGTTGGTTATTAAATAGGTATTAATTTGTTTTGAACTAATTGTTGCTATGCTGTATGACGGTAATAGTTCAATAAAGTACATGTAGACACCTTTTTTTTTATAGAGATTTGTATTTTACATTGTGGACCTTCCAAACATGATGATAGATAAACACCTCTGGCGTGACATTGTGAATGAAATCTCAGTTGCGACCGCTAAATGATGATGATTTTATGGTGCATCTACTTTTCTGATCAGAAAACCCAGAACTTCAGTCCGGCGCTTAACCGCTCAGCCACGACATGCATGCATTGTCTCTTACTTACTTTGCATTTGTAATTAAAGGATTCAAATGACTGGGTTAGATCCATGGTTTTATATTGTTAGTGTCCCCTTCATTAGGGCCAGCCGTCAATTTCACAAAACTTAGGATTAACCTCAACTCATTTAGAGATTGTTATTACATGGTGTTACCGCAAACTCTCCTATATCTTATTTCCACCATGCAAAGTTTCAAATTCTACTTAACTTAGGATTAATCTTAGTATGAGTTAAATTCCGTATCCAAAGACGTTAGGTCTCATTTAACCCATCCTAAGTTAGGACGGGTTACTCGTCCTAACTCGAGATAGGATTAATCCTAGCGTTTCATGAAATCGGCTGCAGGTTGTCTAGCTGCCAACCTCACATCCAAAAGCCAATGTTTACAAAACTACCAATGAAATTTCTCTGACTAAAGCATTCTGTATACCACACAATGTACACATAGCTCTCAACTATTCAGTTATACATCTATCGTTACATACATGCCTTCAAGTTACACGGATCTTGACACATTTGCCTTTCAGCATTTAAACAACTCTTACATGAATGTATTATTGTACACAATTTGCTGTAAACAGAGGCCGGGTTTACCCAAGTTGAAGTTCCCATAAGTTGAATGACCACGGGGCTGTTGACCTTTTTCGAAAAAAAAAAGAAAAAAAAAGACATCCACCGAATTTATCATGAGCTCCATATCTTCCATGGAGGGTGGGGAATATTTACAATACGGATAAATCTTCTGATGTACTATTTTTCCAGGTAGTAATCTACAACAGATCTTAAATTCCCCAGGGGCTAAAGTTTGTTTGTATAACAAAAATTTAATTGGTTTTAACGGCTCCTGGCGTGATAAATGACAAACAATGAAATGACCAGCGGCAGTGTCATGTGTGAATGACTTTGGATTCCAAAATCCGGCAATTACTCCTCACCTTAGCCTTAGACATTTTCTTTGGGTTTGTTTGTGGTCAGTTCTTTAGAAATTTTTGACTTTTTGACTAATCCCGTTATGCCCTGAGGTCATATGCTTCAAATTGATGCAATTTGGTGCAAATTTTCATTCGGTAAAAGGTACAAGAATTTTGTGAGTGTGTTTTGCAAAGTGCAGTGTCAGGGGACAAAGTCATTCATTTCAGTAGTCAGTACCAATACTGCAAAGAAATATTTTCAGCTATAACATCCCTGGAATTACATGTAGGCCATGGCCTCTGGTTGCCCTGATCTTGGCCTTGGTGCCCTTTTAAATATTTCCAATAGACTGAACGATTTTCAATTTGTAAAATGGATTGGAAATTGCATTGCCCTCTCACAGGTTAACTTCCAAGCCTCTTAATATATGCTGTCAATAATAAGAAAATACCATTGAAGAAAATTACAGTATTAAGCAAGTAAAAAAAGAATCATCTTTAGCGTCCCTGGCCCGCTTTACAGACCGCCTCCTTTTTTATTTTATTTTTTATTTAATTTTTTTATGCACATTTGTTTTTGTTTTTTTGTGTTTTTTTATATGAAAAAAGGGATATTTTAAACGATCTCAGCTAAAACAATCTGATTGTCTTGTCTGAATGTCTTGACCAAAATGTTTCATTTATGTATTGTGTGTTTGAGCAGTAGAAAAAACAATGGATATTTGACATTTTAAAAAAATGGCGGCCATCTTGAAATAAAAAATAAAAAGCCCCTCCTCCTTCCTTTTTTAAGAAACCTGGACGCTAAACATGTTTCTTTTTTTACTCGGCCTTAGTTATTTTGATTGTGGTATTCAACGGGTATACAATACATGCATGAAATACTTCGCAAAACTGGAGGTTGTTTTTGTTGTCGTTGCTGACTGAAACAGGAACATCTAAATCGGTGAAATGTTCACAGGTTGGTTTGGTGGTGTCGTGCATTGAAAACTATAGACCATGTACATTCCAGCACCTTTCTGGCAGGCGAGTGTACACTGGATTCATTGGACATTGTACATTTTGTGTCATAATTTCCACATAAATTCAAGTTGATAAAATACAGACGATATTTTTGCTATAAAATATAAGATCCAATGTTTTCTTCCATTTAGCTGTGTGCAAATCATGCCTGTAGGAAGTCCAGGATGATCAATCAATTAATATTTTATTACCACTAAATGAAAAAAAAACGTTAAAATAAATGTAGTTTATCTTTAAAGCAGTCTACAAATGAAATGACCTGTCTGAGTATTTTGCCATCACAAATTACCCGACCACAAGATGTCAGGAATTTCTTGTCTCAGTTCCCGAGACAGAATGAAAATGTAATTCTATCTCTGTGGTTAGATAGAAGTTGAGACTGTGTGTATTGTGATAATTTTTTCCTAAAAAGAAAAGAAAAGATATTGTTTGTGTACACTATGATAGCAAATAAAATGTACTATGTAGCAGTCACATTTATTAGGGTAAATGTTCAATTGAATTACAATGAAGAAATTCCCTTAATTTGCAAGTAAAAAATGTCAACAATTTATTTTTCATATGCACTTTTTTCCTGAAATAAAAGTTTATTCCTACCTACCGACCCTCCTTAACCGTTTGGGAAATTTGTGAGAACTTAAATGTTTTTACCAAAAACTACTATCTTTTCAAAGGGAGACGCTTTGAAAATCCACTGACTTATTTTGATATATTCAGGGGAAACTGAATTTTAGTTGCAGGGGGATAAGGTGGTAGAAAATTATCCATTCCTGATCCATCTAAACTAGGAATTGGATCAACTTTAGAGTATAGACCTTATGCACATGACGTCATTTCAGTAGGGCGCCCTCACCTAGAGGTCAAAAGGAGGTTGTTGATTGGCCAATACTGTGTGCCGCGCGTACAAATCTATGCGTTTCGATTGTTTCGTCACCGTTTTTCCTCTAAGGCGGCTGGATGACGTCAATGCATAAGGTCTATTCCAAAAGCAAAAGCGGGGGAATTCTTTGCCAAACCAGCCTATTAAAAGACTGACTTGAGTTACTGTTGGAAATCGTTGAATATAAAATGAATAGACCCTGGAAATGGTAGTGAACTGGTTTGCAGGAAATTCCTTTTATGTTCCTGTTCTGCGGCTCCTGTGTCTAATAAGTACTTCCTGAATGACCTGAAACTCAGCTGTCAAAGATTGTGTGTAGATTGAGTCACTGCGGGAAAACAAATCTGGAAATGATTTAATAACAATACTAACGGCTTCTTATAGAGCGCTCATATCCGCTCATATCCGTCACTCAGTAACGTTCAAGGCACTTCAACATTCAGTATTCTGCAAGGTATTGTGGCTGGACGTTTTTTGGAAGTATGAGACAACTTCCTTTACATAGCAAGGTACTGTGACATAATATCCAGCAATCAAACCAGGAACACTGGGTTCTTTTACATGCACTGGGTTCTTTTACATGCATTATATAATACACATGACCAACAGATTTACATCCCATCTGAAGGACGCTAATGGTTAAAGGGAAGGTACACTATTGGTAATTGTCAAAGGCCAGTGTTCTCACTTGGTGTATCTCAACATATGCATAAAATAACAAACCTGTGAAAATTTGAGCTCAATTGGTCATCGGAGTTGGGAGAAAATGATGAAAGAAAAAACACCCCTGTTGGACGAATTTGTGTGCTTTCAGTAGGAATAAAAGACTTCTAGCTAGAAGTCTTTTAATATTTTAGTGAGAAATTACCTCTATTTCAAAATCTCTCAATGTTTTATACTATCAACAGCTCTCCAATGCTTGTTACCAAGTCAGTTTTTAAGTTAATATTTGTTTTGAGTAATTATCAAACATGTACCTTCCCTTTAAGTGACTTGCTCAAGGACACAAGTGTCATGCCTGGGATTCGAACCCACACTGTACTAAACAGATACACTAGAGCTTGAGTCTGATGTTCTTCTCCGCTCGGCCACGACACGCGGCAACCGGTACAATTGAACCCAGGATTTGTTTTACTCTTGTGCTGTCCTGATACTCCTGTCAAGGCTAGGCAGTTTTGCCTTAGTAGAGGGCACCATCATTCTCCCTTGGCATGTCGTGGTCGAGTGGTTAAGAGCGCCAAACTCAAGCTCTGGTGTTTCTGATCAGAAGTGTTTTGGTTCAAGTCACGATTGTGGCACTTGTGTCGTTTACCATAATTGCATTATCCTGTGGATGTGACATTAAGGCATAGGTCCTGTACACTAGCATTTGTAATGCATGTAAAAGAACCCAGAACACTTATTATGGAATACTGTGGGTTAACCCCCTTGTTTCTGGTTAGCAAGCACATTGTTGTATATTTGGTTTGCGGTAACACCATGTGTATATCTACGTGCCAGGTAGAGTTTGTTCTTAGAGAACTTTCTTGCTTTATTCTATTACCGCGCAGTAGATGTTCGGGGGTTTGGGAGACTTCTCAGTTCTGAAAAGAACTATCCTGCTTTTTAAACTATTACCCGGGTGAATGGTATAGAAAATAGGCTGGGACTATTACTTTAGCTTATAGGACCGTGATTAACTGTACTACCGCAGTGTCAGTTATTAAATTGGTCTCAACGTTTCGACTAGCTTGCTCTAGTCATCGTCAGGAGACTGAACATTTCTTACAGGTTTCCTCAGGCTTGCGAGCTACAATGATTAAGTTCACTTACGAGGCATCAATTCAATTGGTTTTGTTTTTTCTACCTCTGTGTAAGCTTCTACTAGCTGGTTTTCTGTAAATTTGACATGGCCCAACATTGAGCTATTGCACAGTCAGCAACTGTACCATGGCAAACAAATTGTGTCTACTCATTAACAGTATGGTAAAAAAAACCTTATAACCAGCAGATTTAGCTTGGGGTGAGCTTTCGACCTATATAGTCACCATTAACTTCAAAGCCCCATAGAAATAGAAATCATTGACCAATACACCCCATGTTCTTAGATCTTAGCCCCAAGTTTTGGGGTATTTTTCTTTTTGTAGGAACTGAGTGTGCTAACCCATATACACACAGCATTTGTTTTGGTTCTGTGGCTTTTGAACCTTTCAGAGTTTATGTATACCATGTTAGAAAAGTTTGAGAGCAGTTTTACATGCATTCCGTTCGTGTGAATATATTGGCATACTAGTCCACAGGTTAAAGGTGTGGCTTCGCTCATAAAACAAAAGTGTTAAGCCTACATGATGGTTGATCAAAACTTCAAGTCTATGAAAAGCAACAAGAACACAACTCGCTGCACAAAATCTCATGAATTTTGTCTTTCTTTTGTTCTTCCTTATAGACCCCTACTCAAAGAAGACAAGCCACGCCCATCAGAGATGATGAATCAGCCAATGGCAGCGGAGACAGCTCAAGAATACGTGCAAGGAGGTGATTGCGTAACTCAGAATTTGTCTAAATTATGTTTACCACAGGTCTCCCAATAAGCCATTTGCTTGTTAGCGGTGTTGTAGCCACGGTGGGCGGTGGTGGGAGGGCCTGCCCAGGACTCACAATTTTTGCCCAGCACTCTGACAAAAATACATTATGCTGCCCAGCACAGATTTCAAATATTGTCCACTTTGCATTGATCTGAGACACAGCTAATGATGAGGAGAATCAAATGTCACAGAGAAAGAACACGATCAAAAGGCCATTCAACTTATTGCATGGCCCCATAACGCGAACAGCTTGAGAACATGGCCCCACTACGGCAATAATGGCCCCATAATTAAACATGAATAATTTTGTTAATCCCCTTGCCCTTTGTAGACTTCCAACATAATTGGACATATTGCCCACCACTAAAATTGGTCTAGCTACAACCCTGCTTGTTAGATTTGAAAATTGTATGCTGGTAAAAATTTGCTAGCTTTGTGGAACTTAGAAGTCTAAAATATGGGTCAATTTAATCATTGTCGAAAGAATAGTGCCAAGATGATTTGTTTGG
The DNA here is from genome assembly GCF_032118995.1 of Asterias amurensis. NCBI lineage: Eukaryota > Metazoa > Echinodermata > Asteroidea > Forcipulatida > Asteriidae > Asterias > Asterias amurensis. The sequence continues at coordinate 23,012,505 of NC_092654.1, forward strand.
CCTAACCAGAAACAATCAAGCAAAACAACCAAAAACTTCCCACCACCGCCACCCCCATCAAAAGCAAGAACACAACAGTCAAACAACAACTTATTTTGCATCAGCCATTTTATAAGAGTTAAGCCGGGTTCATACTTCATGCGATAGGAATTTTGACGTCACAAATTCACAATGAATAATTCACATCAGTTGCCCTGTGCTGAACTCCTGTGAACATTCACTGCAAAAACAGCCCTGTGACGTCTTAATCCGAGCTTTAGTCTAGAAAAGTATATATCAGTATGAAATGTTGCTTAGAAATATCATACCTGTGCGGTAAATGACTTCCTTAACTTGTCATTTCATAAATGCTGATGTCATGTTGTCGTTAGCATACACTGTAAGTTGTTCAGTTTGCATGATTGTAAATGATCGCTAATGGTTCTCAAGTAGACACACTTGGGACTCCATTTCCATGATCGTGTACTTAATGGAAACAATTTGACTAATTTAGGTCACAACACTCTTGCCAGGTTCATACTTCCTGCGAATGCGAATCAAATTTTGACGTCACATGGCTGTTTTCGCAGCAAATGTTTCGCAGAAGTTGAACACAGCTCAACAGTTAAGAATTATTTGTTGCGAATTTGTGACTTCAAAATTCGTATTGCGGTCGCATTCGCGGGAAGTATGAACCGGGTTTTACATGTTTGTTTTAGTGTAGGGTGTTGGCCACAATTATGCATATTCACGCACCTATCCCACACTAGCTTGTACATCGGGAGAACCCTGAAGTATGATTTTTTTGTTGTTTCTTGTCTGGAGCCAGTTGCCAGAAAATTGCCCTGTGACCCTAACTTGCAAGATGAGGAAAACCCTTTGACGATATGCAAAAGGTTCACAGCACATACTGCTAACTTAAGTGTAGGGTATTGGAAAAAATTTGCATTTATCAGCACGCAATATTTCACACGCTAGCTTGTGCATCAGGAGAACCTTAAAATAGGAACCTTTTTTTTTCCATTCTTGTCTGGAACCAGTTGCAAGTAAATTGCCTCCCGTGAAATGACCCTAACTTGCAAAATGAGGAAAACCCTTTGCCGACATGAAAAGATACACAGGAGATACCGCTAAATTTAGTGTAGGGTATTGGCAAAAATTTACATATATCGGCACGCAATGCACACGTTACACGGTAAAAGAAAGGTGTTTTTTTTCACTCTCTTGTCTGGAACCAGTTGCCAGTAAATTGCCTTGTGTGACTAAAAGAAAGGTGTTTTTTTTCACTCTCTTGTCTGGAACCAGTTGCCAGTAAATTGCCTTGTGTGACATGACCCTAGCTTGCAAGATGATGAAAGCCCTTTGCCGCCACATATAAATTATATAGCAAATACCGTTAATAATAAGAAGATCATTTAGGTTTGTCCGAATCAAGAAGTTTGCAGGTTAAACTTTTCTTTTCATGTGATCGGCACACAACAGATGGGGAATGCGTTTCCATCAAGTTGATGTCAACTTGGAAAACATTCTTGTTTTTGTCGTTTTAGAACTCATGTGATGTGCATTCATATACCAAGTAGAGTTGCATTATGTAGTTAAGCCTGGAATTTAATCTTTTAGAGGGCAAGGCCATTCTCATTAGCTAAATGGCACTTCTATTGTAAAATCTAAGTTTAGAGATAATTTTTGAAGGTAAAGGGGCACCAGGGCTAAGAAAATAATGGTGGATTCCTATAGGGTGCTCAGATTAGGTTAAGATCTAAGTATAAGACCAGAGGGCAACCGTAAGAGGCTAAGCCCAGGTCACCAATGCCGAGACCAGGGCAACTAATATTTGTAGGCCTACTTATTGCACAAATAAGTTGTACATCATTTGCAGCATTCTCAAAACTGTTCCTAGGTGGTGCAGCTGGCTGTAGTTCAGTGAAGAAAAGCATCGCTATATCAACTTTGGACCAGTGAGAAAGCTGGTGGACTAGTTAAAATAACAACTAACTGGTCCCCCTGGCAAGTCACTTAAAAAAGCTACAGGCAAGCCCTGATTTGTTTTAACAATTTAGAAACATACACTAGCACATTATTATTATGTAGGCCATGATAGAATAAAGTGTGTGTGATAATGTGTGTATTCACAGCAATAAAGCAATTTTGTACAAATCACAACATGACGTTTATGTGCTAAGCAGACATAAACCATTTACATGGCAGACTGTTGTTGCTGGCAGCCTATTTCTGCTATTTAACAAGATTTAAAGGCAGTGGACACTATTGGTAATTACTCAAAATACTTATTCGCATAAAACCTTACTTGTTTACGAGTGCTTGGGAGAGGTTGATAGTATAAAACATTGTGAGAAACGGCTCCCTCTGAAGTGATGTAGTTTACGAGAAAGTAATTTTCCGCGAATTTGATTTTGAGACCGCAGATTTTAGAATTTGAGGTCTCGAAATCAAGCATCTGAAAGCACACAACTTCGTGTGACAAGGGTGTTTTTTCTTTTATTATTATCTCGCTACTGGGACGACCGATTGAACTCAAATTTTCACAGGTTTATTATTTTATTCATATGTTGAGATACACCAAGTGAGAAGACTGCTCGTTGACAGTTACCAATAGTGTCCAGTGTCTTTAAGTGTAAAACTTTTCCTTTATAGGATAATACAACACAAACCAAAGTTGTGTCGCATAATTTAAGGAAACCCAGATCTTTTTAATTTTTTTTTTTACATGCTGTGTAGAAGAAGAACAAAAAGGGCAACACGTTTTGTACATTCGTCAAAATCCAAACTTTGATTTTACTAAATATAAAAAACACATCGTTTTTGTGTGTGTTCAATCTGCAGACATGATCAGTTGGTTCCATATCACACTGACTCCAATATTATCAGAGCACCCACAATAGACGCATCCCAATTCAGAAACAAAATGAAAGCTTTTGATCCAGTAGAATAAAGAAGCCCTCAACAGTGGTTTTTATCTGGCCGATAAATGGCTGCCGATTTGGCTAAACACACAACTGCAAGCCATGGACTTTGGATATTTGCTAAAGATCCAGAAATTTGCGTGGGGGTCATGTACTGTGGGCTTGTGTTTTGTGGTGATTTTTTTTTTAATCTCGGCAAAATACTATTGAATAGACGTCATTGTGAATCTTGTTTTGCGTTTATATGTATACTAATGGAAAAATTTATGATTTTTTAATTTAATTTACACAAGAAATACAAGTTAAACGGGTGATGTCAAGCTTATTTAAAGGTATAAACACTATCATTATAATGAGTAGGGTAGATGGCCTTAGCTTTCGATCCAAACAGGACCTTCTTCAGAGGCATAATTATGTACCAAAAATTTAAACTAAGTTTGTGTTGGAACCTTGCAAAGGGCACCACAGCAAAAGCACAGGGCATCACAGCAATCACTATGGGTGCCCTTGGTTAACTCAAGGATTGTGCAAGGATACAGACAAGATGTGGTGAGGCTGAAGGGGAACAGTTTAATAGCCAAAAGGCTCAACCTGCCCTTGGGCACAACCTGCCCTTGGGCACAACCATGGCTTGCATAAAGTTAATACTTGGCACTTAATACCTAAGTTAATTACACTTTCCCGTTATTTTCCAGAACCATTAAAGGAACACGTTGCCTTGGATCGGTCGAGTTGGTCTTTGAAAAGCGTTTGTAACCGTTTGTTATAAAATGCATATGGGTAGAAAGATGTTGTAAAAGTAGAATACAATGATCCACATAAACATGCCTCGAAATTGCATGGTTTTTCCTTTTACCTCGTCGACTAACACGGTCGACCATTTATGGGAGTCAAAATTTTGACTCCCTTAAATTGCCGGCCGTGTTAGTTCGCACAGTAAAATGAAAACCACGCAATTTTGAGGCAAACTTGTGTGGATAATTATATTCTACTTTTAAAACATCTTTCCAACCATATGCATTTTATAACAAACGGTTACAAACGCTTTTTATAGGCCCATTCGTCCGATCCAAGGCAACGTGTTCCTTTAATGTAAACATACTCCCTATACAGTGTAAATGTATATATCAGTTGTGATAGTCTTCCACATTTTGTTATCCGATTTCTCTCTCTTTTTTTTCTTTTTTTCTTTCTTTTTCTTCTCTTTACCTCCTATTTCTATTTCTAGCTTTCGTATTACCTGTGAAAAATAAATTAACTTTATTTAGAGCTGATAGCCGTAAGCCACAATCCGTGGGGGTTAGGGTTAGGCCATTTTTTTTTTTTGGAGCTGCAAGGGTTAGGGTTAGGGTTAGAAAGATTTGTTATTAATTAACCTAAAAACTCTTTCAAAGCCTGACCCATGTACTGCAGGTCATTACCTGTCCTCAATGAGACTGTTCTACTTCTCTCTAGGTTCAAATAGTATTAGTACTGGTGAGCATGTGCTTTAATGTTGGAGGAAACCTGAATTTGGATAATGCAAAAGACATGTGTGTGTTTTGATGGATAGCTGCAAGATTCAACAAAACGATGGTCTTTTGGATTAGGGCTAGATAGTAGGCCCAGCTTCATCTGACATCCTCGTTGTTTGTTTCTCTTTCTAACAGGAGGCAAGGTAGAGAGAGCCTGGATACACCCTTGAATACAGGCAGTCCGTCTTCACCTAGGTCAATACTACGAAGAGAGGTCGAAGGGAGGACGGCAGAGGAATGGAAGAGGGTACGATAAACACCAACAAATATTGTTAAAGAGGGGCTGGCTCCAAGGTCAAATTCATTCATGGAAAACATTTAATGAGAGCCTGAGACAGGGCAAAATAGCTTTGTAACCTTCTTGAAAATTTAGATCGGTATGAATGCTTGAGTTTGTGTTTTGAGTAATGACAAAATAGAAAATATTAATGTTACAAAATCAGCAAAGTTTCAACCTTCAATACATTTTGATTTCAGCCAGTTTTGGATGGGTGTCTATGTGCCTTTTGGCCATCCTGGAGCATTGACATGTTGTGAACAATTTAGATACAAAAATTTTGAATTTTTCCCACAAATTTACACCCTTGATTTGTCCAGATTCGTGCAAATACCTTTGATTGATGATACAACTCAGAATACTATTCAGGTTATACAAAAAAGTGTATGATGAATTGGTCGGTTTGAGAAGCTATGTTTCCTTCTCTGTTTCTTCAGTCACACTCCGTGTGATATAACCCAAAGAGACAAGCAGTTAGCATCCTCAATGATCCCACACTGATGTTAGAAATGTAGAGTTAATCCTCCTGAAAAGTCTCCTAAAATGTCTCCCACTCTGTCTTCACATACTTTCATGTGGTGGAACATACCCCATAAGACGTTGTTTTATATCATCAAAGCTACCCGCAGTGTTCCCGTTAACAGTCTGCTAACTCTTTTTTGTGTGTTCTTGTTTTATTCCCATTCTGTGCATGCATTGCATGGTGTGCTCCACTTGTGGTGTGTGCTTTTTTTCTAAATAGATGTATGACCGGGAACACAGGGAGAATCGGCGGCTGACGAGGAGACTACACGAGGCCGAGGAGAAAGCAGCTCGATTGGAGGATGAAATCCAGATATTGACTGAAGTACATAGTACTAACTTGCTTGAGTATAAACCCTAGTCTTAATTCAAGTCACCCTAAAAAGTTTGAAAATGTTAGTTTGTCGTTTTGAGTTAACGGCATGTATTGTTGAATGCGAGTGCACTGTGTCTCAACAAAAACATATACTTTAAACAAACATGCATTCCAACTTTGAATATTTGTTTCCTATAACCAGTATTTGTTTAACAAGAAGTCAATGTTTTGATGTCAAAGGTCAGAAAGTCGTGTTTTCAAAATGGATATTTGCACATTTAATGATGAAATGAGTGGATCACAGTTACAGGTTTAAAGGCAAAGACTACCATTGGTTTTTGGAATTGTTAGATGTTTTTAATTCTAATAAAACTAACCTGCCAAAAATTTTGTTTCAGAAGGTATGATATTACTTTTTGAGATATCGCCCAAAAAACTGGTAGTGTATGGTCCAGGCAGGAAGAATGATCCGTGATGAGAATTTTTTCGGAAGCGTTTCGCGGGCTGAACTGCTTTTGATTCCCTGTGTGATAACGGTTCAGTTCCCACTACAGTTTGGTACATGACCATTTATGCGGGTTCATTCAATTCGATTAGAATAACAAAGTATTGGAGGCATTTGGTGTCAACACCAAGTGTCAATGATGGTGAGTTGACATCAATTAGTGCCAGTCGTTTCTACCCTCTCGGTGAATCAAATAAGGTTATGGTTAATGAGCCCACGCAACACATTGCTTGTATACCTCTGTCTAATGCTACATGGCATGATTCCACTTTCCACTCGGACAAAGTTCGGTTTACCTTCCAGCGTCACAAACCTTTGCTTTGACATCAGCATTTATTACTCTATAGCATTACCAGCTGTTAAGAATGTTCACGGACCGATGCCGGTAGTTTGTATGGACTACATTTGTTTGTGTCGTTAAAAGGACAGTAGGGATGAGTTTTTTTCTGAGCTGAAGAGAAGAACTGCTGTTAAAGAGTCCGTTCGTGAACTAAAAAATGTCTAGTGTGAAAAAAAAAGACATCTTAAAAGTTCAACTTTGAAATTGTAGTTGATTGAAAAAGATTCTGAAATTTGTATCAAATTGTCATTAAATTGTCACACTCAGTCACCTTGTTTATTTTGTTTTTTTTCTGGCAAGAAATGGGAATAGGTTGATTCATTCTAAAATTTCTTAAACGGTGTGGCATTTCAAATGGATCTCCATCTCATGATCATTTACGCTCTTCGAGTTTAATGCCAAGTTATTTCCAAAAGTATACCATGCCTTTAAGGGTTCGGTTTGATCATGTTTAGATTAGAAGTCTGAACCTTTGCCCAAACGCGTGGATAAGACGGCACTCACTACATTCCAACATGTTTTGGGTCATAGTTCAAAGATCAAATGAGAGGCTATCGTGTATGTGCAGTTAATTGAATGTTGTGCAAGACGTCATACATTTACCACAATCGTATCTAATTTAGTTCTTGAAGGTTTTTTTTCTCTTTTCGTTGTCGTCCGATCAATTTAATGTTCCCCATTCATCTCTTAACTAGTAAAATTACTGTCAAATGTTAAAGGCAAGTAGACCTATCCTTTGGTTTTTTGAAATGCTTGATTGTTTTATCCTTATACAAATGTAGAAATATAAATAAATAAAAGCTAAGCTGTGAAAACTTCATTTCAAAAGGTGGTAGCGTTTTTGAGATATTGCTGAAAATCTGGAGCAGTTATGTCCACGCAGGAAGAATGATCCAAGTACACAATCCGAGAAAAGTTTTTGTGAGAACCGTTTCTCAGATTGAAATTTGTTTGAATCCCTTTCACTAAAACCACATTCCTTTAAAGGGAATCCTATCTCAAAATGTTATACATTATCAACAGCTGCAGTGCTTTTTATAAAGTAAGTTTTTGTGGTCATTACCCTCCCTTTAAAGAATATGTCTTTCTCTGAAAGGTTTTGGAGGCACCCCCCCCCCCCCCCCCCCCGATCTTTTATTGATGGATCTTTCTTGTCATGGAAACATTTGCTCAACAGCTGTCGTTTGGTAAAGTTACTGAACATTTTTAATTTGCTTTTTCTTTTTTTAGGATCTGAAGACGGTAGATGAAGAGCTGGACAGATCAAGGGAAGATAACCGTGCATTAAACAAGGCAATGTCTAACCTACGAAGTTAATTCATCCTCTAGAAAACTTCAGCACTTAATAGGTTTGTACTCCTGCAGATTCTGTGTCAAATTGTCTCTGTGTTTTTTTGTATAGTGAACACAAAAAAAACACAGAAGTGTGCAGGCCTGTATGCTTAATTTTTGAAAGGGCAAGGGCACCAAGGCATTTTCTCCTTGGTAAAGGGCACCCTATGAGGGAATTTTAAATTTCTACGGGAGCATTTTAAGGGCACCAAGGCAATGACTAGAAGGCACGCAGGTCAGATTGTGTTTGATAGATGTTAGGTGAGGTTTTGTGGTAGCAACATGTGTAAATCTCTTTTTGAGTATAGTGTTGGTTCTGAAAAGAACTGTTGGTATCCGAACTTATACTGTTTAAAAGAGATTTACAAATGGTGCTACCACAAACCACACCTTATTATACTCGCACCATTCAAAATTTCAAATTCTACCTAATTGATGTTAATTTTTGTATTGGAGATAAAGAATGAGGTCTGGTTTCACCCTTACACCAATGTGTACTGTGCACTTTATACTCAGTACTTTCCTGAGGTCTGTGAAAAAAACCACAGGTAAATCACTTGGGTGGGATTCGAACCCACAACCTTTGCATTGCTAGAGCAGATGTATTACCACTAGACCATCAAGCTAGCCTGATGGATAGAGGCAGTTTGAATCCTTACCAGTGGGTACCGCAATTTTAAAGATGTTAAAAGATCCTATGTAGATATTGGACAGAATTTGTAGAGCTGATGAAATAGTCGCAGACAGTGTTCATATTTTGTGTGATCAACCATAAACATGAAATAAACCTGTGAACATTTTTGTGGAAGGGTCACAATATCAAAATTATAATTTGTATTCATGTTTACCTTACTTTCAGAACCCATCCTTATTTGACAGTGATTTACAGTGCAACATGGCCTAACTCAATAAAGCTGCTTAAGCAGAAAATATTGCTTAAACATTTGCCGCTAAGCAACACTAAAACAGGATACAGTCACAGTTTGTACATGGATGTTTTGCTTGGTTATCTTATTCTAGTAAGCATAATTGTGTTGTGCTCAGCTACGTTTTTTGCTTAAGCAGCTCTATAAAATTATGCCATGTTGAAATGTGCAGCACAGAATAATGAGGATATTTTCTAGAGGTTAGGTGAACATTCAATACCAATTATAAATTTGATATTGTGACCCTTCCTGGCAACTCGCCATTTTCCCCCATTTACTTACCCCATCATGGATGAGATAATCAGCATTTTTGTTTTATGAGCTTCGTCTGGGACTGAACAGTTGGATAAATTGACCATCTCAACCCTAAGACTAAGGAGATTAATAAGTGAGTGACGTCGGGAGCAGAAGTATGCAGGAGTCATTCTAGAGTCTGGTTTGAGTCCTCATAGATAATGTCACGTTTATTAGTCCTGAAGGATACCAGACTAATCACTATCGTTATTCACGTCTGATGTCGTTTGTTTCCGGTAGCGTTGATGAAACGGCTCTTTGTGACAGAACGATCACTTTATTTTAATAAACGTCTGTTATTATCTGGTTATATGAAACTTGCAGCTTGCAATCAACCATTTGTATTGTTTTATTAAAGGTTGTCTCGGTCAATTTCAACAAAAAATCCCTTTCATTTTAACACCCTGCGAGTTAATCATTTTCACCAGTTGAGCATTCACTGGTAAAATGAGATCTTTCAATTTCATTTGGCCATAAGACTCATTCAATTTCGCAAAAAATAGCAGCAACCATTTAATTTCATAAAGTGTAAATAGGTTGTGGAAATTCAACTTACATGTAGTATAGTCAAAGTGTAGTCTTGAATGCTTATAAATGCTACATAAAGACTGAAATCTGAATGTGAATGAGAAGAAATCTGAATCTGAATGAGAAGAACAAAATCATGTCTGCACAAAAACGAAATCGAATGCATTCATAGCTAAAACGAAAGCCTAGTTTGAGTGGATTAGGTGAAATTGCGTGAATATCGATGCGGGTTAATGCAAACGTGTGAAATTTTTGCTGAAATTGGCTGGGAAAACCTACATGTACATCATTTATTGCCCAAAATTTATAAAGTTTACTTAAAAACTGTGGTCCGAAGGCCTTCAATTCCAGTGGACACACACACATTCATAAAAATGTACATATAAATTAATAGAAATTTAAAAATCTATAACAGCTTATGAACAATAAACACTGAATTTAAAAGTGGCAGAGGTTAAAACACTAAAAAGTTAACAACTTTCTATCATAGGCTTAGACCACCCTCTTAATTTTGATTATTTATGCTGATAAACACACCTCATTATTGACTGTTTTCTTCTTCTTTTTCCCTTTTTTTTCAGGAACAAACAAATTGATGTAAATAGATCAAGCTTTAACAGTGGTCAAGACAGCAGCAGTTCGTCTCTAGTAGATTCAGTCACTTCCTACTGCTGGGTCCTCCTCTCCAAGAATCTCAAAGTTTCCTTCAGAGCAAACAGAGTGTAAGGTACCGTTTCCTATAGGAGACTTTCTGGGACGATAGGTGGCAGCAGACTTACCGGGTAAAGCCATTGTTCTCAGAATTATGCGCATGCTCAGAACGACGTAAACAATGGAAATTTACCCGGTAAGTCTGCTGCCACCTAGTGTTGGAAAGTCTCCAAGTGGTAAGGTGTCACAATAGAATGCACTAGTCCCAGTGTCAAAGGGAAATCTGTCACCCGGAGATGGGCTGAAGGAGGAAGATTCAAAAGAGGGCGCTATCAGAAGGCGTTTGTACACAGTTTTCCGTATGGGGATAGTACCTTCGATTGGACAGAATCTCCTGCCACACAGGTACACCTAAATTATTGTTCTGGATCATAGTCGCTGTTCTCCCATGATTGTGACCCCCTTATATTACATAAAAACCACCAGGTTTTACAAGAAACTTGTTCCCGTTTTTGGAAGCAACTTTGTTTGCCATTGGTTACTTAACGTACTGATTGATACATCCCATAAAGCCTTAACCACTTCCAATTGTTTACAAAAAAATCCTTCTGTGCATCTGCATGGTTTTTATTTTTGTAGAACTTTTTTGAGCTTCACAAAAAAAAACCCCCAAAAACACGAACAAACACCAAAAATATCTGAAATATCTATCACTAGCTTGAGAACTATAAAATGGCTGGAGGATTTGAGTTTTGTTTGAAATCTCATTCACTAGATGAACATTTTGTGGTAAAGTGTTTGGTAAAGTCTCACTCATTAAACGAGAAAGCTTGTTTGGAAGAGCGACAGGTCCGAACCCTGTCTCAGTCATTGTGACTTTATGGTTCTCTGAAACAAACACGACATCACTCATTTTGAATTTTATCCTCCCTCCGACACCCACCCCTGTGAATTTTCACAGCACAAAAATTAAAGAGGAGATTTTTTGTCCACTCTAGGTTGCATACATAACGCACATGTAGTCACTAATTATGGTATGCCAATTTTAAGGTGTAGTTCGGATTTGGCGGGCTATGAGAGTGATGTGCCGTCTTGTGTCTTCATCCAAAAGGGTCCCTTTAAGATGACGAAGCAAGACACTTAAAACAGTTATGGGTTTGCATTTCGTTGGATAACTTAGGTGCACATTTGATGTTTAATACTTATTAAATCTTAGAGTTAACTTATATCACTTTTATTCATTAAAAAAAAACATAAATATATAGAAATCCTCAAATTTGTTGCTTCTACCAAAGACCAGCGGATGCAGTGACTGAATTCTAAAACCAATTCTTCAGATTTGTTTTCTGTTTAAATACTGAATGAAACAACTTGACTTATTGATAAAAACATACAAAAGTTTAAACTGGACATTTAAATACCATGTTTTATTTGAAAGACAAATTACAGGAATGGTTAAAGGCACTGTACACGTTTGGTAATTGTCAAAGACCAGTCTTCTCACTTGGTGTATCCCAACATAAGCATTAAAATAACAAGCCTGTGAAAATTTGAGCTCAATTGGTCGTCGAATTTGCGAGAAAATGATGAAAGAAAAAACACCCTTGTTGGATGAACTTGTGTGCTTTCAGATAGGAATAAAAGACTTCTGGCTAGAAGTCTTTTAAGTAGGATTTGAAACTTTGCATGGTGGAGATAAGATATAGAAGTCTTTTAATATTTTAATGAGAAATTACCTCTTTCTCAAAATCTACACTACCTTAGAGGGAGCCGTTTCTCACAACGTTTTATACTTTCAACAGCTCTCCAATGCTTGTTACCTAGTCAAGTTAACATTTGTTTTGAGTAATTACCAATCGTGTACCTTCCCTTTAAAAAACAAATCTGAAAGAAAACTGATTAAAAAGTTCTAGAAGGTGTCTTAGGGAAATCTGTTCCAGAGATCCTGTCCCCCATGGGAAATGCTTTAGGAGAATAATTCAAAAGAGGGCGCTATCACAAAAAGTTTGTACACAGTTCTTCGAATTGGGGGACAGAATCTCCTTGCACATCAGTACCAATCCTCCAGAGAAATATATTTCTGTCTAAATTGAGAAATGGCCTATTAAAGACCCCCAAAACAACGGGTCGATGTTTGAATACATTAAAGATAAAACATACCAGGTTTTTTTCTCTTCACTTTTTGACTCGCAGGTTTGTTATTTCATGCACTGTATGTGTGGAGTCACACTAGGTGCAGATACTGGTCTTCCAATGTTGTCTGCAAACCTTAAATGAATGTCCAGTAAAAACAGACAACATTATGAATATGAGTCTTTGAGAACCTTCCAAGAAAGATAAATTTTGCTGAAACCCTCTTTCCTTCTGTGATTTTTGGTACAAGCAACAGATGACGAGTCACTCTTGACTGTGCTTTCCATTTCAAGACATGATCTGCAGTGTGTGTTTCGAGTTATAAAAAGATACATTTTTTAAAAATTTAACTTTTAGGGTTTTTCTATAATTGTATAAACAAAATGCAACACTAACAACATTATATAGCTATATTTTTCACAGAAGTTTTGGGATTGTTAGAGTGAGTGAGTTATACAAAGAAGATTTTGTGTTGTTGTAGTAGAGCGACAATGTTCAGGTGAAAGAATGAAGTTTGTAAATTGTATGGTCAACAGAATGGTCAAATCCAAACTTTTACTACAAATCAAAAACAAATTTTTATCTACAAAAAAAACAGTTTTTTCTGTACCCATCGCCATTAAAAATCCTGATCTTCACCAGTTTTTAGACATAGCTGTATTAACTAACACACATTTTCATAAGTTGATCGTTGGTTTAAGATTAATGCTGTACCTTCCTCTTGAAACAATTTGCGGAAAGAATTTAAATCTGTTTTCATGATGTCTGTACTTTACTGCAACAGATCGTCTTGTACCTAGACTTCTGAATTTGTATTTATTTATGTTTCCCCCTTTATCTCCAGTGATTTGTATTCCATTATCTGCCATGTTTATCACCAGGGCCCAATTTAATAAAGCCTGTAAGCACAAAAATGTGCTTTGCATGAAATTTCTTCCTTGATAAAAACAGGATTACCAACCAAATTTCCATGTGATTTTCAGGATAAGCAAGCAACAGCTGAATACCAGGAACAAGCAATGTGCAACCATGGAAATTTGGTTGATAATCCTGTTTTTATCAAGGAAGAAATGTCATGCTTTGCAAATTTGTGTGCCTTGAGGCTTTATGAAATTTGGCCCAGGGAAGCCTTTGATTTAGTCGGCGCTCTGATATGCAGTTTAAAAGTAGCTTAGTAGTGTAATTATTAAACTAAATTTGTAGATTTATTGAAAATGTACCACTAGAGCGATAAAGGGGTTCAAATTTGTGAGTCATTTTTAAAAAGCATCCAAACTGATTGCGCTTGATACATTTTTGTTGAAGGTAAAGTGAAGTTTGTGTATAAACAACTATGGCTACTGCTTGATCACATGTCAAAGTCTTCAACATGTTGCATAGGTTGCCCTTAGCAACAGCCTTAGCTACAGATGCAGCCACCAATTTTAGACAGCTTAATATCTGAATTGGCTACGGCTTGACCTCCAGGTCATCATGCACTGTAGTATATGACGTAATTGGCAACAGCCATAGCCATTGATGCCAATTTTAATACAGACTTATCATCAGAACTCAACATAAATAACACAAATGTGTATAGCCCCCTCTATTGTTGGGATTGATGTTTTGTCAGACTCGATGCTCTGGTGGAACTAGTTTTCCCTCCCAAACATTAATATGTTTTTGTTTTGCTGTAGGGTCAAGCTATCATAGGGTCACATTTTGTATGCTTGGTAAAGTGACAAGTAATTTTGATAACCACTGAACAAATTTTACCAAAAATATGTATTTTTATGTAGAATAAAAAACAAATAAATGAGCAATACATTTAAATCATGTGCCTTAATCAACATGATTAATTTTATGGTTTTTAATCAAACTAAATCGGTTTGATTGAGTTTTTCCTGTTTTATAACCTGAAAACAGGTTGAAATTTCTCGGCACTTCTTTGGGAATATTCGATGAATATTCTGTTTTCATGTTTCCCCTTTGTCTTCTGTTATGTTTTCTGATTGTGGCAAATTCAAGAAAGCCATACGCAAGAGGCTTGTAAAACACTTTTGTTTGCTCCATGCCTGAAGACAGAAAACAAAAAAATATTATTTTGTCCAGAGGGATCAAGTTTCTCTATACTCACACATCAATCAAACTATATTAGAGTACGAAATTGATTTTTTTTTCACAGCCTCAGGAACTTCACTTTCATAATAATAACTTTGACTGTCAGAGGAGGCCTTTTTAAAATAGAATTTCATTGTCTCTTTCTGTTTCTATATTTGAACCGTTGAGACTTTCCAACCTTTTTGTGTATTTATTTTACATATCACTAACCATGATTTGTCAACCCTAAAAGTTTTTCTTGTAAAAAAAAAAGGTAAAAGGAAAAAAATCAATTGTTTCATTTTAATTTATTTTGAAAATAATTAATGTTAACTGCAAGAGTGTCTTTCTTCTTTCAATTAGCAAAATTTCATTTAGAATTTCAGTTTAACCAAAGCAAATTAACACTTGAATGTTTCTTTTTTCTTTTCATTCAAGTCGTACCATCGTTTGTGTTTCTCCCTTCCTCTTTGTGATTTTAAAAATGTTGTATTATAACAAAGCTAACTTCTTCCATGTTTTTTACCCAACGTTTTAGAAATATTGTGGATTTTATTTTTCAGTAGTTTATAAAACAAATGTAAACTCCATTTTAATTTAATTATACTGAAATGACAGTAAGTCTCTGATTATTTTGTTTATAATTATATGAAACTGGGTTAAGATAAACCATTTTGAATATTTAATGTTTAAATATTTATATCAATCATTTTAGAATCACATGTAAAACAAAAAACAAACAAAAAAATGCTGGCGTTCAAACACAGTAAATTGTACCCAGTTTTTAAACATGTTTAAATGATTAACATGCTCGTCATTTTGACGCCTCAAATAATTTGTAGCTTTCAAACACACACAAGAATCTAAGCATAAAGGTTATACATGTAAAAAAGTGGATACAAAACTTATGCTAAGAAATGTGTTGAAATTCTAAACATTGTTTTTAGAGTATAGATTTTTGTAGATTTGTTTAAAGAACATGAAGGAACAAAATGGAACCTCACCATGCTTAATGGCGTAATTTTCTTCCAAAATATACCAGTTAGATTCCATCTGGTTTATATCTCATTTTTAGCAGAAAAAAATGTATTCACAAAACACGATTTGCCCAAAGTGTTTCAGCTTCAAAGTTCTTGATTTTTTTTGAATTCGTAGTGTTAATTATTGTAAAAAAAATAACTAGAATAACTTGTGCATCTTATAATTGTAAAACAAAACAAAAACTAAAGCAAATAATGCATATCACGTATACTTATTTATCAAAGTAGAGTTGTTAATTTTGGATTGTAACTATTATTTTTTCTTTTTAAGGTATTTAAGTGGTGCTGCTGGATTTTTAACAAACGTAAAACACTGTAGTGTGGCTTGTTTAAGTAGATTCTGCTTTCTTCTATAGAGAGAAGAAAGGTGACAAATAAAACAGCTATTCAGAATTAGAATAACGTTGATTGTAAGAAGTATGATTGCACTTGAGTCTGTCATTGCGTTTCATCATCGTTTATTTAAAGGCACTGTACACGTTTGGTAATTGTCAAAGACCAGTGTTCTCACTTAATGTATCCCATCATAACCATAAAATAACAAGCCTGTGAAAAGTTGGGCTCAATTGGTCATCGAAGTTTAGAGAAAACGATGAAAAAAAAACACTTGTTGGACGAATGTGTGTGCTTTCAGATAGAAATAAAAAACTTCTTGCTATAGATTATACAAGTCTTTTATTACTTTAGTAGGACATTACCTCTTTCTCAAAAACTACGTTACTTCAGAGGGAGTCGTTTCCCACAATGTTGTTTACTATCAGCAGCTCTCCACTGCTCGTTATCAAAGTCAGTTTTTAAGTTAATAATAGGCCTAGTTGTTTTGAGTAATTACCAAAGGTGTACCTTCCCATAGTTACTTTTGACAGGTACTTTTGTTGGGATCATGCATTTTATGGATTGTGTTATAATGAGAATTCGTCACAACCTGGGGTTTTGAGAAGACTTTGATAAGATTTGTCTTTTAAATATTACAGAATTGGTTTTGCTAGCAGAAAGGTTGCTGGCAGTTTATGTAATCCACCATACACATAAACTGACAAACGTGTACAAGTTCGAGATCGATCGGCCATCTGGGTCACGAGAGAATAGTGATAAACCGATTACAAATTTTGCATTGCATCAATGCCAAAAAAAATTTAATAAAACGCTCACTGAGCGAACGCGAAATTAGATTATTTATTTCTCATCAAATATGAAATTTCATACAGAAATAATAATATTTCAAGGGATGTTTTCTACTATCGTCATCATTAGACCGTGTAAGTTTTATGCACATCTGTGATGTGCAGGGTGAGTCGGTTAACTTGTACCTAGCTAAAGACACTGGACAAATATAGTAATTGTCAAAGGCCATTATTCTCACTGGGTGTATCCCAATTATAAGTGCGTAAAATAACAAATCTGTGAAATGTTTGACTCAATTATTGGTCATCGCAGTTGCGAGAGAATAATTAAAGAAAAACACCGTAGGCCTACCTTCCTACAATAGTTACTTTAACTGCTTTAAGATCCTGAATTTGTTGATGATTACAATATTTTTTGTGAGAAATTACATCATCGGAAACTACGGTACTTCAGAGGGAGTCGTTTCCCACTATTTTGTTATAATACTTCCCAAAGCCCGCTTGCGCACCGTAGGTCTTACCGTAAGTTTTGGTGCTAATATTTTGGGTAACTTAGTACCAAACGTGTCCTGTGCCTCTTAAAATTCCTCCTCTGCAGGCGACCCAAATTTTGAGGACAAAGCTAAAGAGATCATCGTCAAAATGTTTCCGAAGAGGATGTTGTTCACCTCAGAAGCGTTCCTTAAACGATGGGACGAAATGACGAAAACACCCAACAGGCCCACAACCCAACACAACCGTAGTGACGCTGAGACCCCATTACATTGATAGTCGATCGTTGTATGAAAAAAAATACAAGCGATGTTGCCAAAAACATCGATGCATGAAATCCTTAGGCGTAAATAAATACAAACTTGTTTCGAAGTTACAGGTGGACCTATATGCTTTGGTTTGGGAAAACTATAATGGGCACACACCTTTTGTCCCATCTTGCCCCAAAAGAAATATTATTTCAAGTGTTCCACTTCAATTATTCGTTGACCTGCCATATGTACGTATTATGCGACCCATCTTTGCCCAAATAAAATAATGGGGAAACTGGACACTAAATTAAATTTTATAAAATAAAGTGTTAAAAAAAAATTGTCTAAAAAACATTGAAAGTTTCATTATGGTGAACATATAAACAACCTTTAGTATCCCACATTACAAGGTAATTTGCTATACTTTAAAAGAAAACTGCTAATCTGTTCCACCCCCCCAGTGTAATCTATCTATTGTTTTATAGTTTTGTTCTTCATGAGTCGTTACACAAAAAGAGCTATCTCATTTTTAGTGCATGCAGCTGAACTGTCAGTTCCTTCTGAATTTCCTGATTTGATAACTGCCAAAGAATATCCGAAGTAACATAAACTTGTGTCCATTAACATTTAGCCCACTGAACCTTATGTAGTCCCCATGTTCTTTTAAAAAGAGACAAACAACATTAAAGTTAGTTTTTTTTATCCCGTTCATGTGCCATTCATTGCTTCCCCACATCACACCAACTCCCGCCCACTTTTTCAATGAGTCGCTTTCAAATCACGTTTTCAATTAATGAACAGCGCCCTCACATACGTATTAGTTAACGCCTTTTTGTTTTATAACGTGCAGATAATAAAATGACCTCCCTACCTTTATCTGCACAAAGGAAACAATTGTCTTACTTAATATTACAACTAACAAAGTATATTCCCACCTGTAAGTCTACATTTGTTTTAATTGGACTTTTAAAATCATCAGAATTAAAGTTAGAATGGTTGTCTAGTTTGACACCAAGTGTCCGTTTTGAATTATGTTGAGTTATTATGATTTCTAAGATGGCGATGGCCAGCTGAACGTCTGACTTTGGGTACGTCAGCGGCAAACTAGATGACTCAATAATGTAATGCAAGCGTCAGATCACAACCACTTGATTGTTACTGCCGTCTGTTTTGTCTTAGCGAGAACATGATTATGGATTATTCTTCGGATATTTATGGGAACATGAGGTGATCGAGTTGTCGAGGTAAGGTTGGAAATGTTTCGTTAAATTTCATTCATTTATTTGTACACACGTATGTACTCCTAGAACTATTTCGGTTTCGTCCGGCTATCGTCTCCCGTAACCTCATAGGTTTATATCTCTCACGCGTTCAACGACCCATGGTTCAATGAATTTCGGCATCAGGAATCTCTCTTTTTTTTTTTTTTAATCTCGCCAAAATTAGGCTCTATGTGTCCTTTGATGTATCAATGTGTATTCTTTTGACCAGAGAATCCACTCCACAATCTCAAAAATTGTTAAAAATGAAAAGAATTTATCATTTTTAACAATTTTTGAGATTGTGGAGTGGATTCTCTGGTCAAAAGAATACACATTGATACATCAAAGGACACATAGAGCCTAATTTTGGCGAGATTAAAAAAAAAAAAAAAGAGAGATTCCTGATGCCGAAATTCATTGAACCATGGGTCGTTGAACGCGTGAGAGATATAAACCTATGAGGTTACGGGAGACGATAGCCGGACGAAACCGAAATAGTTCTAGGAGTAACACGTATGTATCGATCATAGTATGAATGATCATACACCAACATCATCATTTTGTCGTGACATGACTGACACGGTAAACCATTTGTTTGAGTTAACGAACGGTTCATTTATTGTTCCATTGAGTTCCTCCATGATTGCTCTATATGTTGATTAAAGAATGCCATACTTTATGTATTAAATGATGTATGTATTACATAGCTGAGTATTTGGGAAAGATTTCCGTATCCTGCCACCACTTTTCCCTCATTTTTAACAGGAGGATCTGATTTGAGCAAATTAGATTTCGTAATGAATGAATCAAGTTCAAAAGGTGGTGGCAGGATACAGAAGTGTTTCCAGTATTTTGTGATTGAATTCAATATTATTTCTATACACTGTTCTGTAATACTGTCGGCATTGTCTTGTATTTAAAACTAAGTTTTCACCCCCACATTTTTATTCATTTCTTTGTTCTATAAAGGAAACTGTAAAATAAATTAGAAACTTACATTACACACCACAGTAGAAATGTCATCAGAATTTCTTACAACATTACATTGACTTATGATTGTCTGATGTCTAGCATGTCACACAAACCAAGGAGAAAGTTAGACCCAGAACTGGGGCGCTGTACTCCTTTTTCCCCAACAATTTTGTCATTATTGGTCTAGTAGTAGTACGACGATCTGACAAAATTTCAAAAAAATGAGTACAGCGCCCCAGTTACTGGGTCTAGCCCCTCTTGGAGAAAGTAAAGCTTGTAAAACTCAAACTTTTAATGCAAGGGGAAGTATACATGTAATTGTCATACTTGTCTACGATATGAAATAATTGTACAACAAAATTACGGAAAGATTTCCAGATCCTGCCACCACTTTTTCACTCATTTTTTACTTATTATTGAGTAAATTAAAGCCATTGGACCCTTTCGGTAAACAGTGTTGTCCAAGGCCCACACTTTGTGTACCACAACTTCTACATCAAATAACAAACCTGTGAAAGTTTAGGCTCAATCGGTCATCGGAGTCGGGAGAAAATAACGGAAAAACCCACTCTTGTTTCCGCGCGTTTTGCCGTGTCATGACATGTGTTTAAAATAAATCCGTAATTCTCGTTAACGAGAATTTGTATTGTTTTGCTGTTTTCTCAAAAAGTAAAGCATTTCATGGAATAATATTTCAAGAGAAGTCTTTCACCATTGCCTTCTGTAAACCCTGTAAGTTATGTGTAAATCTGTGAACTTTTATTTTTTTTCTGAACCGAAAGGGTCCAAATGCTTTAAATATTAATTTATTTCATAACAAATGAAAAAAGTGGAGGCAGGATACAGGAATGTTTAATTCAAGATAGTCTGTCACATTGTATTTGTCTAGTCTAAGGCCACAAATTTTTTGTTTTTGATCGTCCTTTTTTTTTGCTGATGGGGGAGGGAGGGAGTTTTGTTTTTTATAGTTTTGTTGACATGCCAAATATGAAATCAAGAATAAAGAAATCATCACAATCACTATAAAACAGAGGGTTTGTGTGTTTTTGATGTTTTTAATAGTTTTGTCAAACAAATTTCACATCTAGATGACATTTTCTGTAAACTTTTTCAAACAACTAAGCACAGTGTAGCCCAAGTAAATATTTGAAGAACTGTTCTTGCTTTGCCAACATGAATCAAAACCTTCTTTAAACATCTTTTCAAGGTACATTGTGAAAAAAATATCAGCTGAAAAGGGTGTTTTTTATGAAGAAAAAAAAAAGGGGAAAAAATGGGGTCGGGGGGTTTTGAACGGTCGGGCGGGGACGATCAACAATTTTTTTGGTCTCACATTTATACAGGTACACTTACAAACATGTACTATCACCTTATGAGTGTTTACAAGAAAAAAAAATTAAAATAGAACCAATACTCTCCCAGTCAA
The DNA here is from genome assembly GCF_032118995.1 of Asterias amurensis. NCBI lineage: Eukaryota > Metazoa > Echinodermata > Asteroidea > Forcipulatida > Asteriidae > Asterias > Asterias amurensis. The sequence goes on from NC_092654.1 coordinate 23,033,392, forward strand.
AATACTTTTAACAAGCATAAATTTTTATTTGAGCCAATATTATTGCAATTGTAGACCAAGCCGTAAAGGGAATGTTAGTAGGGCATCAGTATCAGGGAGACAGTCTACTCATAAAAGTGGATGTTTTATGAGTTGAGACGAGTGCGTGTATAGCTGGGTTTTTATTGTTGGTTTCACATCATATTGATGTTGTTACTGGACCTTGTTTGAAGCCCTGTATTAGTAAGGAAAGCACACCTGTTCTAAATAACTGATGGAGCCCTTGCCTCAAAATATCCCATGGCACCCACAGCAATTGCTGTGGTGCTCTGTGCATTTGCTGATGTGCCGTTTGTAAAGTTCCAATGCAAATTAAAATTTTCCTTATACATGTCAATAGGAGTGCCCCTTACCAGATGAACATTGCTGTGCCCCTTTCAAAAACAAAACTCAAGGCTGGAGCTGAGAGCCTTAGAAGCCCTAGCCCAACTAGCCAAAGGGAAAGCCCAAGTCCTTGTTTCGAAAAAATGGCCTACGTGTAGATAGCTGTATTTAGGCGGTGGACAGAACCTTTGATCTGAATGCTTCCACATCCGATAGCATTGACTGTTGATTCGCATTAAATGCACGCATGACCGTGATCTTATGCTCCAGATACATGTTATTTGCTCTCCATGGTGGATCTACGTTTAAACAACATCAACCAACCTTGGTAACATCTTCATCTAATATTGAAGCATTCACAAACGCTACAATTTCCTGTTTATTAGAATGTGTAAACCCCATGGTCAGGTGTCATCTGGCTACATAGGTTTATGATTAAAATTACAATATGACTTCGCGACCTCCAAATAACTCAAGAAGTGTGAATTTATAACAAGTGGATGGACTAAGTTTGTATGGTTTGGCAAATGATTTCTGTTGCATGTTAAAATGCTACACAAGGAGAGCCCAAGTTCATCTTTGAGCAGATAAATTTAAATTTACTGTAATTTTGCAGGAAACCGGTCAAAGATGGTACATGTACCGGAATGTTGTATGATGCTTTGGCCAGTAACCGTATTCTGGTATAAGCTTAGTTTTGTTCTGCTTACTGTTTAGCAATTTTTTGTACTTAATAATAATAGGCATTGTAATGTTGGTGGTTTTTCAAAAATATTAATGAGCATTCAGAAGTGTGTTTGGCTTAGAGTTTAATCAGCTCTTGAAACTGCATGTGTATGAGGAACCAATTTAATTAAAAGCACAATATTGTGTTTTTTTAAATACAGGGCACCTAATAGCAGCAACAAAGGATGAATATAACCTTTTCTGATCCATTTAATTGTTTCGTGCTCGAATCTGTTTCAGGACCGGTTTCAGCTAGTATTCAATGTCCACAAAACCTGTTTAGTCTAAGCATGGAGCATGGTCTGAGTATTGCAAAATTGATAGACGGAATTGTTCCGTGTAGTTGTACTTTTTATTTCTGTAGGCTACACACATCAGTGGTTCTTTGACAAGCCCTGCTTTCTAAAAGACCCCCACCACTTAACAACCTTTTAGTCTTACTTATCATTGGATATCTATTATTGATAGATTATTGAGTGGAAATAAAGTATTGATTGAGTCATACTGAACATCTCGGATCAATAGCCAAAAGGTTTGATGATCAAATTCAATCCTGATGAAATGTACCACTGATATTCACCAGAAATTGTGAGCTTTATCATAAAAATACCCAACAACAGTCATGAATGTCCTTCTTTTCCCTTCTTTTTACACTCTGGTCAATACCGTAGAATTCTTTCATCTGTACGCAATAACACAGCAACAGTAGCACATAAGGTTAAAATCTTATCTGTAATATTTAATCAGTCAATAATACACACAGTTTATTTTCGGTGAATAAATACTGGATTTTTTTTTGACCAAACAAGTTTTTTATTTGTAACTGGTGTGGGTGGGTTGATTTAATTTAATTTTCCTGTCATCACAATGGAGGTCAGCCCTTATGAAACTGGATAATGTGGCTAGTGCTTTGTGATGAAGAAAAAAATACATAAGAGGCGTGATTGTGAATGGCTGTGAATGGCTCTTATTGAAGGGGAGCGCTGGAGCGTACACAGGAAGGTCTCATTTTGGGGAAAGCGTTGGTTGAAAGGTCACAACAGGGTAGGGTTTGGGTTGCTCCTGTGGGACACGTAGGGTCTGAACTATTCACTCTTTAAAGAGAAATTTCCACAGGTTAGTTTCATTGTATACAATTTAAAACAATAGAACAGATCCTAAAACCAAAGGTTTATGCACATGAACGACATTGGTAACAGTCAAAGACCAGTATCCGCACTTCATATGACCCAAAATGACCCAAATTACAGCCCAATTGGTCTTCACATGAGAAAATAGTGGACAAAAATCACCCTGTTTTCATTGTTTTCAAATAATCTGTTTTTTGACTCGCTATCAACTATAGCATTTCACTTGAAAATATTCCAATCTTTCATCATCCTCAATTTCTTTACCATCAGGTTATGTGTAAATCTGTGATCACAGGCCTGTATGCTTCGTTTTTGAAAAGGCAAGGGCACCAAGGCATTTTCTCTTTGGCAAAGGGCACCCTATGAGGAAATTGTAAATTTCTACTGGAGCATTTCAAGGGCACCAAGATAATGGCAAGGGGCAACAGAGGCAATTGCCGCTCTTGCCTCCGTGAAGTGTCAGGCCTGGATCATAAATGCATTTTCAATCTTATATTTTCGCACCAATGTTGTGCCAGCTCGTTAGATCATAGTCTAGTTACCCCCCCCCCCCCCCCCACCCACCCCCACGCCCTCCCCTACTCTCGATCATAAATCTACATCAATGTAGACCAGACTGAGGCTGGATAGTCTGGGCATCTTTGGTATGAGTTCTGTTGTTTGTTTGCAATTGCAGACATACATGTAAGGAATATGGCCATGTTATGGTGAAGGCTTAGAGTGCTGCCGAGTCTCTGGCTTGAAGTGTACTCATTCCTTCAGTACTATTGTCCAACCCCAAGCTATTTAACACTGGCTCTTTTTTTAGTACCCCAGTGGGATTTCATTGCCAACAATTGTTAGCATTCACACTATTTGTGTACCTAAGGAAGGTCAGCAAAAAGTGAAAATGCAAAGTCTGTTAGTACATGTAGCCTACTGCTTTACATAAAGTCTGCAGCCTAGGCCTATCGCTTGTAGCCATAAAGTTGGTTTCCTGTTATATTGCAGGGATTGGGAGCAATTGTGGTATGGGTGCCAATTACAGTACACTACCAAGCTGCCAAGGAAATGCTTCCACAATACTTGTTGCTAAGATTATAAAACTAAGAGCATCCTGTTTTGTTGTGAGCTGTTACAGATTGTAAATTAAAAAAAAAAAACATTGATGTGTTGCTTCCTATAATGTATCGTTTTTAATCCATTTGGCATAAAATGCATGTCATATATTTTATACATCACAGGAATTTAAGGCTAAGAGGCCTAGATTCTACAAAACAGGGCCAGGGGTGGATTTCACAAAGGTAGTCCTAACTTAGGACTAGTCCTAGGCAATGCTAAGAGATAGGACTGGTCCTAAGTTAGGACCAGTAACCCATCCTAACTTAGGACTGGTCCTATCTCTTAGCATTGCCTAGGACTAGTCCTAAGTTCAGACTACCTTTGTGAAATCCACCCCAGTGATGTTTTATCAGAGGAGATTTGGGAGCTAGATATTTTCTTTGACCCAGCCTAACCCACACAGTGGAACCATACAACCTCCATGGTGGAACTAACCATTGGTGTTGGCACTGTATTAATCAATCATTGTCAGGTTTCCATTCTTTGGATCTCAGTGAAAAAAGGGCGTCAGTTGCAAAAGTGAACCCCACGCTTACAAAGCTAACTTCAAGTTCTATTCTTGTCTGGTTGTACTGTACGTACATGATACAATCAGCCGTAGTAAACGATTGAAGCTTAGGTGTGATCTCACACTCTGTACACTCCCTACTGTGCATTCCTTGAAAAGTTTTGGTTGAACTTTTCACACTTGCTTACTCATGCAAACTCCTACTAGGAAAAAGCCCCAGTGGTTTACAAACTGAGTGCTCATTTTCCCCAGGAAAATCAGCCTTCTCCCTTAACAGTAGTCTACATGCTAGCTAAAACACCTTTTAGAAACACTTGTCATACTTTTCTCTGAGCGGTCCGGCTGACTACATGTAGTTAAAGAGCCAATAAAGGATGATCCACCCCAACTCATTTTAGAGATAGTCATATCTACCTCCATGATTGGTCATACATGGTGTTACCGCAAACCTTTCCATAACTATGTACCAGTGATGAGGAAGCTGAGTGGACTTTGGAAATGACAAGCTAATCTGGTCCTGGTGGCCAATCACTGACAAAGTTCAGGGCGAACCCTGAAAAGTAACATAGTGTGAAATGAGCATTGGTGGCAGTGGGCTGATCACCATGGAGCTGTGTTTATGAAGTGGCTCAGAAGTGTGAAAAGGGCTTTAAAAAATAGTGTACATTGTGACTGAATCTGAACCATGATGTTTAGTTCAGCATGTTGGACATGTACCATGGATGTAGCATTACCTAGTGGCAGTTTTCTTATGGATAGGAGTTGTTTACTCTATAATTTTAGTGCTGCCCCTGTGTGGAAGTCTTGTTTGTCTTATCTGAAGTCTACTCACTGTGTTCATTTGGTATGTTTGTACTTTTTGTGTATATGTGCAGTATGTCCCATATGGTCCCATGGAGGTAGAAATAACCATGGTATAGCTGCCATTTTCACATTCAGAAGATGTGGAGTGGCAGGCCTGGTACTTCAATCTTGAAATCCTGGGGTGCGTTCCACTCGCACAAACGTTGCCAACAGTTGCGCTCGTTCAGCAACAATTTCAAGTGGAACGAAATGTGTGCCGCCACCGTTTGCGAACGTTTGCGAACGTTGGCGAACGTTGGCAACTTTACGCAAACATACTTCTGAGGTGTTGGCGAGTGGTTTTTAAAATGGCGGACAAGCAAAAGGTATAATTTCTTTGTCACAAACATAATTACATTGTGTTTTCGGTGAATGATAATGGGGATTTGAAATAACAAAGTTAATTAGTTGATGTAATGATGTCAAAAAGAGGACTATTACAGCAAAAACAAAGTAAAAAAAAAAAACTACGTACGGTGCGCGCCATCTTCATTTCAGGGCGCCGCCATATTGACATCACGTAATGCGCACCAATCGTTCCAAAGACAAACAACGTTTGCGCAAGCAGTTGCGATACGTTTGCGCGAGTGGAACGTACCCCAGGTACTTCAATCTTGAAAGAGCAAGGGCACAAAGTCATTTTCTCATCTGTAATGGGCAGCTCATTGAGGATATTGTTCATGAATCACTTGGTTCTCCTCAGGATTTGTTCAAAACTGGGGAGTATTGTGGACCCAAGTTGCTAAATTCAATTCAATTCAATTCTTTATTCGTCATGCCCAGCATGAAAATCACTTTCTTGATTTGCACATTAAAATACAGTTATTAAAAATAGCACAAAACATACATGCACCGTAGACATTAAAACAGCAACAATGTTATTAAAATATCACATTGCACAAATAAATAGTTTTAAAATACACCGGAATTAAAACATACATCAAAACAGAAAATAAACCAAGGATGACTTGGGAAGGAAAGGGGGTTGGAAAAGGAGAGAAGGAAGGGTGGGTGGGGGGGGGGGGTGGGAAGACACAACATGTGAACGAGGGAGAGGCCATAGCTGACATGGATTGGGAAGTACGAAGCAAGTCATCTAATAAAATTGTTGTTGAAATAATAAATTGCACTGGGTAAGAAGGAGAGGCGATGACGATTAGTGTTGGATTTGAGTTGACGCAATCTCCCAGACTTATTAAAAACAAAAAGTGTATGAGGTGGGTGGGTATCATCCAGTTGTATACTTTCGAGTTTTGACACTAGAGCTACCTCGTAGAAGGAACCTAAAATCCAAATGACGCCGAATTGCAAAATTCGCGCTAGTTTGTGCATGGGAAATCCTTTGAGGCCGAAAGGCAATGACCCAGCAAATGACCAGGCAATATCCAGACCTACCATGCCTACTGTCATGCCAGATCTGACCTCCATGTTAATGATTAGATGGCCGAACACAGACAATGTTCTTATTGGTAAACTGGAGAACAAGACTAACATATTTGTTTATTACCCTTTAACCATGGAGGAAGAATATTTAACTGAATGTATTTATGTACTGTACTTTTCTGAGTCTTGTGAAATAAAATCCCTGTCTGTATTACTATAAACCAACCATGGTTAAATTCAAGAAAAACACTTCATGCACCGTTCACACTAAAGTCCCAAAGAAAACATCTTGAAAACCTTTTCTTTCAACAGCTTGCCCAATTATAAGAAGAAGCAGCACTTGTGTGGTTATAGGCATGGGCCGATGCGTCAGTAGCTATACAGTACTTCAGCTGATGATTTGTCAGTCTAATATGGCCATCACATGGAAGACATTCCATCATACCTTGTATATGACCTCCTTTGTGTGTATTCAAAACAGGTGTCACTTCAGTGAGCAATAGGCTTGTAAAGTGTTGGTTAATAACTAATGACTGTCAATTTCTTGTATTAAATACAGACTGTAGGCGGCTTGTAAGCCACTTACTAAAGAGTTGAAAATGACAGCTGGAAGCTTCCTTATAATGCATCATCACATGTACTTGACAGTGTCTCTGTCTGTAGCCATACAGACAGTATTCATTGACTCAGTGTTCTTGTATCTCAATCAATGTAAAGACAATGGCACACAGACTTGTCAGTGTAACCGGACTTAACGTAACCAGACTATATTGACTGAACCTGAAGCCCAGTTCATACTTCGTGCGACACGAATCTTGACGTCACAAATTCGCAAGCAACGAATAATTTGCATCAGTTGACTTTAAGTGCGCAACTCGTGCGAAACATTTTGCTGCGAAAACAGCCCTGTGACGCCAAAAGTTGTTTCGTATTCGCATTTGCAGGAAGTATGAACCAGGCTTTTGTGTTTTTGTATCTCTCAATCAATGTAAAGACAATGGGATGCTCTATCGCACGGACTTGACAGTGTTTCAGGACTTGACAGTTTAACCATACAGACTTGGTATTTATTGACTCAGTGTCTTTCGTGTCAATCAATGTAAAGACAATGGAATGTTTGATTGTTTCTTCAGAAATGAACAAGTTGAAGACGTCTGTACAGTTGTCAGTGGGTGGTACCATCGCTCCAGTGTGGTACCATTGCTCTTGCCATCGCTCGAGCCTCTATGGTGGTACTGATACAACAACACTTAATTTTCAAATCATGGCTTGATGGAGAATCTCATGGGATTTTAGATTAGAGCTGTATTAACTACTGTGTTGAGAACTACATGTTTAACATAACCAAACGCATACTTCACAGCAAGTCTATGCTGTGTGTGTGGAAGTTCACACAAAATTCTTGAAGTGAGCATTTTCACTGTCCATAAAAATTGGCAATAGGCCTTGAGTTGCAGCATTCAACACCTAGACAACCATTATGATACAAGAATAGATCTTTATGTGGCTAGAAATGCGACACAACAGAAAAGACCCTGGATTAGGACTGAATTTCCATAATTTGTTCTCTTTTCCTTGAAAAAAATTAATTGTGAGAGTAAAGTTCAGTGAAGATTGAATACTCTTCGCTGTACGTCAATTGGTTTGGAACAAATTTTCTGATGTAGATATATACATGTACAGGCACGTGTGTTCAGCTACATGTATGTGTTGTGCTTTTAAAAAGGCATTGGACACCTTTGATAATTGTCAAAGACCAGTATTCTCACTTGGTGTATCCCAAGCATAAAATAACAAACCTGTGAAATTTGGACTCTCAATTGGTCATTGAAGTTGCAAGAGAATAATGTAAGAAAAAACACCATTGTTGCACAAATTTGTTTGCTTTCAAATGCATTATAAAAGGCTTTCAGGCCTGAAGTCTTTTAATATTAGGTGAGAAATAACCTCTTTCTCAAAAACTACATTACTTCAGAGGTAGCAGTTTCTCACAATGTTTTATACCATCAACAGCTCTCCATTGCTCGTTACCAAGTGAGGTTCTATGCTAACAATTATTTTGACTAATTACCAGTAGTGAGTGTCCAGTGCCTTTAAAAGCAGCTCTAGGAAATTTATCAGAAATGTTCGCATAACTGTCAAATCTCACCCGCTGTAGTTGTAAACATTGATCACTATGAATCGGAAAGGAAAAAACAAAAGCTGCATTACAAATGTCCTACAGTTCTATTTTGTTTTACAGGCAGGTCGGATATTCCTACGACATTAATCTGATTTCTTATTGTGTATGTCAAAATCAAAATTATTATAAAATAGCTTGGAAAAGTATTAACCAAGGCCCAATTTCATAGAGCTTCTATTTTTCTTCTAAGCACAACTAAGCAGGATACCAGTTACATTTTGTACTAATGGTGTTTTAGCTGGGAAACCTTATTTTGGAAAGCTTAATTTTGTGGTGCTTAGCAACTTAATGTTGTCCTGTTTGTCATTATCTACTCAACTTCGGTGTAAATTGTTATTGTCTTTACTTCATCTGTGGTTTGCCATTATTTATTCATTACCATGTATATTAACTTTAATGATGTACACAAATGTAACTTTATGGCAACATTGAAATAAATGTATTGAAATGAATGAAATATGCTTTAAAAGCAGCTCTATGAAATTAAGCTCAGTACTAAAGTACACCAGCACTGTACTCCATGAAATGTTCCTGCTGCTTTTCAAGGGTCCGTATCATGCTTGTAAATTCAAGGCATATTAAGGTATCATGTTTTATTTGGATATCGTTTTTTGTTTATTGACATTCCTAGAAAGGTCATAAAGGTCAGACTTCAGAGATATCAGATGTACTTGTTTAATAAAATCTCAAGGTTTCAACCTTTGTGAGCAAACATGATACCAACGAAGGAAATTAGTTTGACAAATTATGAAAATAACTACATGAATCAAACTCTAGTGCGGGTCCATATTTAGGTTTACAGTTGGGGTCAAAGATGTAGATTGGTAAATTTTTGTTTTAATAATGACCAATGAGTAGCACTGCAGCTGTCAATAGTACTAAATATTTTTAGAAAGGAGTCCCTTCGAAGTAGTATAGTTTGGATTATATGTGACTTTTATTGTATCTTTAATAGGGTCATTCCGTGTCAAGTCGCCTAATGGGTTAAACACCATATTGGTTATGTTGTGTTTTTTGGTCGACAAGCTGAAAATTCAAATTTTAACTCCAGCCAATAAATGGTTTTGGTGCAACATCATGCCCTTCTTCAGCGATTTTTGTTTAAAAAAAAATGCAGCCGGCAATATTCAAACAAGCATAAAATTGGTAACCACTGGGTCAAATTGGTTTGAATTTGTGGTATTGGAAAGGGATTGCTTATATCATCAGTATTACAATGAAAATCCACGACCCAACATTTATGGAAAAAGTTAGCCTCATTGTGCTTTTAATAAAGAAATTCTTGAACTTGTTACACATGGTGAAATACGGACCCTTTTAAAGATTTGACACCATGTCAGCCACTCCCCCTCCCAACAGTAGCCGGAATAAAGGTTTCACCACAAATTACCTGAATTTATTTGTAACTGGATTAATTTAAAGAACATACCATTTCCTGTCATTTAAAAAGAAAATCAATCAATAAAACTGTAAAAAGGAAACTGCACTTGACTCTTTCCCACCCACACGCACCCTCGCCCAACCCACTGTTTTTATAATTCATTACAGTTAAAGCAAGGTCTTTGTAATTATGCAAGGTTCAGGTTTATTTATTACAGAACAATTGGCGCCAATAACAGGATGGATAGGAAACGAGAAGAATGAACTCACTCATTCGGGTAGAGACTGAAAACCCAATTCACATCATGTAAGGCTCCGGTCAAAGGTGGGATTCGAACCGGGTCCACAGAGGTGAAAGGCAGGAAAAAAAACCACTGAGCCAATCTGATCCCTAATTAGGTACACAATTTTCAAAGGGCGGCAATTGACACTATTGCCCCTGGTCATGGCCTGGGTGCCCCTTGAAACATTCCGATAGTAGTTTTCAATTTCCTAGTAGATGTGCCCTTTACCAAGGAGAAAAACGCCTTGGTGCCCCTTGCTAAGCACCAGGCCTGCTTTTAATTAGGGAATAACAGTGCGAGTACCCTGTCTTCACTGCGTGGTAATGACCGGGTTGGTGGCTGGTGCTGTTAACGGACCGAGCCGAAGGGGAGGTCCGTTAACAGCGCCAGCCACCAACCAAGGTCATTACCACGCAGTGAAGACCGGGTACGAACACTGTTATTCCCATTAATAAATACCTTTTTTAGCGAATTAAACGGCTAAAATTGTCCAAATTTTGTGACTTTTCTCTCGGCGGTACTTCCAGACATGTTCAGGGGCCATGTTTGAGCTTTTGATGGTTCCCATCTCTTTCGTGCGTTAATCACATTACTGATCTTTGAGACCAGTGACTCTTTTAAATAATGATCTGTTCAGCGCCTTCACTGGGGTCAAAGGAGGCAAATGATTGGACGATAGCTGTTCCTTGTGCATTAAAACGCGCGCATGAGCTCGGCGTCAGTTCATATGCGCGCACATGTTACACGCGCGCACTCGAAATTGATACATTTTTTAGCGCGCGTACGTGCAAGTGCGCGAAGTTGCAATGAAACTAACAGGGATATAAATAAGCGTGCGATACAGTACAACGCGCAAGGTTTACACAATGTATGCTGATTTAGTGGCCACTTATTCGCTATTTTCCCAAAGCCTGTCTTTATACCAATGTTAACACTCCCACACGTGACCGGGTTTTGACCAATTAGAGACTTGAAACCGTCCAAGGTATTTATTAATGTGCATTACTGGCTCTGTGGAATGCTTCCAGGTCACAGTTGAACTGTAGCAAATATTTGGGGCAACTTTGCGTTTTGTTTGCAAACAAAAGCAGACTTTTGACAAATTTGTTTGGTGTAAACGCTTTGTAAGCAAATTATTTTGGCTTTTTATTGTACTCAATGATGGTTGCTAGGAAAAAAATTCTGTAAACAAATTCAAACAAACATTGGCTTGGGTCTTCGTGCGTTAAAATGCATATTACTTGCAGTCAAGCAAAACCCCTTTCACTTTAGAGGAAATCTTTTAGGGGGAAAACAAACTAAAACATCAAATTAATGTACTCAACTTTTGTTCAGTATACATGTAAGCCTGCATGTCAATTGTAAGAAACACTTTTGGGTTGTTTCAGGTGCTAAACAACCGTTGGAAAAAATTCCAACATGACAGCTGCAAAGTAGTTTGTTATGTTTACTGTTTAATACAAGCAACTCACTGTGTAGTATAAATACCACCAGTATTTACTGTAGACAAACCTGTATTTACCTCAAGTATTTATGATAAACAAACCAGTATTTACCATGAACAAACCCCCAAGGAAATTAATAGATTTCCATGAACGATTGTCATTAAAGATGCTATGTCAGATTTTTGGCCGATTTGACCCAAAAATTTGATTTAAAATTCAATAGGTATTTTGATGGGGGTCGAGAAAGTTACAAGCTTTCATTTGAGCCATTGCTCGAAAAAGTCCGCCAATTATTAGTAGCAGTGAAATAAAGTGCTCAAACTTAGTTTTTGTCTGGATCCCGACAATATATCACATGACCAATTCTTATGTCTTTTATAAGAAACGTTTAAAATTTTTGTAATGGTTCCTGACCATTAAAAGTAAAAGTTAAACTTTTTTTCGTTAGAGCGGGTGATACTCTTTGAAATACCATTCACTCACAATAATCTATTTTTTAATGTTTTGGGCCAAAAATCTTACATCGCATCTTTAAAGGAAGGGTGATAAGTTTTTATGGTCCTTAATTTTTGGAGAAGTTGGCAATTGGTTACTTCTCCAAAAATTAATGACCAAAAAAACTTACATGAGATTAGCTCTGCAGCTGTGATGGTATAAACTATTTTGAGGCTGGATCCTCCCTTCCAAGTAACATGGTTTGGATAGATTTTCCACCCAAAAGATTTGAATCAGAGAAATAATTCATGGATGAAGCGTCTCTTAGATTTCTGAGGGTTGGTGCCCGGTAGCAAATACTCTGGCAAGAGATGTGGTTGGTACCCGCTGTCAGCTCACTAAACATGGATGGATTTAACGTTCATGTTAAATTAAAATACCATGGAATGTTTTTTGCAGGTTAAAGGCACTGGACTCTTTTGGTTATTGTCAAAGGCCAGTGTTCGCACTTGGTGCATCCCAAAATATATGCATAAAATAACAAACCTATGAAAATTTGGGCTCAATGGTCATCGAAGTGGCAAGAGAATAATGACAGAAAAAAACACCATTGTTGCATTACTTTGTGTGCTGTCAGATGGATAATAGCAAGGCTTCAGGCCTGAAGTCTTTTAATATTTGAGTGAAAAATTACCTCTTTCTCAAAAACTACAACAATACTTCAGAGGAAGCCGTTTCTCACAATGGTTTATACTATCAACAGCTCTCCATTGCTCATTACCAAGTAAGTTTTTATGCTAAAAATTATTTATTAGTAATTACCAATAGGGTCCAGTGCCTTTAAGGTTAAGATCAACATACAATGTGAAAATGTTTAATGGCCTAGCTAACTGGAAAAATGAATATAACTTGTTTTCTTTTTACCACCGGTAGTCGGTCGGTTGGTAGTCGATCTCGGGTTCACTCCCAGTGATTAACCACATACCAATGTCAAGACGTCTTTCTCTTGGTCGTGGTGTTCTTGGTCATAGGTTTTCTTTGTCATGGTTTCACAACACTGAATCATTAGTTTGAGGTCGCGACCTCTCTATCCTTGTTAGAGGCATACTGTGATTTGAGACAACAGTTGTAATGGTTTGTTCTATGGGGGAAATTAAGGCTCAGACCTGGTGAGATTTGCCCTTTCTTGACAGCATACTTAAAAACGGAAAGCAGGGCCAGTTGGCTTGTTCTACTGTTCTGCTAGGCTTATCACTAAAGAATTAGCTGTTTAAATTGACCTAACGGTATAAATGCAAAAAATAGTTGACGGCCTGACTTTTTGAACCTAGGAGAGTCTTTCTTGAAGGCTAAAGTAGGGATGATTTCCAACATGGAAGGAGCCAGCTGGACCACTTGGAGAGAATTATGACTAGTCCTCAGGTGAATTTGGCCAGAGGACCACTGTGATGGATGTATGTTGCCAGGCTGCTGACAACATTTTCAACTGACGACACTAACAATAAACGAACAAAGTGGAACTAACTACCCGGTACTCTCGTTCAACCTGGTGGCTCTATTAAACAAAGTCATTGAGATTTGTTTATTGACTGTTTTGTTAACTCAGTTATCAACAATACAAAGACTGTCTGTGACTGTAGAAAGCAAGATACTTGTATTTTGTTTTAAAAGGTAAGGCTCTCTCAGAGGCCCATTTATGGATTTGTAATTTGTCAATGAAGTTCATCTTTGTGATTAGCAGGAACATAGAGTTTGAAGTTTATAAAAGCGGGATCACGGTTGCGACTGCTGTATGAGGATGACCGATCTTTACATTTGATGAATTGAATTCATAATTGTTTAAGGTACATTTATCATCATCTTACAGGCCTTCAAGAGTTTTATCATTGAAAGGGCATGGGTATTTTCATTTTGCAATTGACACTTCCACTGGAAAATCTAACAGGCTATGGGGAAACTAAACGCACAGTTTAGCCAGTCATTTTTGATGTGATAACACGTTAGGCACCAAGTGCTGGGCTTGTGAGGGCTTATTTAGCCATTAATTCAGGTGTCACGGCAAAATAACTTCAACAAATAACTCCCTTATGTCAGACAATTTTGTTATCAAATTCCCCCTAAACCCTTAAGATTAAAGCCCCTGGACACTTTCGGTAAACAGTATTGTCCAAGGCCCAAACTTCGTGTATCACTTATCACTTAAAATAACAAACCTGTGAAAATTTATGCTCAATTGGTCATCGGAGTCGGGAGAAAATAATGGGAAAACCCACCCTTGTATCCGCACGTTTCGCCGTGTCATGACATGTGTTTAAAATAAATCAGTAATTCTCGATATCGAGAATTGATATTGTTTTAATGTTTTCTCAAAAAGTAAAGCATTTCATGGAATAAATAATTCAAGAGAAGTCTTTCACCATTAGCTTCTGTAAACCCTGTAAGTTATTTGTAAATCTGTGAACTTAAAAAAAAATTATGTTCCGAAAGTGTCCAATGGCTTTAAACTGTTTATAAATCCCCAAATTGGACAGTAAGGCCTTCAAATATAAAAGTCAAGTAAAAACATTCTGTGGACCTTGTTTCAATTCAGCGTGCTTAGGTAAAGCTTCCTTATCATGGGTCCAAAATGCCCAACAGTTTTGAACAAGCCTCAGGGGAAGAATCCTGCTTAAACACTAACTTCCTAAAATTTGCAACTCATACAGGGTGGCCTATGATGCATTGCAAGTGACGTTGCAATGTTTTGTTTTTCATGTTTTAGTATTTGTTTTCAAAGGCTTCAAATCATCATCATTAAGTCTGTTCCTTTTTAAAAAGAAACCCAAACCATAAACAAAAACAAAAACCACACACAAACAAAACAACAACGCAACAACAACCACAACCACAACCTGAATCTTTAGCAGAGTCCTGGTCTGGGCGTCTATGGTCGGAGTACACGAACGTGGATTGCATTTGAAGGCAGTGGACACTATTGGTAATTACTGAAAATAATTATTAGCATAAAACCTTACTTGGAAACGAGTAATGGGGAGAGGTTGATAGTATAAAACATTGTGAGAAACGGCTCCCTATGAAGTGATGTAGTTTTTGAGAAAGAAGTGATTTTCCACGAATTTGATTTTGAGACCTCGATTTAGAATTTGAGGTCCTGAAATCAAGCATCTGAAAGCACACAACTTTGTGTGACAAGGGTGTTTTTCTTTCATTATTATCTTCCAACTCCGACGACCAATTGAGTTCAAATTTTCACAAGTTTGTTATTTTGTGCACAGGTTGAGATACACCAAGCGAGAAGACTGGTCTTTGACAATTACCAATAGTGTACTGTACAGTGTATTTTAGTAATTAATTGTCCGTAAAACAAATCTCCAACAGAATTATCCCTCAACAAAAGTGGTCCCGTGCGGCCACAAGTTCAAACACCTTAAGAGGACACCTGAAAGGGGGGGGGGGGGGGTCCGGATGGCCAGCTAGTAAAAACAAAAAATCAAGATAGACTAATATAATGATAAGATAACTGATTCCCAACCACCGCGGTGCACCGGTCATTATATAATTATAAAGAGATGATGTTAGCAGAAATTCCTACGCATTTGTTTCACCTTGATGCAAGTTGATCAGGAAGTTACGTTGACAAGGTAGAGGAAGTGCACCAACTCTTTTTGTTAAGAAACCGCCAATCTAAACTTTATATAAACTGTGTTTTGTTCTCACGGTGTATTTGTAAGGGATCACCGGTTTTATCTTGGTTTTGTTTTGGTTGTGAGTGATTCGTATCCTGCAAGTGTTTGTCACCGGTGTAAATGCACGTTGTACTTTATTTGTTATCTTGGTTGTGCTGTATGAGAGTGTGGCTTTCAGCTTGCTAGAGTTCAAGTAAGTAATATTGTTGAAAGTTCACATTTTTAAAAACATAGACCGTACATTAATCAGTCTACCGAATGTAAAACCGTCTACCGTACGTATGTACTGTAGGTATTACGTTCATGTGAGTACATACACTGTACCTACATGTATGACGGCAACTGCATCATGTGGTAATGTACACACTGTAGTAGCCTATGATGTGAGTTTGTAAGTTTTTTATTTAGAAAATACATGTAGTCTGTGTTTTCTGGTGAAAGTTTCATGTAGCTACGGCTTTTCTGAATTCTTGCCTGCAGGGAACTAGACCGAAGAAGATGGTCATGTAATTGTGTAGCTTGTGTAAATAATACTAGGGTCATTGGTCATCTACAACAAAGTTGGGCAATTTGACAAGTCTGATACCTCACAAAGACAACACAAGCAATTGCCCCCTTTTACCCAAGTCATTGCCTCGGTACCCCTTGAAATGTTCCAATAGAGATTTACATTTCTCTCTTACATATTGTAGAGAAACCCTTTTTACTAAGGAAATACTGGTGTGCCATTGCAAGAACCAATTATCCCTGGTGTATATATCTGTTTTTACAATGTGTGATAACGGTTTTGTACTACACTATATCAGGCCTGTACATGCTTCGTTTTTGAAAGGGCAAGGGCACCAAGGCATTTTCTCTTTATAATAATATCAAAGTCTTATATACATTGTAGCGCACGTATCTACCAAACAAGGTACTCAAGGCGCTGATTATATACAAACTTTCAGAAAGATAGGTTATTGCAGTGATGAATTCTGAGACCCAATTATTTAGCACCTTATAAGGGTTTACAAGGTGCTACGGCGCATTAAGCAGCCACAACCAGGAACACCGGGGCGAACCCCTTCTCTTTATGATAAGTGCACTGGGTTCTTTTACATGCGTTACACAACACATGGGACCAACCGCTTTACGTCCCATCCGAAGGACGAAGCAATGGTTAAGTGTCTTGCTCAAGAACACAGTGTCACGGCTGGGGATTCGAACCCACACTCTGCTGATCAGAAACATCAGAAACATCAGAGTTTGAATTCGGTGCTCTTAACTGCTCGGCCACGACACTTCTTGCCTCTTTGGTAAAGGGCATCCTATGAGGATATTGTAATTTTCCACTGGAGCATTTTAAGGGGACCAAAGCAATGACCAGGGGGCATGGAGGCAATCGCCTTCGTTGCCTCCTTGAAGTATCAGGCCTCTACTGTATGTTCATACGTGTGTCCAAACATTCAGTAAAATCAAATACACACTGAATAAATGACACTACACTATGTACATTTGTGTGTAATTCAATGCTTGTTTATAAATTCTGCGTTGGCACAGGGTGTCAACAAATATTGATTTGTATTGGATGAGTCATTAGGAATTGTCTGTCTGATTTTATCTGTGACCTTAAATTTGAACAAGTAATAACCCATTGTTCAGTGTGTATCTGTCTGTGATATAAAAAATAGGCAGTGTCCTACTATTAAAGCACATGTGAGCATTTCTCAGCATGTTCAAGGCTGAAATTGATCATGTTGCTTTATGTTTGTATTTTTGTATACAGTGATGTACAGCTGCTGTATAATAAATCTACATCAATTAAAGGAACACGTTGCATTGGATCGGTCGAGTTGGTCTTTAAAAAGCGTTTGTAACTGTTTGTTATAAAATCCATATGGGTAGAAAGATGTTTTAAAAGTAGAATACAATGATCCACACACATTTGCCTCGAAGTTGCGTGGTTTTCCTTATACTTTGCAAACTAACACGGTCGGCCATCATAAATGGTGTACCGTGTTTGTCGACGAGGGAAAAGGAAAACCACGCAATTTCGAGTGATACTTGTGTGGATCAACATATTATACTTTTAAAATATCTTTCTAATCATGCATTTTATAACAAAGGATTACATATGCTTTCCAAAGACCAACTCGACTGATCAAAGGCAACGTGTTCCTTTAAGGGCCTCCAAGTACAGTCATGTATGTTTTTATTCAAATGTCGTTAACAATTTACGACTGCAGATTTTTACGACAGCACGGGTTCAGACCCTAAGTGCCATTAAATATGTATACATGTATCTTCGTTAGTTACAGTTGTAAAATTTTGAATTAATATTAATTATCTTGTACACAGCACAATAATTAACAATGCTGTTGTTAAAGGACAGTGAACTTTGTAACTTGTTAAGTGTTTTGTCACTGAAGTTGTAAGTACAGTAGTTTATGTATAGCAAGGCCTCAAAATAACCCTCAGCACCCACAGCAATTGCCGTGGTGCCCCTTGCAAAGTTTTAGGACAGGTATACATAGACCATGGCCTCGAAGAACCCTCGGCACCCACAGTGTTTGCCGTGGTGCCCTCTGCAAAGTTTTAGGACAGGTATACATAGACCATGGCCTTGAAATAACCCTCGGCACCCACAGCAATTGCCGTGGTGCCCTCTGCAAAGTTTTAGGACAGGTATACATAGACCATGGCCTTGAAGTAACCCTCGGCACCCACAGCAATTGCTGTGGTGCCCTCTGCAAAGTTTTAGGACAGGTATGCATAGACCATGGCCTCGAAGAACCCTCGGCACCCACAGCAATTGCCGTGGTGCCCTCTGCAAAGTTTTAGGACAGGTATACATAGACCATGGCCTCGAAGAACCCTCGGCACCCACAGCAATTGCCGTGATATACTGTGATTTTTCTCTCTGCAAGTTCCAATACAAATATCATATTTTCCTCAAAAAATAATTGTTGTTATCCCTGATATCATGTGACCTGTGACATGACATGCTTTCAAAAGAGCAACCAAGCCTGCAGGCACAATTTCTACACAGCCCAATGGAAGAGAATCATAAATCAACTTTTTATATGATGAAGAAACGGGGCTCATCTCCAACATGTCCAACTGATATTTTTATTAGTCTAGAATTTATGTGGCCCTTATGACATGAATTGTAAAATCCCAAAATGACCACTGGAATATATGCATTGTACAATATCACTCTTTATGTAATCGTAGATTATGAAACAAGTAGGCCCTATTAAAATTTGTATGTAAAATTCAAATGAAATTATCACCTTTTCATTTTCAGATACATGTAGTGGTTCATCCGACCCCCAACACTCAACTCTGAGGCTCTTTCATCACTGGTATTCCGCATCACTGGTTCACCATGCCAGAGCAAACCAGTGAGGAAGTAGCGGCTCAGCTGTTTGACCGCTTCGTTCAGGCTGGTACCTTCCACGCCTGCATGTCATCATTCCAACAGATTTGTGACCATCTAGGACTCAAACCCAAGGAACAAAAGTAAGCAAGTCAGTTGTTTTTTTAAATAAATTTTCAAATAGTTTCCTTGGATCTTGGTTATTAAATGAACTTTATAAGTTAACAAAGTACCGTTAATTATCAAATAACAAAGGACAAGGAAAACGACTGGGTAACTTTTTAAATGATTCTGGGTTGAACAAAGAAAAAAAATACTAGAGCGGGATTCAAACCAACGTCATCTGGATTAATGCTGTCACTCTACCAACTGAGCTATCTAGCCCTATGTTGGTGGTGTCCTGAAACTTATTCTAAAGGTGCTGCCAAAATGAATAATGACATTGACAAATAAGAACCTATGTCATTGAAAAATAAGATTCCATCTTGCAGAAAAACCTCAAAAGTATGCTCTTATCGTCTCCTGAAGACGATCAGAGCAAACTGATCGAATTGTTGAGTTGTCAACCACAACCATGACTTTTCGGAACAAGACTACTCAAAAGAGATTTGCACAAGGTGCTACTGCAAACCTAACCTAACCTTTAGACAGAATAGCCTACATGTAGTTATACAAGAGGGGCTCGCGCTCTCTCGCGCTCCAGGGTCGATGACCTTTATCGCAGCAACGAATCTGATAACAAAAACTGTCTTCCCTTTTTTGCAGGAATTTCTACCCTCTGTTTAAAGCAAAGGTAGCGACATGGAAAGCAAAGTCACCGTGGGCCAAACCTGATAAGCGGTGTGGCAGGAAAGAATATAAATCTGATAACAAAAACTGTCTCTTTCCTTTTTTGCAGGAATTTCTACCCCCTGTTTAAGGCAAAGGTGGCGACATGGAAAGCAAAGTCACTGTGGGCCAAACTTGATAAGCGGTACGGCAGGAAAGAATATAAGAAGGGGAAGGCATGTACGAATACAAGGGTATGTTTATTATTCATGGAAATACTCCATTATGTTTCTAGTCTCTCTTCCCCCCCCTTTAATATACCCCATTATGTTTCTAGTCTCTCTCCCCCCCCCCCCTTTGAAGTCTTAAAAATAACCAAAAAAAAAACCCATAAATAAATAAAAAAGATAGAGCTAAACAATAGAGAATCATAAGCCCTTTCGAAAGTTCACAGCTATGAGTACAGCTTTTAGTCTCTTGCTTAGGCTTCGGCTTTGGCTTTGACTTAAGCTCTGTCTGCCTGTTTTATGCCTTGTACTGAAAGTTTACATTTTAAAAATATTTTATAGGAGCACAATCATATTATCTTGGATTTATATACTCAAAGGCTATGTATGACCAAGCAATTTTTGTTTGTCATCACCAAATTTGGTAACATACCAGTAACATTGGATTAGAAACGCATGAAAATGTACAACAAATTTGTATAAATTTGCATATTATAGAAATATCAAATTAAAGAAATATGTTGTTTTTCTTTGTTGAGGTTCTCATCATTGGAGCCGGCCCAGTCGGTCTCCGCACGGCCATCGAGTGCGCGATGCTCGGCACAAAGTGCGTCGTCATCGAGAAAAGAGACAGTTTCTCCCGGAACAACGTGCTGCATCTTTGGCCGTTCCTTATCACGGACCTTAAGAATCTTGGCGCCAAGAAGTTCTTTGGAAAGTTCTGTGCTGGTGCTATTGATCACATCAGTAAGTTGGATTCTGTTTGTTCTCAATATTTGTACCCCTAAAGTTGTGTTCCCATTGGCCTGTTCGTTTTGAGTACTGCAACTTTTCTGTAGAACGGCAAAAATAATTCCAATAGGAATGCATGATAAACTGACCCCCCTGTCAACTTACCGCGACCATGATGTAAAAACCAACATGCCGAAAGAGGACGCGGAATACTTCCTCGCAGCCACAGAAATTTAAGAGGGCCCCTATAAGGTCATATGGGAACAACTCCTCGCTGTAAACCTACCACAACCACACTGTTAAACACTATGCAAACATTGTGGAATATAAGAATATTAGTTATCAGAACAGTCTAGGTTCAAATCCTTGGATGGGACGTAAAGCCTTTGGTCCTGTGTGTTGTGTAATGCACGCAAAAGAACCTAGTGAACTTATCAAAAGAGAAGGGGTTCACCCCAGTGTTCCTGGTTTGATTAATAGCATTGCCCCACAGCACCTTGTAAACCATTACATGGTGCTATGAAAAAGTACTTGGTCCTTACTCATAATTCAAACGTAGTCCCACGTTATACCTTGCAGGAAATACAGTACAGTGCCAGGATTTGCAAGCTATAGAAGAAGCCACTATTGTTTATTATTAGGTGCAAGACCTTGTTTTTGATTTGTCACAATTCTTCCTCTGCAAGAGGGTGCAATCATCCACGAACCTCTCTTTCAACGGCCCCATGAACCATCCATTGGACCAGTCGGTGTTCACACATCTTTTAAAGTCATATTATGTGGTCTCCCCTCCCCTCATTGTTATTTTGTGTGAACATGCAAATGTTGAAAACTTTGTTTAGCGCCAGCTACTAGAAACACTCAGCTTTTGTAAGATCTCTTGCATTGTGTGCACAAATGAAAAATGATCCTTTCTTGAAAAGTGTTTGAAACGTAATCCCTCATGAATTATGCATTGATGGATTAGGATTAAATCTCTGCACAAAGAGCCAGTACAAAGCCACCTGGGTGCTTAAGCCTATCCTTGACATGGGAGAGTGATTACTCGAGGATTACATCAAGTGTTGGATTAGTAAAGATGTCTGGAGATGGTGGGGGATTGATAATGAGTTGAGACAGGGTGCTGGTCAATGGTCAAACGAACATTCAGCCTGTGTTTGTGTTGTGGGATATGGTGATTGGGGGAATGAGTTGAGACAGGGCGCTGGTCAATGGTCAAACGAACATTCAGCCTGTGTTTGTGTTGTGGGATATGGTGATTGGGGGAATGAGTTGAGACAGGCGCTGGTCAAATGAGCATTCAGCCTATTGCTGGTCATGCTGGTAGGGGTCAAGCGGGATAATCAATAAAAACAAATAAAAAAATAATGTTTTCTTTAAGGGAATCAAACAAACCAACCCAAGACTAGCAGCCTCTTGTCTGTCTGTTCGTTGTTTCGTGACCGTTTTATACACGTAAGCCATCTTGAGATATGGTGAACACATTCACATGACACTGTTGGGTTTGGGTACATTTGTCTGTATACACTGTATACCCAAACTAAACAGTGCAAATCCTATAGTGTCCGCCATATCTCAAAAAGGCCTATTGTCATTGGTCAACCTTGTTTCAATAGTCGAGTTGTAAGTGTACAGTACTTGTGGTTGCACATGTACCGTGTCCCCTCTATCGAATGCAAATGCAGTATTCCCAGCAGATTTCCTACCTTTTAATAATAATTGTAATAATAACATACAATTTATAATAATAATAACAATAATAATAACATACAATTTATAAGGCGCACAGTATCTGGGATGGTACCATTCAAAGGCGCCAGGTAGTAGTTAAAAAGGAGGACAGTTCTGTTTAGAACCAAGTAGTCTCCTGAATTATGAAAATCTTCTCCGAGTATAAAGCAAGACATTTCACTAAAGAACAAGATCTACCTGGCAAGTAGATACACACATGGTGTTACTGCAAACCCAAATACAATGTACATTGTACACCATGTACATACATTGCAAAGTTTGACGCTAATTTATTCCAGTGACTCGCCAGCAGGACCAGTTGGCTTTCTGTTTTACTAGCCCATCAACTCTTTCATTAGTCCACACTTCATATAAAATAGGGAGGCTTTTCAACACTGAACTAGCCAGCTAGATCACTTAGAGAGATTTTTGACAGGTCCTCAGGTGTTGCAACATGCTGGCAGACCAGTGTTACAAGGGACTACCGGTATTCTGCAAACATATCTCACAGGCCTGTATGCTTCGTTTTTGAAAAGGCAAGGGCACCAAGGCATTTTTTCCTTGAAAAAAGTGCACCCTATGAGGAAATTGTAAATTTCTTTTATTGAGCATTTCAAGGGCACCAAGGCAATGACCAAAGACGGGTTACTCGTCATAACTCGAGATTCTCAAGCGTTTCGTAAAATCGGCTGCAGATATCATAATATTGTATTCAGGTGTACATTTATGTGTTTTACTTTCATGGACGGCAGATCTAGACCTTTGTTGTTGATTTGACCTGGCATTGTCTTTGATTTCCTGAATCGGTATCAAATGAATGTGTTGTAATTTAGATGCACACCGTGTGAGTGTCTGGGTTAAGCATGTTCTAGTGATGCGTCATGCGTCTACCAATGTTACAGGGTAACTCAGCACAGCTTGGACCCACAGGGGGTCCGAGTGATTGGCCTAAATTTAACACCTCAAGGTGCAACTGGCTGATGGTTTCTTGTTCTTGGAAAAACTATTTGTAGTTTTGAAAAAACAAACATAGAAGGACATTAGTGCAAGTGGTATGTTAATTGTATACTGATGAGGAATATTTTTTCATTACCGTTGTTAATTGGTAGAAGTAATGTTTAGATCAATCTGTTTCTTTTGGGCAAGAGGAGTATACAAAAACAATTAAAGTGAAGTGAGCTATCACTTGACATTATCATATTATATTATTTTTTTCAACAAAATCCAATAGATTACAGATGATGTAAATAATTAAGAAACAATTGACAAATGTAATAAACATGTATCAGAAGCTACATGTAGATTGAGGAAGAAAATAATTCATTTTACTTAAAACTACAATTATATTCTTCCAGTATATGTTATTTTAAAAATTTTATATTATAATTATCACAATTAACTTATACATGGCTAATATTGTCTTGACTTAAAATATGGGATAAAGGTCGAAGGATTATCTAAGATTATTACTTTGTTTGTTTATCTTCCCAGGTATCCGCCAGCTCCAGTTGATCCTTCTGAAGGTTGCCCTTCTCTTCGGCGTCGAGATCCACACCGGCGTGACCTTTGAGGAACTTCAAGAGCCCCCTGAAGACCAAGATCAAGAACGTAAGTACTTCCTCAATATCAGCGACCCATCAAATAAAAGTCTCCTGACGATGACTAGAGCAAGCTAGTCGAAACGTTGAGACCAATTAAGAACTTACTCCTTGATAGTGAAGTTGATAATGGTCCACTATAAAGTAGTAGTTCCTGCCGATTTTCATCCTTCTGCCCACGTAGTACCGGTAGTTAAGAAGCACCCATCGATTTCACAACAACTAACTTAGGATTAATCTTATGACTTAGGACGAGTCCCAACCCTGCACTGTAGCATGCAGACCTTAAGATTAATCCTAAGTTGGGACGAGTCCTCGTCCTAACTCTTTGTGAAATCGACCCCAGGACAATTCTTTTCAGAACTCCCGAATTCCGAAAAATCTACTCCGCGGTAGTAAAATATAAAGCAAGACAGTTCTCTAAAGAGCATAATCTACCTGGCAAGTAGATTCACACACGGTGTTACCGCAAACCAAATGTATATTTAAAGCACTGTTACTGTTAAAACCCTAAGCAAAAGCATTAAAAAAATAATAGTATAATTTTCTCAGTGCAATTTCATACCCGTAATAATCAAAGGGCTGTTGAGTGAACAATGCGTATAAGTTTGAAAAATTAATCAAAATCCACGTAGGTAAATGTTAAAGAACAGTTTTAAAGAAACTAAAGGTTTCGTTTTGCCAACAATTACTTTGGAGACCACTCTTGATCAATAAACTCCATTTACTAGGAGCTCCAAAATATGGATGAATTAAACTTCACTACTGAAAGGAGTACGCAATTTCCTTATTTTTTTACTGGTGACGCAAACGATGTGAGAGATTGGATTCTTCAGAGAGTGGGACACCCTAAGGTCTTAATAAACTCTCCCCTTCTACTACCATCTGGAAAACCTGTCATAACACCCTCTCCTTCCCTTACTGTGGGTGTCAGAAACATCAGTGATACACCACCTCTCAAGATCTTGATAAATATAAGGTCAAAGGGTCATGTGTGATTGTCTTTAACCATGACAGGGATGACGTCCCTGATTCACACTGTATGAATTATAATAGTAATATGCAGTTCTTATCTACTTTATCTCTATCTACCCCTGATAGGCATCTAAAAGCGCTTAGTTTTTTTTCTGCAAAGTATGTGGAGCTACACGTACATGTTGAAGTTTTAGTTTTAGTTTTGTTAGACTTAACACTGGCATGAAAATATAAACATACAAATCGATACACAAAGAAACAAAGAAGCAAAATAGCTAAAAATACCAAGCCAGTGAGTGGCGAGGAGGAACAGGGGACCAGCACCTCTACAAAGCCGCCCTGCCAAAAAGGATGTCCCCTAATACCCATCCCACAGTTAAAAACCACCCATCCCACTGTTAAAAAAAAGAAGAGAAAAAAAGTATGATCTATATTCCTTTACATACATTGTAGTACCATGTAATGGTTTACAAGGTGCTGTGGCACAATATGCTGCCGATCTGACCAGGAACCCCTTCTATTAATGATAAGTGCGCTGGCTTCTTTTTTGTGCATTACACAATACATGAGAACTACGATTTTACGTCCCATCGGAAGGACGAAGCAATAATGGTTTTAAAGTATCTTGCTTTTACAAAGGAACAAGTGTCAGGACCGGGTCTTGAACCCACACTCTGCTGATCAGAAACACCAGAGTTTCTTATCCGCTCTTATCTGCTCCACCACAGAACGCCATGATTAAAACAGATCACAATATACATCTCGCGATTGCAAGAGCATTATTTCAAACGTCCGTTCGAACTGAAAGATTTACTACCTTCAATCCTTCTTACAGAGGGTCTGTTAACGATCAAACTCAACTGCCCAATCTCTTTAGTCTGGACGGACTTTGGAAATATGCTCTTGCAATCACGATTTGTGATCTGTTTTTAATTGTGAGGGTTTAATGAGGTGGGAACGTTCGTCCCTTTCGGGTTCAACTGGTTTCTAGTGCGGAGAGAGTTTTACCAGCTGCTGTGACCGTGGCAACCACCGTGACTGTTAACAAACTAGCCGTGACCATGGTCACATTTTTTCAGTAGCAATGAAAAATGATTCAGGCAGATTTATGGCTTATATTGGGATTAAAACTGAATTGTACATGAAGTGAGTTCTGAAATGCAAGATATTAATAATAATTTTAATAAATACTACAGGCATGTGGTTGTTTAGGATTTTCCCTGATTTCATTTTTTTTTTTAACCTTGAGTCTTCTTAAAAGAAGTAAATATGTCACCAATAAAAAAAAAAAAAATAGTCCACGTTTCGTCCAAAGACTGTAGTTTTGTATTGTGGTGCACATTGTAAACCTGAATTTTAAACATCTGGGAGGTTCTGAGTCTAGACTGAGGGGAACCCTCAAGTCCACAAGCCACATTTAAGGAATGTCCCCTTTTTTCAAATGTCATCCCTGTACTAACATCAAGTTATAAATGGCATATTAATCCGAAAGTGACATGTTCTTATCTCGCTCTAATAAACTGTTCTTTGATCAACCCAAAATAATAATAATAATAATTATAATAACTAGTTTTTTGTAATAGTGCTTTATCTTCGGCATCTCAAATCATTATTTAATTCTAGACAGGTTTTTGCTGGTTTTGAATTTATGAGACCTGTTTATGTTACACCTTGTAAGGGTTTACTACGTGCTACAGCTACTGCCAGAAACACCTGGGCAAACCCCCTTCTCTTAGCGCCAAGTGTAACTGGGTTATTTTATATATCGGACCAACGGAAGGAAGAATGAAGAATCAATAATGAAGCAAATCAGAACCTTCCCCTACATCTGCCGTGGTCAATACACACAAGTAAACATAAAGCTTAAACACGTATGCGTGCGTACGTTACTGAAATTTGCCACGTAGTGTGAGTTTCGGGTACTATGCTTTTGCATTCAGCATTAATAGTGCCAAAGTGCTATTTCAAGCCTGGTCTTGGCTTGGTGCTCCTTCAAACCTTTCCCACGGACTTGAAGATTTTCCAATTGAAGTGCCCTTTGCAAATTGAAAATGGCCTTGCCCTCTCAAAGATTAATCTCTGTGTCTGTATTTCCTGTAAAACATTGTATGAAACAAAAAGATTGGAAAAACTCATTCCCCATTTATTTATTTTGTGTTCAGTGGTTTCCATGTTCTCTGGGAGAAAAAAAAAACACCTTAACTTGATCAATCCCTCGCACATACCTGTTAAGTCAATACAAATTGGTGTGAATTACTGTATCCGTCATGTGCCGTCAACTTAAATTACAATTGTCATTTTGAAAGTTGTTCTTTTACCAGATGTCATATTAGAAGTGGTTGGTCACGCCACCGAGATTTGAACTTTACACAGTGAGCTAGGGAACTGCTATACTGAAGGAGAATGACTTGAAACTGCGAGAATTGAAAACCAGACACTAACCCAAACTAAAATGTAAATCATATCCTCCAAAAGTTAGCTTTTAGTTCCTTTGTTTGTTGAATGATTGATTTGGCTCTGCATAGGAAATTAAACCTAGCTTGGTGGTAGATAGTTCGTTACATTTTTATTTTATACACCTATCGAAATGTCAAAGTGACTAATCTATTGGCAGGCATATTATTGAAAAAAGTCTGACAAGTCCATAAAAGCCTATGATGTGTACACATAGGTCAGCCCTTGTAATCAATCAAAGCGTCCTGCTATTTCCAATAGGGCCTAATAAAGCCTGGTTCATACTTCCTGCGAATGTGATGCGAATTTGACGCGAACTTGACGTCACAACTCTGTTTAAAAATTATTTTTTTGCAAATTTTTGAGGTCAACATTCGCTTCGCATTCGCATTCGCAGGAAGTATGAACCGGACTTCAATCATGCCTGCCTGTATTGGGATAAGTTAGAATGAGAAATAAATATGGAAATGTTATTATTTATTTTTAACCAAAGGTGTTGGATGGCGAGCCCAGTTGAATCCCAAGGACCATCCCCTCAGTGAATTTGAATTTGATGTTATCATCGGAGCTGATGGGAAGAGAAACACTCTACAAGGTATGATTGGGTATAATGGGTATAAATGGGTACCTGCAAGGATAGAGGTTGATATTGGATGGGAAGAGAGACACTCTACAAGGTATTTAAATGGGTATAAATGGGTACCTGCGAGGGTAAAGGTTGGTATTGAATGGGAAGAAAGACACTCTACAAGGTTTAAATGGGTATAAATGAGTACCTTCAAAGGTAGAGGTTGATATTGCATCGAAAGAGAGACACTCTACAAGGTTTAAATGGCGGATGATATTGGGTGGAAAGAGAAACACCCTACAAGGTATTTAAATGGGTATAAATGGGTACCTGCAAGGGTAGAGGTTGATATTGTTTTAAAAAAAGCCTTTGGAGCACCACGGCAGCCCCGGGCTTTATACTCCCCAGGGAGCTGAGAAAGATAACAGGAATTTTATTGGCCCAATGACAAGGGCACTAATGTAAAGCGCATTGATACAATACATTAATGTAAAATGCGCTATATAAGAATTGGTTATTATTAAGGTAAGCCGTAAGTTCACTTATTGAGATTTGCCAAATATTTTCATTTCTTCGAATGATTCTCTCTGAATTTCTATTTCACTTCTCCTGAAGATGATCAGAGCATACTGAGTGAAACATTGAGTTGTCAACCACCAGTTCTTTTCAGAACCAACGCCACTCAAAAGAGATATTCACCTGATTGTACTCCGGCCCACCATGCAAAGTTTCAAGGGGATAATTATACAAACCTCACCTATTTTCACTTCTTGGTACTTTCCAATCTTCATTCCAGGATTCAAACGCAAAGAATTCCGCGGCAAACTCGCCATCGCCATCACGGCCAACTTCATCAATCGTCACAGCAACGAGGAAGCGCGCGTGGAGGAGATCAGCGGAGTGGCGTTCATCTTTAATCAAAAGTTCTTCCAGGATCTAAAGGCTGCCTCCGGTATCGACCTAGAGAATATAGTCTACTACAGAGACGACACTCACTACTTTGTCATGACGGCAAAGAAGAAGAGTCTGATCAAGAAGGGAGTTATTCTAGAGGTGAGGGTCTTGGGATTCTGCTTAGCAACATTTATGCAAAGCAAAAAATGGGTTGGACACCAGTCACAACAGTGTAAAAGTTAAGGACTTTTGGCTGGTAACCAGTTTCTGCTAAGAAATTTTTTTTGAGCTAACAGGCTTTATAAATTTGGGCCCTTCTATCAATCAAAATCAATTTATAAAGCGCCTAAGTTGCACGTTTGTTTGCTTGAAGGGACCGGTTGCCTTGGATTGGATTGGACGCTTTGGGGGTATAACAAGCGTTTGTTATGAAATGAATATGCTTGGAAAGATGTTTTAAATGTACAATATGCATGTAATAATCCACACAGATATCCCTCAAAATTGTGTGGTTTTCCTTTTACTTTGTGAACTTACACAATCCATCTTTTTGTCAGACAAAGTTTTTGAAAGAATTGCTAACCGCCTTAGTTCACAAAGTAAAAGGAGAACCACACAAACCAAACAATTTTGAGGGATATGTGTTTGAATCATGATATGATACTTCTATATAACATCTTTCCAACCATATTTAGTTCATAACAAATGCTTTTATAGCTCAAAGGAGAAAAACCAATGACAACAACAACAGCAGAAAATGAACCCCCACAAAAATGCGAGTGGTTTTGTTATTCATGATTTAATACTTTACATTGATTTTTGTGTGTTTAGGATCGAGCAGACACAATACAGCTCCTCTCCCGTGACAACTACAGTCACGAGAAGTTGCAAGCATACGCCCGGGAGGCGGCCAACTTCTCCACCAACAAACAGCTGCCTAGGCTGGACTTTGCTCTGAACCACTACGGCCAGCCAGACGTTGCCATGTTTGATTTCACATCAATCTTTCAGGCTGAACATGCAGCCAGAGTGAAGGAGCGAAAGGGACATCGGCTGCTGATGGCGCTGGTTGGTGACAGTCTACTCGAGGTGAGCCTAAAGAAAATTTATTTTGTATTGCAGGGGCCCAATTTCAAAGAGCTCCTCAAAGGCGCTGGACACGTTTGGTAATGACCCAAAATATATATTAGCATAAAACGTACTTGGTAATGATCAACGAAGAGCTGTTGATAGTTTAAAAAACATTGTGAGAAACGACTCCCTCTGAAGTAACATGTTTTTGAGAAAGAGGTAATTTCTCTCTAAAATATTTGAATCTGAGAAAGACTTTAGACCTGAAGCCTTTCTCAGGCATCTGAAAAACACACAAATTTGTGCAACATGGGTGTTTTTCCTTTCATTATTTTCTTGCGACTTCAATTACCATATCCTTGATCTGTGTGTTCCCCAACCAGCCTTTCTGGCCGACGGGCTCCGGCTGCGCCCGTGGTTTTCTCGGTGCCTTTGACACCGCTTGGATGATACGAAACTGGTCGTCCAATCAGCTCTCCCCACCAGAGATCATCGCCGAGCGTGAGAGCATCTACCGTCTCCTCGCGCAGACGACCCCTGAGAACCTCGGCAAGATCTACGAGCAGTACAGTATTCATCCGCCGACGAGGTACCCTCATATAAACCTCAAGGCGGCACAGCCTCATGAGGTACTACACCTCTATGATACGGATGATGAAGATCTCAAGAGGAAGTGGGAGAAGGTGGTACAGATACAGAGGCAGACGCTCGTCAGAAGTGGTAAGAGGAAACCCCCTCCAAACCCCCCAAAAAAAAGAAAAAAAAAGAAAAGAAAAAGGATTATTATGTTGTTGTACCTCTAAACATATGTGTGTAAACCACTGTAATTTCCAAAGTCCTGTGAAAAAAATCCACAGGCATATTACTCCAGCATTCTTCCTTAAACTGGTTTGCTGGCCAAATGCTAGTTAAAATACATGAGGACCAGTCAAAATAAACTCCAAGTATTCTAGCTGACCATGGAATAGTGAAAAAGCTGATGGACAAGTGAGATGAAAAGCTAACTGGTCCTGCTGACCAGTCATTAAAAACGTTTGGTTGTGCTACATTTGGACCCAAAATGGCGTCAAGCAACCACATGGCCAAAGAAAACTGGTCCCTCTACATGTATGTCCCAACTTCTTGAATACACAGCTCTGAGCAAGACCATTCTGGACACACCAGGGCAAACCCCTTCCCTTAACGATTGTCACACTGAGTTCTTTTACATATACAGTACACAGCAAACAGGACCTAGGCTTTGAGTCTGGTATGCTTGACCGCTTGGCCAGGACACTGCAATCTATCCCCTCCCCAAAAACCCTAAATCGCAACCACTAACCCGATGGCCCCTCAAAACTCAAATGCACTTGATGAAACATTCCTTTCCATGCTAACACCCTCCCATCCATTGCATTTGACCTTTTATTACAGGGTCCATAGTGAGAAGTAGTAAGCTGTTGATGTGGTGTCAACGTGTTACCGACACCTACAAGAATGTCCACATGGATAACATGACCTCGGCATGGCGCACTGGCCTAGCTCTGTGTGCCATCATTCATCGTTATAGACCACACCTTATGTGAGTTACAGCGCCCTCTTGTGGTGACAAACTACTTTGATTACTTTTGTTTTGTAATCAAATATTCCAATCAGTATTTTCTGATTCTTTCTTGAAAAATCTTTCTACAAATGCCTCTTGTGGGAATCTAACCCAAGACCATTGGTTTTCTGCTTTCTCATGAGCTTGCCTCTTGAGGGATGTCAGGCCATCTATAAACTCTTCCTGTCATCATAATGGCACAATGGAAAACAATTTCTGAAAATGAAAAAAGAAAGAGTTAATTCTCAACTCTTTGGGATATTGCTTGTGTTTTTTTTGTTTGATTAGAGGTATTACACAGGATTGGTAGAGCTGACAAAATATTCGTAGACAGTGTTCATATTTTGTGTGATCAACCATAAACATGAAATAACAAACCTGTGAACATTTTGGCTTAAAGACAGTGTACACTATTGGTAATTGTCAAAGACCAGTCTTCTCACTTGGTGTATCTCAACATATGCATAAAATAAAAAACCTGTGAAAATTTGAGCTCAATTGGTCATCGAAGTTGCGAGAAAATGAAGAAAGAAAAAACACCCTTGTTGGACGAATTTGTGTGCTTTCAGATATGAATAAAAGACTTCTAGCTAGAAGTCTTTTATTATTTTAGTGAGAAATTACCTCTTTTTAAAAAACTACACTACTTCAGAGGGAGTCGTTTCCCACAATGTTTTATACTATCAACAGCTCTCCAATGCTCGTTACCGAGTCAGTTTTAAGTTAAGATTTGTTTTGAGTAATTACCAAACGTGTACCTTCCCTTTAATCTGTTGTGTGAGTCAGGAGAACATAGTGTCCATCCTGTGTGCTAATTTGGGAGTAAATTTGGGATTCAAAATGTTCACAAAGGAATTGTCTTACAAAGAGGCGGAAATGGTAGGCACGCATTGTTCGTAGGTGACTTCCACATTGTGCAAGGGGTCTAGAATACCCTTAAAGATTTGCAATTTTGCTGAGATTTATAAAATGTTGTGTTTCCTCCACCAGAGACTATAAATCATTACGAGAGGAGGACATTGTTCAGAATAACCAGCTTGCCTTTGATCTAGCGGAGCGTGAGTTTGGCATCAGTCCAACAATGACGGGGAAAGAGATGAGTGAGCTGGAGTCACCAGATAAACTGACTATGGTCGCTTACATCTCAAGATTCTATGATCTCTTCAAGGATGAGTTGCCTCCACCGCTCAAAGGTAAATAAGATGAGTGGAAGAGGATGGCAGGAGTAGGAAGATGTTTGGTCTTGTGTTGTTGTGGAACAACCCTTGTAGCCCTAATGGTGACTATAGTCAACTGTGTTCTATATCCTGCTTGAGCCCCAGTAGCGTTTTTAGTCGACAAAAACCCCCCACACAAAAACACTCTAGCTTGAGCACAAAGACCATTTGTTATAAAGCTGTAATTTTGACCATGTTCACCTTTCGTACCCAAGCTTACCATCATTGGAAAGAGAAAGATTAGATTCAATGATGGTTAAATATATTAAGGTGTGTTTCGGCTTATAGAACTTGGTAAGTAAATAAGCTTGAATATTTATTGGTCAATCTCAATGTTTTTTGTATTATATAAAAAGCTTTGGGATGTTTTTAAACTTGTGCGAGCAATGTAATTTCTTCTTTTTGGAGAGTATTTAATTTTCTTGTGCCTTCTGTATAATAGAGATTGTAAAATTGACATTTAAACACATGCTTTCTGTTGGGTGAGAATGTGTCCTTCATGCTTGAGTGGTCAAATGTTTTGAGCACCAGCGATTTATGTTATAAGAATTCGGTAATAAGAAGGTAAAACAATTATTTCAATAATGATTTGTTTTTTGTAGTCAATCTGTCTACAATTGAAGAGGCTCCACATATGGCCAAGTCGCCTGTCACCAAAGCATCCTTCCTCTCAAGAATCTCCAACAAGATTCGACACAAGAAGTCTCATCACGGTAACAAGGAGAACGAAGAAGGCTTGAAGAGTCCGGTGACTGCTAAGAGGGCCAAATCAAGGGAGTCTCCGGTAAGTCGCTTTGAGAATCCAGCCATATGTCAGCAAGTGACCTAGTTATGTTGGCGTTCCTGAAGACTATTATTTTTAGAGAAAATAAATCATTTAAAAATACACAGGAATGTACAAAATAATTTGTTTCCAATTGAGTTATTGTATAAAGATGACAAGGTTTCCACTTAAAAGAATCATTACTTTGTATAAAAGCAAACCTTTAAGTTTTTTAAAAGTCTATAAACTGTCAGTTTAAACTGAAAATTCTCCTTTTTGTTCCTGTCTATATTATAGGAAATGGCTTTGAAGAATCTAAGAGCTGCAAATATTGAGGCACGCCTGAAAGAAAGAATTATCGATCGAGCCAATGAGAGAGCGGCTGACAAAGCCTACAACCAATCAGAGCTTCCTACTGGTACAAATCGAGTCAGCGGATTGGCCGAGCAACTAACGGCGCAATTCCGTACTATTGCTGGGTTAACAGTAACCGATGACAACAGACCTGTGAATAGACCGGTAAAACTTTGTTCTTCTTTTTCCATAAATCCATCAAAAACCAGAAACTTTTTAAACAGTTTGGTTTCATCAGTATATCGGGCCAGCCCCCAAGGTTATCAAAAACTAAAGGTAGGAGATGCATGGAGCTATATGACCTTGATCAGGTTTTACTCACAAAAATCTCAAAACTTTCATGTACAGTTTAAAAGTCTCAAATTTTCATTTTCATGAGAGAATTTTACATGTGTATTTTAATAATTGATTTCAAACAGCAATAATTTCTTCTTGGAACGTTCAAGTACTCAACCTTCCGATTGTCAAGTATTACTTTCAAATTGTTCCTCGGCTTTCTCTTGAAGACGAACAGAGTATACTGTTTGAAACGTCAAGACCAAACTGGCTCTTTTCAAAGCCAAGACGCCCTCAAAAGAGAATTATCTCATGGTTGTACCTGCAAGTTTACTATTATTCATAGTTTATTCTTGATTCTCAGAAGTTGTTTTTTCTTTTCTTTTTTCGACAGAAATTGAAAGCTTTTGAACCCGTCAAAACGCAGCACAGTGACACGTGTTTCTTCTGCGGGAAGCGTGTTTATGTAATGGAGAGATTGAGTGCTGAAGGGCTGTTCTTCCATAGAGATTGTTTCCGTTGTCAGCATTGCGAGACCATGCTTCATATAGGCAACTACGCATTCGCTAGAGATATGGAGGGGAAAATTAAAGGTAATGGCCCACTTCGCTCAAAATAATTTAGCTTGAAGTTGAATACTTGTAATAAGAATTTACAAAATTGTATTATGCTCTTTACATAAGAGTGATTAAGAGCTCATAACGTTTTTTAAAACAAACCAAATTGAAAAAGAAGACCAAAGAAATAATACTGGTCACCAGTGGTAATTCATATTGGTCGAAAACAATTTAAGGGTTCAAGAAACCCAAGTCAATGTTCCCTTTTCATGTAGTAACATCAAAGTCGACCAAAATCTTTTCTACAATTTGCAGATTGAATGATTCTAGCTTAATTTCTTGTTTGGGTTTGATCACATTTACATTCACGTGTAGTCCTTGGGATTGTATATTATTACAATAATAATCTTGATGTTTTTTGTTGTTTTTTTGAGCAGGAAAGTTTTACTGCAGAATACACTATCCCTCGTCAATAACTAATAATTTGCAGAGTGCAAACAGAAAACGATCATTGGCACCAGAGGTAACAATCCATTTTTTGTCTTAAATAATTGTTTTTTAAATTGCACAATATCAAATTTTAAATCATTCTAAATTTTTGACTCATGCTTATTGTAACCTCTCTTCACTGTCTATTTGTTAAATATTATGTATTATAACACCCCTTACAAAGATTCTGCCTTTTCGTTGGTTTAGAGCGCGTCACATGATATGTTGACTATTACATGGCGCGCGCAGTACCAAGATGTCTTGTTTACCCACCTCGAGCCCAATCAGTTGTTCATCTGTGTATCTGAAATGCGCTAATACACAGTTCTGTACACAGTAACTCCACCATACAAAACCTATGCAGTTAAATGAATTTGAATGGTTGCTCAACTAGCTGGAAAATGTTCTTGATCTTGCTCACTACTTATTTATTGTTAAATATTTGTTTGTATTTACATGTATTTTGTTTTTTCCCCGTTGGAAATATTTTACTTAATCTGAAACCAAGTTTTCAATTTTAATACAAAACTAATTCAGAAACCCTAGCAATATAACAAAATAACTTGACCAGTGTAACACTTTAAAAAACTGCTTACTATTTTTCATCAATCAATTTTAACAACCAAATAATTTCCTTGACAAAATTCTAGCCGACGACCCCTGCACCAACCGTCATCACGACCATCTCTGAAGAGGATTTGCCCGTAACACCTCCTGTAGGTGATGCATCACTCTTGTCAGAGCCTACTCAGAAACGCTACCGGGCAACCCCAGAACGCATCGGTGAGTGAGCTACCTTGACAAAACCCTGAAAGTCATAAAGCTGTTCACATTTATACTCAAAAATAGGGAAAGATAATCATCCTGGCCTCATCATTTTTTTGAAGCTGCATCTCCCCCCCCCCTTTTGTGGTCTCGACATTTTTTTTGCATATTTTCTTCCTCATGGCACTATTCTTTCAACAACTGATTTAATTAACTCATATTTGAGACTTACAAAGCCTGCTAATTTGTAGTCTGGCTCTTTCCTCCCTGAAAAAAAAAAAAATGATAAAGTAAAAATAGAAAGGCCCTCATCCTCCTCTTGCTTAAAAATCCAAAAGAAAATCAACTGGTGTCATGTTAAATCTATATTAATTTTATTGTTTACCCCAGATGTGGGGCAACAGATCTACTGATCATAGTATGTATTTGCTTTTGTTGACCCTTGCCCATCTCGGGGTATATTGTCTTGTGTTTTGTTTTGTACTGTTATGGCAAATAAAATAATAATAAAAATAATAATTATAATGACTGGGATTCAAACCCAAACTCTGATGACTTGGCCACTTGAGTTCGATGCTCTAAACCACTCCTCGGTCGTAAAGCTGATTCAGTTACCAATTGTACACATGACATTGTAGTTTGGCTGGTAACCTTAATCTAATCGGCATAATTTCGTTGTGCTGAGTTACTTTTTGTGCTTCAGGTTCCAAATTTCATAGAGCTGTTTAAAAGCAGCTATATGAAAAGCTGCAACCTTGTTAATAAAGTAATAGAGAAACTTTGGGAAGATTTTAACGTACTCCGTTATTTTAACAGAGTTGGAGAGTATGAGGGCAAATATAGCTGCTGGTACTGTTGAAGTGACTGAGGAAGAGATAGCCAAATACAACCTTGGTACCTCCTTACAGACCTCTGGGGAAGAGGATGAATATGAGTAAGTACTTAAGATGTGTATTTGTGCACTGTTTATTTCAATAATACCCAATAAGACATTTGCGAGTTAGATTTGAATAAAGTCTGGTGCAATGACTTGCTTAGTTACAAGTTAACACTAAAATTTGATTTCCTCAATCTGTAGGGACAGTTGCTATTTTAAATGGTTCGGGGCAAGCTTTTGTATAGCAGCCTCCAGATGAGCAAACCCTGGTACCATTGTGCCATATACATCTATTCAGAATTGTGTATGGGTGTTCACCATCTCTTACATAACTATGCAAAAGCTTGCTCTGATTCATGTGACATACCAACTGTCTCTACAGTCTGAAGAATTGAAAGTGATAATTTGTGATCAAGCACGTCATTGTAGTAAACAATATTCAAATCTAATATGGAATTGGCTTATTGCTTAAACCAATGGAGGATATACATTCCACACCACGGACACTTTTGTGATATTTCTGTTTGTGTTGCTATTTGTAGGTCGTCAGATAGCGAGATGGAATCATCCGAAGCTAGGACTGCATCCATGAAGGATGCAGCAGTTGATGAGGACGTGCAGGAGGAGGCAAGTGAAGACGAGGAGGAGGAGGAGGAAGATTCAGATGAAGATGAAGAGGATTATGATTCTGATGAATACAGTAAGTCATGAAAAACTAAAAGCTTTTTGGTATATAAGTATATTGTTGTGTCATTGCAAAAATGTGTTGCTTAAAATAGTGCTTAAGGTCAGCCTGAGTTTGAAATCGTATCTCGCTTGAAATATCCCAGATGTACACACAAACAAACAAGTACACGCCAAAATGCAAAGTTTTTTTGTTCGTGATACAGCATTTATGCAAAATCATAATATAACATTCAAATTTGCACATGCAACTATTTTTTTGTTTTCGTTTCCACAGAAATGTAACTTTGCATTGAACTTTTACATTCTACTGAAATTTTATGTACAAAGATACTCTAATAAAAGATAGCCTTGTTTGTCCAATAGATAAAACAAGGAAGGTTGTAGTAGCACTTAAAGACTAACTAGTTGCATTTAGCTTTCGCGACAATAACTACTTCGTCAGATACTTTCGAGTATGTTAATAATTGATATTTTTCATTGGAAATTTAGCGATCCGTTTTCATGACTAACAGGCAAAACATGTCTTGCAAAACTTGCTGAAAAATTACCTCCATAAATATCAAGAAAAGAAATTACAATTCATGACTAACAGTTATTTTGTGTGTCAAATCTATTGTTCAGGTTCTGATTATGAATCTGATTCTGATGATGAGGATGATGAAGATGGTGATGAGGAAGACAGCGATGAAGACAGTGAAGAAGAAGATGAAGAAGCAGAAGAGATGGAAGTTGCCAAGGACGAGCAGCCGCGTTACAATCACATCACCAAGGTGGTCAGTCTGAAGCAACAGTGGCTCAACAACATGAAGGCTCCAGAGATCCCACCATGGAGGCCACCTGAAGAGATCCTGGCTGAGAAGCTCAAAGCTGAGGAAGAGGCGCGGAAGGCGGAGGAAGTGAGGCTAGCTGAGGAGGAGATAAAGAGAAAAGAGGAGGAGCAGAGACAGGCCGAAGAAGAAGCCAGGAGGTTACAGGAAGAGGCGGAAGAAACAAAGAGAGTCGCCGTGCTTGAGAAAAGAAACAGCAAGCTCAAGTTTAATTTGGATGCTCTTGCTCAGCAGTACGCTGACTTTGAAGTGGAGGCTGGGACACCCCTCATACCAAAAGACAACGTAGAGGGCCGGAGCTTCCAAGGGTTGACAGATGATGAGAAGGTTGCAACCATTCTTAATTTGGACCCGGAAGATGGAAGCTCAGGGAGTGAGATAAGTAGCGAGGAGGATAATGAGAGTTACAAGGATGCTGAGGATGATAGGGAAGATGATTACATGTCATCGGAGGATGTATTTGAGATGGATATGGACGAGCCAGCAAATGATGCACCCTCAGGAGTCAAAAAGGATCTTGTCGATGCCGCCGAACATCAAGAATCTGAGAACGACACTGCCGGAGTAGGAACAATTGCCTCTGAAACAAAGGAACTTGAAGAGAGTGAACCATGTTTAGCTGATGAAGTAGCCTTCAAAACACTTCCAGAGAGGACTTGTGAGTCCAGTAAGAAAGACTTGAAAAGCAAAGAGGACATCTTTAATTATGTGGAGGATGAATACAGAGACAGACGGGGGCGTACAGTTTCTGGGGTTTCAGACTCGAGTTTCACGATCTCCACGCCGAGTGGTTCCTTCTCCTCAATATCTGTGTGTTCCGTTACCACGGACAGTTTAAGAAGTCGTGTAGACTCCAACCCCATAGACATGGTGGATTCCTCAAGGATAATCCCTGAAGAGGAAGTTATGGAGTTAGATTTGACCGTAAAGTCAGCCGAAGTTGACCTCGACAAGAGTGACCCAGCTGTTGATGATGGCATTGATCTCACACTGAACTCTGAAGAAATGGCCCCTGATGCGGATTTAGATCTGGAAGAAATTTGGGGGTCAGATCTTGCACTGGGAGCCAGTGAAGTGGTATCCACAGAGACGGAAGCAGCAGTAGATGACATTGACTTGGATCTCTCAGTCACTTCGGGTTACCAGGGAAATGATTTTAAATGCGTACCACCTTTAGAAAAGGACCTTGAATTGTCCGAAGTCGAAGTTTTTATGGAGAAGAACACTAAAGCAGATGAAGTGAAAACACTGCAGTGGGAAAACGTGGAACCAGCCGAGCTTGTTGAGTTGCGCAAACCCAAAAATGCATCCACGCCAGAGGTCACCCCATCACCAGAATCACCTGAGAATGGGGAAGCCGTCAAGACCCCCTCCACAAAAGCCAAAGAGAAACCTAAATATCGTCCAATGTATAATAAACGCGACAGCGGTCCCAGATTAGTCATGTCTCGATCATTCTCAGACTCCTTCGCAGAGATGCCCGTACTAGACAGCATCAAGGTTCAGGATGTGGTAGAAGTAAAGGCACCTGACCAGAATGCAAATACAACCAATGGTGTGGTGTACAGGAATAAAAAGACTCATACCCGTCCAGATTCTCCGACTGAGTATGTCACGCCTCCAGCAGCCTTGAGACCCACTTCAATCAAAATGGACACCTTGTCTATGTCTCAGAGCCGAGAAAGAACTTACTCAGGCGGCACAGCCCGCGATAAGGTCGGTAAAAAGAAAGAAGGAGGCTCCCCGAAGAAATCGCCCAAGCGGCAATTACCAAAGATTCCGTCGAAGGAAAACAGTCAGAGTCAGGTCACATCGGAAAACAAACAAATGGCGAAGAAGTTGCTACGACAGAAAACTTCCGGGAAAGAGTACCTGGGTCTGTCAAGTTCTGGATCCAGCCTCCCGGATGTAACCAGTCCAGGCTCTACCACCAGCGGGAAGCAGCTACTTGGAGATTCAGGTGCCACCTGCATGGTTCAGTCCCCTCTCATCACCACGACAAGCGGCAGCAGTGATCAGTTTTTCACACCGGATAATGCAATGTCATCGGAGTACCTCTCTGTCTCACAGGGGGAAAAATCCCCGCTCAGCGACCACAGCCCGTCACAGTTCACAGAGGGCATTCCGCAGTCAGAGTCCAGGTCTGAAGAGCGCAAATCCCGCCTCAGTAAACTCAAGGGAGACATCCGTCGACGGGATGGGATGCGGAAGACTCAGTCGCCCAAAGCGGAACGCAAGTCGACCAGTAAGAAGAACAAGAAGAAGAAGTCGAACAAAGCAAAGTCTGTGGATGAACCTGTTGATCGATCGGCTAAGTATCGCGTAACGGAGTCATCAGGTGCTCCGTTAGCGTCGATGAAGGACGATGAGATGTCGCTTTCGGCAGAAGGTGAACTGGACACACCTGAAGCTACTTCAAGACCTGGGTCTGTACTTGAAGATCTACCAAAAATGAAATCCACTGCTGCTGAGCTACCAAGATTAAGTTAGTCCCTCTTTGTTTCTCAGTAATGATTGTTTGTTTAAACTATTCTGATTGTGTGATTTTTCCCCTAAAAGGCAGTATATACTTTGGTTATTTTCAAAGACCAGTATTCTCACTTGGTATATCCCAAAATATGAATAAAATAACAAACCTGTGAAAAATTTGGCTGAATTGGTCATCGAAATTGCAAGAAAATATTGAAAGAAAAACACAGTAGGACTTCCGATCTTTCGACTTCTAGCGCGTCCAGTCGCTCCTAAATGTTTCAGATGTCAAATTTTTCATGTACTCAAATCAATGATTTGGTGCGGCGCGACTCTTGAACGCCTCTCTGAATTGGGTGTTACACTAAAACCACTGGCCTGCAGTCCAGTGTAAAATGT
The DNA here is from genome assembly GCF_032118995.1 of Asterias amurensis. Taxonomy (NCBI): domain Eukaryota; kingdom Metazoa; phylum Echinodermata; class Asteroidea; order Forcipulatida; family Asteriidae; genus Asterias; species Asterias amurensis. Next base: position 23,074,496 of record NC_092654.1, read on the forward strand.
GCGCTCTGAAGGGGATTAAGATAAAATAAGTTGAGGTAGTATGTATGTTTAGTCTTTTACTGTAACAGTTTTTTGGGTCATTATTATGATTCATAACTTGATTGCTGTCTTGCAGGAAGACTTAATTATTCTGTTAATCATTTTTCCTTCCTAGTTCGTAAGCTTAGTCTAGATCCCAAACTGTCAGCATCTCTGGACCTGGATAGCTCCTCCACCTCTGAAGAAGCAGATGAGGAGGCCGCTGAGGAACTGATGGCAGCAGCAGCAAGCCCAGGGGGGAAGGGGAAGGGGAAAGCTAAATCCCCCAAGAGGATGTGGGGAAAGAGATTCAAGGTACGTGTTGGTGATTGGTTCGGGCGGCGCTTTAGTCTCAGAGGTGGTGCTCGGGACTCGCAAGGAAAACCCTACATGTGAAAATGGTTGATCGGAAATTGTTGTGTTTTTATCCACAAAAAGGGGGAGTGGTCGGGAGGGGGGGGGGACACAGGTTTATTAATAGTTGTTGATAAAGTTTTAACAAATTGAACCTACGCACACAACATATTTAGAGTCTTTCTCGAAAGCTATTTGACAACACATTGCACATGAACAAGTTCCAGAGTTCTGGATGCTCAATTTAACTTGAGTAACTAGCTGTTAAAATGATGAACAATTTGTCCACCTGCACTCAAACATCACTCATGTCTCACCAAGCGAAACAAAGAATACCGCAACCTGAATTCTGGCCATGTATGTGATCTTTACAGAATTGTGTACCAGACAAATTGTGCACTAGTAAATTGCCAGGAAAGTTATTTTTGTTTCCACCCAGAACAAAACTTACCGCATGTCTAAACTTTAGCACAAGTCAACCTTGTCTAATTCTGGGACGATTTGCAATAAAAGTGCAAGCTATAAATCATTGTTAATAACTTTTCAGTAATAACTTCCGATTAGAATTAGTCCAGCTGCATGCATTATTGTATATGCAAGAATACATTGTACCCCCTCCATCCTCCTCCCCCACAACGAGGAACAAAGCAGAGTGTGATTTTCTTGTGATTAATGACGCGAGGAAATCATCTATTGGACACGTCGTCCATCAAACTCTAAAATTGAATGGGGGGGGGGGAGGTGTCACATGTTTTATATCCAGTTTGTGGGTGATGCGATAGATAAATCATCCATGCCAGGTTTTCCTTGTGAGTTCAAACTATGGTGGATTGCTTGTAATATTTTCAAAGCTGTGGAGCTGCGTTTATCACTGCCAACTTGATAGGTTCTACTCTGGATTCAGTCAAAGTTACAGCATAGTGGCTTTGAAGAATTGGTGATGCTTCTCTGTCATGGAAAACACTTGCTCTTCATTTAAATAAAGAATAACAGGACCTTTTTTTCGTAAAACTGCTCAATGGAACCAAATAAATATTTGCCTCCTTCAAAAATGAAAAGTTGGAGAGGGGCTCCAACGTCGAACTCAATTTTGTGATGCACTCATCTCCAAGTTGTCATTATGAAAGTGGGGACAATTCTCTAATCTTGCAATGGTACAAAATGCCATTGTTCTAACACCCTTCCAGTGAAAATTTTGTCAACATAAAAAAAAATCAAACATTGGAACAGTGATCTGCATTTTTTTCACAGGTTTGAAATGTTGAAACCCAGTTGTTGTTGATATTCACTGACGTCATGTTTCAAATTTCGCTCTGAAAGAGTACTAAGTAAAAATTACACCATATTATCATGCAGTTTAGAAACCACTTTCATGAGGACTCTTTCTATTGGAAAATGAGTGCATCACAAAACTGACCCAGTAACCCACATAATACCAGTTAAATCAAACCTAAAGACACATATTTGGCTGGTAACCTCTTCTGAGCAGAAAGTGCTCAAAGTGTTTTTCTTTTCTTTTCATTCAATACAGAAAAACTCCCCGCATTTCTTAAATTTAGTTAGTTGAGCAGCTTCATGAAAACGGCCCTTGCACTGTTATGGTTGAGTTTTAGTGTGGTAGAAATTCTATAGAAATAGTAATGCTTTAGAATGGGTAGTGCTTAGAGGTAGAACTGTAGGCAGCGATGACACTGTCGTCTTGCTTTGCCTGTTTGTATTGCATCACCGCCCTTGCAGAGCAGTCTTCAACTTCTAAAGATCGTAACTCTTCTTACTACTGTAACTGTAATTTGAAGATTTGGAACTTACATCAAGTCCAAAAGAACAAACTGATACCAAAGTTGAGTTGATCATGATCATTAAGAATTATGAAATCTGTTGGGAAAGGAAAAAAAGGAGAAAAAAAAGAACTTAAAAAAATAAATCAACTTTGAAAAAAGAAAACAAAAATTAAAACAAAATTACATCATTCGACTGTTTGAAACTTAAACGGTCATATTGTTACAATTCAGAATTTATATACAATTGTGGAAATTTTTTATTTACTGATATACATTTTTAACAGAGGAAAAAAAACCTGAAAAACAAAACTTTTCTTCCAGTAATTTATTGAAACCTTCTGTGAAAGGTGTTTTTTGGCAATCTAAGATTACTGTCAAAACAATTTGGTGCAAAATTGTTCCGTTGTGCAATAAAACATTTGTTTATTTTTTATAGAGACTTATACAAAGTATTATATAACTATTTTAAAGAAATATTTATTCGGAAAGTACTTATATTGTTTAAATTTTTATATCAAAATATATATTTTGACAACTATTTTCCTAGAAACCAGACTGTTAAAACTGCAATAGCGCATGTTAGTCTTTTCTATTGTAAAAACTGCCATGGAATCGTGAATCTCACTGTGTCATCTTGCTGTATGCTTTCTCACCTTTTATTTTTGACACCAACCCCTTTCAGAGGTTCAGACAGGTAAACTTTTCATGTAACTTTGAACGTTTGTCAGTGAAGATTAGGGTATGCTAGCAAATTACAAGCCCCCCTCGACGCCCCCCCCCCCCCCCCCATCCGGAAAACCCCCAAAAACAAAACCCCAAACAAATGAAGAAAAAAAAAGGGAGAGAAGGAAACAAATTAAACACAAACAAAAGGAACGAAGGCGAATGTTTCTTTTTGTTTAACTTTTCTTTCCCATACTCAGAAAATGAAAAGGTTGATTCACTCCAAAAAAAACACCCACTTTTTTCTTTTGAAGTTGCTCAAACTGGAACAAACAAATTTGATTTAAATTCTTAGAAGCCAACTTATGGTAATTTCTTCACGAAAAGGCTCAAGTTTTTGCTGGAGAAAAAAAAAAAGAAAGATTTATTGACTGCAACCTTTTAGCTTTTCAGCTGATTTTCTAAATGTTTTAGTTTAACAGCTGTGCCATACAAAACAGTGCAAGGTCTGGTCATATCTAGCACTTTTCTATTTTTTGACAAAGTGCTGTTGCATGCCCAATGGATGCATATATGTAAGCTGATGAGAAATTTCAGACTTTTATCTGAATTCAGACTTTGTAAAGTCTGCATGGTCAACCGAAAATGCTGCACTTAAAAAAAAATTAATAAATCTACTTCTCTAGCACTGAGGGTACTGTTCCCAGAAGCTCCTTAGAATCAAGAAGTGAGCACAACGTGGAAATGACATCATTTCAATTATACTTCCTAAGATCTGAATCCCAGTTTCAGACTTTTTGTTATCAGCAGTGACTCTCATCTCTGTTCACTTTACACTTTGTTGTCATAATTCTTGGGCACGTAGCGGTGAAGCTACAATTAAATCCAGTCTCATTTTGACCAGAGAATTGTCGTTGGGAAAAACTTGTCGAGAAACGTTGTGTAGGATTGTGGTTGTAATTTGTTAGCAGATCTTAATGAGTGGTCATGTGTTTCATGAAGCCAGTCTTTTGATGCAAGTGTATTTAGTTTGTCTTTTTGGACTCCACATTAACAAATCTCTTATCGCGAATGAAAAGAATAATCTACTAATCTTCTGCATGAAGGGTTCGCAGTCGGGCCCAGTTACATGGCTCTTTTTTACCCTAAGAAAACAATTTGTTTTGGCGGTAAGCAGAGCCATGAAATTTGTCCCAGATAAGAGAGGCTTTTTTATTGTGAATAAGCAGATCATTTTAAAAAAGAAACAAGAGCTGTGTATAAAACTAAAAAAAGATTAGATGTCAGAAATATTCATTGTAAATATATACCTGCAGAAAACTTCAGAAATTAAGGATTTTTAAAAACAAGTGGGAAACTGTCACCTAATATAGACAAAATTTAAAGAGAATCAAAAGTAAAGCCCTTTCTGTTCAAATAAGTTATTCCTTTACATTTTAGTTAATTGTTGTTTTGTGAGAGAATATTTTTTTTAATTTAACAAACGCGATTTCTAAGTTTGAAGTGTTGCAATTGACAAAGTTTTTCAATCTTTGCTGGTCATTTTTATTCCCCACTTTCAATTCATTGTGCACATTGTTTTGAGTCTCGCATCAAAAAAGTATTGTGTCAATTTAAAATTTCCAAAAGCTTTGTCAAAACAGAATCAAAAATGTTTTTTTTTTTTTCATTTCTATTTACTGTATTTTTATTTAAAAAATACTGCAAATCCTGTTTAAAATGCCTCGACACGCACTTGTCATTGAAGTAGTTTGTGAAATATTGTTTTGTGTTTAACCCATTTTGCTGTGCACACACGTATCATTGGAATTTCTTCATTATGTGATGCAGTTTAAGCAGGTATGTGTATGTGCATGAGAAAGAAATGCTAAGTTATTTCCTGCCTTTCTGTTCTATTGGAGAGTTGTTTTCTCTTCAATTTAAAACTTTCCAAAGCAGCCACATGGAGCATCTTGCCATGAATCTTCAAAAGACGTCAGCGTTGACCGTAGTGAGATTTCCTATCTGCAATTCAAGACAAATTCTCAAATAAAATGTGTTGCAATTCTTTTGGGAAAAGGTTGCATTGAAACAGCAATTTATATCTACTATAAAGCCAGAAAGAATTTGTTTATCTTACTGACTTAAAGGAACACGTTGCCTTGGATCGGACGAGTTGGTCTATAAAAAGCGTTTGAACTCGTTTATTATGAAATGCATATGGTTAGAAAGATGTTTTAAAAGTAGAATATAATGTTCGACACGAGTATCACTCAAAATTGCACGGTTTTCATTTTAGGTAGCGAACTTACACGGTCAGCCATTAATGGGAGTCAAAAAATTTGACTCCCATAAATGCCGACCGTGTTAGTGGACGAGGTAAAAAGAAAACCGTGCAATTTCAATGCATATTTTAAGTACATCATTGTATTATACTTTTAAAACATCTTTCTAACCAGATGCATTTGATAACAAACGATCACAAAACGCTTTTCAAAGACCAACTCGACCGATCCAAGGCAACGTGTTAAGAATGTGAAGAAAGGAACGGTGTTGCTGGAGTGGATTTAGTCTGGTTTCAGCTTTTTTTTATTTTTGCAATTTTTTCTAACTTAGGTTGTCATCAGGAAGGTAGTGAACTTTTATGCTTTGGTTTTCAGTTGCTGTTGTGATAACGAGTTGTGTTTATTTTTTGCATCTTTTGGTTGCAGTCGCAGTTGATTTTATTATGTAGAAAGATAACATCAATGAGGTTTGAGTCACGTTCAGGGTGCTTGCCTCGAATCATTCAATTATTGTGCCAATTCTGCTGAACTTCTGAAAATCTTTCGCAAAAAGTTGCATTTTTAAAAAGAAGAGAGCGCTTTTAAATGTTGTATAAATTCCAAAATTGGATTCACTTGAATCTTAAATAATGGAAGTAAAATGTATCGTATGTAGCTAAAAATTTAGCTTCTTATATATTTTGGTGTAGCAAACGTTCCTGAACAAATATGCTACCAAAGCAATTGAACCCCAAAAGACTGCCAATCACCTCATTGATGCGTTCTTACCCTCTTGGTTGCTATGGAAACAGCAGCTCATCTGAATATGCTAATGCGATATAACCCCCATCTATCCACTTCCTTTCAGGTCATAGTAAAGAGGTCCCCCAAAGTAGATCAGGTACATTTATCATACAGCCATTCTGCACCGCGCCATGGGTACTGTAGAAACTGCCAGCTAATTTGCATAATACGCTAACGTGCTAACCCTTTTACTCTATCCATCCGCTTATATTCACAGGTTATTACAAAGAAGTCCCCCAAAGTAGAGGTATTTGTTTTATGTATATTCAAAAGTCGTCACTGGTTGTGTGTGTTCTAGAAATAGTAGTGTGTTAATGTAGGTTAGGAGTTAACCCATAACCTTACCGGATACTTCATAGAGGCAGTTGCCCTTCATGCCTTGGTCATTGCCTTCGTGCCCCTCTCCCTCAGAGGTGCCCCTTGACTAAGGAAGACTGACGTGCCCATGAAGTATCAGACCTTTGTAACAATCATGCGAACTTCATGTAACCGAGAAATAACTTGTGTCATCCTGTTTCAATTTTAACAGCTTCTAAAATAAATTCTGCTTTTTAATGCTCAACTGCGATCCCGTTTACTTTAACCCCTATATTGGCAATCCGTGCAAAATGATGAGAATTAACCAAAGTAACAGGAACACTTAACACTTAATATTTACACCTATCAACTAAAATTTGATAAGCACTTAATTGAGTAATTGAGATGAACACCAAATTATCTTTGAATTACTAGATTGTAACCCGTATTTTACCATTGTTTGATTTTGAAGAAATCTAATTAGCAACATTTTGTTAAAAACATTTTAAAAATTTACTTCGCTTTTATAAACTTTATTCTAAGTACATTTTTTAAGTGAATTGTTTATTATGGGTTAATTTCGAGCCATTCTTGATTGCTGTGTTTCAAATCCCGAGCCTTCCAGTGGATTCACATCGCTAGTCACCATCAGGGATATTCATGTAGATGTGTCAGTCAATGTGTTATTCATGAATAATGCATGAGTATGTTAATCATCCCTCATTAGATCTTATGCCTCGCCCATATATTTCTACTCATAATGTAATAGGAAATGTAGCGTAGACTGCTGTAGTTAATGTAGAACCAAGACAGTAGCCTCATTTGAATATGTTAGAACTCATGAATTATGCATGTGAGTTGATTGACAACCTTCTGTAGGTACGTATAAGCCCCACCCCTAAGCCCTAGGACATCCTTGTAACGCTTACACTATAAAATTGTATTGCACTGAAAATGCTAATAAAAATGTTTAAACCTCTGCACCAATTAAAATTCACAAATGGTGAACTAGTCACGCAATAATCCTGCCTTCCCTTCCTTCTGTGTCATTCCCTACCCCCCCCTCCCCACCAATTCTTCCCTCTCCTTATTACCTACACCCCAATCCATCCCATTTCCCAACCCATTGATGTTGCCTATACCCCATTCCTTTTACCCCAGTCCTTTTGCCTCAATTCATTCCTTTTACCCTAAACCCGTTCATATTTCCCCATACCCATTTCTTTCGCCTGACCCCATTCCTGTTTCCCCCAAAAACCCATCCCATTTGCCTCAACCATTCTCCCCCAACACCCATTCTTTGACCCCAAAACCCATCCTTTCCCACTGAACCCATTCATTTTCCTTACATGTAATACCCATTTTCTTTTGCCTGAACCCATTGCTTCCTCCACCTATCTCCCTCATCTATAGACCCCCCCCCCCCATTACCTTTAATTGAATAATTATTCAAGTTAAGAGCTACAAATAGATTGTACTTGGTAAAATAAAAGCAGGATAAGATTTGGATAATACTTTCAAGACGACAATAACTCCAATCTTGACATGTTGATCTTGTTTCAAAGAGTCTCCAAACTTGATTCAGTGACACAAAACATCATGCTCAAGGAGACATGCTAACATTACTGTACAAAAAATCATTTATAAAATCAGTCAGTTACTTGAAGATAAAAAGAGGAAACAAGCTGTGGTAGGCAGTCTCTGAGTAAAATTGCCCCAAACTTTCCTCACTCTGCAAAAAAGCAAATCGTTGTTAATTGGGTCCGAACCAATTTTGAAATCTTCCCTCCACAGCTAAGTGCTGTCCCAAATATATGCAGCTACAAATTCACACCACCACCCATCCAGCTTCCAACACCCCCCCCAACTCCTCTGCTTAACCCCCACCCCACCCCAACCCCAGTGACTTGCATAGTTGTCTGTACATAGTGTACACAGTGTTCCACCTTAAAGGAACACGTTGCCTTGGATCGGTCGAGTTGGTCTTTAAAAAGCATTTGTAACCGTTTGTTATAAAATGCATATGGTTAGAAAGGTGTTTTAAAAGTAGAATACAATGATCCGCACACATTAACCTCGAAAGTGCGTGGTTTTCTTTTTACTTTGCGAACTAACACGGTCGGCCATTTATGGGAGTCAAAAATTTGACTCCCATAAATGGCCGACCGTGTTTGTCAACGAGGTAAAAGGAAAACCACGCAATTTTCGAGTGATACTTGTGTGGATCATTATATTCTAAGGCAACGTGTTCCTTTAAGTATGTTACCAGCATGTGTTATATCCCCTTCACAAATATATTGATGTAAGTTGCATAGCAGAGCACTGTAAAAGCAAACACCCAACCTTGCACTAGAAACACACCCTTGCCTGGTGATACAGCCGTCGTTTTCACCAAACTTTTCCTAACTTAAGGATTAATCTTAGGACTTGGGACGGGTTCAGTTCCGTATCCGAATTTGCAGGACGCATTGAACCCATCCTAAGTTAGGACGGGTTACTCGTCCTAACTCGAGTTAGGATTAATCGTAGTGTTTCGTGAAATCGGCTGCAGGACATGCAACATTGTTGTGAAATGTATGTTTTAAATGTGCTTGTTGTTGATGTTAAGAGAGCACATACATGTAAATACATGTAAGTTCTACAGATTACCCAGTTTGTAAGTTTGACATGCCAGGATAGACCATAGAAGTGTTGTGGGTACTCAAACATACTTGGGAATATTATTTGGGTTTTGCTCTTGCATTATTTTGTATTGAGTACTGTATTGTCAGAACTTTCCCAAGTCCAGTGAAAAAATCCATCATTTTACCTGAGTTCTGTGAAAAAATCCATCAGTTTACCTGAGTTCTGTGAAAAAATCCACAGGCATGTCACTCCCACCTGAGTGAAATGCTGGTGGAATTTGTTCAAAGAATTGTGGAAAGTGCTGAGTATGCATCAAGGCTTAATACACATTGGCAAAAAAACAAATACATTCTTGGAGCCCTTGAGCGATGAGAACGAAAACATAATCATACTGCCAGCCAGATGAACGATGCCACTGTCCAGTTTTCTAATGGGGTTCTCATAGGGTTTATGAGACACGTGGGCCAAATTCGCATGAGGACCATTTGTTACTCATGCGCAAAACATAGAGTTATATATAAGAACTAGAGGGCGCACTGGTGATGCTTCTTGCACAAGCGCGACGGGATCGCAAGGAGACACGCGCGCCATTCTGCACGCGCGTTGAATATGAAGTACATGTTGGAATTTGTGTTTATTGAACGCTGACGTGATGCTGTTTTATCAACTTTAGACGCACAAACACACGCTGTGCGATGCCTGTTTTGTCAACTTAGAAAATGGTCGCCTGTGCGCATGCCGGGTCGCGTATATAGGACAGTGCGCCCTCTAGTTCTTATATATAACTCTATGGCACAAAATCATAAGTTGGGTACCAGGCAAGATCGACTTCTTGTTGACAAATGGTTCATATAAGGATGAGCACCAGTTAATATTGAACTTGAACCATGTGTCTCATAAGCCTCCTGAGTGCCCCACTCCCCAATCCCACAATGCACTTGTTCCAACTTAATATGTAAAGGTAGTGTTTAGTCACTGTTGTACTACCACCTTGTTACCTTAACAACTCTATGTTTACCTTAAAAAACACTACCCAACATGTCTTATTTACCTAAACAATACATTTGTGACCTTTAAAACAACTACCGGTACCCAAGAATAGAATGTTTGTGTCAATGTTATCACTAACATCCTGAAACCCTCACCTGGTGTGGAGTTAGAACATAGTTTGAAGAATCGATTGCCCCTCCCTGGCCTTCAGTGGCCTTCAGCCCCCCCCCCTCCAGCCCACTCCCCTCCAGGCCACTCCCCTCCAGCTCCATTCCCTCAAGCCCCTCCCCTCCAGCCCCCTACCCTCCAGCTCCCTATCCTCCAGCCCCCTACCCTCCAGCCCCCTACCCTCCTGCCCCCTCCCCTCCCTTCCAGCCCACTCACCCAAGCCCCCTACCCTCCAGCTACCTACCCTCCAGCCTCCTGCCCCCTCCCCTCCCCTCCAGCCCCTACCCTCCAGCTCCCTACCCCCAGCCTCCTCCCATCCAGCCCCCTCCCCTCCTGCCCACTCCCTTTGATAAACATCTCCAGATGAAAACTAACTAAATTTTAGCTCGTTGTGCATTTTAGCTCGAGGGAAGCTTAAACAAAACTATCAGGAATGTGTCAAATTCAAGTTCAATCAGGTTTTCGCCATAACATAATTTGTGAAATAATTTCTGTGTATTTACAAGTGCTGTAAATGTTATATTTTTTGTTTAACTTGTTCAAAGTAAATGCCTTAACTGTGGTCACCTATGTATTTTGTTAACAGTGTATTGTTCAGTAGTAACCATTTGAAAATATTGTTAATTAATATATTTGTAAAGTAACTTATTTCAAAATGGCTAACCACTTCAACAAATTGTCTCAAAAGCAAGAATCTTCCTTCATCATTTTTTGACGATTTATTTTTGATGACAGGAGAGAAGGAAGATAGAGGAGGAAGAGTTGAATGAGAAACTGACACGACGAGTTCAACGCGAGGCGAGACGTCAACACCATCAGCAACAGCTGAAGCGCCACCGCATGGCCCAAGAGATTCAACGCCATCTTCAAGAGGTGGAGGTCAAGCAGAGGGAACTGGAGAATCGTGGAGTTTACGTCGAGAAAGCGTTACGAGGGGAAGGCGGCGATGATGCAGACAAGAAACGTAAAGAAGCACTTTGAGATAGTTCAAGATTTTGCTTTCTTGGTGTTTTTTCTGTTATCCGCTGCTGAATATAGGATTCGAGCTGTTACTAGCCATTGCAGACAAGAAACATAAAGAAGCACTTTAAGATATTTCAGGGTTTTTTTTCTTCTTATTTTTTTTTGTACCGGCTTCTAAACATTGACTAGCTGGTGGTCTAGTGGTAAGACATCCATTCTAGGAATGCAAAGGTCCTGGGTTCGAATCCCACCTGGTTTTTTTGTCACAGAACCTGGGAAAGTGCTGAGCATACACATTGGATTGTAAAACCCAAATAGCATTCTTTATCCGCGATACAAAATTAACATCTATTTTGCATGTGACTTAACAATCTTATTGTTTTTTGTAAATTACTCTTTTTCGTTTGTTAAAAGCTATTATTCTATTATAAGACAAAGTTATTTCAGCCTCTGGCAGCAAACCATGTGTTATGTTACCGAAAATCCCAGAATAATTACAAATAATGAAATTTTATTCTAATGATTATTTAGTCTCTACAGCATCCGGTGGCGCTGATGAAAGCACCCTAATGCAACAGTGGTTCAACTTGGTCAACGAAAAGAACGCTCTCGTCCGATACGAGTCTGAACTCATGGTCCAGTAAGTCCAATCAATTAACTAGTGTTTGTCCCCGACACACCTCCAAAATTTTTATCTTGACATACATTTGTAACCCACCCTTGATACTACCACCCTCAACACCAGCACGTGTGTTTCACACAATGCTTGGCAAACAGGTGTTTTTTGTCATGCATTGGTCCCCACCAAGCTTTGTTTCTTTTTTGTTTTTCTCTTTAACTCTATCGGGTTCTGCTACAATTTTTTTTTAAAGCTAACTGAGTGGAAGAGAACGAGAGGGAGAGTGAATTTTTTTATTTATTTTGATGTTGTCTCTGCCAAGACGGACCTAGCTAAGGTTTTTGTTTGGATTTTTCTTTTAGGGCACGTGAGCTTGAACTGGAGGACAGACATTGCCAACTGGAGCAAGAACTAAGACAGCGGATGGCTATTGACGGTAAGAATTACGTCCTATCTACTCGACCCTTCCATGGCAAAACAGTGTAACTCAAAAAATTTGTTTGTATATAAAATCATTTCTGGGTAAATTAAGAGTGTTTTTTCAATTTCAAAGTTTCAAAGGCATACTATGTATGGATGTCTTAGCTTGGCCTCTTTTTACACTTTGTCCAGTTTTTATGTCAAAACAGCTTACCTCCAAAAATTTTTGACTAAATCAAAGATTGGTTTGAAGGTGCTGAGGCGCAGAAGAAATAATTAAGTCATTGATGGTATGCCTCCTGAAACAAGTGCCTTGAATGTGTTGAGTGATGTTGTGTCCCTGATGTGATTTGGAAGTTAATTCCAGAGTTTGGGTCCATCGGCTCTATCGGCAAAAGTGATGTGGCTTGTTCTTGGCGCAACAAAGTATGGTGAACACGAGGTAGTAGACCGAAGGTGTCTCCGTTCAGCACCAACTTGCAGCAGCATGTCCATGATTTAATGAGGGGCTTGAACGAAGTATGCACTTTAAACAAATCTGTTGTTCTCTTGATTACAGAAACAAAGAAGAAAGAATCGGATCGTGAGGTAGAGAAGCTTCTACTTGAGGAGATGTTGGAAGTCGTTGAGCAGAGGGACGCCCTGGTGGCACTTCTTGAAGAGGAACGCCTCAAGTAAGTCTCTTCTTGCGTTGATATCTCTGTCCTTTCTCTCATCACAATACCTTTTAAGACCCGGTCACACAGGCCTCGATAACGAGAATGACAATAGAGAATGTTAACAATGCACGCACTCGATTGGTTGAATGAGCGTGGGCATATTCTGCGTTGAGCATTTCAACCAATAGAATGCCTTCTCTTTGCGTCGTGATCGTTATCGTTTTCGTTATCGCTGCAGTGTGACTTTGTAGTTTTTTGTAGATATATACTTAGATTAACCCTGTAGAGACCAAACTGGCTGTACCAAAAATGCCCAGAGTGTTGCAAACGGCCCAATATTTAACCAGCCTTTGCTCAAACAATGGGGTCAAGGAAAAGGTTTGAGACTGAATTGACATTTTCAATTGTTTCCGATGTAAACATAGAGTTAACAACTCCGAAACAAAACCTGACATTTACCTGGGAAAGCACGGTTCATACTTCCTGCGAATGCGAGTGCGAAGCGAATTTGACGTGAATTTGACGTCACAACCCTCCTTTTGCAGCGATATTCGCAAGTGAGTTGAGCGGAGTTCAACTGCTGCGAATCTTTCGTTGCGAATTTGTGACGTCAACATTCGCATTCGCAGGTAGTATGAACCAGGCTTAACGGTGCAAAAAATCAGCACAATCATCAATGTCTGGGCGTATGGTGATAGCTATGAAGAAATTAGTGGTCTCAAATGGGTTAAACGCTCTGAGATTTCATGTGTTTTTGCAGCTTAGTAGTGTGTGAAGCATTCTTTACCGCAGCAAAATTGCTTAACAATTTTCTTAAAAGCAAAAAAAGTAATTGCAGAGCTTTTGTAGGAATATTGTGATAAACTTTTGAATGTGATTTTTTAACAGTGTAAATTTTTGAAAGGCAAGTAGCTTTAACAACTTTTTAGGGCAATGGTACTCTTTTGGCTTGTATCGATGTAATTGTACATCAGTTAAGTAAGTGGGAAATGTTTATAAATGCTGTCTCAGAAAAAGGAAATAATCAAAATGTTGCATCAAGTTTTGCGTTAACTGTTTGAAAAGAAACTACAATACTAGTTGGGCAGGTAGGGGGAATATTTGGTGGAATTGTGCCTATAAGGTCATTGCAGATTCAGATTGGTTCTTTTGGAAAAATACAGGTAGAACAGCAAGCACATTTTCAAAATGGCTGCCAGTGCTTGTTATTTTACCCTTACTTTTTCAAAAGATCAAATCAAATTCTCATGACATACTCTGACTGTGTGCCAAATTCAATGTTTGCATCATCAAATACACAATCCCAACACCTATCTGCCGAACTGTGCACTCATCTGATGATTTAAAGGATACTTTTCTTTCAAATGTTTAAAAAAACATTACTTCCAAAAGTGTGCCATGCCATTTATTTGAATTGACTAACAACTTAATTTATATTTTCTATTCTTGTCAGTAAATTTTAGATTTTGTTTTCAGCTTCATTGTTATAATGACTCCTCAGACTTACTTGCACACATTGACGATGACATCACTTAAACTTTTATGACAATAATTTATCTTTCTTAAAATAAAATAAAATAAAAACAGAAAACCAACATTCAACCATCAACCATCATTCAACAATCCCCCCTGTTCATTAAGTTCATAAGTTAAGGGGATGCAACTTTTTGCGCATCGATTGCGCATCGATTTGCGTATAGTGACCTGATGTCCTAGCTTGTGTTAGGGGAGAACCCTAATTTATGAACAAAAACTAACAAGCAATGAGGGCGAAATCAGGGCAACAGAAGCCTTGGCTTCCAAGGTCTCCAGACTCCAGGCTCTCCCTAAAGTAAGAAAAAACAATTGTCATAACCCGTCTTATTTTTTCCCCTACTGTCTTCCCAGCACCGAAGAGGCTTTAGCTTGTTTGAAGGCGTCTCAAGAACGTTTTCCCTCTTCCATCTTAACATCATTAACTGTAGAGGTACAGGGTTCATCCGTCTTAATATATATCAGCATCCTAACCATGAATCTGGTTATGACCCACATTTTATTTTGATTTTCCTCCCTCCTCCTTTTGGTTTGCATTTTGCCTTTCCATTTAAAAAAGTGGTGCAGCATTGGTATTGTGTCATGTGAAGAAGTCAAAACAAAAGCAAGTTGTTCTGAGAGCCGAAAAACAAAGACATTGTCTTGTATCTGATTATCTTGAAATTTTGTAACCAATCAACTACAAATTTTACCCTGTAAAGCCCGGTTCATACTTTACTTCGAATGTGATACAAATGTTGATGTCACATGGCTGTTTTCGCAAGAGTTGGGGTCAAAATCCGCAGGAAGTATGAACCGGGCTTTAGCCTCTAAAGGTGTAAAACAAAAACTTTTGAACCTCGAAGCATTTTTTCCCCAAACTAAATATGGGTGAGCCTATTCTGATGACATTTTCAAAATTTGAGTTTTACGATATAAGTCGGTTTCTCGCCAAGAAACAAATTAAGACAATGATGTACCTTTTATCCTTCCCAAACATCAACCCGACCTGCATGTCACTGTCGGCATTGTACTTGGCATGAACTACACGTTACCAGGAAAGTTGGATGGAGCATTAGCATGGCATCTAAGACAGGATTACATTTACTTTGATGCATGAGTCGTTTGCCTCATTAGTTACAGAACTCGTCTTCTTTGCATGTAATCATTCTTTGATGGTAAACATTTGTGTCTCTATTTAGAACTCCCCACAGCTTCTGTCTTGATATGGCGAAGACTTCTTTGCAGAATATGGAGTGAAACTTCAAATACAAGATCCAGGTTTACATTCGTCTGCCCATGGAGGAATCTAATTTATTCCTCCATGGTCTGCCCTGCCATGGGTTCTTCGAAGAGGGTTTTAGGTTTAGACCTTGCCCTGGTTGAGGTTAAACAATTGAAACCCTCACAAACATAGCCTGAACGTCTGACGTCACACTTAAAGGGTTGTGAATAATGCCAGATACCAGCCTGACCGGGTGTACCTTTGACCTCGCGTTCATTTCACAAGGAGATTCGCTGTCAATACATGTACACATACATGTATTACATAATGAATATAACAACACTACATGATGTACACAACATTATACACATGAACACTGGATGCTTCTACATCCCACACTGCAGCAATCAGGTTTATGTCTCAGCGTTCTTTCCCCGGACAATTAGGGACTGGAACTGCTTGAAGATGGACCCTGCTCTCTCACCCTCTCTGGATGCATTCAAGAATGCACTGAGGGTTTCACCCAGGTAGTAATCTTGCTGGCCAGTTTTTACTTGCACCATGAATATTTTGCACCTGATTTGGCTTACGGTCTCATGGTTTCACGCGTGCACCCGGTCGCAGTGTGGTCATCTTCAATTATTGAAGCAGCACTTGAAAGGAAGAAGACGAGGAGGAGAAGAAGACGGTCGAAAGTGCAAGCCGACACTACATCACCTCGGACCAGTCAAAACACAGATATTGAAAGCTTATGTCACTGAACGTTTCCGCATTGAAATCTTTGCATCCAATGGAATCTTGAGGTCTGTAAGACCAGTGCCTTTCGTAATCCTTGCGGATACAACGACATGGAACCAGTCTAAAACATGCACAACTCTCATCTAGTGATAGGTTTTCCTTTGACCTCATTGCTCTTTTGGCTTGTGATGTCATTGCATGGGTCTATATAGCAACCCTGCAACAGTAGTCATTTAAATTTGTTTTATTTTCAATTTTTTCCCCCAGACAGTTCCGTTTCAACATCTTGCATGGCTTTTATACTTGCATTTTTTGTTTTTAATGCTTTATCAGATGCTTTTTCTTATGGCAGACCGATTATATGGCTTGCAGATATGGCTTACTGATATGGCTTGCAGATATGGCTTGCAGATTATGGCTTGCAGATTATGGCTTGTATATATGGCTTACAGATGTGGCTATAACACTTCATCTCCCTATGCTTTGAGTGTTGTTGTTGTAGCCATTTGCTACGGCCATAGCCACAACATCATACACTATGATGTTGTTGAGAGTAATACAAGCAACTTAACGTTGGCTCGCTCACTTGGTCAGAAATTGTGATCTTCACACCATCTTTCCCTTTTTTGGAATCACTTTTCTCAAAGAAATGAGATTGTATGTCTGATCAAAAACATTTGTCAAAATCGATAATCAAGTTTGATATAAAAACAATTATAGTTTTGTATTTTTTTTTATAGATTCTAGACAAATGAACACAATCTGTTGCAACTTGCTTGTGTTTAATCTTCCCTACACATTGAATTTGTTTGCGCATGACTTGTTGAATTCATGATTGCGAAAATATGAAATCAGACAAATGAGACAACTGCTATTAATGTCAAACTAACCTAAATAATAAGGCAACTGTAGCTATCTATAAAAAAATTATTGTATCTTTTATTTCACATTTATTTCACATTTTGTATGACAAATATTCCAGGTTAGGTGCAGTGTATTAATTTTGCTGATAATTTTTACCATTTTGGGTTATGTGTCTGAGAAATATTTTTGCTGATTTATTATTTAAAAATTTCCGGCAATTTTTAAAAGTGTGTTCTTGGTGAATTTTGGTGATGAGGACAAGTTCTTGAAGTAGCTTTGTGCATTCCCATTTCCCTTATCAAAGTAAATGTAGCACTCTGGTAAACCCATGTATGGTATTTAAGCAACGCAACCCATAAATCTAGCCACCGCAAACCCCCCCCCCCCCCTCCCTTGACACTTTTGTGCCCGTCACCCTTGATGTTCCCCTCACATAATAAATGGTCTAACCTCAGTCGTACAATACTAAACAACCATTCGGGATATTCCATTCTTCTTGACAGGGAGCGAAAGGAGGATTTGGACATCGAGGAGATTATGTTGAAGAAGGGTCTACTGACAGCGAGGAGTGATGTCCCAATACATGTGTGAATGCACACCCTTTCACTCTACTCAGATGGAACACCCCTTGTGCAGAATGGATTAGATCAGCCAGCTGTAGGCAACCCACTTTCTACATCAGTAGTGAATCAATGTTTTATATAAAAAAATCAAAATGACAGTTTATGGAGAACAGTACTTACTTGAAATTAAGTGAAATGAGTTCAAAGGTCAGTAAATATTTGATGGATGACCTTTTCATATAAAATTGGTTAATGGTTGGTTGTTGTTGATACTTGAAGCATCACTTGTTCCCCCAAATGGGGTCTAGGGATACCCCCAATGGGAAGAATGATCCCCATCAGGGTAGTAATGTACCTCGATGGGGGTAGTATAATGGTAATGGGTGTATCAAACTGGATTCGAGTATACAGCACTTAATCAGATCGGTGTTCAGGGTAAAAACAAATTATAAACTGGAACCCCCTTGATACAAAAATGGAATAGCCGATCAATAAACAGACTTTATTTTATACTTGTGAAAAAAAAACTTTTTTGTGAGCTATGGATGTTTCATATTACAAAAGCAATGGAATTTTTATTGGTAGGAAGGCAGTAAAAATGTAGCATTAGCAAAAAAGACAAATGTAGTAAGAAACTGTCATTTAAAAATGTAATGACATTTTAACAAAGGCAATAAAACAAATTTTGTGGCATGAGGACCTAACTTCATAAATCTAAAGAGTAAAACAATACTTTAAATAAAAGGTACATGTTTAGTTTATTTAAGGGATCCAGTCCCACATTTTTAGTAATCGTATGCATTTTGGCTTGTAACTTGGGCCTATACTTTCACAGAGTTGCTTAGCAAACATTAGCAGGAAACCAGTTGCAAACGGTACACGTTACATGGTGTTATAGCTGGTACCTTTATTCTGGTAAACACAATTGTTTTGTGCTGAGCTACTTCTTGTGCTTAACCAGCTCTGTGGAATTGGGCCTTGTTTGTTGTAAGTATAAATCTTGTTTGTTCATAGCAAGAATGTATTACTTTTACAAGGAGTCCCATTATGTTCAGCTATATGTTTGTTTCATATAATATGCATTTCCATTTGTATTTTTTAAGATACATCGCTCATCTGTTTCAAATTATTTATGGTTCAAAGGTACTTCAATTGTACCAAGGTGACTTTTCCATAGTCATTTTGTCTCTTAACTGTTGATGCTTTTTTATATTTGTTCCTTGGTCAAAATATTGGCCAGTTTTCTCCATATTTACAGTACTTACATTTGTTTTGACCAAAACTTTTTTTAATATACTGCATTATTCTTTGAATACATGTCACATCCTTGAGGCTCCTTGTTAAAAACAAGATTAATAGTATTTTATCAGAAAGCTATGATTCAAAGACAAACATGGTGCCATAGTTATTGCATGTACATTTATATCCGAGTTGTAGTCCAGTCAAGGGAGTAGAGTCCTAGTTCAAGCCCTCGTGTTGCTTGGGTTAACCATAGCACCCACTAGTATTGCCAAGGGTTAACATTTTGGTCACTGGTGGGGCGTTTTGTCATTCATGGAGGAGATGGTCTTCTTCCAGGGGTCATTTGCATTTATGGCTTCCCATAGCTTTATGGGCTTTGACGTTGCAATAGAAAGGTCTATGGTTCACATTCTTGCAAAGTGGCAACCAAATTGTGACGTCATGTCATCGGCACTAATGTCTTTTGTTTCTTGTTTGTGGTAAACTACTGACGCTGGTTAGAATATTGAGGCAATACCAGTATGCTTTTAAGTTTGAGTTACCCCTACAGGTGATTTGTTGGTTAGTTTTGCTAATTGGTAGTGTTGAGTTGCTCAATGGAGAAAAGTCGTGTTTTGTATGCTAGTGACGTAGGGAAAATCTGACACCATGACATTGGCTGGAGGAGGATGATTCAACAGAGGGCGCTATCAGAGGAAGTTTGTACATTTCGCCTTATGGGGACGGAATCTCCTTCCACAACGGCATAAATTCGGTGGTGTTCCTTCTAGTGTGATTGAAATGTAGATATGGGCAAAGTGTTTTTGAATTAGGAAGTGGGTTCTTCTCACACCATGATGTTTAGTGAGTTGTAAATGAATTCCTTTAATTGAAACGGCATTCCAAGGACAAACAATCTTATGGTGCAAGTAAATGAATAAAGTTGTGCCTGTTAATTACTCATATGCAATTGTATTCCTATATGCAAGTTGTAGGCGAATTGTTGTGTGCAACTGTTTGGTTGTTCTCAGCTTCGAATTGATAAATTGTACTATAGAGGGCGTCCTTACGCATGTACGGAAGTTTTTTAGGGGCTTTTCCCTAAACCTCGACACAGGGAAAGTCCGCATTTGTTTTCGTTGCAATCCAACGGGAATAATGTTTGTGTAGAATCTGTTTTCAAATATACCATAGATTTAATATTTGGAGTTTAGTCTGTAAACGTTTCTATTATTTTCCTGCAGAGTAAAGTAATTTGCTGTTTAGTGGTGGGGTGTGCAAAATATTTTGTTGCGTGTTTACGCATATTTTTCGAAGCTGCAAGTGTGTGTTAAAAATGGCGGGAATGTGGACCACCGTCAGACACATTTCAGGTTATTTCAAAACAAAACTTCATTTTGTTGGCGAAATTGTGCTTGAGTTTGTTATCGAAGCTTTTATTCAGTGTGGTGATTATAAATTCGCTATATTAAAAAAAAAATCATTAAAAAATAAATTCCAGAAACTTTGTTCCCAGTTTCAAACAGTACTTTGAATCGGCTTAGAGTAAGTAACTACTGTAGAATGGATACTCTTAAATTAATGAGATATTATTTAACGTGTTGTAAGATGCAAACAAATATCAGTTTTTACTACTAAAGATATTTTCTGCTCGTTATTTATTGTATAAAATAAGCAATTGTTAATTCTTTCAGCAGGCCTGTGGGGTGAAGAAATTTTAGAAACAATAATTAATGCATGTTACTGGTGTTGACATGTTTTATTAAAATTGCATTTTGAGATGGCATTGCTTTAAGGTAATATTGTATAGTAAACCCATTTCCATTCGACTGATTTAAACACTAAATTAGTCGGAACTATTAATCCATCTGTCATTTTTTTGTACAAAAGTATTCAATAAAATAATATTTGAATACAAATTATAAAAATTGCAGATATTTTGGTCTTTCGTTTGTGTTTTTATTTAGCTCTTTGTGTTAGGGATCCATTTCAAAAAGGTTTGCTGAAACACAAGTTTGGATATCACAAACCACGGCACAATTTCATAGAGCTGCGTTATCATAATAAGTTGCTAAGCACAACAAAGGTATGCCTACTAGAATAAGGTTATCAGCCAAAATACAATTAAGCAACAGAGTAGGCTTGTGGACAAGTCGTTAAATCGGCCCCACGCGGTAAGATAGTCGAGTTGTAGCGGTGCTCTCGCGAGATCACTGCTCTCGCGCGAACTGCTGGCTCCCCGATTTCTACAACTCGACTATCTTACCGCGTGGGGCCGATTTAACGACTTGTCCACAAGTCTAGCAACAGAGCTGCTCAGGCTGAAAATATATTGCTTACAAATTCTGCCTAGCCCAGATGAGCAGGGTACTAGTTGTAGAAGCTACATGTAAAATTGTATTTTAGCTGTTAACCTTTTCCTAGACTTGTGGACAAGTCATTAAATTGGCCCCACGCGCTGAGATAGTGCTCTCGCGAGATCGCTGCTCTGAACTGATGGCTCCCCGATTTCGACTCCGGTCGAAATCGCGGAGCCAGCAGTTCGCGCGAGTGCAGTTATCTCGCGAGAGCACTATCTCAGCGCGTGGGGCCGATTTAACGACTTGTCCACAAGTCTAACCTTTTCCTTGTAAGCATAATGTTGTTGGTCTCGGCAAGTTCATGTGCTAAAGCAGCGCTATGAGATATGGCCCAGTTTTACTCGCCAAAAGGTTAGGCCTACCAGCCAAACTACCGTATTAATCGGTTTATTCTTGCTTAAAAAGTGACATTATCTGCGTAAGTGTCTATTATGGAATTTGGCTTAGGAATTAGGAAGCATGGATAGAAATGTTTAACTTAAATTTCTATCCATAATTTTCATTTGGGTGGGAATGTTTGAAGCTTTTATCTTAATCATGCCAAAAACAAAAGGAGTTGGCAGGGGAGTTTAAAAAATGTAACACGAGGGTCTCAAAGAAAAAACTTGCTATTCAAACTTCGTGTGCTGCCTTCTAAGCAAAAGCAGACGATATCAGATTTGGCGGCAAAGACATTCCAACAGTTGCAAAGAAAGGGCTGAATCTCTACGCTTTGATTGGTCAGCTATTTTTAGATCATACTACCGTTACAAAGGATCACTGTTATACACATGTTGGAAGAGTGACAGCTGAGAAATGCAGCGTCGGAATGTTGTCAGAAATCTTGCCTTTCATGTGAAGTACATTGTCGAGTATCATTGAAGAAATCTTATTCAGAACACAAAAAACCACGAAAGGTGTGCTTGTGGTTTGATGACAACAATTGGAATTTAAGATGGACCATTCGACAACAACCATGCATACGCTTCTTGTCGCTTTGCCTGCGATGAATTCCACCGTCCTAACCGAACATGTGTCGATTTAAAAGAAAACATAAAGAGAACCGAAAACGTGGATATAAACCCCATCAAAACCATGGAAATTAGCAGTTTGCGATCATTGCAAGAATTAGCACCAAAGTCATGAGATAGCATAGAAAGTCTTCAGACAACCAGAGCTAGTGAAGAAACATTGTAGGTGAGTTCTCGATATCTACTACTGTTATACAGTGAGTAATGTTTTTGAAGAATTAAAAATGGCCACCGACACAGTTGTGTCCTTTTAGTTGCAAGATGATGAAAGCCCTCAATTTGACCTGAATGTAGATCTAGTGACCTTTTTGAGTTAATGTTGTGTTACAATGTTTGTAAATTGTTTACTTTTTAAAGGGGGGCGTTAAATAGTAGACTTTCTTGAAAGGGTATCACAACAGCGTTTTAGGAAAATGGAAGGAACAATTTTAAGACCTCGCCACCAATTTCAGGTAAAGAAAAAAGTTCAGTGGTGTTGGAGTTAATTAAGGGCGGATAAATTGGTGGTGAAGTGCGGAAAATTATCCAAATGGAAATTAGCTAATTGCACGCGTAAAAAAAAATCCCTAAAATAGACTTTGTTGTTGTCTTTTGCTGCCATTGCTGCTTTTGTTTTTAGTCAGTTTATACTGCTGATGTAGCCCTACTTGCTAAATAATAACAAACATTGAACACACAAAATAACCACAAACTACAAACCAATATATTATTGTTTTCGTATTAATATAATATCAGAGACCATGTATTGCACATCCCACATTTTGTAATTTTTATATGCATTTTGTTTTATATACAAATATAAACATCCATTAAGGTCTTAGTTTTGACGTTAATTTAAAATAAGAAAATTTACAACTTAACCAACAAGAACAAGATTTTATTAACTTTGACGGGTGTACTTCAATATTATTTTGTGTGTGTGAGTTTCATCATGCATTAAAAGGCAACACAACTTAATCACAATAGGCCCTACACATGTTTAAAAAAAAAACAATAATGTTTACAATTTAGTTATTTAGATTATGTCCACGCATGGATAAATCATTTCTCAATCTGATAAACGTTTTTCAGATATTAAAATGCTTTTGAATCTCTTTCTGTAAAACCACATTCCTTTGAAGGAAATTATTTCTCAAATGTTATTCATTATCAACAGCTACAGTGCTTCTTACCAAGTAAGTTTTTATGGTCAGTAATTTTTTGAGTAATTTCTAAAAGTATACCCATGCGTAGTTTTAAAGACACTGGACACTTGGTAATTGTCAAAGACCAGTCTTCTCACTTGGTGTATCTCAACATATTCATAAATAAACAAACCTATGAAAATTTGAGCTCAATTGGTGGTCAAAGTTGCGAGATAATAATGAAGAAAAAACACCCTTGTCACACGAAGTTGTGTGTTTTCGAGACCTCAAAATCTAATTCTGAGGTCTCGAAATCGTGGAAAATTACTTCTTTCTCGAAACTACGTTACTTCAGAGGGAGCCGTTTCTCACAATGTTTTACATTATCAACAGCTCCCCATTACTCGTTACCAAGTAAGGTTTTATGCTAATAATTATTTTGAGAAATTACCAATAGTGTCCACTGCCTTTAACAACTGCAATCATCTAAATGAACATTATGCATACGTTCCCTTTAAAATCTGGGGCATGTCCATTGTTTAAAAACATCGTAAAACTTATAAGAAAGTGAAAATTTTGAAGAAAAGAGAACTTGATCACGTAAACAAATTAAATACAATGACAAAACTACCCACCGACAAATTGGACAGTTTTTCTGACCCAACTTCGTAGACTTGAGCACAACAATTATCATGTTAAGCAAAAAACAAACTTAATTTCGTATGATTAAAAATGCAAAACCAGTAAAAATTATACGATAAACACCAATATTTGACAAATTTATGTACATCAGAAGTAATGTGTAAGGTTTTTGTTATCTTGTAAACTGGACGTCATAATGGAATGCTGTCCAACGAAGATTCTGTCCCCATAATATGGGAAATTAAAAGGGCTAAAGGAGAATGGTTCAATAGAGGGCGCTATCAGAATAAGTTTTGTACACTGTTCGCCGTGTGGGGATAGAATATCAACCCAGAATGTGTTCGAGCGGTACAGTCGGTCTTCAAAGAGATCAACCGTGAAACGTTGACCACGATGTGATTTTGACGAGAAGGCAGATTCTTTCACAACATAAAACCTAATTTTGAAGTGGTGTATATATTTTTGAAATAAAGTTGAGTATTGGACGAGTGTATTGACCATTTGACAAATGAGCACCAGAGCCAGGACTTCCTATATGCATGATTTGTACACAACCCAATTGAAGAAGAAAACAAATCTTAATATTACACTTTGTTTATATTGCACTGTCATTCTTTAATCAACTTTTGATAAGAAAAATGGCCAACAACAAGGTAACTTGACCTGCTGGCTAGTCACTGTTTAAAGTTAAGGACAACCCCAGTGGTTTTAGTGTACAATCTCTGTGTCTACATTTGGTGTTATTCTCAACGATCTCAGCACATCACGAATCCAGACCCCGAAGTTTTCCATCCATGGAGTAGTGCAGACGTCAAAGAAACTCTGGTGGAAGTTTGAATAGCAATCACTTGGACATTACTGGACATTAATTGGTTCTTCATGCCAGTGACGTCGTCTCAAGTTGAAATTCGACATAGTTACTGGTCCGGGAGGATTGCTCTCTGATCCAGAAGTTGACTCTTTCTTTGTGTTGTACCGGTTCATTATTTGAAAGTCCATCGCGGGATAACTTCAAACCTTCTTCTGACTGTCTCACTTTAATGTTTCTGCAAAGGATTTCACTCCATCCACGACAACCGAAATGAGTTCAACATCAGTCCTAATCAGATCCACATCCTTTCCTTTTTCAGTAGTAGTACCCTGGATGGTTTTCCGTGGGATAATCGTAGCCATTGCACTGTAAAGAGAAGGAGAAAGAAAGGGAGAATTCCTTTTAGAAAAGTGACAATATTTCAGAATGCCCTGGGTGTTGGAAAGGTTAGTCATCGAGTTTTCCACCTGCCAGTGGTGTAACCCTGGCGTCTTCAGATCCAGAGGGGGTGGGGGGGGGGGTATCTTCGTGAAAGCATAGAGATGCTGACACAAATATTGATGATCATTGGAAAAATTTGATAAAAGGGAAGTATGTATTCAGTTGAAATGTTATTGTAGAAGAATTGTGATTTATGCCCTATTCTTGTGGTTGACTTAGAAAAGCATGGATGAAGGACCCCCTCCTCCACGCTACATGGATGTAGAAAATAAAGATGGTATTTGTAATGAAGATCTTAAATGACCAACCTTAAAGTGTTGTTTCTATTTTGAGTGAAGCTGTGCGATCTAACGAAATATAGTAAAATTGAATATCAAAATACGACCGTCTTCGCGGGCTCTTCGCTTGCAACCTTTGCACTAAAAACATAACAATTTATGACAATTAAAACGGTTTAGAATTGATCATGTTACTGTTTGAATAAAAGACTGATCTCTTCGAAACCTCTGCGCCAAAACATAATTTTCATGAGTTTTAGTCAAGACTTTCACCTCCAAGAGCGACTGACACAACCACGGAGGATCTATCGTTCTCCCTCCTTGGACTGACTCGAGTCCCAACGATACAAGTTCGGCATTCTTGATGCAATTATAACACCACTCCACCGTGCCTGCGTGATTAGCTTTCACGAGCGAGTCAGTCCTGTCAACCGGAAGCTATAGAAATATTGCCGGAAGTTGGGCAAGATGTAGCAGCGGAAGTTGATGGCACAGCGTGAGTGTCTATGCACCTGCATGGGCCCCGGCTGCACGGGCCCCGGCAGCCCCGGCAGCATCGGGCAAGGACTGACTGCCAGAGTCCGGAATAGCTCTGCTTGCTTTTTTTACAATCGCCTCTTACCTCTTGAGAGGCGAACGAGACCCTTGGAGGGGAAAACTTGAGATTTTAAAATCTTTGTGGCAAGTTAAGCTACACCGAGTTGAAGGATTTGTTTGAAGGCCTTACCAATTGTATATAGAAGTATTGCGTCATGATATTGAAATGTCTATTTATAATGTTGTGTGCCTTTATTGGTTTTCTGTTTCGATAACTGTGGACGGCGTGGGGCATGTGCGTTCTAAAGTGGGTGTACATAAGAACAGAGGCTCGGCTTAGAAATTTAGGCATTCGGCCTGAAATTCTTTCATTTTTCTATAACTGAACTACAGGCTGAAAACCAAACCTGTTTAGTGTTTTCAGAGAGTATGGTATATTCACTATATGATTTGTATTTAAGAAATGTGAAAATATCATAATACCATTTGTTTTTAATGCGTTAAGTTTGAGCTAAAACAGGCCTGAGTTCCGCAGTTATCTTTTCTAGTCTCTTTAGCATCTGCTTATTTCGTTTCAGATAATACGGTAACTCATGAAGATTTATATTTAAGGAATGTGACAATATGATAACAAATTATCTGATGTGTGGATGTGGAGAAGGTTTTCCAATCTTTCCAGTCCCTTTAAGCAACTGACCTTTATCATTCTACAGAAGTCGTCATCATTACCATTTTTAATGAAACTTATGTGACTTTCTGACAGACACAATAATTCTCTTCATTCACGAACTACGGTAAATCTACTCTTTTTTAAAGCAAAGTATAATCAGGGCCAAGCCTGAGATCGATAGAGTGCCTCTAGCAGCTAGCTTTAGATACGCGAGGCTCTTCTCGTTCGGATACACCCAGGCTCCAAAAATCACCTGCAGAAGTTCCGCCGTCAATATAACCTCAGTGTTGCGGTATTATTCCTTCGGAATCAAATGCATTTTCCTTTCCCCCCTATTCTCCCCACGTCGCAGCTTCCCTTTTCATGGGGTTTCCTCTAGAAAATATTGCGAGGGGAAATCACGGAGAGTTATTAATTCCAGCGTGGTCGTTGGAGCCGAGGGGATCGGGAGAAAATCACCTGCTTACCCGGTCTCTGCCGGTAACTTCACCTGCCTCGATCATCCGCTTTCAGATTTAATATACATCATCAAAATAGTATTGCTATTCATTAGTATATGTTATCCTGTAATGATTATGCCACTTAGAGTGAAGAACCTTGGACTCCGACAATTACTTTTTTGCACGAGTTTTTTTTTTCTCTCTCTCGCTCTTGTCTTTTTTCCTCTGTCTGTGTTTGGATTTACAATTTAGTTAAGTTGAGTGGGATTAATAAGGAGGTATTTTGGGTAAACAAATCTTATATTTGGTGACTGTAATTGAAGAGTTTCTTAATTTGATTAGCCGCATTGCAGCTGAGTGGTGATCTATGGTCAGGGTGCGGTGTTGGGAATGTGTGAGCAATGTAGATTATTTATTTATTTATTTAATTGGGTATTTAATTATATATTTTACATCATATATGGAGTTGTGGTAGGCCTATCTTCTTATAATTTCAACAATTTTTGATCAGATAATAAAATAATGAGAAGAACACCGATCACAGTGAACACTGTATTGCAAATACCTAATGAAAGATAGTAAACAACAAACCATAATACAATTTTTCGATGCAATTCAAAGTGGTATAACCATCGATCTGACGAAGAAGAAACAGTATTAATCACAAGATTCTCTTTGGCAATGTGACAACACTCGTAGCGTTAATTTACACCCGAGTTTTTGGAGTGTTTATAGACTGGATGGAGGCCGATTCCTAAAGGGGCGTGGTCTTTTCCCAGGCGTTGGCTCCAGGTTTGGTTCCTATTTCGGAGCAGTGTACACTTTGCACAGTGGTTCCGTCATCAAACGAAGCCCGGAGACAGAGCCTAGGCTGAGGTTTGGAAAAACAACCAACAGGAATTGTAAAAATGTCAACATGTTCATGTGACAACCGAAAAACAATCTCATTTTTGACAGGGTTTTTGAAGTCGTAATTTGTTTAATGTGTTATATAATTAGGCTGAAAACCTGCAGGGGACCTAGCTTGTAAGAAAATAAACTGACTTTGGTGAAATAATAACAACGAGCTTCTATTTAAAATAATAAAATTATTGAAGTCAACAGTTGTGTGCGTCAAATTTGGTTTTCTCTCTCCGTGGATCCGATTTGTGAGTCTAAATTACCGACATGTCACATCAACTAGACTTAGATCTGACCGAAAAGCATTAACGTTTGCCTATGGATAGGATAATAGCCCATGGAACAAGCGAATACATTGTAACAATTCAACCCCAAAGACTGAAGGCTAGGAATTGTTTAAAAAATACCGCCCGAAGACGACGGGCTTTTCATCGGTAAGGTTTTTGACCCTAAGCGAGTGAATTAAGCCCGGGCCTCTCGCCAAGATCTTCCCGTTGTCTGCTTGACGGTGCGACGAGGCTCGATGGCTCGGGGTCCCGTCACTTGAGTTTACCCCCGTCCGTAAAATGGTCCACTTTGATTAATTGGTGTGCCGCGTTTCGCGGTCTCGGAACCGGTAAAGATGCTGACGATATATGGAGAGGTTTGGACAATACTGCACGTATAAAATTTGCATTCTGCAATAAAAACAAATCATTTGGACTAAAATGACGCCGAAACCGTGGACTTGGTCAGTGAAAAATCGTTAAATAGAAGGGAACAACATGAAGCTTGGGAGTAGGAATGCGTTCTTCGAGGTACAATGGTTTGCTTTGTTTTTTAAGTTTGGAACTCCTCCTCTGTCGAAATCTTCTAATTGAAACATGGTAATCTTTGCTGTTTTCAATCCGTAAGGAAATTGAGTTAACATGCATGGGACTAAACTGCTTTTAAAATGAAGAAAATCTATCATTTTGAACATCCTTCTTCTATGTTTTTCAGAAGGATTCGCAAAAATGTCCTGTTTCGTCATCACTTATGTGATACAAGCCACTTTGTTGCAACATGTAGGCATTAGTCAACCTCCCCCCACACATGACGTCAACGTATTGTAATTTTGACGCACGCCGTCAACGGCAGAAATGTGTTTTGCTACATAGTTTTTCAACCCTGGGGTTGGTTCCTAATTTTTTTATCAGATAATTACGAACAATTTAGACGTGTCGAAGTATCAAAAATGCAATTAAATGATAAACAAACACATTATAACCAAGTTTTAAAGCAATGCCTGTAAACAAATCACTTAGTTAGCCTTTTCAAACAATTTCTTGAGGGCATTCCTAGCAAGATTCTTCACTGAAGTGGGTCTCTGTACCTTTTGCTTATTTTAATTTTGACATAAAAAGTAAAACCAACTTGTAAAGGTTTTAAAAAGTCGTACTCCCATTTATTCTCTTCTAAGCATAGTTTAACTATAAAAATTCGTCCGAACAAATTGTTGCATTTCTTCAGTAATTAACTCCCCATAGTCTGATAATTATTGCAAGTGACTAGCGTGATGTGTTGCACACACCCTGTCCGCGTTATAGTTTCCCCACAACGCATGTGCACAATTCGCCGCACGCGTGGCAAGCTTACCAGATAAAAGAAAAGATATATATCAAATCTCTAGAAACCCGTTTTCATCTCATTCACGCTTGATTGAACTTCAATTATTCCACCGGCTGAAGTACAAGTTTGTATTATCACTCTGTTTTTAATGCCCTGGCCGTGATTTATGAGGGTTATTTTGGCGCACTAAATGGTACTTATTGTGCTCTTTTTGCAGGTGGAATGGGCGCTTCACTGCACCGTCAAAAACTCGCCTGCGCAATAAACAGCTACTTTCAAACCCTGGGCTTGTCTTTTATGCCTCTCAACCAGGGGTAGGGTAACTATCTGTCAAATAATACCAAACTACGAGCCTCGATTAATCACATCTTTCCCCCCTCTCCATTCTGATGAACAATTTCATGTCGAATGACGGACGCCCTTGCTGGAAAGTTCAAAGAACCCGCTTTCTTAGGGTTGGGGCGCGTGGCGGCTTAAGGCCGGCATATCTTTTAATAGTTCCGCCCCATGCCAAACGGGACTTTAGCGTTCCATGTGAAGATGGAGCTGATAATTCAGTTGTACAATACTTGCACTTGTTGTACCGGTTAAATTATAAATACAAGACATGGCTTTTATATTCCTTCCGATCCAGCACAGACACAGAATAAAAAAAGGGGGCAAACAAAAATAAGATTTTGAAGATAAAAACAAATTCACGACGTTGTGCCGCCACACTGACTTGTGCCGCTTTTACTGTTTCCCCCATTCTCTTTATCCACTTCTTTACCCCGATCAGTTTATAAAAAAACCCAGCTATAATTGATGCCTTTTGTGTCGTTAACAAATCAGTATTTTGGCTTCACAAAAGACTTCATTAATTTATAGAATAGAAATGTTGATGCGACCGCAGTCCCTTCACTAAAGTGCACGCGTTGACACGAGTCCAAATGATAGTAATGGAATATAGAAAGAGTGTCCAATATCCCTGTCAGCAGAACATGTCTCATGTCATTAGAACATTCAACATAACATGATTTGATAGTTCAGGCATATTTATTTCCATTTCAAGTTGACTGGACCAGAACATTCAAAATGACTAAGGATTTGACAGCTCGTACGCATAATAATGATAACATTTTTAAGTTGACTAGTCCTGCAGAAGGTAGTGTGCAGAAGGAAAGAAAACAGAAACACACAATGTCACTTGAGGCTGGGGCTATTTTAAAGCAATTGGACACTTTCGGAACAGAAAAACATTTAAAAGTTCACAGATTTACAAATAACTTACAGGGTTTACAGAAGGTAATAGTGAAAGACTTCTCTTGAAATATTATTCCATGAAATGCTTTACTTTTTGAGAAAACATTAAAACAATATCAATTCTCGATATCGAAATTTACGGATTTATTTTAAACACATGTCATGACACGGCGAAACGTGCGGAAACAAGGGTGGGTTTTCCCGTTATTTTCTCCCGACTCCGATGACTGATTGAGCCTAAATTTTCACAGGTTTGTCATTTTATATATAAGTTTTTATACACGAAGTGTGGGCCTTGGACAATACTGTTTACCGAAAGTGTCCAATGGCTTTAACAAGACAAACATTAATGTTCATTGGCTCTGCCTTGTCTCGCTATATGAGTCTAGAATTGCCTTAATTTTCGTCTTCTATTTCTTAGGGGTGGTGGTAAAACACAGTGGCGTAACTAGAAGGGGCAGGCGCCCAGAACCCTGGTTATTCCCTCCCCATCTCCAAGGGATCAAAACAATGCAGAAATAAATGTGGAAATACAGTGAAAATGTATGGTTATTCCACATGTAACACATTACGAAGATGTAGCCTATACATTTTGACATCTTCATTATTTTTCTTTTCAAAACAAGTTTTCGATAACTCCAACAACATTTGTACGTGGTTTTTATTACATCTGAAATCAATCCATAACCCCCAGGCCTGCTGATAGCTGTCCCGATTTGGGATCTTGTCAACTTTAGGACACCAAATCACACTTGTCCATAATGGAAGAGACCCTAAACCCTTTACTTTGACATTGTTGTCTCCCAAGTACAAGCAGTCCCCTTAAAGGGAGGCATGCGGCCGATCGACTGGACAAGCATACCGCCCACGGCGTCTCTTCCACGGCCGAGTTTCTCATTCATGACTCGCTGGGGTAGTTTAGTCGTCCGTGGTTCAACTGTCTCAGTGATCTTATCAACGCAAGATTGATGATTATTTTTTTTCGGCTGCTCGCGAAATGACCCTGTTAAACAGAGTTATGAATATATCATTGCTTTAATTCTGCTTTGTTAAAAGGACCAAAGACACCCGCTTTCGGTTTTCTGTTGTTTATTTTAATGTACATGGGTTTTTGTGTTTTCGAGTTGGTGTCTTTTTGTAATTTTGTTTAATCAGGGCGAGAAAAAAACGGCGTCAACTGGTTTTTGGATGATCGCCGCTCATCTATGAAATTTTTCTTTATTACGTTTTTTCCATTTTAATTGAACATTCTTATGAAAAAAAAATCATTGCAATTCAAAACAAAGAACCAGTTTGAGCCAATGAATGGCCACTGACAAAACAGTTTTTTCGGCGAAGTCCACTTTGAAAGGAAAAGAATAGATGAATGGTCACAATTGTTTTAAACGATACTTCACACCCACAAACGATCATTTCAAGTAGATTGACTTGGCAGCAAGCTGGTGGTGGGTCATACCCTAAACTTGACAGCAAGTTGTGTTTGGGGTCATTTTCTGTGCCAAAGGAAAACTTCATAAAAAAGCAGCAAAGTTAGGTTTTGAAAGCGCCTAGTATCCAGATTTAAAAACAATGATTTTGTGGATCTTTATTCTGCTGTTTATGATCTTATAACCATTGGGAATTCAAACTGAATGTAACCAATTGCTGTTGTTGTTGTTGTTACTGCTGCTGATGTTGTTGTTGTTGTTGTTGTTGTTGTTGTTTTTGTGTTTGTTTTGTTTTGTTTGTGTTTGTGTTTTTTTTCTCAATTTGTTTACTCTGTCTCTTTAAAACGGACTCAATTTCAGACTCTTGATAATTCTGAGCGTAAACATAATACTCTACTGTCTCAGTTATAGGCACAAAGCAAGTTTTATTTACCTCATGATGTTAGAATAGAAAGTTTAAACACCCAACTCTCTAAAGTGCACTGATCAAGTGGTACCACAGAAGACTTAAACTTAGGCCTACTAAAAAAAAACTGCAAAGAGCAATAGATCTTCCATTTTGCGTAATGTTCCAACGAGCCTTTATTGAGTCCCCAGACAATGATTACCCACAACACACACCACACAAAAGGAAGAAAAAAATCACCCGCACAATAAATGTCATTTTGACTCAGTTCCTTGATTCATCACAATTTGAGGCTCCCTCTACATCTTTGGAGAAACCGGGCCATTTTGCTACATGGAAACAAGAACAAAAGACAGTTTTAAGTACACAGCGTTGCCCGGCCTTTGAAACAGAACAAAAGCCTAGAATAGCCTCTGAGAACATCAAGAGATTTGACTTATTTGATATGACAGGTGAATCGAGTAGAACTTCAAAAGGCACACTGCAACTTGCCATGAGCCAAGTAAGTTAAACCACTTAAGGATTTTTTATTAGGAACAGTGGTAACAACGGATTGTACCCCAGGGTCTTGTTGAAACCATTTTTTGACGGTGGTTAAACACTTGCCATTCTCTCCCCCGTCCATTTATAATGTAGAATATTTAGTGTAACTATTTTAGGTTTTCTTACACAACAGTTTGGACACGTGTTGCACTTGATTCTGTCACCAATTAGAATGACCACTTCAAGCTATCTGAACCTTTTCACCCTAAATTTGTTAACCAGAAGATCAACTCACCACGGCACTACAATAAATAAATAAACACCAAAATGCCATCATGGAAATTGTATAGTTTTATACAATTTTGTGGTTTTGTGGGACCTCTAAAATGAAAGACACAATTTTCTTTTTATAAAGTTTTATTATGAATACACATTTTGGGTAAATGTTCCTTTCAAATCCGTGTTGGCCAGAACGAGGCTGAAAGTACTCTAGACTGGTTTCTGTGACGAACTGCATTATGTCAACATTATATTAAAGGAAGAAGGGTCCCCTATACAAATATCGCTGCAATAATGTGCCAATGGAAGCACCACCGAATATCGCCTGCGATGTTGACTCACATCGTAACCCAAGAGATAGAATTACATGACTCTTATATACAGGAAAAATCAATTGCACTAAGTCATCTTGGAACGGAGTCTTTGTAGACCAACACAAAAAAAACTAGTTGTACTGATAACTGGGACGCAAATGTTATTGTTAAATGGGCTCGTGCCGAATCAGTAAGTGACAAAACGGATCTATTGTGAAGTTTACAGATTTGTTAGAACTGAATGGTTGTGCCACCCGTGCAAACCGTCGCTGTGACCGCGGCCGATCCGTCGTCTATAAACAACCGCCTTCCACCACGTTACACCGTGATATTATTCAAAGACTCACAAACCCAGTTTCCCTAGCTCAAAAAAAACCCCACACAGCCTCAAAAACCATTAGGAATATTAATTTCAAACGGATCCGATTAGCGGCTGCAGTTTCCCCCGATTTTTGTCTGCTTGTTGAGGGGAAGTTTTTGCCCCAAACTGCCATTGACTTGTGACTCGATCATCGATCGCTTTCTGGTGGCCCCCGTGTGCCGGGCATCTCCTGCACCTGTACCGTTCAATAGAGCTCTTGGACCGGCGTATTGTCACCAATATTGAGACAACCACGGGGGATTGTTTAAACTGCAAAGTGCGTTTTGAAGCGATGGTTGGTGCTTGATGGGCGAACCACGGTACATGTTTGTGTTACAATATCATAATTACACATCGGTGGTCCGACTGTAGGAGGCATGAATCTAGATCACAGTATGTATGCATATATACACGGTCCACATAGCGCATCAAAATTTCTCTCTCTTTCTCTCGATCGAGGAAAAAAGGAGAAAAGAAAATTGAGTGGGGCTGATGCAGGCAATTAAAACAAACTAATCTGGCGTGCTTTTTAAAAGGCACAAAGTGTAAACTACAATTTCAGTTTTTAGTTGTCATGAAATAATCATTTTTACACCATTTTTAGACGATGGATGTACGCAGAAGTCACTGTCCACAGATATAGTTAGCAAGATGTGTTCTGCTAAATGAAGCTATGTCATAAAAAGTTGGTTTAGTTTGTTCGGGGTTTACATTAAACGGAGCTTTTATTTTAAGAACAAAAAGGCAACCACGCAGCCGAAGACAAAATAAAAAACGTTTGCCCGCGTAGGGCGCCACCCACAATTTCTTGCCATCCGAGCAAATTAATTTTGTCAGATCGTTCCGAAAGGCTGCTAATTATACCTCATTTCAATTCATTACCGCGAATCATCAGAGTGTCTTTTTCTGGGCCATAGTTTGCCGTCGCTCGCTTGAGCAGCCTACCCTGAAATACACACAAGAAAGACGGTGTCAAGCCGGGTGAGCAAAGCCGGCTGGTTCGGACTCTGTATACACTCGTATAGCGGGCTCATTGCTTTTAACCTATTTAACAAAAACAAGCTACATTAACTTCTTCACGCCGAAGCAGCCAAGGCTGAAGTAAAGTGTGTTTGCTTTTTTATTAATATTGCACACACAGGGGGCGAACATTGTCAACAAAGTAAAGACTCGTCTGATTTTGTATTTTGTATTTTTATTTCGGCAAAGGAAAAGGAACCGACACGAGTGGGCACTTGAGTTAAATATGATGGGTTTGAGGTTTTTTTTAATATGATGATTGGTTCTCAGTTTTTTGATTGGATAATTGTTTTGATGTCTGATGTCGGGACTCCGTTGTCAACGATTATGGCGGAATGACACAGGCACCCCCCAAAAATAACTCATTCGTCTGGCTCCACGGACGTCGATTATACAGATGTAATTTCTCATGAAACTCTGGGTTTTATGGGGAAAGTTAAGATGTACTATTGTTAACTACTGAAAATGTTCCACTTTTGTTAGAGCATGGTTGCTAAAGGTTTAGTGGAAACCAAAAGGGTGACTGTTCGATGTTTTAACACCCATGCTTCGATAACCCTTAGTGACTTCACGCTATGAGAATAGATACAGTTGGGGTTAGGGTTGGGGTTGGTGTTAGGGTTAGGGTTAGGGTTAGGGTTAGGGTTAGGGTTAGGGTTAGTGTTAGGGTTAGGGTTAGGGTTAGGGTTAGGGTTAGGGTTAGGGGTTAGGGTTAGGGTTAGGGGTTAGGGGTTAGGGTTAGGGTTAGGGTTAGGGGATATGGTCAGGGTTTATTAGGGTAGAGTTGTGAAAATACAATAGGGTGTTGGCACTGTGTGTCACAACAACATAATAGAGTGCGATACTACTTGTAAATAATATTAATTTATGTGATGAAAACAGATGGATATTTGGGTGTTTATGGATTTCGCTCCAAATCTTGAATAAGCATGGGGGTCATAGTGTATAGTAAACTACGGTTCTGGGAGAGTACCCACTATCAGCTTGTTTGTGTGTGTGGGGGGGGGGGGGGGCAGAGCTTCATTCCGGGGAGGAGTTTCCCTTTTAGCTTACTCACGCCGAGACACAGTCTCAGATTCATCCTTCAAGAAGTTACAGACCCTTAAAGTAATTCATCAACACTTGTTGAGCTAAATCCTTTCCCATAAAGCCCCCAACAGTCGTAACGCATGGTATCTCTTTACAGTTTTATTTATTAATACTAAGTAGGTCACTGGGGTTAACAAATTGTGTAGAAATGAGTCGTTAACATTTTATCGCGAGTGTTCAGTTGTTTGTTTTCCATGTATTTCTGTCTTTACGACATCTGTTTAGAAAAGCGAATAGAAATACGTTGTTCACGTCCCCTGTTTTCCCAGATATCGTTCAGACTGCGCCTATAATGTTTAGAAATTAAAACAGCTGCTAGAACCCATGAAAAGTAGGTTTATGATTAGTAAAAAGGCTCAATAAAATACATACATCGAATTTAAAACAATTGTCAACTTTCACACAGCGCACGCACAAGTGATCTTCGGTTGACCGTGTCGTGGCCGCTCAGCGATACCGTCCACGAGGCTCAGTAAACGGTGCCTACCGCCCAACTAAATGGCCCATGACAGTCTGCATGTGAGAAACATCTGACATTTTCAATTTTTCTGTCAGCGGAAACTGGTTGGCGCCAAGCGTTTGGGCGGGGGAAATTGGGGTGGGTTGCCTGGCCACACTCCCCTTCTCAGCTACAGGACCAGTGAACCAAATCATAGGGCCCAAATACAAACACCTCTGATTAACGATACCGTAAGCGAAGTTCTCAAAGTTGCATAGGATCAAATAATCAACTCTCACGGTGTTCCCAAAAGTTCTCGCAAAACGCCCTAAACATTTACCAGCCTTCAAATCAAATGGCTTACATGTGCCCAAACTGTAACATTCACACTGAAAGACGTGCAATTACTGAGAAAGCAATAATACTTTCAAAAGCATGTGTACTTCGTTTTTGTAGATGGGGGTTTGCAGAGCCTTTTGCCGTTTGTAAAACAATATCAATAATTCCAAAGTATTTCTTTGTTTTTTAGGATGGGACCTCAGCACTCGGACATTGTTCAGAAGTGTAACTTAGTATAGTATTTATGAACGGTCAAGTTTTCACTGTCTTTAAAGTATACAAGTAGTTGTATCACAACTGTCATAACTACTGTTGTCGGAGAATTCCTCTTTGGTAAAGACCCCAGAAAAGCTGCCCATCAGGAAATGTCGATTTTAAAGGTCACTTTTCATATATCGATACTTTTCCTAAAGTAAACGACCTTCCCCTTGTCATAGATATTGTCCATGAATTCCAAAGTGTTGGTTCGCTATATGAGGACAATCTTCGGGTTGTTTTCATTGGATCTGCTATGGCAGTTTATACAACAATTGACAAGGCTGATAAAAGACTACACGTGCACTTCCACAAAAGAGCGCAGTTACAAAAATGTGAAAAAATCTGAAGGGGTGTTTTGAGATAGCGAGAGAATATTGAGGGGGAAAAACTCACGCGAGTTCCCCCCATTGACACAGGCTTTCCAGTAATTGAAATAAATCTCAATGCAAAATTATTCACGACTGCGCATATTTTTCGTACCACGCGGTGCGACGGCACACCATATGAATAGCATGTGAGTTCCCTACAAAGCTATTATTATTCGGCTGAATCAACAAGCAGTATGAAGTTCTACCAGACAGGTCCGTGTTCGTCCCGCTCGTCTGGAGCTGGGCCGATCATAAAAAGTTCTAGATGGGTTACTTTGGTTGGGTGTGAGACGGCCTCATGTTTCTGGTTGCCCAACAGGGTTGTGCCGACGGACGGTCCGAGGGAGCCCGGTTTAGGCTCCGTTCACTGACCGCGCCCCGGCTTCGCTCTGCCGAATTCGGGGCCCGTTTCAAGGGAGCCGCGTTTTGAAAGAAACACGTCTCTTCATTATTGAGCAGGGATCACAATAATGAGATGAAGTCATCATGTTCTTTCCAAGACTATTATAATGGGAATGTGGTTTTGGAGACGGTTAGTCACGTGTTTGCCAGATTGTTCTACCCATTGTTCAAGTTAAACTGAATAATGGTGAACATTTCTAGTGCACCATGTCTGTCAAGGACGACACTCCTGGGGTGGGTTTCACAAAGAGTTAGGACTAGTCTTATCTCGAGTTAGGACCAGTTACTCGTCCCAACTTAGGACTATCCATGCAATTTGTATATCTCCTAGGACTAGTCCTAAGTTAGGACTAGTCCTAACTCTTTGTGAAATCGACCCCTGGTGCGAAAACAAGAACTCTGCTATATACATAGTTACCAAAGACAACCAAAGGTTGAGGCTATATAATTTCCAGGTTTTGAGATGTGTTTTAAATGTACGAAAGATTATTAAAGAGCTTTCCGCTCATCGAAGTTGTAGAACTCTGCACCTAGTCCGTAATCCGAAACTGTTAAGACAGTTATCTGTTCATACAAAAATACCTTGCAACAAAACCCAATAAATAAATTGACTAACTGTTAGCAAAGGTTTGAAACTATGTACGATGAAATGTGTAACATCCGAATGGTTAACCGATGCAACTCACACCCTTACTCTATGCTCACACTGAACATCCTGGATTTAGAATCCCCTTTAACTTGATTAAATTGTGAAGAGCCACTTATCAGGATAAACCAATATAATTAACAAGTTAAATTACAACGACACTTCCCATCACTCACTGTGATCTGCTTGCTGTTTACACATCTCTGCACAAACATTGCCGGTTTAGTTTTCATGTTTTAACAATGCTCCTTTATATGTATAATTATACTGTCTTGTCTGTCAATCAGATTGGATTAATTCCTTGGAGTTTGCCCTAAACCAACGACTCTTATCATCCGAACAAAACAAACTTGAAGACCCTCTTGAATAAACGATGATGCCGTGGCGCACGGAGTCTGAGCTTTTCTCCCGTCAGGAAGCACCCCTACGTATGGCTTGATTCTTGGGGGCTCTCTGAGCCACGCGACAGGCGCGATGCGAGGAGCGAGAAACGGTAGCCGTGCCACGCGTCGCAGTGTATCGCCAAACAAAACCAGGAGCTGAAATCAGTGTTGCTGTGAAGAAAAGCCCGCCGGTTGACGTAAACGAACTGTCTAAATTGATTCTTTGGTTTGGTAAGGGTGGGTGGTGGCGTTGAATATGATGCTCAGTGGTCCACGATTCTTGTCTTTGATCATTTTTTGGGTGGTCAGTGTTTCTTACAGACATCGACGTCTATGAATATTAAGACATTCGGTTGGACTTATTTGTCAATGTAGCTATATAAGGAGCCAAGTAGAATGAAACTGCAGTTCTTGTCTTTCGTATGATGAGTCTTATTCGTGTACTATGAAAGGCAATTGTATATTTAGGATTTTAGGCATTGCATGGTGAGGTATCAATATATTGAATTGAATTGAATTGAATTAAATATATATATTTGGTTTGCGATAACACCATGAGTGTATCTACTTGCCAGGTAGAGTTTGTTCTTTAGAGAACTGTCTTTCTTTATTCTTCTACCGCGGTGTAGATTTATCAGATGTTCGGAAGACTTCTCAGTTCTGAAAAGAACTGTCCTGCCTGTAAACTACCCAGGCGGAAGGTATAGAAAATTGGCTGGGACTAGTTCTATAATTGAATATTATTTTAACCAAATAAACTGAGCCAATCAATCAATCAATCAATCATTTAATCGATCAATCAACCACTCAATCAATCAATCATGATTTACTTTTTTTATACCAAAGTTAGCTCAACCACAGACCATTTTAATCAGCTGCAAAGTGTGGAATTAAGACCTAAACTTATGCAAACAGCCGTCGGAATATGCAACATGGTTTTCAACCCGATAATGTCCGGCTGTACACGCGCGACGTTATAGACCTTTACCACGGTGAAGCCATCTTGAATTTCTGCCATTGATATCAATGTTACCAAACCGAGGCTGGAAGAACAAAATAGTTTGGTTCCTATTTTCAACATGATTATTAGCATTCGTTGGTGTTATCCGATACGAGGAACATGACCAAGATGGAGGCAGCATAATAAAGGTCTAATGTACCCATGGATCAGGAACTATTCAAATCAAATCAATTTGTTTAAACTTATGAGAATGTGCAGTTTGTACTATTTAAGATGGGACTATCTGAATGTATATGAATAATACCAACGTTTTAAAGAAAAATGCCAGTAAAAATGACAACTAAACCACCTTGTCTGCAATGCTGCAAAACATACGACATGATTTATGATTACAAGTTCTTGTAAGAGTAAAACCAACCTAAATGAAATGCGCTTGATGAAACTTTCGCAACTTACAGACACCACCCCAAAATAAGAAGCTAATGAAATAGAAGTTATTTGGCTTACCATTGGTACTTCATACTGTGGCCAATCATAGTGTGGAGGTGCCTGGTGAGCCAGTGCAACATTCATTCCAACATTCTCCATTTCTTCCATTCTAGTCTGTCGATTCGCTGCCTCATTAAGAGTCTCTTGAAGATGCATGATGTAGTTAATGGCCGATCGGAGCGTCTTCACTTTGGATAGTTTCTTATTTCTCGGCTCCGTTGGGATTTTCCTCCTCAGCCTCACGAAGCCGTCATTGACGAGTTGTACACGCCGTCTCTCACGTGCGTTCCGCCTGGCAACCAAATGTGGTTCCTTCTCCTTGTGGTTGCCGGAGGAGGGCCGGTGTTGTTTCTTACCCGTAAACTCCGACGATCCTTTTCCTCCGACCCTTCTTCTTGTCCTGCCACTGCCGGGCTGTGAACCGTTGAGTCCCGATGATGAGTTCGAGGGTTGGCTATCGTCGGAGGTTGGTGAGTCCGGCATGTCATCGCAAGATTCGTCGCTTGAGCAGGAGTCGTCTTCAAGCGATGCCGGCGAGAGGCACACATCGCTCACGTTGCCACTTACATGTGGTAAAGCCATGGTGTTTTAAGAAGAAAAAAAAGTGTCTCGACGTAAAATAAACTTTTCAAACAAACCTAAGTTTCTTTGAATTTACTATAGAATCCTCAATTTGTCTCTGCTGAGGTTGCGGTTCGTCTGCCCGTTATGCAGCTAAAACAACGCTCTAAAACTTCGAGACTACCCGTCCTTCACAGCAAAGTATCGAGTTTATGTAATTTTATTTTGAAAGAGCAAAGGTCTGTTCTCCCCGAAGAACAAATTGACACTGAAGAGATTCCAGTCAAAATGATGTAATATAAAGAGTTAATTTGTGCAAGGATTTGCTGTCCACTCGGTAGCCTTTTCTTGATCGAGGGGAGATTTAAAATTGTTCCAAATTAACGTTCAGCGACATTTCGCATCCATATTTATCGTGTCTGTGTACCGCATGTAAATCGCAGAAACATTGATGTCGTCACAGAGTCGAAGCTTCTGTCAGCCAATCACGGAGAGCGAGTTCACGCCCCTGAGCACTTCGTTAGCCAATAGCGAGAGCCGTCAATCCGTAGACTGGATTCAGTCGGTTTGTGTTTAAAGAAGAGCGTAAAATGGCGCTTGGGAGAGCAGCTACAACCCAATAGCTCGCAGGCAGGGAAATGTCCCGTTTTTTCTCTGGCCACGTTCATATTGCACAAGGCGTTAATAATGCATGCAAACGGTTAACTGTTGTTCACTGCAAGAGAACAAAAATAATATGACAAGGCTTTGCCGTTCGGGGGGCCAATTGTGTCTATCCATAGCCACAAGTCCTCGCATTGTGTAGTCATTGTGTGTGCTAATATGACTTTTATTCATTACTATTAGCGCATAGCGGATTAACAAAGCTTATCTTCTGTGGTGTCTCTATGAATTTTGATCAACTGCCGGCGGGCAAGGTTCAGCTGAAATTACCAGAGAGGACCGTGGACTGCGCGCTTCGTTCAGGGGGGACGACGGAGCTATCCCCGGGTACCACTAGGTGGCGTTTGAATTGTCTGTCTTGTCTGTTCTGCCCAAAACCTTTAAAATGTTCAACTGGTTTTCTATTGTATTACTGGAGGGACGATTGTTCATGTGTGAATTAAATTGGAGCGAAGATGTGTAAACAAAGAAGACAATATTGGTTAGTTTCAAACCTGAAAGCTAGTTAATAAATTAAAGGCAGTGGACACTATTGGTTATTGTCAAAGACTAGCCTTCACAGTTGGTGGGTCTCAACATATGCGTAAAATAATGAACCTGTGAAAATTTGAGCTCAACCAGTCATAGAACTTGCGAGATATGAATGAAAGAAAAAAACATTCTTGTCACACGAAGGTGTGTGCGTTTAGATGGTTGATTTCGAGACCTCAAGTCCTAAATCTGAGGTCCGAAATCAAATTCGTGGAAATTTACTTCTTTCTCGAAAACTATGGCACTTCACAGGGCGCCGTTTC
The DNA here is from genome assembly GCF_032118995.1 of Asterias amurensis. Lineage (NCBI taxonomy): Eukaryota > Metazoa > Echinodermata > Asteroidea > Forcipulatida > Asteriidae > Asterias > Asterias amurensis. Next base: position 23,116,950 of record NC_092654.1, read on the forward strand.
TAACAATGTTTTATACCATCAACCTCTCCCTATTACTCGTCACCAAGAAAGGTTTTATGCTAATAATTATTTTGAGTAATTACCAATAGTGTCCACTGCCTTTAAGTTAATTAGCAAGACCAGACATACACTGTTATTTCGGTTGTGTTAAATCTTACACAACTTGTGTAAAATTTTACACAACCCCTGTTTACTATATGAACCTAGCAACTGTTGTGTAAACGGTTTACACAACCCCAGTTGTGTAGTTTTTAAACAACAGTTGTGTGATAATTGTACACAATTATGTGTAAAAGTTTTTTACACAACAAGTTGTGTAAACGGTTTACACATTAATTGGTTAAAAATATTACACAACTTGTGTAAAATTTTACACAACCCCTGTTTACTATATGAACCTAGCAACTGTTGTGTAAACGGTTTACACAACCCCAGTTGTGTAGTTTTTAAACAACAGTTGTGTGATAAGTGTACACAATTATGTGTAAAAGATTTTTAACCAAGTAGCTGTGTAAACAGTTTACACAATAATTGGGTATACTTAATTACACATCATTTTGTAAGATTAAATTCTACAAAATCATGTGTAAAGTACCAAATTAGCTATTATTGTGCAAACTGTTTACATAACAATCAGTTAATTTGTTTCCACAATTATAGTTGTTCACAATGTATTAATATTAGTTGTGGAACGCCCATTTTTAAGCAAAGTGTAGACACATAATGAGAAAATAATTCAGCAACTTGTTTTTAACGATATTTAAATGAATTTTATTGGTCAAAACTGCACCAATCATACATTCATTCATCACAAATGACAATAAAAATGTGTTGGTCACCAGCCAATATCGACCTCATGTTGACAAAATGGTCCAAGAGAGAACTTGGCCAAGGCCAAAATGCTTTGCGCAATAGCAGGTTTTTAATGTTGTTTGTTAAACATGTTTTTTTTTATAGAAAAACTGTGAATTTCAAGAGCAACACGCTGTGTCGTGTCACTCAGACAAACTGTAATTTAGTTATAAAATGACACAAAAAAGAATGCAACATGGCAAACAAACTGTCCACTTTTCAAACATCCAGCTTCCCCTTGTAAATACTGTTTTGCAGTCAATTGTTCATTTTAAACTCTCCAATGAAACAAGTTCATCTACTCGGTCCATCCAGATAGTCATGTTGGTAGTTCCAGGGAGCTGGTTTTTGCTATTCTTCTTGCATTTCCTAACAGTACAGGCATGTATTGAACAGTGTGGCTGATAGTTCATGATTGTTCCACATCCAGCACATAATAATCTCCATAGCTTGACGTTCAGAATCCAACTAGTACTCATCCTTAACTAGTTTGTGCTGTAGCAAGTTCCACCAAGTGAGAAGGATGAATGGCAGTGGCTGGTGCTTCAATACAGGAATGCTGATTATGTAGTGTTGGATATCTGTTACGTGTCACCCTGTTTAAAAAAGAAAGACAACTTTGAAATAGTCTGAATGAACAGATACTTAAAACACAGAATCAAGTAGCTGAGAGTAGGCCTACAAAAAAAACATGAGGGGTCACTAGTTAGTCCCACCAGCACGACTTTAGGTTAGTGCTGATCCAAAGGGCATAATTGTTTTTCTTCCAGTTGCTTTGCATTTTTTTCACAATGTACGTACGAGTCTAAAATTCCCAGCAATGTTTTGCAGTTAAAATTTCTTTGCATCATACCAAATAATTCCATTATACCGAATAAAAAATTTCAAGCCCTAATCGTCAGAAGATATACAAATGTCAATGAAAAATGTTCAAGCCTTCACACACTGCTGTGCATGTAAGACCATGGAGCACCCCGAAACACACGCGGTTTGTCTGTGTGCGTGGTGCACGGGGGGACTAAAAATCAATATTTTTGTACTCTCGTTGGAGATAGGTCGAGTTGACGAAATAGACATGATTGAATGATAGAACTAGTCGGAAAATACAGCAAAACTGACTTGAATAACTAACGTTAAAACTGTCAAACTTATTTTTAAAAGTGTCTGCATTGAATGACCAAACTTCTCATGGGTTGACGTCTCTCTTGGGCCCATTGATCTGACTACGGAGGGTTAAAAATCTTACAGTTAGGCCTACATGCAAACTCTAAATTTTCGCTGCACAGTGGCAGCGTTGTAACAATGGCCTTTACGATCCGCGTAACCCGTTGTCATCGACGAGGTAAAAACTTATAATTTTATGCTAATTTACCGAAAGCCAACTGACAGATACCCACACAAAATGGTCCTTATTACGGTACTCTTCGTTCAAACCAGTGAACTGTTTTTTACTTACCGCCACAATGAACAAAATCTTCGAATCCTCGCTGCTTTTGACGTCGACAGTAGCGGCAAAGTACGTCAGCCATTTTGTTTTGTTCGTTTTGTTTGCCAAGCAAAAGTACTTCGTGATTGGTTGCTTTTTGATCACGTGCTTCAAAGTTTACACAATAGTTGTGTAAATTCAGTTTTGGAGGTTTTATCGATTTATAATAATTACACAACTAGCATTGTACACAACTTGGAAATGAGTACACAACGTTGTGTACAAATTACACAAGTTGTTTAAAAAAGATTTTACACAACGTTTTTTTACACAGCAGAATAACAGTGTAAGAAGAGCGACAATGTGGGCTTTCTCCGTTTGTTTCTTATTACCCCCTTTCTACAATATTTCTTGGGGTTGGCACCACAATGTAAAATAAATCATTGTGTACAAAAAACAATAGCTACAGTTATTTCTACCTAAAAATAACCCCACAGCGTCAATCTTGTAGAAGGGCAGACCTACAATTCCATCTGAAATGCTCTCTAAGTCGATGATGTAGCTATTTCAAGACCCTATAAAACACTGTTTCTAATTTATATTGCCACAACCGAAAAAGGTGCCATTTATGATTATGCAAATTAAATCTCAGTCAAAACTTAAACCCCTTTTTTGTCAATTTCACCAAACCTGGCCGTAAAGTTTGACTCTTTACAAGTTACTTGTACACGGTGTGTTTATTGAAAACATTACTTCATTCCGAAGAAATCCGCCGGACATTTTTGATGAATTTTCAAAAATGTTCCTGTCCAGCATGCAGTTGCCTATGTCCTCATAGGTAAGGTTGCAGTCTTCACATAGTTGGTTGATGTATGTATGGACATGCCTTCCACTGCGCCTCTTTCCACGTGCTGGTTGCCACAACACTAAATCTGACACCTCTAACTAGTCTGTACTTCTCTTGCGATGTCCAGCAAATTCAAGTCTCATTTTTCAGTTGGAAGATCTCCGTACAAAACTGTATAATAGGGGATGTGGTATTTCCAAACTACATCAAGGGCTTACCTTAGCAACATGGAGTAGCGAAGGGACTTTTGAATTGTTGTTGATATGGTCAATGTTTTCGCACGTTATAGGGGAATGTATTCCTTCATCTTGAAAACAATGACGTTCATTGTTCTTGTCACACCGGTCGGATGGTCACACTATAACAACTCTACCCTCTGGTTTTGGTTTGCGCTTACACATTGGTGATGATTTTTGTCAACATGTAAGTCTAGTACGTAGGGTGTCATGTCCGAGTTGTTAAGAGCATTGAAATGAAGTTCTGGTGGCTAAGTGATCGGGGTGTGCCTTCGGATCCTGGTCGTGACACTTGTGTCCTTGAGCAAGATACTTTACTATAATTGCTTCTCTTCACCCAGGGGTATAAATGGGTACCTGTGAGGGTAGAGGTTGATATTGTATATGAAAAAGCCTTTGGATCGCTAGGGTTTACCCGGGTTGTATACTCCCAGGGAGCTGAGAACGATACAATGAATGTTATTGGCCAGGGCACTAATGTAAAGCTGTTGATACGGTTATTGTAAAAATTGAGGGCGCACCCTTTTAGTGCTAATTAATTGTACAAGTTAACTTTCAGCTGTCTCAAGAAAGTTCTAATCACGGTGTGAGGTTCGGGCCCGCTTTGGGCCAAGGGATATATGCTTTCTCTCTCTCTCTCTCTCTCTCTCTCTCTCTCTGATGTAATATGAAAATAGACCTATATCACGCTACCACTGTCTTGGTCATGTTCCCTGTATTCAACAGAAGTAACGGATGCTAATTTTCATTGTTGTACAAAAGGGAACCATGCTAATTCTCCTTCCAGCCTTGGTTTGGTTACATTGATTTGAATGGGGGAAAATTAAGATGGCCGCACAATGGTGAAGGTCTATTTACACGCGGGTTTCCCCTCTCTTTCTCTCGGTCCGATGGCACAAATTGCGCTGCGGTGGTCATCACCAGTCCACCAATAAACTCGATCCGCTGCTGATTTCCCTGCACCTGCCATTCTCATTGCTTTATGTCGTTCATCCATGATGTCTCGGGTCGACCTTTCCTTCTCTTTCCATCGACTGACCCGTTGATTGTTTCTGTATCAAATCTTCTGACATGAAACATGGCCAAAGAAACACATCTTCCTGCTCTCTGGGCTTAGGTTCTTACCGTGGATTCATGCGCTTGCATCATATAGAATGGTGCGCTTTAAAAAGCACTGGACACCTTTGGTAATATTGTTTAAGACACTGGACCTTATTGGTAATTACTCAAAATAATTGTTAGCGTAAAATCTTACTTGATAACCTCAGCTGAGATCTCGAATTCAAGCATCTGAAATCACTCAACTTCGTGTGTCAAGGGTGTTTTTTCTTCCATTATTATCTCGCAACTTCTACGGCCAATTGAGTTCAAATTTGCACAGGTTTGTTATTTTATGTATAGGCTATATTGAGATACACCAAGTGAGAAGACTGGTCTTTGACAATTACCAAAGGTGTCCAGTGCATTTAAAGACCGGTATTCTCACTTGGTATATCCCAGCATAATAACAAACCTGTGAACACTTGGACTCAATTGGTCATCGAAGTTGCAAGAGAATAATGAAAGAAACAACACCCTTGTTGCACAATGTGTGCTTTCAGATGCATACAAAATCCATCTCAGCCCACTCAGCGTAACAGATCGTAACAATAGTGTGCACTGGGTGCTTGAAGACATTATATTTATCAAAATATGTGGTACTCGAAGATGAGGTCTGAACAAAGATTAGAAAAGGAGAATTCCTCATACAAGCAAGTTGACTTTGATAACAACCAGTAAAAGGTACACCCAAGCCCAGCTGGATTTTCATATTGCGTCCGTGTATTACCTTTGGGCACAGAGACCCTAATCACAGAATTAGGTCGAATTCAGATGTTCTGAAAATAAGTTGATTCGACGCCTCAAGTTGGAGCTAAACGGAGGACAAAATTTAAGGATGTTTTATTCATAAAGCTGACACAAAAAGACTATGTTGTGCCAAGAGTGCATTTGGATCAATAGATCAAAATGTTATATCAACAAATGTTGAAGTACTTTCAAGTTCAGATGTCATTTTCAATTTTGTTCTAGGACTGATATGTACCAACTAATATGTTTCCCCCCTTCTGAATAGTTCATGCTAAATCTAGCAAACCGTGTTGTTTTTCCCCCGGACTTTCGAAGCGCACAGCTCTACAGTTAGTTACCGGGCCCGAGGCGCGGAAGACACACGTGTGGGGGGGACCGTTGGATACGATGACCGGGCCCTGCCTCTGTGTAGACGGCCCCGTCTAGTTCGCTTGACTTCTCCCTGGCTTGCTCTGGATGTGCATAGTCACCATTCGAGATGAGCTCGGAATTCGGTGTGTGGTATACATGCATTCACGCTAAAATGAAATCACAACAAGGGTACGCGTGGAACGGAAATGAGAAAAAGAGGAATTGAGAAAAAAATGTTGAGAATGGTTTAGGCCTGCAGACATGCAGTCAGGAGTTGTAGGGGCGATAATAATCCACTACTCATTAAGACCATCATTTACGACTGCCAAATTACCCAACTGACTGAAACAAATGATGAGTGACAGTTTTACGTCACTGGGCCTCCGTAAAGGTGAAAACCTTGTACTCTTTAGCTCGGGGCCCCATATTTCCCACTGCTTAGCATATTGTTCACTTGCTTAGCTGGAATAAACAGGTTGTCTTTGTTTGGATAATGTTCATTGCTGCCGGTTTATCGACAAGCGTGTAAGGTTGCAGGTTCGAACCCCCACAGTGTCTATGGCATGTTCCTGCTTCAGTGGTACCGTAGAGTAAGTCTGTTGCTCGATTTTATGTTGCATACATTTCGTTATTGTTACACTAGTTCAATGTGGACCAGGCCGCGTGCTTCTAGTGGCTTGGGAAACTGCAATTTCCCGGCGTTGTAATGGCAGCAAAGGGCCGTATAGCCAACGTCGCTTGAGTCAGATCTGATTGACGAGATCTTATCTTTGAATTTCAACAGTCACTGGCAACTCTCGTTTTCGGTACCTGGGAGCGGGATACTTAGAGAACCAAGGTTACCATGACATTTGGCACACTGGTAATACTCATAGTCCCTTTTCGAAACCACGGCTTTGGCTTTGGATTCAGCTTGAGGCTCTGTTCTCTCGTCTGAAGTCCCGAGCGTATACGCAAAGCACGCGCAAATTGTCAAACAACCGGTTGGGCCAAGCTAGCCTGAGCCGAATCCAAAGCCGAAGCCGTTGTTTTGAAAAGGGCCATAGTCCCTTTTTGGAAGAGCGATTTTACCCTTTGAGTCTACTGCCACCAAGCGTCGGAATTAATCCCATGATATTCATAATCTGATTGGTGTAAACTGAAAACTAAATTGACCATCTTTCAATCGTCGCTTAAAACCCCAGCCTCCCGCAAGTCATACTATTTGTCGTTCACGTCCTCAAAATAAAAGCGAGTCTATAAAAGAAAGTAAGAGTACGTTATTTTTTCCATTCACCTATACACGACGTCATCGTGACTTTATTTCTGACTTTAGTTGTATTTAACGGAACATCGTTCTATCAGCTTATGGTATTTCCCCCAGATTATCATTCAAAAGGTTCGTTAGGGACAAGGTGCTTCAGAGAGATCACGTGTGTACACTCCATTAAACAAAATGAAGAAAAACATGGCGGAGTCAACAAATGTTGTTCACAAACACACTTCAAATTAAGGGCTAATGCCACACCGCAGGGTTAAAACCAAACAAACTTGAGGAGTCTAAAACGAAAGATGTTGAGACAAACAAATTTTACTAAAACCGTGCGTTTGTAGTTGTGGAAATATTGAATAGAATTTAATTGTATTGATTGAAAGAGTTGGCAGACATATTATCTAAGAAGAAAAAAACACACAATAATTTTCAGTTCCTATAAGTACAGGGTACAGTAAGGCTGCCCCTGTCCCCCGCCCTTTCACGGGGAAGCAGAATAAAATGTTCCCCGCACTGATTTGGTTCTGGCCGGTAGGCAGGGGGGAACCTTTGGCACCAGACACACATGACTGACGTGACGAACCAATCAAGTTGTTGATTTTCCTCTGGGCCATATCGGCGCACCGTACCCCGAGATCACTGCCTCCCACACTCTTCACAAAACAACACCATGAATAAGTCATGACCAAACCATGAAAATGACCTTGGTGGTTTGCCACAGCTAAGGCATAATCGTGGATTTATTTATATTATGACCACCAGAGCCACCCCGAGTTTCCCACCCAGGCGGGGGCAATTATGGCCCGCTGGCTCGTGGGGGAGTTGCACGCTTGCGTGCCCTTAGGTCAATGGTCTCTACCGGTACGGGCAGGTGAACCCCACTGGATGAAATTTTAAAAAAAAGTATTAAAATGTTTTGCTTAAAAGCTTTCATTCTTGTATTATTATATTCATCAAGCTAAATGCTGGTGCTACCAACATTTTCTCATCACCTTGTTTAAAACTTGGGAAAACAAATGTGTTTTTTAAGTTGTCAGTGCTTCCAGTTACCCCCCCCCCCGGAAGGAAAACAAAAACATGAGAAAAATGACAAATTCTCAATGGAGAGACACAACATATTTACAACATACTCCGTGCTTGTGGCAATTCTCGCCTTTCAGAACATATTATCCAATTATATACTTGAAATCCCGCCTCCATCGGGGAAAACGCCGGGGGCACTTTTCCCAAAACCCTACTCACCCGGACGCAGAGCATTCCAGTCCCCCGAGCACAACTTCTACATCGTTTTCCATTTTTGGCTATTTCAATTCGCCGTATACGTAAGGGATTTGAGCTGAGGCCGGTTATTTTGCAATAACACAGACCTTTCGCTTATTATATACTTTCATGGTAGGCTTACCCACCGGACAAACTTAAACGTTTCGGACTAAACAGAAAGAACAACATTCCCTCGAAATGAGTGACACTTTCGTCGTCCGCACGGCCCGTTGGAGCACAAAAGAAAATTAAGACTGTGTTACTAATCGTATAGGACGCGTGCATGTGCAGAAAATTAAATGGTGAAATTAACCGATAAGGCCTAAAAGTGGAATAATTACCTTCTCAATCTAAATACTTCTTCACAAACTTGGGACTGAGTGTCTAATCATCTATGAGAAATGTTGATATTTAATCACTAGTGTGAGCAGTAGTCTCTGCTCAAGACGTCTTGACGTAGCTTGTCATTGGGCTTCATTGACACGGTCTAAAGACATCGACACAATCATGCTTCAGCTATCCCTGTTAACCACCTTGGCAAAAGGCCAATCTAAACTGGGTTAAACTTTGTTGTATCAAAGGCAAATTTGTAGTCTATTGTGTCCTTTTCTGTCTCGTTTGCCTAGAAGATGCATAGTTTTCTAGCATGAATATATCATGAGGCCTATCATTCGATTCCAGCAAAAAAAAAAAAAAAAATGCCTGAACAATAACTCTACTATCTGAAAACAGAGACGCGACTCCTTCTCTTCAAGAAGATGTGACAACATTGGTTCTGTTTGTATTATGCCTTTGTACGTCTTAAACATTAAGCCTAAATAAATGTGCGCTCTCTAAACCACGCTCGACCGGCCTTGAAAACTTTCTCTCTCCACTATTACTCTATTTGTGTACAGTACATAGGAAGAGTCTTGCCCATCGTTGTAATCAGTAAATGTGTGTACCTTTAAAAAGATTTGTATGAAGGAAGACAACTTTTTATATAAAAGTCTTAAAGAATGTATCAATATTGTTCTGAATCAACATCTATTGTTCGACCCAAGCTTCCAAGGGAAAGTCAGTCCACTGAGGAGGGATCTAAAATCCAACGACAAACATTCAAACAATTGGTGCTGATTTTGCTGTGTTCTCTGGTTTCATTGACGGGGGAAAACATGTGTGCAAGTTGTGTTTGCATAGACAGGGGGACGGTGGGACGGTGGGAGAAGGTGTTGACTTTTACAATGGTTGCTTAACTTCAGTCAACAGTTAGATGCTTGGAACGGTCCGACACGTCATAACCGTTACTCTTAACAACATAACACAGAGCTGAGATTGGAATACAAGGAGTCATTATGCTCATTAGGCACAGTAGTCATTATGATACACGCTCCAATGTGTAGTGTTGAAAACAACTAGATTTGTAACGAATCAAATTAGTATGGAAATCAGCAGTAGTTGACGTCTCATCTGAGAAGATTATGGAGTAACTTTAAGAGCAAGATGTATACCAGTAGCTTTTCAGCAGTTTAGTAACTAATCACAGTAAATCAACATCAAGATTGTTCAAATTGTGAATATTGTCCGTGAAATAAGTTTACGCGCCAAATTATGGGAGTTAAAAGTAACCCTTTTCAACACTGCCATCGGTCGGAACAGTAGGTGCCTACGGCAGTGACGTATGGTGCAACGATGACCGTGTTGTTCAGATCGCCATGTAAAAACATGACATGTACTCTTTTATCAAACTATTGTGCCCAATTTTGACAACACAAACACTTCAGCTGGTAAGAGCAAACACTGCAAATGGACTTAACCAAGTGATGACTAGTGAATGGGATAATTACTGCGCAGTTCGTCTTAAGAATTCCACAAGAGGCACACATGGACATGATATCTACAAGTGAAGTGTCGACACTACATTTTGAAAATATCGGGATGGAGAAGTGGTTGTAATGTACTCATGAACAACTTATTGCTATGGAGGAAGTTTTACTCTGGAAAAGTGATCAATTGTTTTTTATGAACATCTGAGCTTAGACTATAAGACACAATGTCAAGCAGTAATAACACCATTAAGGACGCAAAATTACAGAGCAGTCTTCAGTTCTTCCATGCCCGAGTCAAGAACCAACTCGAAGACGTCAAACTCCAGCGAGAGATTCGCATCTTGGACCGGCGCATCGGCATGACCAACTCCGAGTTCAAACGGGAGTTTCAGGCCGTAAAGAAAGAGATGCAGAGTCTGCAAAAGAGCAGCGGGCGGAGCAAAGATGGTTGGGTACCCGACGAAGATGTAACACCGGGGAGTAACTCTAGTGGTGGGAGGATGAATCTGGAGAAAGCTAATGGAAAGAAAACCAGTAACGATTCATCAACACGGGCTAAAAGTGCCGCTGTCCGGGCCACAGCAAAGTCCGGAGAATCTGTTTGGGAACGTCTTAATAGAAGACCAACCAGCGCACCGGATGGGTACACAAGAAACGGCAGAGATCATGGTGGTTCGTCGGGAAACGAGGAGCAAAGAAAGGGAGAGGAGTCGCTTAAAACCAAAAAGCGACTGAACGCAAAGACGTGCTCAAAACTAGCTTGGAGAAAACGGCTCCAAGAATGGGACTCGCAGTCGAGTGAAGCTGTGCCGTCTGATCGCGCTGATGCCTGGGGGAACGTGCGACCACGAAAGGTAGAGGCACGAGTAGCCCTTGGAAGGAAAACTACCAAGCCTGGCATTAAAGGGACACCAGAACCGTCTAAAACGAAACGATCGGAGTCGGAAGTGAACAACCACCAGTTCTCAGACACTGAGCCCGAAGAGCATATTTTTCAAACTGAACCCCAAGAACGGAGACCTTCTGTAAGTGCATCTAAGATTCTTAAACCATCTAAAGGTAGATCTCTGAGAGATATCTTAGAGGCAACGCCCATCAGTGATGGTCAAACGGCGCAAGATCAGTGGCTCAAATCAGCGCTGAAAACCAAACATAACAAAAAAAGGGAAAAACACGTCAGTATTATGGAAAACGGTGAACTGTACGAGACTGACGCCAATAACAACACAGTTGAGAATGATGATAATAATAGTTTAGGCTTCGGTATGGTCGCTAGTAACCATAAAGACTCAAAAAGGGCGCCCTCGCTCGGTCTTTTAACATTATTAATGGACAAGTCTGGTCGCACTGGTGCGATGAGCAGTCCGACACCTAATGTCATTCCAGAAGTTCGAAGAAACCCGATGCAGTCCGTCGAGGATGTTTCTCTGAAGAAACGCCGTGATACTTTACTCAAAGCTTCAATCCTCAGCCTGATGGGTGGTGGGTTAAGTAAACACGGGTCTTCTGGTAAAGGCACCAAAGACCCTAAGGATTCTACGGAGGGTGAGGTGCCTGCTGGGGGCAAAGCCTCCACAGGGAGGTTCAGCTTTCGTCTGCTCGGTAAAGCAGCAATTGCGCGGAATCACCTCTCAGTCCAAAAGAGGTCCACTTTAGGTTCCAGATTGAAAGTTCGCCCTGTCCTCCAATCAGCAATGACAGCTAAAAGTATTCAGGCTAATCTAGCGGTCTATGACTCGGACTCTGATGACGCCAGCACTCCGGCCACACCCGTTAACCCCGACACAAAGTCTAAAATATCTAAGAGTTGGAGGAGTGATTCGGAACTGGAGAAGCCCCCTATACTTGAAGAGGATCTGAAACAGCTTCAGATTCACCTCGCAGCTTCTCATCTATCCAGAGAACGTGACTTACAACGCATGCAGCTGGATCAAGAAGTAGATCACCTAAAGGTCATCGATGACAACCGGAAGCAGAATATCATGTCAAAGGTCACTTCGTTTACATCTTTTCTGGAGAAGCAAAAACAAAAGGAGCTTGAGGAGGAGAAACGGAGAGCTATTTTTGGAGGACCATCTCAGAACCCGGTGGTTAAACGCTGGCGTAATGCAGCTAAAGGAACAATAAACATTCGTAGTTGAAAAAATGAATATTATAAAACTTGAAAAGCTGTTTACTTTCAAAATATTAGTATCGCAATATGCACAAAAACAAAGATGTACCCCGTGAAGTGTAAGAAAAAATTGCTCCTTGTTCTATTATGTTTTTAAAACTGTTCGTAATTCAAACATCGCAAAGTTTCAAGCCGCCAAAAAACTATCCTTCTTCTGGAAAGTGTAGACAACATGGCATCAATATATCAAGCGAGATTTCAAATGTTCATAGTTAAGGTTTTGAGGAAATGCATAATGGAGATGAGCTTAATTCTATGAGTTGACTATGCATGTGAAACGGGTGAACGGGTTTCGTGGGTTGTCGAAATAAAAAAAATCTTTATTCAATGAATGCTTGAAGAAAAGTTGCTGAAATATATTGTTGAAGGTATTGTACAGGATTGGTAAAGATAAAAACACCATTGCTTGTTTTTAGTCAAAACATTTACTGATTGTAAAGTTCAACAAGAAAAAAAAACCCTGTTCCGCACACCTTAAAAAAAGGCAACAGCTGATTTCGTTTGTTACAACCTAAATTCAGGACAAATTAATGATCAAATTGTGCATGTTTTTAAAACTATTTTCTCCTGAATCGCAGTGGATTTAAGCCCAAATTTCAAAAGTATTATTGCACGTATAATGGCTAATCACACAAAACTTAAACTCTGTCTGCAACAACTGTTTTGTCAGCTCTAGTAATCCTGTATAATTAGTCACACGCCCGTTCTTAAATCTTAACGTCATCCGGCTAGTTCTTGTATATGCTCAGACAAAGCCCCCAAATAAGGACCTTTTTGACATGTTTTTCCTTTTGCGAAACCATGGCTTTTCGGCTCCGGCTGAATACCTTCGGTACATCACTTCTTTGCGAACATGTTGAATGTCCCTAAAGCCGGAGCCAGAGGTAGGCGTGGTTTCGAAAGTACATTTCTGCAATCGATAAATGAAAATACTTGTTGTCGTTGTTCTAATTGGAAATATTGTTCTATTACCAACCCCCTAAAAAACCGTCAAAGAACCCTCAAGTTATGCTGTAGGACCCATTTGTCTACGTTAGCTTTTTCATTTTCATAGTTTTTATAGCTGAGTGAGACTGAGGTCTATCCGAAATGGCGGTTACGACTGTTGATCAGTTTTATTGCTGCGACATCATATACTTCAACTTCCATGCTTCAAAGTATGATGACGATCCAGCCGTAGTAGTTGTCGTCAATGGACACAACGTCACTGTATGTGGCGCTATTCACGACACGCCCTCTAGCGAACAAAAATGTGTAACAAATAAATAATAAAAAATAAAAACATGGCGGAAGAGGGCGCTGTTTGTTTACAACACTCCTGCATTCAGCCACTGTATTGGTGACAGTCTGAGTATAACTCTTCCCTTTATAGAGCCTTAAACAGTTTCGTATCTGACACAAACACGTAAAATTGGATACTTCAAGCCTTCCTAATGTGTATTATTTGTGCACTTACTTTCAAAACAACTATTGTGAATAACGCACTGCGATTAAAATAATTGTGGATACCCAAATAATGATGTTGCAGTTTGGACATTCTTCACATTTGGATGAAATAAACGGTGAAATTACCACTTTTGGAGTAAGCGAACACGAGCCAGTGTCTTCATCTTATGTCAGTAATCGTAAGAACATCCACTTTGAAAGTATTTAAGGAAAGGGTTGGTAGATTTTCTACCTAATGTCGGGAGCTAGTTGTTGGGAGTTTTTGTATACAAATTGTAGTTCGTGCATGCTTACAAAACTTAAGGGCACATGTAAATTATTACTTTTACTCATTTATCAAAAACTACAGCACCTCAGTAAGTACAATTTCAAGGGAAGCTTTCTACTATCATTATCTTCAAACTGTGTAAGTTTAATGTAAATCTGTGGACATTGTGTTTTTTGTTAGGAAAAAGTACATGATACCCTTTAAGGGCACATCTAGGGCCTACACCAAGAGTTCTCGGATAAAACCCGTAACATGATCGGTATACTCGATCCACAAAGACGTAAGATATTCTATTTCCTTTAATTATAACATTAATCCATAGTTATTAAACAGGGCCATGTCATTACACTAATACAATTGGGAAAAGGCCAATATTTTGTTGACCTGCCTAAGCAGAAAATATTGCTCATCAATTTTCATTACAAAAATGAGCAAGGTACCGTTCATATAGATGGTACATGTAACATGGTATTTTGAATGATAAAGTGAGCATAACATTTTGTGTTTAAAGCAGCTATATGAAATTGGTCCCAAAGTAGAAAGTTTGACGATACGAAATTGGTCCTAAAGTAGAAAGTTTGACGATACTCATTAATTGTCATCAAACTTTACCTGTACTTCAAAGACTTGTAAAAAACTTATACAAGAAGTTAACGGTAATTAGGCAGGTAACTAAACGAGCAAGACTCTGATGAACCCAGTAGCCGAATGAGATGAACCGATTGAGTCAAGTCTAACTTGGCAACCACAATCTGTAGAGGGCGCTAATCTAACTTACATACCGTGTCTAAAAATATACCACCTTTCGTCATGCACGTGTTACCCTAAGAAAACCCAGTCCTGTACCTTAATTCCTAACATTTCTGTGGAGTTCATAAAAATCCAAAGTGGAGTGTGGAATATAAAAATGTTGTTGTTGTTCTGACAGGGTGGCCTCAAAGATTCTAAATAAGGTGTCGTGGAACAAAGTCCGTACGTGCCTTACCGAGTCACAAAGTTGTTGGGGGAAGTCGGTGTTTTTCCCGGACCACTTTGTCCAATCAGTCAGCTATACATTACCACTAAACCCACTCCAAACTGGTGCTAATGCGTTTATTGTGTGTACCATCAAAAAAAGAAAAACGGCTCCACTGATACTTAAAATGCGACAAATCAACAACAACAAGGTGTACACATAATAGGAATCCAAACGTGCATGCAAGGAAGGGGATTAAAATGATGTTTTGTAAAGAGCACGCTTACTGCCCCCACCGGGACAGTGTCGGGTTGGCCCACGTGATGTTGACTGAGACTCAACTAACGGACTCACTACTACCGTTATGGAATGCTTGATATTACACAATGACTGTGCACTCATCTGTTTTTCCCCCAAAATTTACAGTTAAGTGATTATTGTGTTGTCTTTTGTGTTTGTTTTGTTCTGGAGTGAAAAGGGAATTTTGGTTGAGAAGTCGATAATCGTCGATTGTGAATTGTCTCTGAAAAACAATATATATTACCTAAATGAGGTTTTTGCGGTAACACCATGTGAATACCTCTTTTTGAGTAGTGTTGGTTCTGAAAAGAACCAGTGGTGAACGACACGTCCCGACTCAGAACTTATATTTAAAAAATAAATGTATACACATAATATGAAATATTAAATAATATCTAAACGTTAGTTTACTATAGTCACATGTATTATGATTTGGTCGGCGTACAATGGCTCAAAAAGAAAAGTACTTCTCCTTTGTAAGCTGTTTTTATTTCTCCGATTGTTTTCTTTTCTTATTCATCTCTTGCCACGCGTCCCCCTGTGTTTAAACTCGTCACGCTGTTTATACAACAAAAATTGGGTACAACTGTCGTGCGAGGAAAAGGTGAAGGGTGGTGGAACAAAACTTGGATAAATACGCCATCGTCCCAAACTACCATTCAAGGGTCAAGGTATTTTTGTTTTCTTTAAGTCAACAATGTTATCTCAACCACCGCTTCGAAACCGCACTGCTGACGCCAAAGACCGTTACCTGGCTATCGTTAAAATCTTATAGTGCCCACATCGCAGACAAACGTTTTCCGCACGTGTGGCTCCATTGTCATTGTTTATGCAAGGTCAGTGTGGTGGAGCCTTTTCATTGGCCCGTTGTAATTCACCTACACGCGACACTTTGGTGATTAGCCAATAGGGTGGCGTTGTTTGCCAGGTCACTGCTTACCTGTGAGCCTAGCATGAAATCCAATGATTTTCACCAAACAAAGGAATCCATGAGAATACAGATTATGCCCAACGTAAAAGTTGGCATGTACAGGTTGCATGTATAGAGCTTATCTTTGATAGCACTAGTTTGGTTTCAACTAAAATACTCATATAATATTTGTACAAATGTGAAATGTTGGTGAGAATACCACTTCAAAACCGAATTATGGTATCAGAACATATCTAGCTTATTAGCAGGTAACCTTCCAAACTCTCGATATAAACTTTCCTGTGCTTTGGGTTCCCATAAAAGAAGATATAAGTTGACAAACTTGCATACAGTATGTCTATGATTGTGTGTGAGCTTTTAAAACTGGTAAATTCTGTTGAACGTGACACATTGAAACTGTAGTTTTCTTATGTAAATGTTCATTTGCCCAACCACATTATCCTAGCACTTCGGTCTGCATACACACACAACCCCATTATTTGAAGAACTTACAAGTTTTTCAAGTATAGACCTATGAGAGTGGTCTCGGCCCCTTCACAGTATGACGCTGATAATTAAGTTCATTTTGGTACTGAGAGGAGCGGCTCCTGAATGGTGTCTTAAAGTGCACAAAAGGTGTACAATGCCGTTAGCAATATGGGGGTCTCTATTGTATTCCAGGAATGGTGAAAAAAAAAATCCAATAGCCCACGCGACCGGGCAGTACCAAGTGACAATGTACGAGTTTTTGGGGCGCCCTTACCTTACCGAACTTTGTTGTTCTATGCTTGTTCAATCGGCGGTGATATTCTGGTCCACGTGAGTGACACTTTGGCGGTACTATAATTTAGATAAACATCCTTTTGTGACCTAGCTTGGAGTAATCCCTGGTCGGCAAGCCATTCATATGCAAATTACTCACGCGACAGGACGCTACAAGTCTTTAATGAGCTGCAACTTCTATTCAGCCCGCACGAGCCATGTCGTCGAGGGGTGCAGGGTTTTGAATTAGGTGAGCTAGTGGGAGGGACTTATCCAAAGCAAGGGAGCGGCACCAAACTATATATTCACTGTACCCTCATGGGCCAAATTTTATTCGTAAATGCACCCATTGGTGGGCCAGGTTGAACCCCTTGCTCTCGCAACTAAACTTTTAATTATTTTTCCTGCCAGACAAGTCATCTCGCAAGAAACTTGTTTCTCGAGAACTTTTTAGCAGAAACTTTTTTGTTTTACCGTTCCTTCAAACTACTATGGCCATCAGTATGGAAAACTCGCAGAAATTTCTGCAGCAAGCTGTGCAGCAGTTGGTGAGTGAAGTCAACTCGGCGCTACCTAAACGCGTCACAAAGAGACGTCTCGACCGATCCGACCCCAATCAGCCTGAACTTGTTCGCTGCAAACGGCGAATTCATTTCAACTATTTGCAGCAAACTCCTCCAGTTGCCGTAGCCCGCCGAAATGAGAGGGAAAGAAACAGAGTGAAACTTGTCAACTTGGGCTTCACCAGCCTTCGTCAACAACTCCCAAACGGCGCTGCCAACAAGAAAATGAGCAAAGTAGAAACACTGAGATCGGCCGTGGACTATATTAAGCAGTTGCAGGATCTTTTGGACGAGACGGACGCTGTGAACGCCGTGTTCAACAACAGTTCCCTCTCACCGACATGTTCACTGACAAGCTCGCCGTCGCCATCGAGTTATTCCCCCGAGTCGTCATCCAGCGAGGTGCTCACACCGGAGGAAGAAGAACTTGTTAATTTCACAGACTGGTTTACGATGAATGGGGCGTGCTGAGAAACAATTAATGATGCTGTTTGTTTTTATTATGGTAAGTTACCGCTTGTGTTTTCTCTCTTTCGTTAAATTAATTGATTTCATGAAGTGCTTAAAATTAAGGAAATTACGCTTGCCAAATCTGACATCAGCAAAGTTTTAAGTTTAAAAAAAAAGGGAAAAAAATACTTCATGCAATGGTTTTTGTATTCTGCTACATTCAATTTATGATTATTTCTATGATGGCATGGTGCTGGCCTCAAAAACACAAAACACGATTTAAAAAAACTACAAAAATTAAATTGATCGTTGCTATTTTGAATTCTCTACACACAAAACACTGGAGTGGTTTTAATTAGGTTTTATTAATACGAGTTACTATTGTTGGTGGAAAAACTCTAGGTTTTAGACGTGTTGCCGGTACTTAATTTTATTTTATAACGACTATTAAAAATGCCGTGTGGCGAATAGCCCATAAACGGCAATAATGTTCACGTAAAACTAACTGCACGCGTCGTGACCTGTTTACGGCTGCATTAACATGGTGGCTATTTAAACACATATTTTTTATTTACATCAGTCGTTAACAACCTTGTTTATGGTGAACTCGCGTGTTAAGACAACAAACCTGTTTAGTTATTCAATCAAAAATTCATACTTCATTTTAAGTAGCGTGATTCGCTGATTGGCGCGACGGGTCGTAAAACGATTTTTACCGGTACCGATTCCCCGAACGGGTCTGTGTTTACAAAGACTGTTCGGAGTTATTGTGCGATCAGCGCAATGCAATCAGACTATACCGCGTGATTGAGTTAAATAATTAAATATTCATGAAGTTTGATTTTGTTTTTCTAAATAAAGAAGTTACACAGTTTTATTTGAAAATGATAATTTAGTCCAATTGGCTTTTTTATTGGATAGATTTTTTTTTTTTTTATATGCGCAATTTTTTTTTTAACTCAACATGCGTAAAAGGTGGATTTGTTTGCTGCAAAAAAAGTTTGATAGTGACATTTTAGTTTAAAGTTTGTAATTTTTTTCGAAATTGTGCTTTTCTTTTGTAATGTTTTTTAAAAAACATGTGTTTAAAAAAAAACCTTACTAACTGCTTTTGCTGAATTTAACATTTTTCAGTTTTTTTCCCAAATCTTTTTATCATTTTGTTGTTGTTGTAAAAAAAATTGTTCAGAAAGCCATCGCTATTTTTTCATGTACCGCTACTAATACAACGTAAACACTTGCTGACAAAACCAATCAATGCGTAAGGTGCAGATAGTCCTTGCCTTACAACAAAAGGAATTTCTAAAATTGTATTTAAAACAGTTGTATTAAAAAAATTATTGTGTATCAAAATGCAAACAATATTTGCAGGAATGTAAAAGTGACCAAATAAACCTACAAAAAAAAAAAACACAACGATGATATGTCATACAAAAGTTTTAGTCGTCAAGTAACTCTTCAAAACCCCACACAATCAAACTTAACTAATCGTTCAGTTGTTTTTAATGCGACTCACTAATTAACATCACATTATTCATAAGATTTTGTTTATTGTTATGAATAATGGAAATCCTGTAATTTAGTTAATTTCATTCTAAGCAAAGCCCATTTCTTTGTTCTTCTGTTATGTATACCCGTTTAGGTTTTATCTATCTAGTAGAATTGTAACCAAGCCTTACCCCCTTCTCCCGCGTTTTTCTGCCATTCATCCTTCAACCCTCATTGATATTTCTTCTTTTCTTGTGTGTTCTCTATAGGAGAGGGCGTGTCCCCAGCAAGATGTGACCAATGACAATCTTCGACGTCGCTTGCGTCAGGCGCGCATTCCTGCCAATCAACAACCATCGAGAGCTTTGAAGATCGCAGCCGACCACCGAGAGGGAAAACCACACCGTGGTTCTCCCGTACGGGAAACGGGCCGTTGTGAACAAAGAAACTCTAGCGGGACCGCGAGGCGCTAGGACACCGCTCATGACTGTGCTGGTACCGGGGAGTAGGCATGCCGAACTCGGGCTGAGAGACATAGCGTTCAGTGGGACCCTGTTTGGAAAGGGAGGAAATCAACAAGTTATTATTCCCCCTTCAAACGTAAGATCTTCAAAAACTAACATTTCACTGACTGTCTTCAGCTACTTTCGCGTGCTACTCACGTTGCCGATATTTTGTACAATTTCTTTCAAAAAGACAAATATTAGAAAAGTGTTAATTGGTGGACAACATAAACAGGCTTACTTTCAAAAAGTTACAACTTGTTTGTTGAGATCATGTGTTCCTATCCATTTGCAACTGTTTCATTACGCAAACAACTATTGAATCATGCAGTTTAATTTTGTAATACTTTTTTATACTAAAAAGGGGATAATTTATGAAGTGCCTGTTTGTTCGCTTTATGACCGTATACTTAGCGTGCCTTCCAATATTTTGTAAATAATAATAAATATTGTAAAATATATTATTTTGTACAGAGAGAACATAATACATGCAAATTTTGACATAATGTATTCATTTTTTAACAACAAATTGTGTATCGCAAATCAATCAATACAATTGATTTGCATATCGACCGCTCAAGTCAGCATTCCATTCTATTGTAGTGATTATCTTTTTTTAGGAAATCGATCGATTAATTATAGTTTTAAAGCATTGTTATATAACATATTTTTTATATCATTGAGATTTTATAGATACTTTTCCACTTTGAATTGACTCTTTGTAGTTCTAACTCGAGATCAGGCAGTTTTTCAAAGGCTTGAAACATAAAAAAAAAAACTCGGTACATTCTGTCATGTTATGAAATACAATTATGTAAAATTTCAGCGGTCTGTCAACCAACTTTTTCACTCAAAAATGATGTAGAGTAAAGTACGATGGTGCGGTGTTTTGGGCTATACAGTACCTAGACGCCTCTAAAAGAGAATTGGTATTACACAAAATTTGTACACTTCCATATTTCCTTACAAATAACTGGAAAAGGAGCAGATAATGTGGATGTTAATTGAAACAGTGAGGGCGATGGTGCTGACTGTTAATTGTGTGCTATCGGAATTCGCTGAGTATTCTTTCCTACTGCCTTTATTATTGAAACCATTTTTATGGTAGATATGTTAATTTTATTATCGGTTAGGGACAAATGATTTCGAATTGAAGTTTGCCTTAACGTTAAGAATCTGAGGAGAAAGACTAAGGGACTTTAGATTGCTTCATTGTTTTTAAATTCATATTAATTGTCACTGTTTTCCCTTTGGTTATGGATTTATGTTTAAGCAATGCTGGTGAAGGTTTATACTGCACGGTTTTCAAGGCATAAGGACATTGACAAATATGGTAATGTGGCAAGAAAACTCAGATAACTTCGGATAATTTAATAGGACGTACAGACGTCGTTAGCTTGTACCAAATTTACGTGTTTTCTCAGCGGTGACATTTGAATACTAAAAACAATTTTCAAGTAATTCGATTTTTTTTTATTATAGTTTTTCAACTGGCTTTATCGAGCTTGACAAAAATTACACATGTGCTTTAAAATACTCTGACAAAATCAATGAATTAATCATAAATAAATAAGGGACAACCTTCGGAAACTTAATTGGTGCCTCACCCTTCATGGAAACCGAATAATACTTTAGCATAATGAGAGTTTGTAAGTTTGATAGATTTTATGAGACTAACAATTCACAGATATAAGCTAAAGTCAAGTTTAGTTTCAAATTTGTTAAAAGAGAATTACAGTCTCTCAATATAGAACTATTATGACGTTAAAGGTATCAATATGGGGGGGGGGGGGAATTATTGTACCGATAATTTGCATACTTCCAGGTATTTTATCAACGGCGTCAATACACATTAATATTTATCGTTGCCTGGTGTGTTTAGTTAAGATAGAAATAATAATAATAATAACCATAATTTGTGGAAAGATCTACCAATCGAAACGAGGAAATAACTCTCCGGAGAATTGGAGGAAAATATTTGTTTGTCAAAATCAAAACTGAAAGTTTATTTTTATACTCGGATCTGACAATGAATGGTTACAAACTAGGAGTCATTTTGCTGGTTTATTTTGTATATTAAGGAATAATAAATAATACATCCTTAGGACGTTCATGTAAATACGATTCTTGTTTTCTACGATAATTTTTTTTAAAGAGTTTAATAAAGTAAAGCACGTTTATGTAACTATTGTCTCACTGAATGATTTGTTGTTTTTATACATTTGTTGTTTTATTTGTTTGGGGAGTTTATCGATTGACCCTTTTCTGAGAGGTTCAACATAATCTCAAAAAGAATAATTATTTCTTTTTGCTCATCAGAAAAAAACACAGTCTTTTGGGAACTGAATGACGGAAAAACTAAAGAGGAAAGCAGGTATTACACAAAATATATCAAAAGGTTTCAAAGTTAGTTTGTTTTTAAGGTTATCGACTCAAGTACACTATTGACACCATAGGTGTTATCTCATAGATACCAAAGTTAGAATTAAAATCAACACCACGGGGTGTTAATATAACACCAATGCAATTCGGTTGGCAGAAATAAGTGTTATTTTAACACCCTTTGTTGTAAATTTTGATGCTCTCTTGGGTACAAAAAATTAAGTTTTTGCAGTAGTATACGTATTATATTGCGTGACGCGTGCGACCGTAACAAGTGGAATTCCTGTTAACTAAGGATTAAAAACTTTTAATTCCGTCGAAGGTTATAGAGCATACATATGTGAAAGGTCTAAGGTCGTGAACTTTTGGACTTCAGCCATATTTGTTTCGTTTTTTTGAAGGACAGTTTTGAAAAGGGATTATTATATTTCCGAGGGTTGGTGGGCGGCTTCAAGGATGTGCCTGAGGAGAATATTGTCTTACTTTCACGAGGCAAAGTGGAAAACATAAATTGACAGGGTTGGGTTAGTAAAGGATGTGGGTACTCATTTGTACGACACAAAACACGTCCACAGATTTAGCCTACATTAAACGTACACGGTTTGAAGATATTGATGGTAGAAAGCTTCCCTTAATTTATACTTGCTGAGGTGCTGTACTTTTTGCGAAATGGGTTAAACTATGTCACGAAATTTATTTTTGCGTACAACGTATTTACTAGTACCGGTATTTACGGCGACTCATCATTATTCACAGTGAGTATAAGGATTGATGTTATGGTAAAAAAAAATGATCTTCAAAATGTACCAAAAACCCTTTAAATAGCATTTATAATCAAATAAATGAAAACAACATTTTAGTTTTTTTCACTGCGACATTGGTCTATGCATGCAGGAAAGCTCGACGGAGTTGTTTTTCGGGTATACAGGGCGGTACATTGATTTCTTTGTGGTGACGTTGTGCACGATGTCTGATCTTAACAATGAGCACGAACGAAGTTTTGTCTGGAGAACGGACGCATTGAACGCCTGGAAACCACAAAATTGAATAATTTAAAAATAAGTTGAAAAACGTCGGTTTCGTAGTTGTGAATTGGCACGGGTCAGGCTTTTGCTTGAACAACTCAAGGACTATTCTGTGGGAATATGTTTAGTGTTTATTGCATTGTTGTTGTTTTTGTTGTTGTATGTTGTCTTTAAAATAAGTCTTATTATTACGAAAATTAATCATTAATGTAAACTTTCTGATAGACTACCAAACTTATAATAAATTTATTTTTTAATAAAAGAACTGACAGTGACGAATATTTTACATTCATTATTTTATTTTATTTTGGAATATTTTTCTCACCACTTGTTTAATTACATTCTAATTTTTATTGAATTAGATGAGTATGCGAATAAGATATCTCTCCCAAACAGTGCATAAACTTGATATGGTTGAAAATGTAAGTGCGATCATTTGCAAAATTAAACAATGATATAATACTGGTGGTGGGAAACTTCTCTCGAAGTATTTTTTCGTGAAAGGCCATTTTTTTTTTTTTTTTTTTTTTTTTAATAAGTAACCAATTAATTTCGATCTACCGATGTCAAAACCTAATGTTTGAAAACAGTGAAAGCGTATCAAGGATTGTTTCACTATTTACTCATGTATCCAATGACAGGTTTGTTATGTCATGTACATGTTGGGTCCCATAAAGTGCGCATACTGGTCGTTGGCAATAACTATCACAAGTGTTGGCAACATGCTTAAAGCGAAATGCAATAAAATCCACTATCAACTGTAATTTCTGTTGAATCAGCGCTCAGTCATAGATTAAAAACTTAGGATTGTATGGAAATATTTAGCTTGCAAATCATAGTCATATTATGATAAGATCTCGTGTTTTGTCTTGTTTATTTATCTTGTTCTACTGCCAATATAAATGTTTTAGAACTTTTCTTATAAAAACAAACACCTTTATTCTTTCCATTAATAAAAATAATAATAAGCTTGAAAATCGAGAAATATTTTGTTAGTAGAGTCACGTTGTTGTTCACTCAGTCTTATACATCCTCTCCAGTAGACAAACAATTAAAGAAATCTGAACAAAAACAAGCTGTATTGAGCTAACCACTCTACTCAAATGAGTCATTTATTATTCATCTAACAACTATAGCCAAATCTGCCAATTGTTTGCATCTCCAACCTTGGCCTACAAAATTACACAGAGAGGGAGAGAAACAGGCAAAGCCTCCAAGTTTTTTTGTGGAAGGGTTGTTGGAGCGTAAAAAACGACGCGCTGGATCCAGCCCTGTCTTCAGCGAGCCATGCCGCCGTAGACCCACCCGTACACCCCGGGTCTTTGTCTGGACGTCCGATCGTCAGATTCGGATACCGTGTGTACCCACTAGACAACGGTACGTTGGTGGTGGGTCTGTAAGTCGTCACGCGAAACAAAAATACTGATAGGTGACGGTCGTACTGACTTTGAGAAGTTTCCACAGTATACATCCACTCTTGTAACTCTGGTACTGTAATGTTGTCGTTCAAATTCTCAAAATTTAAATTAAAAACCAAAGTTGAACATAATTAGAGAAATCGTGTTATTAAATGGGGTTTGTAAATATAACGGTACCAAGCAAAATATTTTTAATTTCAGCTCAACCTAGGTCTGACCAACTTTATAGTTGCCCCTAAAGGCATGGTGTACTTTTGGTCCCTACTATACAACAAGTTAATTACCATAACAGCTTACTTGGTTCAAAGCACTGGTGCCTAGAGCTGTTATAAATCATTGTTAGAAACGACCCCATTTGAAGTAATGCAGTTTTAGAGAAGGAGGTAAATATCCACCCCAAAGTTAAAATCTTAGAAAGGCTTCAGGCATGAAGCCTTTTTCAGGCATCTGAAAGCACCCAATCTATGCAACAATGGCGTTTTTACTTTCGGGTATTTTCTTGCAACTTTGATGACCAGTTGAGCCAAAATTACCACAGGTTTAAAACTTATTGGTGAGAAGTGTTGCAGCTAATACAGTATAAACTATTTTAAGAAAGAATTTCCTTCGAAACAATTGGGTTTGGATAAATAATAAGATGTAAATAATGATAACTGTTGTTCAATTATGATACTTCATGCTTCAGAAAGTGCCGATATTGTTTACTTTGTCTGTCTTAAAAGTAACAAGCAATGGGATTGGCAGTATAAAGTACAGGCAACCCGACGAGCACTTTGTATATTCATCATTCGGCCAGCAGTGTTCTCTGTTTAAGGTATTCTAAAATATATATAAAATATAGACACTGATTTGCATTAAAGACAGTGGACACTATTGGTAATTGTCAACTTGGTGTATCTCACTTGGTGTATCTCAACATATGCATAAAATAACAAACCTATGGAAACCTGAGCTCAATTGGTCGTCGAAGTTGCGAGATAAAAAAACAAAACCCTTGTCAGACGAAGTTGTGTGCTTTCAGATGCTTGATTTCGAGACCTAATTTTAAATCTGAGGTCTCGAAATCAAATTCGTGGAACATTACTTCTTTCTCGAAAACTACGTCACTAAGAGGGAGCCGTTTCTCAAAATGTTTTATACAATCAACCTTTCCCCATTACTCGTAATCAAGTCAGGTTTTATGATAATAATTATTTTGAGTTATTAACAATAGTGTCCACTGCCTTTAAACCAAAGTGGGGTCAGACTATTTCCCCATCCATCACTTTAAAAGGCATAAAAATGAATGAACTTTAAATTTAGTTGCCGAGTTGACAGTGTGGCTCATTCTGGTCTGGTTCCCTATACGCACACCTCATTCCCATACTAAATCATTATGGCCAGATTGACTGTCACACAGCTATGGGGGGTTATGCGTTGCATCGAAAACCTGTATTTTTAGCTACCCCGCTTCCATCCGCCTTTCTCTTGTATAACCAAAAGTGCATGTTTTCAAAGGTTTTAACTGGGCTTAAACCGTAGCCAAGACAATAGCTTCGAAAAGAGCCATGTGAAAATTCCTAGAACTTAAAAAAATTATCGCCCTCATTTACGAACAAATTCGCGACTGAGTTCATTTGTGAAGCAAAAGCCTTTGTGTCTTATCATTTCTGACAATTCATAATAAAAATTATAAGAAGTACTGATATCGATAACTGCAAAAAGGTTACATAATACCATTATATTAAGAATCAAATTTGTGCTAATCAGCTTAGCCAGATAAAGCTAAATCAGAAAAATACGACCTAGATCTTCTCTATTATCCGACTGAGTGGTTTTAAACAATGTCAGTCAAAATCATCGCAGTTTATGACATAAGCACAGTGGCTGTATACTGTGATTCATAAAATGACTGCAACATTGGGTAGATAATATGCCTTTCTTGCTTGTACGAATAAAACCCTTACATTTCTTTCAAATTTCATCAACCATTCTTAATCATGATCCTACACAAATTTAGGAACTTTAAAACCATGAATGAAAACAGTAAATAGTAACATCACATTTCACCACTGTGTGATTCAGAGAGAAAGTAACTACTGGTGAAATTCGTGAACTATAGTCGTATACAAAGTTGCTATGTCGCCCGCAGGCGAGACGTCCTGTGTACAGAAATTCCAAATCCTCTCGATGAACTGCATAAAGTTCGCACACAGTATGCCTTTACAATGCACTGTTATACAACTTGCGCCTTATGGGCGCTTAAGGACACCCATTGAACTGCCAATTTTTTTTTACCAATTTGGAAGTAGGCCTACCTTTAAAAATGATATAGAAGTTTTTGGCATTTGCTTTCACATTGGTGATGGTACCATTTCAGTTTGGCAGACAGAGATGATGGGGTCATATGTAATATATTAGTGCCAACACTCACGAGGTTTTTGTCTTCAATAGACCTCTATCACGGTGCAGCCATCTTGAATTTCTCCCATTGATTTCAATGTTACCAACCCGAGGCTGGAAGAACAAAAATAGTCTGGTTCCTATTTGCAAAATGATTATTATTAGCATTCATTATTGTTATTCGATACGAGGAACAATACCAAGATGGAGGCAGTATGATAAATGTCTACAGCACATGCTTTCTCTCCGTGAGGAATTGACGTAAGTGTTTATATTTTAATATTTTGTCGTCTTATGAATACAATTTTCTTAGAAAGCAAACTTTACCTATAAGGATTCACGCCATGTGTTGTGTATGTAAATTGGAATGCTATTTAACGTGCGGCTGAGTGATGACTTTTCGTTTGAACTTTGCGTATTTAAAAGTCATGCTGCATGTTTGATCGAAGCTCTTCAAAATGCCAAAATTTGCTGTTGAAAATTTGTTGGCGGTCCCTGATATAGAAAGGGGCGTGCACCTTACAAGTCCGGAAATGCTTTTGTTTGCTCGCACGAATGGTACGGGGGTGGCGTGTGGTTACCACGGCGTGTTTGGAGTATACGACCCGTGCAAAAGGCGCGTGAGTTCGCGTGCCGGGTTCCAAAGGTGTATTCACTCAGGTAAAGAGAGGCTCCCCCATTGTGCGAGCCCAAATACCTTGGGAGTCAGCAGTTTCTATTGGCTGAGGACTCCATTCACGGGTGACAAAGGGGGTCGATTGAACCATCGATTTGGGGGAATATTGTTATCGGGAGGTTAAATCTCAACCATAGTCCACTGTGGTGCCGCCAGGCGTTTTCACCAGGTAAATGTATAACCCATGTCTGTACTGTACATACACAATAGCACACTCACAAACCTTTATTCTATGTCCATAATTTGTTGAGGCCAAACGCCCTTAGTGAGGTATAACTTCATTTCTATCGGTCTGTACAGCCGCCATTGTTGGATTTAATTGTAGGTCACATAATTACAGGTGCCGGTATCTGTACGATTTTCTCTATTAGTAAGGTTTTAAAAATACACAAAACACCAAAGCGCTCACCCATTCGAAAACGGTATCCCCCTAGTGTACATCCCAACACAAAAGGGGGCCTACAGCCTTTTGCCATGACTTTTGAAAGATGTACATGTACATGTATAGTTGTAATGCTTCAAGCTAGGCTGGCAACAACAAGGCAGTAGCAGAGTTTTCCATGTACCCTCTTCAAGTTCTGTAATCGTTTTAAGTGGCCATTTGGGATGGGTTTAATACATTTTGTCCACCCAGTTAAAGATTCGCTCACCTATTCCGAAACCTATCCTTAAATATTGAAATATTGCAAAGTCAGGGAGTCCTGGGGATTGGTTTTTTGGCTGACTGCCACGATCCAGGCGCGAGTACCGAGCCTGCGATCTAAAATTATCCACCCGTGGTTCATTGAATAAATAATTGACTAACTTCAAATTCATTGGTGCGAGCAAACATACATGTACGTGAAACCGCAACAACTTGGTGAAAGCGTGATTTCCGCGTCCGGGACGATTTTTACCGCACGTTGACGGTATTAGTTTTGGGTAAGGAAAATTACAACTAGTGAGTTTTTAAATTTAAAATAATCAGTTGTTTATTTAAATTTCTTACCAGTATACTTTTTACCCGACTTTAAAATAAAAAAGGGCTATCAGCGAGTACAAATCTGTTTCACAAACCGTGAGCTTAACAGATTTGTAAACTTAGAAGCTACCGAACTTCACTACCGAAATGAAAACTACATCCATGATGATTTGCTTCAGGTCAGGTAAACATGTACATGGACCTGGGGTGGATTTCACAAAGGTAGTCCTAACTTAGGACTAGTCCTAGGCAATGCTAAGAGATAGGACCAGTTCTAAGTTAGGATGAGTTACTGGTCCTAACTTAGGACCAGTCCTATCTCTTAGCATTGTCTAAGACTAGTCCTAAGTTAGGACTACCTTTGTGAAATCCACCCCTGGTTCTATGTGAAGTTTGTAAATTGTGTTAAAAACCACAGAGCACGAACAACGTGTGAACAATGTAGAAAGTAACACATCATCCTCGCTAAATAACTTTAATAGCGTCCGGGCGTATCTCAAAAGGGGGAAACAAGAACACCAAAATGGTTTACAATAATTGGAACGAAACGACTGTGAGGTGAGTCTATCTATATTGTCTACACACGTTATCAGAGTCGCTGAGTGGTTTCTGATAAGTGGGTGTAATTTTTCAACATGATTAGCCTCCCCTTGGCAGCACCCATTGCAAATCGAGGTTAATAATTCCTTCAATAAAGATAACCATGTTATTCCATTTTTTTTTCCTGGGCTACTATAGCTAATCCGCCCCTGAAAAAAAGGGGATGACCTTCAAAAAATCTCAAGCTTGTGAGATAAAAAGAGCTCTCGTACTAAGCCTCACCCCCTCGCGCGTGAGTGTAATAGTCTTGGAAAGTGTGACAAGCATGCACCCCCCCTCCCCCCTTAAGAAGAGCTCAGTAAAGACGGACGGCAGGCGCCAGCCTGTTTTTTAGTCTCTTTACACGTGCCCTTAGCTTGGTAGAGCTACATACTCCGTGCACGCGCTCCCTACCCATTGTGTGATGCACTTGAGGGGAACGCAGGCGATTTCTTTGGGCAAACTTTAGGGGGAGATTATCGGGGCTGTTTTTTATCAGCGTTGGGTCGCGTGGTGGTTGGTCTGTTTGCACTAAGCCAGGGACGCTTCGCCTGTTAGCCCTTGTGTCAACAGAGGAACTACTTAGATCGCTCAAAAGCGTGCCCCACAAATCCATGAAGTGACAAACTGAATTGATTTTCTCATCATTTTATGTTTTAGTGTGGTCTAGTCAACTTAGAAGTGTTATCTATGGTGCATTAGTTATGCAGTTTGTACCCATGTCGTTCAAATTGTCCGTGTCTTTTTCTTATTTAGAGTAACCGTATCACACACACACTTATTAATACATTGAATGTACA
The DNA here is from genome assembly GCF_032118995.1 of Asterias amurensis. Classification (NCBI taxonomy): domain Eukaryota; kingdom Metazoa; phylum Echinodermata; class Asteroidea; order Forcipulatida; family Asteriidae; genus Asterias; species Asterias amurensis. Next base: position 23,146,871 of record NC_092654.1, read on the forward strand.
TAGTATACCATTTTATCGCAAATAGTATACAGGACTATGGTTGTTTGTGATAGATTGAAATTATTTTGTCTGAATGCTTTTATTAGATAATTATTGGTACAGAAGAAATTTAACCCTTATAATAAAAACAAAGTTTACAATGTGATGTTTCGTTTCCTGCGTGAATGGTAATCGGCAGGCTAGTATGGTTAACCAACACACCTATATTCCGACATTCTTATTTTCCGACACCCTATGTTCCGACACCCATGTGTTCCCAGACACATGATGTGTATTTTCACTAACCATATCCCCAACCCTATAACCTTACAGCATGTAAATCACTGGTTCTATCTAAATATATTGTTGTTGAAACTAGAGCAGTCACTAGTCATAGTAAAACCTACATGCAAATCATGGTTTGTTAGTAGGCCTACATGAAATGTTTTTGGTGGTGTTGAAGAGTAGAGTATAGGGTAGCTGTTATTTTTTGTCTGAGCCGCGCGAGGATGGACTGAACACATTATTTTTAACCCGACACTTGACGCTGTTCAATTTTCACCTCATGAATATCACAGTCACATTCAGTGTGTGCATGGTTATTCTAAACACGACGATCTATGGTTAATGTCAACGCACAGTGAAGTTGTTGATGCGATTGTCTAGATAAAAAATAAAAATGTGGTCGATGTGGTATTTCATTGGTAACCCTCTCTGCTGACATACGTTGTGTGCTTATCTGCACCTAAAACCCCGTTGTTCAAGAGAAACTTCGGATATTGCTGAGCCTATACGCCGAGTATAGGCTATTATGGTATCGGAACTTATTTGCGTTTCCTTGCTATTATGCTTTAGTGGCTGGTGAAACTTTAAACGGAGCCTGAAATTTTGCTTCGTTTTAACCTTACATTAGTTCGTGGAAACGTCAAGATTGCAACGTGAACAACAACAGCAAAGACAACAACAACAACAACAGTATGTTTTCATTCATTAACCTTTTTTTCGCGGAGAAAAGGTTGTTTGTGTTTACTTCACTTATACATTGTCAACGTTAAAGCCATTGGACCCTTTCGGTACAGAAAAAAAAAAGTTCACAGATTTACAAATAATTTACAGGGTTTACAGAAGGTAATGGTGAAAGACTTCTCTTGAAATATTAGTCCATGAAATGCTTTACTTTTTGAGAAAACGGTAAAACAATATAAATTCTCGTTAACGAAAATTACGGATTTGTTATAAACACATGTCATGACACGGCGAAACGCGCGAAAACAGGAGTGGGTTTTCCCGTTATTTTCTCCCGACTCCGATGTCCGATTGAGCCTAAATTTCCACAGGATTGTTATTTTATATATAAGTTGTGATACACGAAGTGTGGGACTTGGACAATACTGTTTACCGAAAGTGTATAATGGCTTTAACAGAAAATTAAATAAAATAAAATCATTCAATTTGGCCACCAACTCATTAAATTTCTAAATATGAAAGACCTGCTGCATCAGCATTAAACAGTCAAAAAGGAGCAATTCAATAACAACCCACTGATAAAAAAAAAATCAATTTCAAATCCCAAAAGTTGCAACGGTCCCTCAGTGTGCGTAAAAGCCAACAGCAAGAAGCTGGTCAAACATCTCAGTGATATAGTAAATAGGTTATAATCATAGTAGATGCTTAACTTAATTGTGACTTGAATGACTATAATGCAATTAAAATACTGAAACCCTAATGAGAATGAAATCATGTGTGCACGAAAAACGAAACTAAATTCCTTAGTAGCTTTAAAAGAAACCTCAGTTGAAATGAATTAGGGAAACATGCGTGAATTTCAATGCGTTACTATGAAACTGAATTAATTTTTGCTGGTTGACCTGCAAACCTACAATGGCAACACATCACACCTCTAACTGATCCCCTTCACTGCATATACCTACCTTAGCTACCAACTTCTAATACGATTTTGTCATGTTTAATCTTTGTGGACAGAGGGTTTAAGCCTTCCATTGTTCACCAGGGATTATTTTTTCCCCTATACAAACCTTTTGCATTTGGTTCACTCAATATATTGATCATTCCAGCTCCTTTCCTAAAGAACAACCCCTGAGGATAAAGGTGTTGAACTCAATGCACTTCCACAACAGGTTAACTTTAAATAGTTTGTACTGTATAGATTCTAGCAACAGAGAAAGGCTCCCCTTTTTCTCGATGGCAATATTCTGATGTCACAATGGTCTCCGTGATAGTTCCATGAGGTTTCTTTACCTCTTATAACCCTAGCCTGGAGCTTTCTTCACTGTACCGACTCCGTTTTGGTCCCTGGGACCGACTCCCAGTTGAGCTGTGGCCCCCGCGTGGTGCGCTCTGGGCACGGCACAGGTCACTTGGTAAACACACCAAGAAAACACGTACGTAAATAACGCGTGCATTCGATCGGTTCAACTTTGCCGATCGTTTTTTTTTTTTTTGCCGAAAGGCTTGTGCTTTCTGGGTCGATATAGATGGTCCAAGCTTTGCTCTATGGTCCGGGGAACTTACGTTTAATCCTCTTATTTGGGTTATTTAATACCTCTTTCTTGGGTTTTACTGGTCCGTGTATAGAAGGGGTGATCAGAACTCGACCGACCAGAAAATAAACAGTAATGCGCGTGTAAGATGGGTCACACCAAACTAATTCTTAAAATGTCCTAAATCGTCCTGAAAAAAAATCGCAAAACGGGTGTCGGTGGCTGACTCTGGCTGGAAGGTATGGCTTTGGCAGCCGGAATATGTTTATAATGTGACCCTAGTCAGTTTCACCTTGGTAATTAGTTAAAAAAGCTCTGTGTATGTCTGTGAACGGGATGAACCTGCTATATAAACGGACCCGGTCAGTGATGCTCACATGTACATCCAAATGACGCCCGTTCAAGCCCGTCCATGAAGTTCGTAAACAGACCGTAAAAAGGTTGATACTTATACGTCCACTCCGTTTGGATTAAGTTTAATACTCCCATCACACCGAACTCGTTCCCACTAAACGTTCTAAAAAAATGCAGTCTTGCTGCTAGCTTGAACATCTGACGTCACACTCGTGAGGACAGGGGCCTAGTCTATCTTACTGCGAAACGATAGTAGTGTGTTAGTGTGAATAACAACGTTTGCACCAAAACTACATTTTCTCAGACAGTGAGAACGAGTTCAGTGTGGGGGCGGTAGTCTGTTCGGCTACATTTTGTTCAGAAAATATGAAAACTGGTTCGGTGCGATGGGGGCGGGGAGGGGGGGGGGCTTGAGTGCGAATTGCAATTGACGAGCACTCTTTCACATTAATCTAGAGGGGAAAAAATGTTCCATTGTCTACTAACACCGGAGCTGTTCGCTATATGACTTCAAAATATATTTTCGTATTATTAGATTGGGCGTGTTTAGAATTAGTTTGTCAAAATAAACCAAATAGGTTCCTGTTGACAACATAGCCCTGCGGGCATTGTATTTAACTAGGACAAACTTGTAAAAATCCATAATAATGTAACATTAATTTTTGTTAAAATTGATGTGTTGAACATTATAAATCATTCGTGCATCTTTCCAAAGTGTCTGGATCAGTGGTATGCGACACTGCTTAACAAACAAAAACGATTTTAAAGGATGACTGCAAACCTTTTGCAATTTTTTTTGGAAGGCCCAGACACGGATTTTGAAGCGGATTTTGAAGGGTGGAGATTTTTGAGCATAGTAATCTATGTGAAAAGTTTGAAGATGTTTACTTGGAAATAATGGTCGTTCTTGATTGTATAGTACAGCTTCATTGTGTGTATTTCTCACCTCTGAGAATGCAAAGTTGGAAGCGAAAGACCATCAATAATTAGGTCTAGTTATTTATGTTCAACTTGGTTATCATGGTTTGTGTCCAGTATGACCGACTTCAGCAGTGGCAATTATTGCACTCAAAGAGTAGAAGCAAATATTCTTCCCAGTTTGGTTTGGCTGTGATTTGTTTCACTGAAGATGGGAAAGTACTGAGTACATCGGTAGGGTAAAACCACGATCATTGCAGTAACCCGACCGTTAACATGCACAATTAATGCCATGAAAGGTTTACAAATAATGGGGCTTATCCATATTCGTTGATGTATCGTCTGTGCACCATAATGGGCACTGTGTGATATTCAACTAGTTATATCTAGGGACTCAGACGTAACAGTGGCTGTAACTCGTGATCGCGGTGTCGTATAGAAGTAGAGTTCACTTTTAAAGGCAGTGGACACTATTGGTAATTGTCAAAGACTAGCCTTCACAGTTGGCGTATCTCAACATATGCATAAAATAACAAACCTGTGAAAATTTGAGCTCAATCGGTCATCGAACTTGGGAGATAATAATGAAAGAAAAAACACCCTTGTCACACGAAGTTGTGTGCGTTTAGATGGTTGATCGAGACCTCAAGTTCTAAATCTGAGGTCTCGAAATCAAATTCATGGAAAATTACTTCTTTCTCGAAAACTATGGCACTTCAGAGAAAGCTGTTTCTCATCAAAAAAAAGGTTGTATGCTTATAATTATTTTGAGTAAATACCAATAGTGTCCACTGCCTTTAAGAGATGACTCCATGCCCCCATTGGTGAATTTAATAATGTGTAAATCATTTGTAACGGTACCCCATAAGACATTTTGAAATATGGGATATTTGTCAGTATACACCAAACCATACAGAGCACTCCTTTATTATTTAGTGTCAGCCATACCTCAAAAAGGCTAATACTATACTGGTCCCCTGTCTTTGTCCGCACGAGCCTCAAAGTGTGACGTCAGATGTTCAGGCTACCCCAAGCAGGCAAAACAAACTCCTGTCCCGGATGTATGTATTAACCGGTAGGGGGCCTACCCCTTCAACTTGACACCGAGTGCCACGGTGTAAAATTGTTACAACAACAACCGTATGAATACATCAAACGATCCGTGCACTCTGTTCTTCCTCCATGGTTTAAAAGGAATCCTCGGTAAGAATTTATCCGGATCTCGGTGCCTTGGCTTTGGATCTAAGACAAATTCCGGTGTTAAAATCCGGGAAGATTGGGATCAATATTTTACCCGGCTTACAAGTAATATTAAAGGGTTTGAGTACTTTTTGTATAGAACACAAAGCACAACATGTTTACATTAAACTTGCACGGTTTTAAAATCATGATGGTAGAAAACTTCCCGTAAAATATTATTTGCCGAGGTAGTTGCTGTGTAGTTTGTAAAAATGAGTAAAATAATGCCACGAAATCATTTTTCGTCTCAGGAGACGAAAACATCTTCATTCACAGTGAGTAAGGATTCATGTTATGACCCAAAACAAAAGGGATCAAGACCCTATAATGGGATTTAGAATCTGACTAAACCATACGTCCTTTAATTTTGAGGACTTCCATCTTTTTATTCAAGAGTCTTCCATTTATTGTCTTTTGCCCATATCCCTAGTCATACTAAAATTGTGCATGGACATGTACACTTTATTATTGACAAACAAATCGCACTTGTTGGCATCGACAGTCGAATGTCAGCGAAATATATTAAACTGTGATAACATAATGTTACGCCCTATAGGCCCCCTTTAAGACTAAATTAATTTTTTTTTGCAAATTTGTAAGTACAAGAGAAAAGAAATCCCATCATTTTTGCTTTGTTTTCCAACAATAAACACCATTTTTAAATTATTATTATTATTTGTTTGACATTGTTACAGACTGTTGTATCTGTTGTTGCTGTGCATTAATGACCTCCCATAAGTTTCCAGCGTGGTTGGCAAAACCTCGGGCTGTGACTTTGTATTTATAAACGTGCCACCGTGGTAACCAGACGTTGTTTGTTTGTTTGTCTGTTGGGTGATATTTGTTTGTTTGTTTGTCTGTTTGGAGTGTGGTTTGTTTGCAATGGTAGCCTCAATCTTCAATGAAGTTTGGTTAATGGAAGAAAGAGTATAGCACAGAGGTGTTTACCCAGGTATTATGACATAATTGGTTTCTATCACTTTCAAACAGTTGTTTGAAGTTTCGCTATTCATACACATTTTTTTAAGTTAAGACTTGCTTTCTTAGGCGAAGAAAGAGCAAACAAAACAAGCTTTGTAAATCGTTAGGCATTCACAATAAAAACAGCAATTAATTTGTTTAATTAGTTTTGTTATTATCCAAAACATGTTTTTAGTTTAGTGTTGCTGTACAGTGAAGTGTTTTTACCAGACTTGTTTGTGTATAGTCTAATAGATACGAGCAGGTCGACATATGGCAGTTAACAGGGGCCCTAATTACAGACAAAAAAACATCGTTTTCAATACAATACTTGTCAATTTTTTGATCACTAGTTGTTAATGGGTTGTAAACACATAATTTTATTTGTTAATAGCCTGGTAAGATCTTTGCCATTGCAATGGTTTTTACTCCAAATTGTCGCAATAACAACTTTAAAACGGAATGACATACAAATGTAATAGAGCCTCAGGCACTGTCTGCGGCTAATCATAAGATGTATAACGATAATTTATTACCCAGTAGGACGGCAAATAGAGACATCATAAGATGTATAACGATAATTTATTACCCAGTAGGACGGCAAATAGAGACATACCTTCATCACAACTACACAAATCAGTGGAAATGTTCAGAAGTTTTGAATGAGACTGAGAGAGGGGAAAAAAACGCGCGTAAAAAAGTTAGGCCTGAGGGTGGAACCATCAAAGGGATCCGTCGCGTGCCCTGCTGAAGAGAAGTGCGCCAAGCGTGCTGGGGAACTATTCAATTCTACAGTGAGCTCTTGGTATGGCGACAGCCAGCCTTTTCGCTCTGTGACTCTTTTGTTCGACGTTTGTAAAGAGGGGCACAAAAACGACCCAGGCTTGACAAAAGCGGTCCGCATAGTTGGACTTCTATAGGTAAGGGGGGGGGGGGGGGAGAAAGAAAAGGGCTTGTTTTTTTTATACTCTGAGGGTTTTGGGTAATTTTCTTGAGCACCTCTGATGCAATGAACAGGGGGGAAGGTACCAGTACAACGTTGTCATGTTATTGATTGAAGGTTATACTGTAATTATTTATTCGTAGTAAAGCGTTATTTATCAAACTGGTGGTACCAGCCTATGTACGTACCACAGGAAATCGATCAAACAAACATATTCATCAGCCCCGTTTTTGCGTTTGATGCCATTATTTTGCTAAATCTGTATAGCCAGGCTCTATTGTCTATTCCTGGTGTCATTTACTTGTAATTTACCCGCTCCCTCTCACTTATGTAGGTATAGTAAACCTTACGAAATCAACATACGTTAAAAAGCACTGCATTACTCAAAATAATTGTTAGCATAAAAACTTATTTGGTAACGAGCAATGGGTATAGATGCTGTTGAGAGTAAAACACTATGTGAAAAACGGCTCTCTCTGAAGAAACGTAGTTTTTGAGAGCGATATTAATTCGTCCTCAATTTAAAATACTTCAGACCTGAAGCGTTTATAATTTAGACATCTGAAATTAAACAAATTTATGCAACAATGTTTTTTTCTTTTCTTCTTTTCATTTTTACCTTGCAACTTTGGTGATCAAATATCTGCATGATTGTTATGGTTATTGTATGCATTTGCTGTGATACACCAGTTGAGAATATTAGTCTCTGACTTATCAACGTTGTCCAGTGCTTTTAACTAGAATACTTATAAATAATGTAGTGAAAAGTAGATATAAATTAATTGGTTTGAGTTGTGGCTCAATGTAAAAGTGTCCATGACCCAACTTTACCGTCCTGCTCAAAGTAGAAACTAACTGTATAGTAGGCCAATGCGTAATGGCAGTGGGCTGCTCCGTTGCGCAGTATTCCAGTAACCAATCAATACTGAAAGTTTTGTGTCATTGCTAGCAATGTTTTTAAGCAACTCAACTGAAACTAGAACCGAAACCTCAATATATTCATAATAATAATAATAATAATAATAATAATAATAATAATAATAATAATAGTAATAATAATAATAATAATAATAATAATAATAATAATAATAATAATAATAATACAGATTTGTAGTGAACAAATATTCACTCCGAAAGACGCTCAAAGAGACAAAGAAAAGATGAATAAATGCATACAGACATTTACAATTACATACATGCAATTTTACAACAGAATCACAACAACCTGAACGAACGAATGTATAAATTGGGGGACAAGTCTGGTCCCCTGTTTACCTTTCCCTTCTTTATCACGTCTGGGGAATAAACAGACGAACGGAAAGAGGAACTGCATCCGATTTCACGAACTTCGGGTACGGAACTGAACTCATCCTAAGTTCTTAGATTTTATCCTAAGTTAGGAAGAGTTTGGTGAAATTGACGGCTGGGGTAATTGTCAAAGACCGTGAGTAATCTCACTTTTTGTATCCCAAATTAATTATGCATTACATAACAAATCTGATGGGACAATTTTGACTCAATTAATCATCGAAGTTGCAAGAGAAAAAAGAAAGAATCATCACCCTTAATTGTTGCACCAGTGGGTGCTTTAAGTAGCTAAAAAGTCATCGGGCCTGAAGTTTTTTTTAATACGTTAGGGGCTACTTCAGAGGGAGCCGTTTCTCACAATGTTTTAAACAACGAACAGCTCTCCATTGCTCGTGACCAAAAGGTTTATGTTGACAATCATTTTGGGTAATTACCAATAGTGTCAAGTGCCTTTAAGAACATGTTTAGTTATAAAGCCGTTACATAAATGAGTGAATGCATTAACTAATTCATTAATGAACAAGTAAATTAAAGGCAGTGGACACTATCGGTAATTACTCAAAATAATTTTTAGCATTGGTAAAAAGCAATGTAGAGCTGTTGATAGTATAAAACATTGTGAGAAACGGCTCCCTCTGAAGTAACGTAGTTTACGAGAAAGAAGTAATTTTACACAAATTTGATTTCGAGACCTCAGAATTAGATTTTGAGGTCTCGAAACCAAGCATCTGAAAACTTCACGTGACAATGGTGTTTTTTTCTTTCATTATTATCTCACAACTTCAACGACCAATTGAGCTCAAATTTTCACAGGTTTGTTATTGTATGCATATGTTGAGATACACCAAGTGAGAAGACTGGTCTTTAAAATTACCAATAGTGTCCAGTGTCTTTAACAAGTAAACAGATATTTCCCTTTGTATATAAAACACGTGCGTATTGAATTACATAAGAACTTAAATAAATGTAACCCATTGTGAATAAGGAGAAAGGAAATTGGTTGTTTCTTTCGTCACGAGAAACAAAAACAGAGGCAAGTGTCTTGTTCCAAGACTCCACTCTCCCTGATACACTGTAAATCTTTTAGCTTAAACCCAACATGAACACTACATCTGGCGTGAATAACGAAATTTACAAAAAAGTGTAGATTGGAAATGATAATGTTCCCGAACGTTGGTTTTCTGTCAATGTTAATCTCTGATTGATCAACACTTGGCGCGTAGATCCGGGTTCGAGTTTCAATGATTTAAAATGTCACACTGTGAGACGGCGTTTGTTTAGGGGGTAGCTATCGGGACTGTCCCTTAAACCACTCGCTTTCGGTTTATTTAGCTGCTAGGCTAGGACACATTATGTTATCATTCATGTTCAATGTTTTTAAACAATATTTGTTTGAGATTATGTTTTCAAGTTGAGTGGGAGCATTTTGACCTTTACCTACAAAGAGGAAGTGCTGATTGGAAAATATTCACCGATTTCTAAAGCTGGATGATTGTTTGTTTGCAAAAGCACTACTGTCATAATTTGAACGCGATCAAAATCGCAGAAATCATTCTTTTGTTGTTGTTGTTGTTGTTGTTGTTGTTGTTGTTGTTGTTGTTGTTGTTGTTGTTGTTGTTGTTTTTGTTGTTGTTGTTGTTGTTGTTTTTTTTTTTTTTTGGGGGGGGCTATGTTGCCGAGGGCTGACCGTAAGAAATCTTAGTTTTGTTGTTGTTTATTTATGGGTTTGTGAGTTTGGGCGTGGGGGTGTCGATGGCGGGAGGGGGTGGGGTCTTTAAGTTTTGTTTTATAGAAAATTGACGTTTCATACCAAAGTACCGTTAGCTGAGGTTAACATGAAATTTGGGTCTAATTATTGGTAAGGTGTGTTGCACCCCAATGTTTTTAACATGAAAGAACAGTGACCATAGACAACACCTTGTTTGGAATGCCAACAATATTTCATTCTGCAAAACATCTTTGTGTACTTGAACATGCAGTTCATGACTGAAGCCCAACATTAAGTTTTAGCAATGTCTGTAAGAGTCTGTGCCGATTGGAAAACATAAATAAACTGCAATTCCCCCCTTCTTTTTCAAAATGGCTACCAGTCTGTCTCTAACCATAGACAAGGAAAAAATGACACCCATCACAAAAATTGCTACTCATCAAGGTCAGTTTGTTATCCTAAATCCATCTTGCAACGCTTGTGTGATTTTCAACAACAGCTCTACATTTTTTTGGCGCTCAATTCCAGTCAGATAAATCTCTTTGTCCCAATGTAATACTTTGATTAGTGCGTGTCTGTTGTTGTGTAGAGTTTACCACCTTGTTGTGTAGAGTAGACCAGGGGGCCCCTCTTCGCCACACTTCACACCCCTGGACGGTGTAGCCATGATGCTGGGTGCAGTCATGACGCAATAAAGCAGACAACTCTAACAATACTTCCACAATACATTTGTCACTTCAGATAGCTCCATCATTATTTATCTTTGTTGAGATTTGTTTAAGCGGATGGGCCTACAAAAATGTTGACGACAATCGGGGAATTTTCAGACGATGGTCGTTCCACTAAAGTGCCCCTTTTTATTGTTTTCGTCGCTGAGAACAGTATGAAAAGACCAGTAAGTAAAGCTCCCGCTAATACCTTAAATCTCTCTCTTTATTGAGTCCGATCTTGAACAGGGAATTACCCACTGTGTAAAGTAGGATTTTAAACTTCGCACGGTGGAAATACGAAATAGTATAGGTTTTCGGTAACACTGATAATCTCTAATTCAGTTGTGGGTGGTTCTGAAACTAGAACCGTTGGTTTAAACTCGGATTTCGATCAGTATGCTCTGATCGTGTTCTGGAGAAAGCTGGACTCTGATGCTGCATGCTTCGAAGTACTGATGATGCAGATTAGCTTTTTGATGCGCAACACACTGTGTTGTTCGTGTGCTTTTTGTTTTGGCGGGAACGGACAGTTCGAAATCGCATTAGACAATGTCGGCAATAAAATCTCCGTGCACAAAGCGTCCGTGCATGTAAAGAATGATTTCCGAACGACCTTCAATAACCATCAAGCATGGCGGTTCTGGACCAGTGCAGGCTTGTTCTGGTTCTATATAAGACAGGACGGTATACATCCTGTTACATTATGATTCGAAAATGGACCAGCTCTGCATTCACGAAATGCTACGATTAATCCTCACTCAATTTTTAGGACGAGTCACCCGTCTTTGGAAGGAACTGAACCCGTCCTAAGTTCTAAGATTAATCTTAAAGTAAGGAAGAGTTTAGTGAAACCAACGCGGCTGGTTTCATACCGCAAAACTGAAGGTATTAATAAATCCTGAGTTTTGTAGGTATGCGCAAGCACAAAAATAAGCACGGCAACATTGTGCTTACCGGATTAGGGTTACCAGCTAAAATGCAATGTCACACTGTACAATGTTGACTGGTACCCTGCTCATTTTTGCTAAGCAGGAACAATGTTACACAAATCTGTCTGCTTAAAGGAACACGTTGCCTTGGATCGGACGAGTTGGTCAAAACAAAAGCGTTTGTAACCGTTTTTTATAAAATGCATATGGTTGGAAAGATGTTTTAAAAGTAGAATACAATGATCCACACAAGTTTGCCCCCAAATTGCGTGTTTTTCCTTCTACTGTGCGAACTAACATGGTCGGCCATTTATGGGAGTCAAAATTTTGACCCCCATAAATGGCCGACGTATTAGTCGACGAGGTGAAAGGAAAACCACGCAATTTCGAGGCATGTTTGTGTGGATCATTGTATTCTACTTTTACAACATCTTTCTACCCATATGCATTTTATAAAAAACGGTTACAAACGCTTTTCAAAGACCAACTCGACCGATCCAAGGCAACGTGTTCCTTTAAGCAAGAAATTGGGCTCTGGTAAAGGTCAAACCATATGGGCCAGTGGCTGTCTGGAAACCATCACGCAACTGAGGGCCTAAAAATAACCGACAAGGAGGAAAACTTCTTTTGTGATGTAACATAGAGGGTCGTAAGTTCCGCAGGTTGGTTCGTTCCGATTCACTGAAGCATGGAATATATTGACGTGATATATAGACAGTGGTTTTTTCTTGGTGACGTACTTGGGTGTAACCCGATTGCAATTTTATTTGTTCTGCACTTAAGAATTGCCATCCTCAAAAAGTTGCAATTTTTTTTCTTAAGGATTCCCTTTTCTTTGAAAAGATTTAGCAGAAAACAAATCCCAATTGAAGAGCACTTTACGACAGTGTTGATGTCGTAGACTCGTAGTCCGTGGGAAAATTGCATTCCAACTTTTAATTAACATGCGCAGTAATGCCAGGAAGTCAAAGACCAGTCTGCTCACTTGGTGTATCTCAACATATGCATAAAATAACACACCTGTGAAAATTTGAGCTCGATTGGTCGTCGGAGTTGCGAGATAATAATGAAAGAAAAAGCATCCTTGTCACACGAAGTTGTGTGCGTTCAGATGCTTGATTTCGAGACCTCAAATTCTAAACTTGAGGTTTCGAAATCAAATTCGTGGAAAATTACTTCTTTCTCAAAAACTACGTCACTTCAGAGGGAGCCGTTTCTCACAATGTTTAATACTATCAACCTCTCCCCATTACTCGTTTATACCAAGAGAGGTTTTATGCTGATAATTATTTTGAGTAATTACCAATAGTGTCCACTGCCTTTAACAAAGGTACGTAGTTATTTAAGACACTGTATGTACACTAATGGTAATTATCAAAGACAAGTCTTCTCATTTAATGTATCTCAATATGCATAACATAACAAAGCTGTGAAAATTTAAGCTCAATTGGTCAACGAATTTGGTGGATGTTTGTTATCAAAATATTCGGTTTGTTCTGATATATGGATTTTTCTTTTTTCTTTTGGGAGGACCCGGAAAAATAAATTTGTAATTTTTATCCGAACACAAGAAATGGTTTTAAGTTCAGCAGAAACTCCCTTGCACGAGTGGCTTTTATTGATATATCTTGCTTGATGCTTGTGCCTGTAGATCAGCATTACCAAAGAAATCTCTGACCATACTTATAACTACCATTATTATAAAAGCTAGCTCAAACTAAGACCTGTATTACAATGATTTATTTGGTATGGTCGGGGGGGGGGGGTGAAACGTGAAAATTGACGCCTTATAAATTCGATACTAAAAACTGTCCCCCAACCATCATAGTACACGTGTTCATTCACCATCAAAACCCTCCAAAACCACCACTTGTCGCTTTACAAAGGAATAAATAAATACATTTCAAAAAGTGGCCGTCCAATTTGATTAAAATTCACAGGTACGGTTGAATTATTTTCTATTTTTGTGAAAACATGCTAGTAGCAATCGTTTTGAGAGAAAAATGCGTCGAGGAAATTTGATGGACATTTTTGTTTCTTTCTCCTACCCTTTTGCTACTTGTGGCTTGAATTATGAGCACTTATAACTCTTTTGTGTGATTTAATTGAATAATTCGAGTACCGATAACTCCGTAATTTGACATGGGTCCTGTTTCTGTGGATTGAACCTGCCTCTGGGTTCATGCCATGCCACCCGCCTAACTTGATGGAGTGTACACCAAATGCGCTATGACGAATAATTATCACGATCAATGCATATCTAGATAGATCGTTTCGTAGACCTGTAAATGGGGATAAAGCTATTCATCGTGGACTTGCTAGAATTATTGTTAATAATGTTTGTGCAATTAAAGCGTGCATCACTCAAATGTCAACAGCAACAACATTACCTCTACCATATCAACTGAAATCTCGAGTACAGAACTGCTCTTATACCGTTCTTGCATTTTCTTTTTATACGTTCAGAGTTTGACTCAGAGAGTGAAATTTATGCAGGGATGCTTGCCAAATTATTTTTATAGAGATGAGCAGATTAAAAAGCAGTGGACACTATTGGTAATTACTCAAAATAATTATTAGCATAAAACCTTACTTGGTAACGTTTACTAGGGAGAGGTTGATGTGATAAAACATTGTGAGAAAACAAAAATAGGTAAATTAAGAAGTAAACTATTCTATTGTTCTTCCCTTTTTGGCTAAAAAAATGCTTGCACACAATGTTTCATTGTGGGGTTTGATAAACAAAATTTGGATGGGGATAAGACCGTATCGGTGTAGTCACATATCGAAGATTCTTTGTGTATATTGTGGTCAACAAGAAGGTAAAATCTTCAATATTGATTAGCAGAAGTCATGATGATCAATGTTTGGTCACGCGCCATACCTGAGCTGTTGTTGCTAAGTGACGCCAGAGAGCAGACACACACCACGAGGAGCAAACTTAAGGCTTTAATTTGAATATAGCGGGATTTACAACAAACTTAACGACCCCTGCCTGTTTCTCAGTATTACCAGAATCCCAATCAATATCCACACATAAAACGAGGATTGAGTCTGCGGCTTAAGCTTCGGTCAATAACGCCCCCTAAAACCAATAACCGGCCCAATCTTCTTTTAGGATTATTAGCAATGTAGGCGTCGCGTGCCACTAGAGATTATGCATTCATTAGTATAAAGTCTAATCCCCTCCTTGGCACCAATATGAATTACCGAGACGATAATTATTGATCTGAGGGTCATTCTTGTAAGAGACGGTAAGAGTTTTGTTGTAGCTTTATGGTAAGAGGATGAGGGACTGGTGAGGACACCCCCCCCCCCCTATGAAATAATGGCCGACCATGAATACGCCCACTTGGCCTCGTGGCAGAAGTTCAGTGACCACTATTGCGTAATTTTACCGGTGTATGTTTCCCACCCCCTCTGACCCGGTTGGATAGGCATGGAGCTTCAAATGTATCTGGTCATCAGTAAACAGTACACGACGTTTCGATCGGTGTGCTGTGAAGGTCTTCAAGAGACAGTCGGAGCAAACTGATCGCAACATCATCCCTATCAATCCTAACCCTCCTCCCTCTCTCTCTCTCCACCAAGCTTTTCCAATTTCCTTTCGAACCTCTTGACTATAATATATGGCCCCTTTCGAAACGACGGCCTCGGATTTGGATTCGGCTCAGGCTAGCTTGGCCCCGCCGGTGTTTTGACAATTTTAACGTGCTCTGTATATTACGCGCTCGTGACTTCAGACTAGAGAACGGAGACTCAAGCCTAATCCAAAGTCGAAGCCGTGGTTTAAAAAATGGCCTATTATCGTGTCGAAAATGGCGGTCAGGCTACGGCTAGGGCAGTATTGCCGCGTCATTATTCGTCGAAGCAGGCCAACTTATATAAACGCTCTTAGCAACAGTCGTAGCCATAGCTGTATAGCTTTCAATTCGGATGCCGCCTCAGTTCTTTGTTATTTGTTTTCACTTCTTGCATATTGCTATTTTATTGTCATAAGCCAAATACATAAATATAAAACTATTGATCATCATTGATCGACTACAATGTGAGCTTGCGTGCGACACAAAGACGGATGCACCAAGTCCCCGTTCCGTCGTGGTTGTATGGTGTTAAGCAGCACTCACGGCACCACTGCGATGTCCTCCATCGAAACGTCAAGTTTGTGTACTCCAACTGTTCTTTAGCAGAACAATCACATAATGTTAATCATCTGCAAACACTAGATTCGTTTTTGTTTTTCTTACTGTAGGCATGCAAACGTTCCAATCCTAGTTTTAAAAGAGCGCAAGCTGCAATCATCCACAATATAGGTCTTTTCCAATAGTTTTGCTTTCAAGAATACAATTTGTGTTTACCCTAAATACTCAGTACTTTCCTGAGTTATATTCCTGCGATGGACACAGGATATAACTGACACAACATTACTATGAGTGCGTTCGTTTAGCCCTGGGTCTGCCCCGCGGCGGTGATCACCCGGGTAAGCCACTGACAAGAGCTAATCGAACGATCACAATCGCCCTCTCGTGGTGACGGCATGCACCTCAGGTCACCCCCAAGTGACCCACTCCACAAGCAGGGCACTGGGGGCTGACCCAGGTGAGCCCCGTCAAAGCTATTCGAACGTACCGAGGCAGACCGGGGTCGACCCAGGGAAGCTATAAGAACGCACCCTAAGTTGGTTTGATATCTGCAAAAGTGACCCGAACTGACCTGCGGCGGAAGTATCTACGAACGTGTGAATTTAATTCGATTTTTTTTTGTAAGGATACATGCAGCAGTTTCTGGTCGATCAGCCTGTAGCTAAACTATTGCATCTACAAAATAACTTATTATATAACAAGGTAAAGAGTTTGAAACAAGATTATATCACTAGTTTTCTAGACGTTCATTGACACCCTTTTGAATAATTTCATATCAAGTGAACAATATAATTTCGTGAAAGATGACAGATTTTCAGGCCGAAACAAAAAACAAATGCTTTTGGCATTAAATAAGTAATCAAGAAATACTTGTTGTCGTAAGACGGGGTATAATTTCGTAAAGCTGATTATACTGAACAACACGTGCATTTTGAAATAAACCTAGGAAATTAGTAGCAAGTATTTTTCTGATGAGCATTGTTTGTGCTCTGCTATTGTGCTTGAGTAGCTGTGTGAAATTGGATGTACGGCACACACGTCATCGGTAACGGGTGAGTCAACTCGACCTTTAGTCATGACAGTAGTATCAAAATAATGCGAGTTTTGAAAATTTGTAAAGCTTCCAAAAGTGTTACGCTTCCAGTAAGCATGGCAATGGAAAGATAAAATTAGAGTCTTGCAAACATTACCATCCATGCCCCGCGTCCGGACCAAACAATTCTTTTTATACGGATCTACCTCAAGAGGGCGCACTGCATCGAATTACGATTCCCAATAACCACCACTGCATCCACAAGGCAATTTGGTGTTGTGTCCTCATGCACAACTGTTTATGATAAAACAAGCTGTTATGATCGATCAAGTTATCAAGTTATGCAGGGGCAGAATGCACCACATAATGGGCAAAAATTCATGCGCCAAGCTTCTCATTTTTTTTGTAAACACGGCCACACACAGTTACTTTTAACGTTTTGGGTATTTGCAATTAATAATATTTATTGCGGATGACAATCTGTGGTCTCTGTGCTCTAACTGTTGAGGAGATTTGATCAATTGAAGCGTGAAAATTGGTCTTAGTTGGCTTGGGAATTAGGGTGGAGTGGCGCCTCATCCATAAAAACTGGCATGGCAGCAAGTAGTAGGCCTACAAGTTGGCTTGGGGAAAAAGCACATTGTTTTGGGGGTGTTTTTCTTTGGCATAAAGCAACAATTCTGAGCGGATGACCTCGCAAAAGTTAAAAGGAAATCTAAAGTTCAGTTGTCTGAAAATATGTTTGATTGGTCTTCAAAGGCTGAAAGACTTTTAACTAGTTTTGTGACTATTTTTTAAATACTTTGTTAAACATTGGTTGCTTTGGGAGTTTATTAAAAGTCACCCTCAGTCTGGAACCCAACAATTGGTGGCGCTGTTTAAATGTAGCACCAAATCAGAGGTATTTAGCGCCTAACCGGGCGGTACATATTTGCTGCGTAGTTATTGACGTGTTCTGCTTTTCTGCTAGCCCAATATTGTGTACAAAAACGCGCACAATAAGGGCTACGTCAGCACCATTGCAATACGCGTGTACTTGGATTTGTATGGAAGAGTCATGTCATCAAATGACAAAATGGCCGATGCTAGCAAAAACGACATTCATGCAATCTTTAAACGTCTTCGATCAATCCCAACAAATAAAGTAAGTAATAAAATTATGATTGTTCTTTCTCTGTGATGCCATGAACTGATATTAACACGATTTGACCAATTGGTTGTCATTTAAAGACCAACAATATGGACAATAATGGCAACTAAATAGCATGCAAAATAATAAATATTTGAAACTGGTCAGAAACTCGATCAATGATGATCAATGCAAAGCCTTATTAGATTAAAAAGGGAGATCAGAAAATTTTCTTAAATTTAAGTTACATACATTGTACAGACTTTGTAATATGTGAAAGTCAAAAATCGAGAAGAACATAATTTGTGTTTTTATATAGTTTATAATAAGTCTGACTGAAGACTACCGAAAGTTGGCAATTTAAGGTTTGTAGGTTTGTAAAGCTAGATTGTTATTAAATTTATTAACAAATGTTAACATGTCAAAAAAGTGGAAGGCTACATACATAGGTTCAGTCAGAGAACATGACCATGGCCAGAAAGTCACTGAATCATGTGAAAGTATTTTTACAAAATAGGGATTGGATTAGACCCAGTAACTGGGGCGCTGTACTCCTTTTCAACAATTTTTGACTTTATCTGTCGTACTAGCGCCCCAGGGAATGGCACAGAATTTTAACGAATACCCAGTTTTTCGCGACACCCAGCCACAAAAAATGCCTCAAAATGACAAAAAGACCAAACAAACTAGCTCAAAAATCGCCTACTCTATTCTCGATACGTCTAGGATGTAACATCAGGCATTTAATTGTACTCACGATCATTTTTTAAACTCCAAATCGATCATTTTTTAAACTCCAAATCGATGATTTTTAACTCCGCATCGTGGAGCGATTGACAAGTCTGCGATTTTCGGATGTGTATGGTAACGAAACATGGCGTCGCGTTGTGGGTGGATGTCCATCAACGGCTGTTTAATGCTACACTTGTTACAGGCGTTGCAGCGAATGCTATACATTGTACACGGGGATGGGTACAGGCGCTGCAGCTAGCGAGTGCCCACGTGCGTTCAATCATGGGCAACGTAACTTATACGGTGCCGGGTTGTTGGAAAAATATCAGAAAGGGGGTGAAAGGTTCTCAGAAAGGGAATATTGTCTGAAAGAGGGGATTTTTCTGGTCATCGCCCCCCCCCCCCAAAAAAAAGGGGGAAAAATATGATAAATAAATAAAAACCGCTGTACTTCATCTAGGCCTACGATTTTTGTGCATGGTTAAATTGCTTCTTATAATGTTTAGTGCTGCCAGTGTCACTGTAGAATTTTTATTTATTTATTTATCATATTTTTCCCCCTTTTTTTTGGGGGGGGGGGCGATGACCAGAAAAATCCCCTCTTTCAGACAATATTCCCTTTCTGAGAACCTTTCACCCCCTTTCTGATATTTTTCCAACAACCCGGCACCGTATAAGTTACGTTGCCCATGATTGAACGCACGTGGGCACTCGCTAGCTGCAGCGCCTGTACCCATCCCCGTGTACAATGTATAGCATTCGCTGCAACGCCTGTAACAAGTGTAGCATTAAACAGCCGTTGATGGACATCCACCCACAACGCGACGCCATGTTTCGTTACCATATACATCCGAAAATCGCAGACTTGTCAATCGCTCCACGATGCGGAGTTAAAAATCATCGATTTGGAGTTTAAAAAATGATCGTGAGTACAATTAAATGCCTGATGTTACATCCTAGACGTATCGAGAATAGAGTAGGCGATTTTTGAGCTAGTTTGTTTGGTCTTTTTGTCATTTTGAGGCATTTTTTGTGACTGGGTGTCGCGAAAAACTGGGTATTCGTTAAAATTCTGTGCCATTCCCTGGGGCGCTAGTACGACAGATAAAGTCAAAAATTGTTGAAAAGGAGTACAGCGCCCCAGTTACTGGGTCTAGGATTGGATAATACCTTCCTGTAGTAGTAGCCTAACTTGTGTAAGTTCCTCAGCGACTGTTTTAATAACAATTCTCCCAAATTTTTGCTTTTCTTTCCAGAGTTGCTTTGATTGTAACAGCAAGAACTCAACATGGGCAAGCGTGACATACGGTGTATTTCTGTGCATTGACTGTTCAGCTGTTCACCGTTCTCTCGGTGTTCATGTAACTTTTATCCGGTGAGAATTTAAGGATTTGACCCAATTCTCTGCGTTGCCCCCTCCAAAACAATAAATGACAATCTTTTTGAGTGTGAGAAAAAAAGATTCATGTCTATCACTAAGTATCAGTGGTTTAGTGCTTGTTTATATGTGTGCTTATTTTTATACTTAAAATATTTGGAGGGTTGCACATGTAGTCCGCATTTGTTAAAGATCTGGGTACTTGGCTTCTATTATATTTCGAGCATTAATATGTGCCGAGTGCTTATGGAAAAAAACTTCAGTACCATATGCTTTTTTACTCTTTTGTGTTTATGCCGTATGATGTTGTTTTTCATTTCTAGGTCAACACAACTAGATTCATGGGCTTGGCCACAGCTACGTGCTATGCAAGTGGGAGGCAATGCCAATGCAGTAAGTTTGAGAAAGAGGGGTTCCAAGATTAAATTTAGTTTTGTGATCCATTCATCTTCCAAAGGATAGTTTATAGTTTGTTCCTACATTCATAAAGGCCGGTTTATAGTCGGTTGGGGGATGGAAATCTTGCGCGCGATCCTAAGACTGAGGCCTAAAAACTCGCGATTTTCGCGCGACCGACTACAACTCGGCCTTAAGACTTCTATCTTTTGGAAAATGAGTGCACAACAATACTGAATTTGACCTTGGAGACCCCTCACTAGGAGAAAACTTCTTGCCCAGTATGTTTTTTGTTGTTGTCCTTGACAAAGTAAATCAACACTTTAAGAACCTAACTGGTTAGGTGGAACAGAAAAGGGTCAGAAACCTTTTGTATTATGCAAACAAAACTGATGTCATAACTCCTATGGTATACGGGGGACATGACAAAAATGGTAGCAGCATGATTGACTAATCTTTCTAGAGTGAATTACTTACAAATCCAGCAACATTTGGTAACTGAACACCCAAGCTCTGATTATGGTGGTATACCTGATCCAATATAACAAATAATACAGTCCTCAGTTTAACAGAATCAAAAAGAACATGCAATTGGATGTTGATGGCTTGTTGGTGGTTGGGGTCGAATATCAAATTATCTGTTTTTGAACCTTTGATCTCTCGTTCATTATATTCAGACGGTGTTCTTCAGACAGCATGGCACTTCAACCGCAGATGCCAACAAGAAATATCACAGCAGGGCAGCTCAACTTTATAAAGAAAAAATCAAGACACTCGCTGCAGCGGCTATGAGGAAGTATGGCACGGACGTGAGTATTCTTGATTAACTTATTCATTCAAATATAGGAATGTTCTAAACAAATCATTCTCCAGGTTGTTCATTAAAAATTTCCAAAGCAACATGTGGCGTACTGTGGCCGAGTGATTAAGAGCACCAGGCTCGACTCTGGTGTTTATTATCAGCAGAGTGTGGGTTCGTGGCACTTGTGTCTTTTAGCAAGATACTTCGCCATAGTTGATTTGTCCTTCGGATAAGACATTAAGCCATAGGCCTCGTGTTTCAGGATTGGTATTGCACTTAAAAGAAACCTGGGTGGGTTTCACAAAGAGTAAAGACTAATCTTATCTCAAGTTAGGACGATTTGCTCCTTTTAAAGGAACACGTTGCCTTGGATCAGACGAGTTGGTCTATGAAAAGCGTTTGAAATCGTTTGTTATGAAATGCATATGGTTAGAAAGATTTTTTAAAAGTAGAATATAATGATCCACACAAGTATCACTCAAAATTGCACGGTTTTCATTTTACGTCGCGAACTAACACGGTCGGCCATTTATGGGAGTCAAAGTTTTGACTCCCATAAATGGCCGACCGTGTTTGTCGACAAGGTAAAACGAAAACCACGCAATTTCGAGGCATATTTGTGTAGATCATTGTATTCTACTTTTACAACATCTTTCTAACCATATCGATTTTATAACAAACGGTTACAGGACGCTTTTCAAAGACCAACTCGACCGATCCAAGGCAACGTGTTCCTTTATCTTAGGACAAGCCGTAAGTTTTTATTAAAGCAGTCCTAGGACTAGTCCTAAGTTAGGACTATCTTTGTGAAATCAACCCCAGGAAACTTATCAAGGGAGAGCAGGGGTTAACCCCAGGACGGTTAACCCTGTTGTTCCTTTTTCACTTAGCAAGCACCTTAGCTTATAGGTTTCCTCAGGCTTGAGAGCTACAGATATAGAGTTCATTTATCAAGTAAGTATAATAATATAATATTATGCTTGATCCAAGGTATCTTGTGACTTAACCTTGTGACTTGTCTGTTCACAGAGCATTCACATTGGAGATCATGCAGTCAGCTCACCTGAGATGAAAGAAGTTGATTTCTTCAAGGAGCATCATGATGATCTTGCCTTCAGCACACCCGCTGCGAACTACCCATCAGAGCAGAACATGAATCTTAGTTTCACGCCTCAAGAAGAAGAAGTCAAGGTTCAAGCTGTACCGATTAAGAACGGGCAGGAAGCAGAAGGCGAAGGTGGTTATTAAGAGTTTGTTTATTTGATAATATTAATAATAATAATAATATGCATTTATAAAGCGCTTAATACCAGGGGTCTAAGCGCTGAAACAAGAAGGGTACCATAACAAAAAAATGACAATTTAAAGTAGAATGAAATGGCAGAAACTCAACAGCTTAGATGGATTTAAATCAGTGTGTTTTGAGAGCGGTTTGAAATGAGTCCAGTGCAGTGGAAGCACGAATGTGGATGGGCCCTTTTCAAATCCACGGCTTCGGCTCGAAATTGGGCTCAGGTTAGCTTAGCCCCGCGGTTGTTTTTGACAGTTTGCGGTTCTTTGGAGTAAATTTTTTCAAAAATTTTGACTGAATTGGTCATCGAAGTTGCATGAGAATAATGAAAGAAAAAACATCCTTGTTTCTCAAAAGCTATGTTACTTCTCACAATGTTTTATACTATAGACAGCTCTCCATTGCTTGTGAAAAATTAGTGTTGTGCTAACAATGTTTTTGAGTAATTACCAATAGTGTCCACCAGTGCCTGTAGGTGTATCGTAAGTTCATGGTTCTTACTTGTGGATTTTTTTCTCTTTTTGTTTCTGTTGTAGTGGATACAAGAGAGCCCAGTGTGGATCATGTCTTGGGGACCTCTCCATCGCAATTAATGGCTAAGGTGGAGCCTAGAAAGTCAACCATTGGTCAACGTAAACCAATGCAAAAGAAAGGGGTAAGAGAATTGTGATTTAGAGATACCTCATACAGAGATACGAACATACACGATTTGGGCGTAGCAAATACGATTTCGAGCCGTGACTACGACGCTACGATAATACTCAATAAAACACGCTAAACAAGCCGCCCAATATAATTTTATTAAATCGTACGATACATGCAAACAACGAATGAACTATTAAGTGGAAATAAAAATTAAGAAAAATATCCAAATAATTGTAACAGAAAAGAAAAAACACTTTTAATTTTAGAACGCAGTGTTGAATAATAGCGGCGAATTCACTCGAACAATATAGGTGTCTCGACGTAAATGATTGTTGCGTGCCCTCTGATCCCCCGCTGGCTGGCCGGATGAGTATTTTTACGCTAGTGCATTGCTGCAAGATCGTACCCATTGATCTCTATTACACCATGGGGAATAGTGCACACGTGCGTGGGGAATGAGGTTGTGTGTGAGCTAACGTGTCACAGTAACCTCATTCCTCATGTATCCACTATTATTGTGCCCACGCTGTCTGTACATGTACTTCATCGCAGCTTGGCACAAAAGTAAGAAATAATGGCGACAAAAAAGGAGACCTTCTGAACAAAAATACCTTCAACTGAGTGGCCTGTGAGATCTAAGCTAGACAGTTTCCATGTTTTCTTACTACAAAATACTAGTAATTGTAGCGCCGATGTCCAGACAATGCCCAAAATACGGACACGTATTTTTTGCCCAAAATCCGGACACGTTTTTTTTTTTTTTTTTTCTCTCTCCCAATAGCTTGTTGTTGCATTTCTGACCATTAAAACAAAAACATTTAAGTAAGGCCACCCTTTGTTATGTTTTTTTTTTAAAAACAAAGTCAGAAGATGAGGGATTTTTTTTTTTCTTTTTTCCCCAGATTTCTTTTTCACTGGCCATTATAAACATTTGTAGCTGTTCTGGTGGTGCATACAGAGGTTATTGTTATTTCACGACAATGCCTGAAAATGAGCTAATTAGCATTGTAGAGAGTAATAGAAAGATCGGTTTAGGGAGCCCAGCCCAAGCCACGCTCGCCCTTAACTTTTGGGAGATGCTACTCTTTTTTAAAGTTCAATGTTGGCATCTCTGCTCATAGTGGGCTGTGTTTTGTTTTCCCAAGCAGTGTTCGTTATCAAACTGTGGCCCAGCAGACTCAATCTGTGGTCTTTCTTTTCAGCACAGTGTGTAGTGGGTTTGAGTTCTGGGCCCAATTTGATAGAGCTGCTTAAGCAGAATATATTGCTGAACAATTTTCTGCTTAGCAGAAATGGGCAGGTAACTGGTCACAAACTGTAAATGTGACATGGTGTTTTGGCTAGTGTCCTTATTCTGATGCATAATTTGTTTGTGCTTTGCTACTTTTTGTGCTTAAGCAGCTCTATGAAATTGGGCCCTGGTCTTGATACTTGTGCTCTTAAGCAAGACATTTAACCATTATTCCTGTGTCCTAAGGATGGGACGTTAAGCAGTTGGTCCCGTGTGTTGTGTAATGCATGTAAAAGAACCCATTGCATCGGAAAAGAGAAGGGGTTCGCCCTGGTGTTCCTGGTTTGATTGGCTGCATATTGCGCCACAACACCTTGTAAACCACTACATGGTGCTATGTAAGAGTAGGTCTCATACTTCAAAAATGTAGCTCCACAATACCTTGCTGGAAAATAATGAATGTTGAAGTTTCTTGAGCATCACTGAGTGATGGATATAATTGCTACATAAACAACTATTATTGTTATTATGCAGGATTCAAACCTCATTATTTATTTTTAATCTGAAAGCATACCCATTTTGGAGTTCATACTGGGACCAAACTAATTCTTTTCTTTCTACTTTTTCCTAATTCAACCGAAGCTTGGAGCCAAAAAGAAGCTCGGCGCCCAAAAGGTCACAACAAACTTTGCGGACATCGAGTCGGCGGCTCATCAGGCAGACTTAATGAAGAAGGATACGGTGATCAAAACTAAGAAGACCAAGGAGGAGGAGGAGTCAAGCATGTATGTTGTCATCATTTATAATCAACCACTTATCATTTATATTATCACCCGCTAATCAGACTACGGATTTGTCTGGATTTTCCTGATTTCAGGATTTTTTTGGGGGGTGCTGTACACCTCCTAAATTGTAACATCTGGGATGTTCAGGGTCTAAAATAAGTAGGAACCCACTACATCCTTCGTTATTGAACAAAGATATTGACAAAATAGGGAAACCGCCAACATAGGGCTAGAAAGCTCAGTTGGTAGAGCGCCGGCACGTTAATTCGTTGAACTCATTCGTAATGAACTTATTCACCTGTTACTTTCTTGTTTATATAACATGTATTGCCTTGTCCCCTTCATTGCATGATCTGACAAAGTAGTTGTTGCTACGAAAGCTTAAGCAGTTCTTATGTAGGTTTTAAGTGCTACTACCACCTTCCTTGAAACCAATGTTGTGATTCCATTTCAGGGCATCGATGCGTCTAGCCTATCAAGACATGTCTGTTGAAAGGAAGAGACAAGAGGACAGAATGAAGACGGCAAATCCACAAAAAGCAGAACAGATGGAAAGACTTGGCATGGGATTTGGTGGTAGAAGGTGAGAATCAATGTATGCTGTAAAAATCACTCAGTAGGAAAACATGCTTGGAATTACACAGCAGCAAACGCACAACCGTGTACCAGAAAAGAAGTCAAGTTGTAATCATTACCAAGGCATTTGTGTTACTTTCCTGAGTCCTGCGAATAAAAATCCACAGTCATATTACTTGTGTGGGATTCAAACCCACTACCTTTGACAATTTTAGAGCAGATGCCTTGCCAACTAGACCACTGCCTGGTGGCTAGAGGCAGGTTAAATCCTGTAATTTTAGCAGTGGTTACAGCAACGATTTAATAGATGTTTGCATCTGAGATAAAGAATACTATTTTGTTTTACAGATGCCTTGCCAACTAGACCACTGCCTGGTAGCTAGAGGCAGGTTAAATTCTGTAATTTTAGCAGTGTTTACAGCAACAATTTTAGATGTTTGCATCGGAGATAAAGAATACTGATGTGTGTAAAGCCCTGTATACTTAGTAGTTTAGTGCTGGGCGAATAGTGAAATTTTGTTATTCGGATACCGCTGGCCAACTATCCGAAATTAATCGGATATTCGAATAGTTTTTTTGCCGCTAGAGGGCGCTATTTAAAAAGAAAAAAAAAAAAAAAATTTTTTATATTTTTATTTTGCTGCTAGAGGGCGCTGTTCGTTTGTGAATGAGATCTTATGGGCGGATTGATATTAGTTTTAGACAGTGTCACTCGGTTCATTCATTCAAATGACCGGATCTAATTTAAAGATGGCGATTTGCTTTTTCTTTTGATCGTGATTGACTCTTTGTGAAGGAAAACTTTTGTAATCTTTGAACAAATTACGTCAGAAATGTCATTGTTGTAACTCTTCACAGAGGTGAGCATAGTTAAATACTTAATTTATGCTGTTTTATGCTGTCTTAATAGAAGTTTCATAAGGATTCAGACAAAACATTCATATCAGTTGTCGCCCGACGTCCGCGGATATTCGGATATTAAAGAATATCCGGTTACTCGGTTGTAATTACAGAATTATCCGGTTTGTAAATAGGTATTTGCGCCCTATGCGGATATCCGGTTAAGAAAAAAAAGGCATTCGCGGTTACGGATAGGAAAACCTATTCGCCATTAACCGGATATTTGAATAATTCGCCCAGGCCTAATACTTAGTACTCCTTGTCAATGCTTCTTTGTACCTCTTTCTTTGCCCCAAACAGTGTCATATCCCACTCAGCCATGAGTGACATGCAGACAATTAAGACATGCAGACAAAGTGATGTATCAATTTTGTTTAATATCTCTTAACCGTCATACCTCTTCCTTTACCCCTAACAGTGCTGTATCACACTCTGCTATGAGTGACATGCAGACAATTAAGACATGCAGACAAAGTGATGTATCAATTTTGTTTAATATCTCTTAACCGTCATACCTCCTCCTTTACCCCTAACAGTGCTGTATCACACTCTGCTATGAGTGACATGCAGACAATTAAGACATGAGCTATATCAACCCTTTTCAATATTCCATATCGTCCTCCCACTTGTCTTTGCCCCATACAGTGCGGTATCCCACTCTGCCATGAGCGACATGCAGACCATTAAGCAGGATACGCCCTCAAGCAGCACCAAGACACAACGCTCCTCCAGCAGAGACTTCTTTGATGATTTCGATACGGGATCATCGGGATTCTCTTCCAGGTAAGGCCAAAGAAAAAAAGGTTCTGTTTCTGGTTACTTCTAATAAATAAAAAAATAGTTGGTAGGTCAAAAAGTAATAATAATAATTCTGATACATTTGACGAGGGTGAAAAAAAAATGACCTACTTACCCAATTAAAAGAGAAAAAAAGCTGGTGTCAAAAACTTCTTCAATATACTTTATAATAATAATAAGACTTGTAATGCGCACATATCCACCCTGCTGGGTGTTCGAGGTACACATGAGATTTCGCCGGTTAATATGGAAGTCTGATTGCGTCAGATGGGATCAGGGGATCAGTATATCAACTTTATTCAACGTGCTGAAAAATTGATGGTTTACTTTCGGTGGGGGTGGTTCAGGCGGGTTATGTGATTAGGAGTGTCACGTGCTTTTTATTTAGAGTGTTAATTTATGCTTTATTTTTTGACAGGAGTAAAGATACTTCATACGGTAGCCGCAAAGAAAGGGATGATGAGAATGAGAGAGATGATTGGGATACGGTGGACAAACCCAAGCAATCTGAAGGATATGATAGTATTAAACCACTGGAAGACCGGTATGTACAAACTTTATTTTTAAGCATTTGATTATTCAAGATTTTTTCCTGATTTCACGATTTTTTCAAAATCTCCTGCAATTTTCATTTAAAGGCAAAGTATTCCTATGGATTTTTGAACTGTTTGATTGTTTTCATCCTCAATAACTGGAAATGTACACAATAAAACTAATATCTGAAAATTTGATTTCAAAAGGTGTTTATGTTTATGTTTTTGAGATATTGCAGAATATTGTTTGATAATATC
Source organism: Asterias amurensis (assembly GCF_032118995.1). NCBI lineage: Eukaryota > Metazoa > Echinodermata > Asteroidea > Forcipulatida > Asteriidae > Asterias > Asterias amurensis. The sequence goes on from NC_092654.1 coordinate 23,175,049, forward strand.
TGTTTACTCTTTAATTTGTATACGCATAGAGACGTTTTGTTTTATGCGCTAAGTGTAAGTGATATTTTTTTTAATTTTGGTCAAAGTTACAGTTTTTTAGTATCTTATCTGAGGACAAATTTGTTTTCATTTTAAGTTCTCATGATAAAACTTATGAATTGTGTTGCAAAGTACACATTATTTGCTTTTAAGTTAGAGTAAAACCAAGTTTAATTGAAAAATGTTTTCATGCTAACCTCTCCTTGTTTTGCTATATTGTTTAAAATTTTGTTATTGTTTATTATTTGAGTTTGCTCCAGACCTTCGTTTTTGAGGAGCGCGATCTCGCTCGCGCTCCTACCGCACTCCTGGGGCTGTTTTCAGGTGCGCGATCGACAGTGCTCCTCCGCGATCATTACGGTGTATTTTATTTATAACACAAAAGCAGATTTCACACCAGTCGTTGTTACTTTGCGTGCGACAATAAATAAAAGAAACATTGAACGCTAGAGGTCGCTTTGGAACGATGCACTAGCGTGATATTAAACGCCCTCTAGTGGTAAAATATACGCGAACCACCAATAAATGCATTGAGACAAGACTCGACGTGTCACGTGGGAGTTTTAGCGCATTTCCAGGCAGCGCAAATGCGAGCGCGAAGCGCATACCGTCGGCGTACGTAGCTCAATCAACATCTGTTATGCAATCTCGAGATTGAGCAGCACAATTAACAGAGTGCTAGCTTTACGAACTCGCAGCCGGGTACATTACTACACGTATGTTACATACATACGTACACACACACGCTGCTGTATACGTCGTCCGTGCAATACTAGAACTACTACTAGATCAACCATGGATCAACGATGTATTTTCTCGTAAGAAAATGTGTATTTTCTAATGCTTTATATCAAATGTGAAAACATTTTAGAAAAAAAGGAAACATTAAACATAAAACCTTAAAATCGTGCGGTATTTTGTCACACGGGAGTGGGATTGGGGTTGTTTTATTTTATTTTGTCTTTAAATTTTATTTGTGTACGTCCGAGTCCGATCCGATCCGACCTGACCATTTTAGTAATCATAAACCATACATAAACTGAGTATGCTATCAAACAAATTGAGCTCCTGGACAATTTAAGAAGAGTGATTTAAATTGAGCTCCTGAGTATTTCTATAAACGAAGGTCTGTTGCTCTCTTTTTTGGAATGAAATTAATACAATACTTACAATTATTCTTTTCTGACAGTATGTCAGCCAGTAAGAAGAAGCCGTATGAAACAACCTCCACATCCACTGAGGCCCAGAAACGCTTCTCCAACGCCAAGTCTATCTCGTCTGATGCCTACTTTGGGAAATCAGAAATGGATGTGAGTAGAACAAAACCAAGTCTTAAACCCCTTAGAGACCATAACGGCCAGAAACGGCTTGTATAAATGACTTCAAGATTGAACCGGATTGATCATTAAAGTTGCAAGAGAATGATGAAAGAAAAAACACTCTTGTTGCACAAATTTGTGTGCTTTCAGATGCCCAAAAAAGGCTTCAGCTGAAGTCTTTCAAATTTGAGTGAGAAATTACCTCTTTCTCAAAAAACTACTTCAGAGGGAGCCGTTTCTCACAATGTTTTATACTATCAACAGCTCTCTATTGCTCATTACCAAGCCAATAGTGTCCAGTGCCTTCACAAAAACTGAACAATATTCACCATGTCTGGTCGTATGGTGATGGTTATGTTGGTAGGAATGGTCTCTGAAGGGTTATTTACATCACTGTCCGTCTGTCCAGTAAAGCCCCTATTTAAGAGAAGATACAACATTGGTGAAGATGTTTGGTCCAACTCTTGTTTACTCTTTTGGTGTGTTTTGCCATGTGGTTCATTCGAAGGGTCAAAGTAATGTTTATAGTGAACATAAATGAGTCTTCTTTAAGAAACTTCAGCTAGATGTAGTGTTTTCTGATAGTTTGTGGGACCTGTCAAAACTTAAATTTATTATCCTTGTGATACCAATGATTGATTGTTTCTCTTGATTTCTTGAAATTGAGTTTGCTCGAAATGAATACAGTGATCAATGTTTCTTTGCTAGATGGATGATAAAACTTATAATCATAGAATGAACACATTCTTGAAAGAAACATATATTAACAAAAAACTCTGTTTCTATTTTCTTGAAACATAATTGCATGTGTAGTGGTGAAAGTTTTAAACTAATTTTACCGTATATAGAAAAAGCAAATATTTTTTTGTAAACTGCTTACCAACATATGCTATAAATGCAAAACTGGTTGATGGCTTGAAGTTTCGTAGTCTTAAAGACCTAATAACAACACATCAAACACAATCTAGAGTATAAGCGAAGCCCTCAGGTGGAGAGATATGTAGAAGTTAATAGACAAAAATATGTTCTTACATTAACTCTTTCAATGCCAAGGTCGTACGATATTTGTTACTCCAAAAGTGTCATCAATCGTATGTTTATTACCGATTATTACCGATTAAGGGCATTATCACTCAAGAAATACTTAATATTGGAATGTACCGAGGCAACACAAATTAGGAAGATACATGTTTTTTTTTGTATACATAATTTGTTTAGCTGGGTATTTAAAGTTCAAATGCAACCCCCCCCCCCAAAAAAAAAAAAGGCACTGAAAGAGTTGAAGAATACTAGCTGAGAAAGAGAGACCAATGTTGTATCTTCTCCTTGATATTGGTTCAATTAGGACACGACACGAGCAAACCTGGACCGGATGTCAGGCAAGTCTAGTATATCCAGCTCTGAGCTGTATGGTGACCAAACGACTGCAGGGGCTTCGTATAATGCCGGTCCAGATATGTCCGCCATTAAAGATGGCATGAAGGATAGCGTGACGCAGGTTGCTGGTCGGCTATCACGAATGGCCAATGGCATCGTTAACTCAATACAGGTACCTGGAGTTTTTAATCTTGTCTACCTGTTCCAATGTTCCTGTTTCTTAACCCTCCTACTGTCTGACCATTTAATATGCTTTGAGTGGTAGATTAACTATACTAGAGCTTTCAGTATGATATCGTGTGGTGATTGCATGTAATTAGCAAACCCTCCTACTGTCTGACCATTCAACATGTTTTGAGTGGTAGAGCCTGTTATGTGATAACATGTGGTGATTTCATCTACATAGTACGTAGTCAACCCTCCTACATGTACTCTCTGACCATTCCGTATCATACACCGTCGTTTTGAATGATTGGTACACTATGCAAGCCTGTAATATGATTACATATGTGGTAAATGTACATAGTACATAGTCAACCCTCCTACTGTCTGACCATTCAATATCATCCACTGTGGTTTTGAATGATTGATAAGCTATGCCAGCCTGCAGTATGATTTTATTTGGTGACAAACACATAGTACGCAGTCAACCCTCATACTGTTTCAACACCATCCACTGTGGTTTTGATTATTGAATGCATACTACACATCATTAACACATATCAGTTCTGTGCACAGTTGTGTCACCTTGCACAACTTTTTTAGCCGAGTAGTTCTTAATGGTTGATCAACTTCCTGCCAGATAATTCTGAGAGTAGGGAGGTTATAAATAAAGCTTTATCGTCCATCTTGTCTTGTTCACATTCAAATCAGTGCAACCAAGCTGAGGCTGGTATGAACCTTTAGTCTGGTTCCTTTTCAGTATGTATCCATGGTTGTGGTTGAACACGCGAAACTTGACAAAGATGGCAACAGCATGGATAAAGCTCTATTTGTTTATTGCATGTTGCCCGTACATGTACACTACCCTCATTTCCTATTAATTTCCCCTAAAAACACACCAAAAAGGCAACCCATGCATTGTTGTGGAGATCCTAAACTCTTGTGACATTTCTAACTTTATATATCCATCAGAATCCTTCACCATGTGATACTCTTTGGGACTTTTGACTTTGGACCTTTATCTATCCATCAAAATTTGTTGACTTATTGTACTCTCTAGCTATTTTGACTTGAAAGCTTACTTTTCTTCGGTTGAATACATTGTAGTACTCTCTAGGCAATTTGACTTGGAACCTTAAATGTCCTTCGACTTATGGTACTCTTTGGGTATTTTGCACTTGGAACTTTCTGTAATCCATCGGAATCCTTCAGCTTATGGTACATTGTTCTTTCTGGGCATATTGTCTTGTACCATACTATAACTTATAAAATCCTTTGGTACCTACAGTCATTTCATCAATAAGAATACATCAGCCTGTGCAAACTTAAAATCAACAAGTTTGGACTCTGATTGATGCTTAATTTTGACAATGCAGAACTATCAAGGCCTTGCATACTGATCAATTTTTCAGGCAACCTGGAGGCAACCAACTGCACTGCATGTACAAGGAATATTTTCGCAGCACAAAAGACAATCTTCTAACTAGCTCACTATCACCATAAAAATAATGAGATCACTAAAATGTGAATGAATTCTCTTATCGTATGTTGCGTGGAGCTGATTGCCTGTAAATTGTGTGACATGACCTTTAGTAAGGTGGTTGTATGGTAACAAAGGTCAAATTGAAAAAAGGATTACCCCCACCCCAGGTCAATGTTAAATGAGTTGTGAACTCACTTGACCTTGCAGGGAACTCACTTGACCTTGCAGGGAACCCAACTAACAATCTAATTCTCTTTATTAAAGTCCAGTCAAGTTATTTATTTATTTTTTCCTTCTGAAATTTACTTTTCAGAACAATAACTATTACTTTGTTTTCTTTTTGTCATTGCAGGATCGCTATGGTTACTAAAACAGAGTGTGTCATTTGCATAAATTGTGGCGATTAACTGGTAAGATTAAACAAAGAAATATATGATATAAACAAGGAACTGGATTCTCAAAAATCATGAAAAATTCCACAAGATTAATAAATTTAAAAACAATATAAAGGATTCCCAAGGTGTGCCCAGCAAGCCTGGGCAGAGTTTTGTGACGTGCTCGTTGTGTTTTTCATAAAGAGGGATTCCAAGGTCAAAATCAGTTTTGTGATGCACTCATTTTCCAATAGATAAACTCTTTGTGAAAATGGGATAAAATCACATGTTCCTAACCTCGCTTTAAAATGATGTAAAATGCCACTGTGTTTGTGAACCTTTAAGTGAAATTTTTGTCAACATCTAAAGATATTCGATGACGTAACATTTCAAATAAATGGTCTATACATTTAGAATTCGAACTAATTCCAGAGTTCTGATGATATTCAATCAAAGCGGCATTGAATTTGACCTTACGACCGGCACCGAAATTCCTCTACAGAATGAACAGGCCCATTTATTTTGTTGTCCAATGATGTCGCGCTTCAAATTGCGTTCCGAAAGAGTATGAAATAAAATTACATTTTACACCATCAACGAGGAATTAGAGAATTGTAGCTCCCCCCCCCCACTTTATTAGGACTCTATCTATTAAAAAAATTAATGGATCATCAAAGACCTAATTTTGACATTGTAACACCTCTTTAAGTTGTTTTAGTTTTTTAAACCAACACTTAAAACATTGAGCCTAAGATATTACTCTGTAGAGATTTCCAATGCAGTCTGTTCGTAAACTTATTTTTAATATTAATAAATGTCTGTTTCGTTATTCGGGGGATTCGGCAGACATTGCCGACGTAATATGTAATGTAAACTAAGTAAGGAATATTATTTTATTTAAAATGCAAATATTTTTCTTTATTCAAAGATACAGGTTTTAAGAAGGCACATGACATAGCAATTTATTTAGCTCCATTTTCCTGTGGTACTCATTTTTGTCCAGCAGGAAACGTTTATTGCTTTGTAAAATATCGCATAGATTCCAGAATATTTTTGATTTTGTAGAGGTAGACGTTTCAAATCGTTAATTGTTCTTTCCCCTAAGTGATTTATGAGGTTTTTTTTCTTCCTTTTTTTTTTTTTACTTACTTATGTTGAACCAACGACTTCCGGATTAACATACCGGCGCTCTACCAACTGAGCTATCTCTAGCTCTATGTTGGCGGTCTCCCTACTTTGTCAATATCTTTGTTCGAGGTGAACAATAAGCTTTAAGAGATTATACAAGACTGTCGGACTTGTCTGGTCATAAGTTTACTGGCCCCGACACTAAGACCACTGGCCTCGGGCCTGCACTCAGGTGTATAATTTGAGCCATGTAAAGATAAGGTGCACATTTAACTAATTGCACATGTTAAGCACAAAATATAAACTGCACAGTAACATACAGGAAATGGCACTAGCAAGATTTATGATTTGTACTGAGTGATGACGTCGGGTGCATTGGGCCAATATTGACATAATGTGTAGACATTATTACATGTTGCCAAAATTAAGCCTGGTTCATGCAAATGATTCAGGTAAAGTAAATTGGACATCAAAGATCATTTTTTTATGGTAAAGTTTCACAGGAGTAGAGCACAGGGTAACGGTTTTGAATTTGTGATGTCAAAATTCGCATTCCCAGGAAGTATGAACTGGGCTTTACACTGAAATTTTCTCTGCTTTTACTTTGGTTATGACCCTTTATGATTGGACTGTTGGTTAAAACGAAGTCAGTATTATTATGTCATCATGCTTGACTACACCAAGGTTAAGGGTTCTAAAGATTTCAAGGCAATTAACGGTGCTGGAAAAACAACCCTCTAAATAATATGAATTGAAATGAATAAATAAACTTGATTACCCTATCATGGTAATGTAGAGAAAATATTACATTGGTTAAGGTTTAAAAAACGAGTTATGGTTTTCATTTAATTGGTTAATATTATCTGTTTTAATTAGACCTTAAGAAACTGAATTCTCTTTTGTTCTTCTAATGACCTAATTATTATCTGAACATTATGCTCTATTTCACTTAACATTCTTGAATAAACGATACAAAATTCAAAGTGATGTCATAAATGTAATAAGAAGTGGTTTGTCATGTGTAGTGTGCACCTTATGATTTTTATTTAATTTTGGACCCAAATTTGATGAAAGTATTGGACTACCTCTTGTAAACTTTTCAATTTGGACTGAAATTAAATGAAAATGCTGGACGTAATCCTTGTGATTTTTTCAATTGTGGACTCAAATTCGACGGAAATGCTGGACGTAATCCTTGTGATTTTGTCAGTTTGGACAAAAATGTGATGAAAATGCTGGACTTGCTTGTCCCTTGTGCCTTTTTTTAGTTTTTGACTGAAATTCGATTAAAATGCTGGACTTACCCCTTGTGATTTTTTCAATTTTGAACCGAAATTCGATGGAAATGCTGGACTTAATCCTTGTGATTTTTCCAATTTTGGACTGAAATTTGATGAAAATGCTTGACTTACCCCTTGTGATTTTTGTCAATTTTGGACTGAAATTTGATAAAAATGCTGTACTTCCCCTTGTGATTTTTCAAATTTTTGACCCAAATTTGATGAAAACGCTGGACTTACCCCTTGTGATTTTTTCAGCTTTTGTCTGAAATTTGATGAAAATGCTGAACTTACCCCTTGAGATTTTTTCAATTTCGGACTGAAATTTGATATAAATGTTGGACTTACCCCTTGTGATTTTTGTCAATTTCGGACTGAAATTTTGTAAAAATGCTGGACTTCCCCTTATGATTGTTCCAATGTTTGACTCAAATTTGGTGAAAATGCACGACTTACCCCTTGTGATTTTTTCAATTTTGACACCGAAATTCGATGAAAATGCCTTGTGATTTTTTCAATTTTTGAATCAAATTTGATTAAAGTGCTTTTTGTGATTTTTTTCAATTTTGAACTGAAATTCTATGAAAATGCTGGACTTACCCCTTGTGATATTTTCAATTTTGAACAGAAATTGGATGAAAATGCTGGACTTACCCCTTGTGATTTTTTCAATTTTTGTCTGAAATTTGATGAAAATGCTGTTCTTACCCCTTGTGATTTTTCAAATTTTTGACCCAAATTTGATGAAAACGCTGGACTTACCCCTTGTGATTTTTTCAGCTTTTGTCTGAAATTTGATGAAAATGCTGAACTTACCCCTTGAGATTTTTTCAATTTCGGACTGAAATTTGATGAAAATGTTGGACTTACCCCTTGTGATTTTTGTCAATTTCGGACTGAAATTTTGTAAAAATGCTGGACTTCCCCTTATGATTGTTCCAATGTTTGACTCAAATTTGGTGAAAATGCACGACTTACCCCTTGTGATTTTTTCAATTTTGACACCGAAATTCGATGAAAATGCCTTGTGATTTTTTCAATTTTTGACTCAAATTTGATTAAAGTGCTGGACTTACCCCTTGTGATTTTTTTCAATTTTGAACTGAAATTCTATGAAAATGCTGGACTTACCCCTTGTGATATTTTCAATTTTGAACAGAAATTCGATGAAAATGCTGGACTTACCCCTTGTGATTTTTTCAATTTTTGTCTGAAATTTGATGAAAATGCTGTACTTACCCCTTGTGATTTTTTAAATTTTAGACTGAAATTTGATGAAAATGCTGGACTTACCCCTTGTGATTTTTGTCAATTTCGGACTGAAATTTGGTAAAATACTGGACTTCCCCTTATGATTGTTCCAATGTTCGACTCAAATTTGGTGAAAATTTTGAACTGAAATTCAATGAAAATGCTGGACTTACCCCTTGTGATATTTTCAATTTTGAACAGAAATTCAATGAAAATGCTGAACTTACCCCTTGTGATTTTTTCAATTTTGGACTGAAATTTGATGCAAATGCTGTACTTACCCCTTGTGATTTTTTCAATTTTGGACTGAAATTTGATGAAAATGCTGGACTTACCCCTTGTGATTTTTGTCAATTTCGGACTGAAATTTGGTAAAATACTGGACTTCCCCTTATGATTGTTCCAATGTTTGACTCAAATTTGGTGAAAATTTTGAACTGAAATTCAATGAAAATGCTGGACTTACCCCTTGTGATTTTTTTTAATTTTGAACCGAAATTCGATGAAAATGCTGGACTTACCCCTTGTGATTTTTCCAATTTTGGACCCAAATTTGATGAAAATGCTGTACTTACCCCTTGTTGTTTTTTCAATTTAATATCGCAATTTGATTAAAATGCTAGACTTACCCCTTGTGATTTTTTTCAATTTTGAACCGAAATTCGATGAAAATGCTGGACTTACCCCTTAAAGGAACACGTTGCCTTGGATCGGACAAGTTGGTCAAAACAAAAGCGTTTGTAACCGTTTTTTATAAAATGCATATGGTTGGAAAGATGTTGTAAAAGTAGAATACAATGATCCACACAAGTTTGCCTCGAAATTGCGTGGTTTTCCTTCTACTGTGCGAACTAACATGGTCGGCCATTTATGGGAGTCAAAATTTTGATCCCCATAAATGGCCGACGTGTTAGTCGACAAGGTAAAAGGAAAACCACGCAATTTCGAGGCATGTTTGTGTGGATCATTGTATTCTACTTTTACAACATCTTTCTACCCATATGCATTTTATAAAAAACGGTTACAAACGCTTTTCAAAGACCAACTCAACCGGTCCAAGGCAACGTGTTCCTTTAAGATTTTTCCAATTTTGGACGCAAATTTGATGAAAATGCTGGAATTGCCCTTGTGATTTTTCATTTTTTGACCAAAATTTGATGAAAAAGCTGGACTTACCCCTTGTGATTATTTCAATTTTGGATCAAAATTTGATGAAAATGCTGAATTTTTTTAAAAAAAATTTCAGTTTTGAACCCAATTATTTACCATGTTTGAAACAAGAAGTGTTTTTTTGTGAATAGTGATCAGTAACTTTTCGGATGCAGAGACAATGAGTTGGACTCATATAATGCGTAATGTTCTCAGATCATGATTTATTCTCATCCAAGATATATCTCAAGATATTAATACACATCCTTCTTAGATGCAGAGTCCAGAGATCTTACCCTCCGTTTCTAATAAACATTTTTAAACGAATTGGATGTCCCCAAACAATCGGAGTTCCCTCCACAATTAAATTCCACATTCAAGTCGCCCACTAGAGACCTATTGATGCTATATGGGATTAGACATACCAGGATCAGTTAGTGTCAATATCAATACAAAAATACATAGAATAAATACACTTTGATTCTGTAAAGGCATTCAGAGTACATGCGGGTACTGTATTTAGACAATTACAAAAATGCATACATTGTTATCCAATCAAAATGTTGCATCACTGCTTACTGGTTACTGTAAGCACCAGAAAAGGCACGCTAACACTCTGGGCTGAATTTCATAAAGCTGCTTTAAGTACAAAAAGTAGCTAAGCACAAAAAAAAGCTTTCCAGAATAAGGTTACCAGCCAACCATTCCACATGTATCATCTGTGACTGGTATCCTGCTCACTTTCTAAGCAGAAAATTTGTATGCACAGATTGCTGCTTAAGCAGTTCTATGAAATTGGGATCAGTTTTAAGTTAATATTTGTTTTGAGTAATTACCAAATGTGTACCTTCCCTTTAAGCACAAAACAGCTAAGCACAGCAAAAGTAACCTTACCAGAACAGTGTTACCAGCCAAAACACGTCACATGTATAATTTGTGACTGGTATCCTGCTTGTTTCTGCTAAGCAGAAAACTGTTAAGCAATATTTTCTGCTTAAGCAGCTCTATGAAATTGGGCCCAGGTGCTTACTGTAAGCAATTAATTGGCGTAACAATATAATTTGTTTCTATCCTTACACCAACGTGTAAAAAGCACTGTATTCTCAATGTTTTCCTGAGTTCTGGGAAAAATATCCACAGTCAATGCAAATCCTGGCTGCCTACTTAGCTAACCTGTGAAATACACTTGGGCTTTGAAAAGCAAATTCATTTGCCAAATAGAAAACTCACCGAGACCAATGAGTTTACCTGGTAAGTCCACTTTCATCCAGAGGAACTCTTCTTTCCCAAAATACCAACTAGTGTGTATATCAAATATACAAAAATATGTAGATTTAAGACACTTTAATACAGTAAAGGTTTTAAGAGCACATGTAGGTACTGTATTTAGACACAATGCAGGGTGAAGAGTAAAGAGTACTGCCAATCAAAGCTAGTTAGTATATCCTTTGCGGTGTCTTCACAAACGGCCTACGATCTACTCAGTCTGTCATTTCAGAAATCAAACTGCATGTGAAAAAGATACAGTGCACGTGTAAACGCGCGCACTCCACCTAAAATGCACATTACTTAGTTGTACTACACAGGGAAACTGATTTCCAAAATCAAAAAAATATTGTGGTGATGATATCAGGTGAATAGTTACGTCTTGCCTATAGACCGTGTTGAATAACCCCTTTGATGCTATAAAAGGCGCCATCTTGTAGGTCAAAACGTCTTAACGCGTACATCAAAGAAACACGCAGCACTCCCCTTTTGATTTCTACGGCACAAGCACACACGCACACACGCAAACGCTCGCATACGCCATCTTGTAGGGCAGATATTTGACTGATGACATCATATTCAATATGGTCTATTGGATCCCTTCAAAGTACTAAGTTGTGTTTCCTTCAAAGCATTGTTCATGAGAACCCAAGATTCTCCCAAAACAATTGAGTACATTGTGCTGTCTCTTGTAAAGATTTAAGGAAACATGGCACTTACAAAACAACCCTTGTTGTGTTAAAATAAACGGCAAGTAAATCAAACCAATGCATGTCATAACTTTAACAATTAGCTCTTGCTGGTCACTCATACGCGGGGTCTTTCTCAAACCTGGGCTTGGGTTTCGTCTTCTGCTCTGCACGCTGTGCTACACAGTGGAAATGCAGCAAGTATGAACGAATGTTCAGGCCTGCATATTTTAAGAGTGACGTGTATTTTGCACACGTAGGTGGTTTGAACATCAGACAGCTCATGGAGCTGGAGCAGCGCCCAAGCCTAGGTTTGAGAAAGTCCCCTGATGTGTTTGACTGGGTCAGAGTTCATAATTACTGATCATTATGACATCATCACCCTTTAAAGGGGCCGTGTCGTCGTGATCACTGTCTGCTTGTGCCTGAACATGGAAACATTGAACTCTCACCCAGTTAGCGCATGCTGACCGTCACATCAGAATCTTTAAAGTGGCTGTCATTGTAGACTTGCTGTGATCTTGATGACATAGCCCCTTTAAGCATAGCTGTACATTGTTATTTTATTTTGTATGCCAACTAGAATAATACAAATAATGTTTATTAATTACAATTCAAATACTATTATGTTCATTTTGTTTTTTGCCCCTAGATACTGATGTCTGTTAGCACTGTATACTCGGTACTTACCCGAGTTCTGTGAAAAAAATCACAGGCATATTACACGGGTGGGATTCGAACCCACGACTTTTGCCTCTAGCCACTGGCTATAATTACTACACAACTTACTACACAAACCTTTGTGCACTGAACAAAATTAGAATAAAACAAATCAGAGAAATAAATTTTACAACCGAATCTGGAAATCAAACTCAGAATGGAAGCTCAATGTATTAAAATACAATAAATATAACTCAACCAAAATATAAATCTACAAAGATAATTAAAGGCAGTGGACACTATTGGTAATTACTCAAAATAATTATTAGCATAAAACCGTACTTGGTAACGAGTAATGGGGAGTGGTTGATGGTATAAAACATTGTGAGAAACGGCTCCCTCTGAAGTGACTTAGTTTTCGAGAAAGAAGTAATTTTCCACGAATTTGATTTTGAGACCTCAAGTTTAGAATTTGAGGTCTCGAAATCACACAACTTCGTGTGACAATGGTGTTTTTTCTTTCATTATTATCTCGCAACTTCGACGATCGATTGAGCTCAAATTTTCACAGGTTGGTTATTTTATGTATATGTTGAGATACACCAAGTGAGAAGACTGGTCTTTGACAATTACCAATAGTGTCCACTGTCTTTAAATAAAATACAATAATTATACTTTTTTTACACACAACTACTTTACATCCAAAATGTGTTCATACAAGATCTGTTGATGTGGATAGATTGCAGAACTAGCTAGCTGTGTTAGCAAAGAATGCATAGTAGCGTTCAGTACACATGCACAAGCAAAATTCCCTGCTGACCTGTGTAATACGCTTGATGTAAGTGCGGAATTCCCTGCTTCTGTAAGCGCTGATTCTTTGCTAACAGTATGAGAGCAATAAAATTGGGCCCAAACAGTTTCCTTTTTTTTGTGCCCACTAGAAAAATTAAAAGCACTAGAAATCTTAATTTCAAGGTAGACTCTTTTGTTTCAATATCAAGATGCATGTATGAGGGGTGCAACGACACATGAACCAACCTGGCCAACTAATTTCAAGACCGTTGCGCACTCACAAAAACTAGTGTTGAGCTTTTTATAGTGCTACATGTATGTACCGAGTGCAACACCAGTAAAGTGCATTTAAGGCAGACTCGTGTGTGCTGTCAAGTTTACTAATCTGTGAGAGTAACAGACTCTGCGCTAATATCGAGTCATAGCTCATGTTGAGGAACGTCATGGTCTAGGGATTAAGAGCAACGGAATTAAGCTCTTGTGGTTCTAATCAGCACAGTGTTTCTGTACGCATACCCTTTGTACGTCCTAAACAACCACTCGTGGGGTCTATCTTACCAGTCATTCCCAACAACCGACATAATATGTACACATAATTCTGTAAATGGCATTAGTGCAGTACCCTGTGGGTTATTTCATAGTGACTTTTTACAACCTGTGAACCGTTGAACGGAGCTCACCCCATGTCTTTCAGAACGTGCCACTGGGCAACTGGAACTCTTGGTTTGTTCATCATTTCATTCCAATGATTAGCCTCCGAGGGACTGGCCTTGGGTCCGAGTATAATCCCGCCGATGGTGTCGTTTTTGGAGAGTCGGTCGTGGTCGATGACCGAGATGATGAAGCTGGTGTCACGAATCTTAGCGAGACTGACGTGGAAGAGGAAGGACACATTGTAGACCGGGTTCAGGGTGTTGTATTTTACGATTGTCTTCCTCTTCTCAATTTTCTTTTCTTGGAAGACGTGCCAGATCTTGACATAAGGATCTGTAAAGAGGAAAACAAACAACACAAACCTCTTTGATAATGTATATCACGTCCTGATTCTAAATTTTATGCCATTTGTCATCAAGTTCAGAGAACGCAAACACTTTCAAATCCAATTCCTTCCCTGTTACTATGCCATGTAAGAGCAGGTTTTTTCTTTAGTGAAGGGCACCGTAATGAGGGAACATTTCAAAGGGCACCAAGACAATGACAAGGGGCAGGGAAGCAATTGCCACTATTGCCTCCATTAAGTATCAGGCCTGAAACTGAGACATTTCAAGGGGCACCAAGGCATAGACCAGAGGCAGGGAGGCTTTTGCCTACATTGGCTGCATATAGTCCCAGGTCAGTGACTCTCCACTTATTATTTTTCTCAAAGCTCTACTCCCAAAGTAGTATTGAAACACTTGAGACCGATCTAAAGACCCAATTTGTTGAGGTCTTAGTTGTTTCCTGGTCTCAACTGTGACGACTTGGTCTCAGTCTCGGAGGAAAGGTCTCAAGGTCTCTTGTCTTGACCTTTCACAATCACAAATAAACATTTGAAAAAGGAATGGAGACGAATAAACACAATTTACAAACTGGCTTTTGGGAAGTGTTTTTTCTTGGAGGGTGTCACAGCACCGTCGTACCTAGTGCACTTATCGAGAACGGTTCTTTCCTGGTTTGATTGACAGCATATTGTGTCACAGCACCTTGTAAACCATTACATGGTGCTATGTAAAGGAATATTTCTCATACCTCCAAGGAAAATACTGAATGTCAAGCGTCGCGGATATGAGCGCTATTGTAAGATGCCACTGTTAACGTTAACACTATTATTAGAGATGTTAAATTTGCATCGGGGATAAAGAATAATAATTTTGGTTTTTTACCCATACACCGATGTATGTTAGCACTGTATACTCAGTACTTTCCCGAGTCCTGTGAAAAAAAGAATCCCACCCGAGTAACATGCCTGTGACATCTCTTATATCGTTGTGGTACCCGCTGCCAAAACATAGGATTCTAACTGCCTCTAGCTACTGGGCAACCTCGGTAGTCTAGTCGGTAGTCTAGTTGGTAAGACACTGCTCTAGAATTGCAAGGTTTGTGTGTTCAAATCCCATCAGAGTAACATGCCTGTGATATTTTTTCACAGGACTCGGGAAAGTACTGAGTGTACAGCGCTAACACACATCGGTGTATGGGTAAAAGAAAAGAAAAAAACAAAATCACATTATTATTATTATTATGATTGAGACTCACCAGATTTTCCTGTGATATCCTTAGCAGCTAGGGTGTCACACTTCATGACAACTATGGTGATTCTACCAGCAGTTGGAGCAAAACACAATGACACTAAAATCTTACCAAGCTTCCCCTTCAAAGAAAAATCAAACAAATCAACATCTTAATTTTCTTATACAATCTAGAGTATTATTGGGATGGGGAACTATGGCGGGAGTACAACCTTAAAATAACCCAAGGCAGCAACAGCAATTGCCATGGTGCTCTGTGCTTTTTGCTGTGGTGCTCCAGGTTCCAACACAAACTTACATTTTCCCCGTAGAAGTAGAAGTGCCCTTTACTAGCGGAAAACTGCTGTGCCCCTTTAAGAGTAAAGTCCAAAGCTTGCAATCAGGTGAGGTTTCAATGACATCATGGGTATGAATCTCATTTGAGATGTGGTGGTTCTGAGACTCCAGTCTGAGATGTCAAACCACCAGGGCCTAATTTCATAGCACTGCACGAACATTTGCTTACTGTAGCAGAAACATTTGCTAAGGTGCAAGCGTATTTCACAGAATAGCAAAAAATTGGGCGGCCATATTGCGCGTTTACCATGGATTTGCATTGTGACATCATTTACTTTTGTGCGTAAAAGCACCGTAAGGTTAGCAAGCCTTTTCGTGTGATTACGGTTAGCAGCGCTATGAAATGGAAATCACACAGTAAGCACAAAATCGGCCGCCAAGCAGCGCAATGAAATTGGGCCCAGTTCTCCTCAGAGCCACGACTTCTTAAAAGACATGGTATCATCGCAAACTTCGCCTGACCCAGCTTATTCCTTGGTTTGTCAGATAAGCAACTAAAAGAACAATTCAGTGTATCTTCTACATTTTCCCAACAGCACAGGATAAATCCCGCCTCTTGAAATGTGGATTTTTAAAAATTCCACCTTATTCCCAGCTGCAGGGCCATGTCAATCAGGCAACTTTGCAACCAGTTCCAGGCCATCTTCATGAAGAGAATCTATTCACATTAACTTGAATGTTCACGTTTTTCTCTTTAGGAGTGCTTGAAGAATGACTCAAGTACTACCAAAGTGGTCCTGAAGCATGCACTAATAGTAATTATAACCAGTTTTTACATAGCTCTTTTCACATCTGAAGGGCGTCTCAAAGCGCTTCCATTATTATTATCCCTGCTTTGAACCATCTCAGCTCCCTGGTTGGTATACAGCCTGTGCAACATTAATATGTGCAACTGGGCTAAATCAATCACAAGAACCATCTTTGCCCTCACAGGTACCCATTTACCCCTGGGTGGAGAGAAGCAATCTTATAGTGAGTGTCTTGCTTAGGAACACAAGTGTCACGACCCAGATGTGAACCCACATTCTGCTGAACAGAAGCACCAGAGCTTGAGTTCGGTGGTCTTATTCACTCGGCCACAACAGCTACTGCAGTTGGTTGCCTCCAAGTTGCCTCATGTGATAAGGCCTTTAGCCAACGAGACACAAATTGCCACCAACATTCGGCTGTTAGTTTTTTCTAGAGACCAGAAGTATGCCAATATTCTTACTGCTGATTTGGTGCTTGGTGACAGTGCCTTGAAGAACTGCTGCTCTTGTGTTAGATCAATCTCAGACAGCGGAATGTTGAGTTCACCGATGGGGTCGTTTCTACTGAAGCGATCGTAGTCCAGAACCTCCAAGTGTAGTATTCTTTCTTGAAGTTTATTATATGGAAATCCTAACAAATACAAGCAAATAGTTATAATAATGAATAAACCAATCAAAATCAATACAAAATCGAACATTTCACGGTATATTAATAATAATACTATTTTAGGAGGCTAATCATATTACTTGCAGCGTTTTTTATGTATATATTTATTTTAGTTGTTATATCTTTCTGGTAATAAAACCAAGGAGCCCTGAAAAGTTCCTTGCACTTTGACCCCGTAGGCCTAAAGATACTTGGGTGGAGAAAATATAATAATGTAAATGCAGGCCTGATTGATGCTTTGTTCTTGAAAGGGCAAGGGCACCAAGGCATTTTATACTAGAGGTAAAGGGCACATTTAGAAGGAAATTGTTAATTTGTACGGGAGCATTTATAAGGGCACCAAGGCAATAGCCAGGGAACAGGCAGTTGCCGCTATTGCCTCCATGGTGAAGTATCAGGCATGTACAAATATTGTTTTATCTTATTTCAAAATACATTTCAGTATTTACTATTACCAAATAATCACTTTGAAAAAAACTTCACCAAGATAAAGAAAAAATATTAGATGATCTTTTCTTCAAAAAGAAAACATTTTGTAGTATTACCAACACTTGGAAAAACACATAAAAAACTGAATTTACTCCAAGATAGAGACAAGTATCTAATGATCTTACCTTCAAAGAGAAATGTCTCATTCCAGACGGGGTTCAGCTTCTTACGTTTCACTTTGGTTTCCATTTTATGTTTCTTGTTGGGTAGAAGCAGAACTTTAACAAACGGATCACTTGTACCACTGGAGAAGAGAGAAAAACACATAATTATGGCTGTGAAATTAACAACTTCTTTGGAATTGAGCATGGTTCTCCCAACGCCGATCTAGCGAATTTGGCTGATACACAAGAATACTGCGTACTGGTACACACATATTTTGGCCGATATATACTTTAAATGTTTTTTTTTTACAAAAATGTTAGTTTCACCAAAAATCATCAAGATAAAACTCTTAATAATGCTCCAGAATGCACATTGGGGCATTTAATACCAAGATATTATTACACATAGAGTAGACAACATTCTTAAGACCTCGTTTCAATTCAGTGTGCTTTGGCCCGAACTTCCAAAACTTGGGTCCAGAATACCTCCCAGTTTTGAAAAAACCTGGGGATAACCCTTGATTAAAGAAACTTGCTTCGAATTTTAAAGACAAATCAACAACAGGGTAATGGTGCAATCTTGACAAGTGTTTATACAAATATTTACAAATATTCAGTATTGCACCGTACCTAAAATCTTTGGCGAGTAGCTCAATTGCCTTAAATATTTTGACAATAAGCGTTTCATCTGTGAACTCGTACTTGATGCTGAACTGGAGTTTGCCGACATACTCCTCTTCTTCCATCTCTGCACTCTGGGGGAATAAAGATGGAGAAATAATTCAAAATAAATAGTCCAAATGTTAAGCCTGGCTCATACTACCAGCGAATGCGATGCAAATTTTAACATCACAAATTCAGAAGAGTTGAACTGTGCTTAACTCATGCTCGAAACATTCGCAGCGAAAACAGAGCTGTGACCTCAAATTCGCTTTGCACAAAGAATGTGCAGGAAGTATGAACCATGCCTTACAAAGGGCAAACTAGAATTTAAGGGGTCAACCAGGGCAAATTACATGGCCAATAAAACGAAGGAAGCAAACAAATTTGAATAAGCCAACAAATTTACAAAACAAAAAAGGTTTATTAACCCAAATGTCTGTATATAATTTTGGTTCCTTTTTAAGAAATATTTATTCACTACTTTATTTAGTACCGATGAAAGACTTGAGAAACAAACCCTCGTAAGAAGGAACACCTATTCCAAAAAGATATTTTTGCAAGATAGATGGTGTATAACAGGGTTCAAGTTTGAGGGGAAATCCATGAGAATTACAGGGCTTGCTGCCCATAATATTTTTCATAAGACCAGATTCAAAATGAGAAATAACGTGACAAGGTCAAAATCAAAATGATAAACCTCAAGTTCATTTTTTTGTTTTATTAGTAAGTCAACTTCGATAGACCTACTTAAAGGGAAGGTACACATCTGGTTATTACTCAAAACAAATATTAACTTACAAACTGATTTGGTAACGAGCATTGGAGAGCTGTTGATAGTATAAAACATTGTGGCAAACGACTCCCTCTAAAGTAAAGTAGTTTTTGAGAAAGAGGTAGTTTCTCATTAAAATAATAAAAGACTTCTAGCTAGAAGTCTTTTATTCTTATCGGAAAGCACACAAATTCGTCCAACAAGGGTGTTTTTTCTTTCATCATTTTCTCGCAACTTTGATGACCATTGAGCCCAAATTTTCACAGGTTTGTTATTTTATGCTTATGATGAGATACACCAAGTGAGAACACTGGTCTTTGACAATTACCAAACGTGTACAGTGCCTTTAAAGAATTGATATTATCAGACTCAAAGTCAACGTTTTAACATCATCTTTTTTCTTCAAATAAAGATATTGATTTGAAAAACACGGGACCGCCAGTCTTGCCAGTTGTGAATTTACCAGCCTGACCCTACAATTAATGACCTTGAGCCTATAGTCAAGTGCAAAGTTTGCACCACAAAGAATGAACTAAAAGCTTGTAGTACCAATATTACAGTATAATAAATTATTTACAAAGAGATACATGGATGGAGGAAAGGTGGTAAAGTGACAATGACTTCCCGGTGAGGATAAACAAAAAAACCTAAACTTTCATGCAAGAAACCGTTAAAACCAACCAGAGTCCAATTTCATAGAACCGCAAACTTTGTGCTTACTTTTTTATCAACTTGTATTTCATAGCGCTGCAAACAATAAGCACATAAAACGGCATGGTAAACTTTCGGCGCTTACTACAAGCAACTAACTACATGTAACTTATCAATGACGCAATGCAAATCCATGGTGAATGCGCAAGACTGATGGTCTAACTTTCTTGCTAAGCTGAGAAACACATTTGCGCAAGTTGAAACAAGTTCCTTTCCACTAAAAGTGAGCAGAAAGTTTGCTTAAATGGAGCTCTATGAATCTGGGTTCAGTAGTAAGCTAAGCTAAATTACACCACCCTGGGATCAATCTACAGAGAAATGCTTAGCTTAGCAGATATACAAGTGTATTCCACAGGCTGTACATTTGTTTAAGGAATGAATTAAGGCCCAGTGACCAGGGGTAATAATGTTGGAAGCGCTTTGAGACGCCCTTCGGGTGTGAAAAGCGCTACATCAAAACCAATAACTATTATCCAGCAGTCTACATTACTCCCATGCATAACATGAATGTCAACTAGGTTCAAGGTTCAAGGGTCGTGCAGTAATGAATGGATTTATGTACACTTATACAGGATTTATGATCTAAAGTAATCCAGGTGACCATGGTAACCATATGATCATAAGCCCTGCATTAAAGAATACATGAATACAATAAGTCATGCTTGGGTTATTGTTCAATCCACAAACATGCTGGTACTGTGTTACTTCACTTTCCTAATTTGCATTTCATTTAATGAGATCCAATACAATGGTGACTATTTGAATACTGAGTTTAGATTCCATCTGTGTATAGTCAGTAGCTGTCGTACAATAGTTAGCAATTGAACAGAGCGCAGGGTAAACATGTCTAGTGCAACCTTTAGGAGAGTCGATTCCTTGGAGCTGGTTATGACACCAGTCGAGAAAATTTTGGCTATGCAGAAGCAGCATCTTTCTACTTGTATTTCTATTTTAATGATGACTGTCATCAAAGGCTGTTCAGGGTGTAGATCCTCAAGGCACAAGGGCAATGCATGCCAGACACACCAGGGTGAACCCCTTCCCTACTTAGCGACAAGTGTACTGGGGTATTTTAGGTGGATTGATAGTTTTTAAATACAACAACCAACATCTACATGTATGGCTTTACGTACCATTTAAAGAAAGGAACTATGTTTTCATAATTGGAGGAAGATAACAAAAACAAAAGTCCCTGAGTGAGCAGCCATTACTTCAACATTTTACCATAATACAGGGAATACTACCAAGGGGAGGAGAGGAGGGGGATTGTTGGTGATTTCCACATGTTAATTTAAAGCATCCCGGCAAAAAGCTGGCGTTGTTAAAAAGTAATATGTTAGGGGGGAGGGGGGAGTTTGGGAAGATTGTGGGGTCTCTTTCAGTGGTACAATCTACTCTCTGGTACTATGTGTAAAATGTTGAAAATGTTGGCAGACCCGTAAGGTTTTCACCAAGTGTCGTTGCTCCCTTTAAAGTTTATGCATGCAATGGTGCCACTATCCCATCGCCACAAAGTTCAAGTGGTTGATAATTACCGGCTCAGGTGGCAAGGATTGCCTTCTGTCAACTAATTCTGTACCCGGCTCTGGGGATTTGCTTAGTCTTCTAGAAAATCGCTAATGACAAAAAATTGGAAGTCAACTGTTAAAGAGTCCGAGCCGGGGTCCTCTAACTTGAAGTTGTTAGAATTGTAACCCCCATATGGGAGGATCAGGTTGGTTCAGTGGTTTCTTTCTCTGCCGTTCACCTCTGTGGACCCTGGTTCTAATCTCACCTCACTCGTACCATTTGGAGGTAGCAGGTTTTTCCCCACATCTAAAACTGAACATTTCTTCTTGGTTCCTATTCATCCTACATTCTGTTTCATTTATTTCATTTATTGATTCTGGCTGTGAAGCCAAGGGCTCTCAGAAAAGCGAACCCAATCACTACACTAACCAAGAACCCAATGGAGAGAATACAACAAAGAAGTTTCAGTTTTAGATGTGGGAGGAAACCCTAGAGAATTATTCTAGGGAAATCCCCTGGAGTCAGGTCGGGACTGAAAACCCAATCCACGTAATGTCCCTGGTTGGATTTGAACCGTTCCGGATGTGGAAGGCAGGGCAAGACACCACTATGCCAACCAGACCATCCTGTTATTGGCAAAATAATTGTGCTGTTGGATGTGTAATAAATATGTCTTGATTTAATTTGAAACTGCAAGTCTAGCAGATGGGTAAACATGGGAATTTTCCACCTGCCTGAAAAGAGGGATATCAAGGGATGATGACATCAACCAAAATGAGGACGGGAACAGAGGTAGGCCTAATAGGATAAAACCTGCCTGCCGGTAGTTTGATGAGGAATTGCAGAAATCTTTCATTGGGAATTTTTTATTTGAACCTCAAAAACCAGAACTTAAGACTTTGGCAAAATGTGCATGCCTGCTAGCTATGAGCATGAAAAAAGGCCATACCAGGAGAAGGAATTTGAGGGATCGGCAAAGCTAGGAATTTTAGGGGTTTGGTGGAGCTAGGACTTTGGAGGGGACCCAGGAAGACGGGGGTTCTGGGTGGCTATAAGTTTGGAGGGTTCTAGGTGGTTAGGAATTTAGAGGATTCTGGGTAGCTAGGGTTAAAGCAAACAAAAACAACATTCTCATGTAAATACTTTAAAACATGAAAAGCATGAGTATCAAAGAAGGGTGGTTGGTGTGGGGGGGGGGGGGGGAGTGAGCGGCCAAACATTGAATTCATGTACTCACATCACTGAGACCGAAAGCTCCTGATGCAAAAGAGAATGCAGAATTTGCAGATGTTACTGAGGTTTGTTTACCAAGCTTCTTAGCGTCTGGTTGCACTTGACCAACAACCATCTGACGATCTGGTTGCTCAAATCTAAAACCAAAAACACAAGAAAAATGTTTAAAACTATCACTCTTGAAAATTTTCTAACCTTAAACATTTCTTCTTCATCTTAAATGTCATGTTCAATTATTTTTGTTAATTGCACGATATCCAACTTATCTTCAAGCAAACTTGAATCTCTGATTCTGATTGGTCGATCCATAGAAACATGAGTGTGATATCAACCTATACTAAACGCCCATATCAAACTTTGTTCTATCGCACTGTTATAATTCAGCATCTTAAGCAATCTGTAAAGTTCCACACTGGCCCTTGTGCAATAACTGATAATAAGTTGTAACTTAAAAGTATCACTTTAAAAATCTTAACTTTTTAGCAATATCAGTTTTCCGCCACATGAGTGTATTTGTTAAAAGTTAAATTCCTTCAAATCACACCACTTACTACGGCTACAGGAGTAAACTAAGCGTGTTAAAAAAACCACCATAATTCTCCCAATGTTACTTCTATCACTACATACCATTCCCCTTAAAACCTAACAAGAAAGTAATTTGTGTTTTTGTAATAACACAGTTAATCCTGGTTCACCAAAAGAAAATTTCATAGAGTTTGGGGGGTGGGGGGTAAGGAGTGAAAAGCAACCATGTCCTATAGGCCTGTACATGCTATTTAAATGTTGAAACACTTGTTGGCCTTTGCATGAACAGTAATAGGCCTATTATTAGTCCCAATTTATTCTTGACGTAGCGTCTGACATTAAAAATCTCAAAATGCTGCACAAGTACAGTAGCATGTATTTGTGGACTTTTTAAAAGTAATAGTCCATTGTATATTGGCAACAGCTTGATGCTAAATTTAAATTGAATCGACCTCCGTCATTTAGTTTAAAGCCATTGGACCCTTTCGGTAAACAGTGTTGTCCAAGGTCCACACTTTGTGTACCACAACTTCTATATCAAATAACAAACCTGTGAAAGTTTAGGCTCAATCGGTCATCGGAGTCGGAAGAAAACAACGGAAAAACCCACCCATGTTTCCGCGCGTTTCGCCGTGTCATGACATGTGTTTAAAATAAATCCGTAATTCTCGTTAACGAGAATTTATATTGTTTTACCGTTTTCTCAAAAAGTAAAGCATTTCATGGAATAATATTTCAAGAGAAGTCTTTCACCATTACCTTCTGTAAACCCCGTAAATTATTTGTAAATCTGTGAACTTTTTTTTTTTTTCTGTACCGAAAGGGTCCAATGGCTTTAAAGGGGAATATACTTTTGGTAATTACTCTTAAACTTAATGGCAATAAAAACCTTTGGTAAGAAGCATACAGCAGCTTTTGATAGTACAAAGCATTTTGAGAAAAATTTCACTTCAAAGTAACGTGGTCATATAAAAAGGTATCTGATCAGTTTATCCAAAATAATTTGAATATTAAGGATCATTTTCCCTGGAAATTTTTGCTCTGATTTTTCTGCGATATTTCAAAACTTGTTAATGTAATTTTTACATCAAACAGTCACACAGTTTCGAAAACCAATGGTTTATTTTGCCTTTAATTCAATACCAGGATTTTGATGATGATATTCATTTTTTAAAGTACTGCTAAACTACCCAACTTCCAAATACTAAGGGATCCGACATTTTATGAATAATCAGACTGGGCTGTCGGGTGAAACAGTAGCCATAAACAACACCTGTGGTCCTCTCAACCAATTATGTGACTTTATAACGACTGTTTCTGAGGTAATGATTGTGGAATATTTACTGAGAAGAAGAATACATACTATAAATTATAAAATGTAATTCATTTTTACAATAAAGTATTTTGATAAAAATATTGTTCTTACATCAACTAAGGGTTTGTTTGACAATCTGTAATTTGATATAAAAACTGTAACATATTGTATGCTGCACATAATGTAGCGATAGGGGTGTCTGTGTGTCCTTTTGAAAACCTCTTTTAAATTTGGACACACTGTTTCAGGCCTTGAATTAACCCCCAGACCCCACAACAGTTGCCATGGTGCCCTGTGCTTTTGCTATGGTGCTCTTTGCAAAGCTCAAACACAAATTTAAATCATCCTCCTATATTGGCCCTTACTGGATGGAAATTTGCTTCACCTTCAAGAGTGAAAATAAAAGCCTTCTGTTTTATCTGTCATTTATATGTGAATGTATTTTGACCCCTTTTTAACCAAATCCTTGCTAAGACCTTAAAGCTGCATCAATTTGACCACTTCTTGTTTTACAAGGTGAGCTCCCTGTTGCTTAAATGCTTCAAATGGATGGCAATTATTCAACGCTGTTCCCATTTGTCTACAACAACGATATTATGGCCTTGAATTAAAAATACTGGTATGGGGGCCATTTATTATGACGTTAATATGTTTCCAAATGGCAAGTCGGTTTCATTATAGATAGTTATATATGCATACACCATGTTGACTTTATCCTAGATAACAAACATACATCGTCCAACAGTGCACACATACAGGCAAAGTATACCTTCGGGTTTTGAAACCGTTCGATTTTTAAGTTCTATATAAATGTAATTATGCAATCAAACTAACATGTGAAAAATTATTTCATAAGGTTTTTGTGTTTTTGAGATATATCGTCGAAAATCCAGAGCGAATATGTCCACGAATGAAGAGTTATCTCTGATAGAAATACACAATCTGAGAGGCGTATCCGACGGTAACTCAGATTCAAATTCTGAACTGGAAAAGTGTTTCTCAAAATGCTTGAAAAAAATATATTGAATTCTGCTGTAGGCTTCTGACTATTAAGTTTTGATTGATATTCATTTTAAGAGTTATTACCAAACGGATACCTTCCCTATAAGGATAAAACCAAACTAAGGCTGTGTCTTAAATGTCAACCATGGCTCATTGCCTTGCCTGTCGTGAAGGCCCTTACATACTGTAGCAACAGTTATGAAGACCATACAGCAGTACGAAATAAAATATAAAATAAATTACGAGTCTATTTTGCTTGAAATTAATTTAATGAAATAAAGTGACTTATACTAATATTTATTGAAGGTGTTTTTTTGCCATACATACAAATAATCATCACGTATTATCAGTTATCACACATCCAACGAGGCCGAAGGCCGAGTTGGATATGGGACGCAGACGCGCTATATTTTCACGAGCGCCCGTGTGATAACGTATTTATCTTCAAGCAAACTTGGCTCGTGACATAGAACACACAAGACGCATGGTAGTGATATTAGCCGTGCAATATAGGTTTTTATCACCACTCCATTCTGCGAATCTGATTGGAGGATTAGCGCGTACGTGAAGATAAAGTTTTTTAAGTAGTGATGATAATCATTGCTACCTTGAAGGGAAGAAATAGGCCTTTGAAATTTACTCACAAAATTAAAGACCCTAAAAAAAAATATTTGATAAATAGCACTGCAGCGAAAGTAGCTTTAGAGGAGGTATTAAAAATAAGTTGATCTGAGGAAAGTTTCTGCATGAAACATTT
This sequence comes from Asterias amurensis, assembly GCF_032118995.1. Classification (NCBI taxonomy): domain Eukaryota; kingdom Metazoa; phylum Echinodermata; class Asteroidea; order Forcipulatida; family Asteriidae; genus Asterias; species Asterias amurensis. Next base: position 23,201,078 of record NC_092654.1, read on the forward strand.
CCCAGATTGTGTCTATTCCAATTACAGATTATTCTACCTGCACAGACATAACCTCTACATACTTTCAGCATGGTCTCGAAAAAACTTGTGTGGTCTCGGGGTAAGACATCAGCTCTGGCAATGCAAAGGTTGTGGGTTTGAATCCCACAAGTGATTTGCATGTGGATTTTGTTCACCACAGAGCTTTGGGAAGTACTGAATAAACAGTATTGAATACACATTAGTGTATGGAGAAAGAACCCAACAAGTGTCATCCCCATAGACGCACTCATTACTCAAGCAATCTTAGCAGTCTCAGATGTTGTCTGACAATCCGTCACCATGGAGAATGTTTTCCCCTTTAATAATTTACTTTAATTTTAAAGACTACGCCTCGTTGCAGAGTGGTCATTACACCAGAACTTTGCTTAATCATGCCTGCTATAATTTCCCGTTATCAATCTCATGTGAAGTAAACCGTGCAACTGTCTTAGAGGAGTACATACATCAAGGTTCAACCGACAAGCTTGAACTGCAGATTTCACAAGAATAGAACCAATGCATATGATGTCACACTCTCAAAGAGGCAGATCATTGGACAATAGCTATTCTCTGTGCGTAAAAACGCGCCCATGGCCTCAGCGTACTTGTAGGGAGCTTTTGATTTCTTACACAATACAGAACGCCCCTCCGAACAGTGCGCGTAACTTGGGGTGTCAACTCTCTTTTGTGCATGTTTGCATAAGATTTTGACACCAAAAATGACACCCAGGCATTCCAGGATAGGCATTATGTCACATGTCCAGGCATTCTAATAGGCATTATGTCACATGTGTGTCACTGCGCGTTTCGCAAGGGGTCTATAGGCCCAATATCATTGCACTGCTTACCCCAGAACCCTGTACTTATAGCACCATCTAAACGCATGATGCTATGGTGTGTTGTGGCCAAGCGCTCTAGACTCGAGCTCTGGTGTTTCTGACCAGTAGAGTGTGGGTTCAAGTTCTGATCCTGATACGAAGCAAAACACCCATCGCTTCGTCATTCAGATCATACGTTTTCCATGTGTTATGTAACGCACATAAAAAAAAACACTGTACACTTATCGGAAAAAGAATAGTATGGTTGGCTGCATATATTGCACCACACAGTACCTTAAAAACCGTTACACGGTGCTTTGTAAATAAATGGGTCCTATATTTTGAACATACATGTACCTTGTAGAACAAATGCCGAGCGTTTGAGATGCACACAGGTGTGATACAGCAGCACACAGGTGTGATACAGCGCTATATACATGTTGCCACTGCGTATTGCCATTATTGGGCAGTAAGTGCAGAAACACAAAATAAACCAGCTTTAATTACATTCAAATTTAAACTGACAAGGCTTTAAAACAAAATTTCCACAAATATTTTGCATGATTGGTTTTCTCCATGTATGTTATTCATAACAGGGAGGTGTACCACTTAGTGTGTTGGGAAATTGTGAACACTACTTCGTGAAAACCAAGTCCTGATTTCTGTAAAATTACAGACAGTATTACAAACATCCACACACAAAACTAAGAATTGTTCTACTGTTTAAAATATTATGGCACATTGAAGTCAGGCAGCCATAGTGACAACAAAAAGCAATTCTTTTTATCCTTCGAGACAGACTCTACTAGAGTTGAAACGTCCGACCATTCACCATTTTTGAAAACAAAGATGAAGAAAACTTACAATGAATCACTTAAGTCCTGAATCCATCCTCCGAATGCCTCCATAGCGACAGTTATTCCGTGACTGATCCCTACAAAATATCCTCTTCGTGTGTTATTGAAACAGGCATTCAGCTCCAAGGGTACATGTAAAAGTATCCATTTATTTCTTTTGTGTATCGCATACTTGTCACTTGATGAATGCAAATAAACAATGGCAATGTTTGGAAAGACAAGAAAGGTCGTTCAGTGGTACGTGCCATACTCGGCCGTTAATTAATACCCCTCTCGGACGTCTTGTACGTGAGGAACATGTGACCTATTTTTAATTAATTGGGGTCTCCGTTTATAAAATTAAATAGGTATTGATTTTAACTTGACACAAAGCCAAGTGGAAATCATACCATGTCAATACAGATGGCAACGCCTTTCGTATTAACACTGAATATTTCCCTGGTATTAGTAACTTGTGTAAATGTATCGTAGGAAACATTTTTGTGTGTGAAGTTGTGCAGCTGTGGTTTTTCATGTGACATAAATAAGAAGTCTAACAATGTCCAAATGTGACACCATCCAAGAGGCGTGCAAGAATGAGGTGGGGGGGGGGCTATGTAAGGCGTAGTTCTGTGGATGCTGCAACAACCGAACGATTTGGTATGGGTGCCGGAATGTAGTAACAGCACCTTACTTTCAAGCAATGTTATACTTTTCCTAAAGAAAAAGTGGCTCAGATTGCACCATAGAGTATGACCAAATATCTTCCAAGGCTCTAAGCCAACCACAGACCCAACCCTGCATTGGCAAGCTTTTCACACTCGAAAACAGACAAATAAATGTGTCCTTCCAGACCAGTATATTTTGTTGTGATTTCCAGTATCCAGCGTTTTGACATTTTTATGTAAAACGCTATAAAGAATATTAAATTATTATTATTGAATTTCTATAAACAATATTCCTTTATGTAGCTTGTCATTTAAATGCACATACTCTTCTGAGAGGAATAATAATGTTTCTACCATTTAATTTGTATGGTCATATGAACACTGTAAATAGCACAGACATCTGTCGTTTAAACAAATAAAAAACTGAGTCACAGCTACTGAAAATACTCTTGTAGGCTTCAACGCGATGAAAAACAAGTCGTTAACAGTATTTTATGACCAGTGATCCACAACAAAATGGCGTGCTGCAGACAAAGATCCCAAGTGTCATTTGATTGGTGAAACAAGCATCACGTCATCATTTATTTTGACGTCTACTGCAACACTCCAAAGCTCTATGCAGGAGTCCTATATTAATAATTATAGGATGCCTCCATTACTTTGCAGCCTAATTTAGAAAACAATTATCCCCCGCCCCTTGTATCCAAACGAGACAAGACCATGTTAGTGTCTACATGGAGTTGTTATTGAACTTTCAGCATATGGAACGTATGAGATTCCATGTCTATCTTTGTTTTATTTGTTCAAATGACACAGATCTGTACGGAGCCCGTAAATGTCCCTTTGAGGGCTCCGTAGATCTGTCTGAGTTATAAAACAATTCTTTCCCATGGGATTGTACCCATTTCACCTCGTGATTATGTTAAGCAACATTGCACTCAAGTAACCCTACCTACATGTACATCCAATATTTGTATTTTATGGTAACCAGTTTCCACTAAGCAAGATTTCAAATGCTAAGCAAATTTGTGTGCTTAACAGCTTTATGAAATGGGGCACTGGAATTGATTCTTGAACAGATTAGGAAGTTGTTTTCTTCAGAACATGATTCAAGTACGCCGGTGATAACTAACTCTCCTTAAATCATAGTCTACAAAATCGAAGGACAGGGTTCAATTTGCTAAGCCAACTTTTGTAAGTGCTAAGCAAATTTGTGTGTTTAATAGCTGTGTTGGAACATGCACCAAATAGTGTTGCAACCAATTTTCCTTTAACCATAGTCTATAAAATATCAGGAATAGATTCAATTTCATTGAGCAATTTGGAGCGGTTTCACGGTTACTCACATTACAGTGGACACAGGAATCTGAGAACTTCAGTTTCAGATTGATTATCATGGCTTGATACTAAATTTTTATTTGCAGGGGTGAGAGACACTGATGGCAAATGCTCTGAAACTGGGATTCACATTTACAAAGGTACATTGAATTTATGATTTTTTCATATTTTAGTATTTCCGGGGCTTGATTTCATACAGCACAAAGGTTCATCTTATTAAAGATGTATTGTCACCAACACCAGAGTGATTTGTAATGTGACATCACACTTTGATTAGCAGTTATTTTAAAATAATAATATCAATATTTATAGTAGTGGCTTTGATTTTTGAAACAAGTCACAGAAATCATCAGGTAAAACCATACTTCATATTCAGTTTAGCAGATTTTAGCAAGGAGCCAGTCAAAGTACAGTGGATTACATCCATCTGGTATACTGCATTTTCCAACCACCTGCTAAGCGAACAGTTGCTGTGCAAGCAAAGTTAACTCTATAACATAAAATGCCCTGGCTGTAAAAAAATATTTTAATTAAATAAGCCAGAGACCAGCTATAAATGCAGTCGAACTCTGTACATTAAAGCATCATTCCGGCACCCTGTTTCCCACTTGAAACTCTATCTTAGGTTAGCAAATCTACATTAACTCTATTATAACAGTTGCCAACCATGCGTTAATGTGATTAAAACATATTTCACAGTAGCAGCTGATTATTAGCAGCATTTTAAAACCATACCCGTAGGTTTACCAAGCCCCGATTTTCATCTATGAGAGGGTTTATCCATTTTGCACTTCCGTTGGAAAATTGTAAAGTCTGTAAGAAAATGTTGAAAGGGGCACTAAGGCGGACCTCACAGGCAACATACATAGGTCATGAACCCTGCGTAATTCCAGGCCTGGTAGACTACATTGGTAAAGAGGTAACCGTTAGAAAGTTAAGTTATAAATGTTAAAAGTGAATTAGTATGAATTATATGCAGGTATTAGTCATCCAGTTGTAAATGCTTTGCATCGCTTTAGTCAAACTGTGTTCGAACGGCACTGAAATATTATTTAACCACACCTATTAGTATTATTAGTATTGTTAGAATTTTTTATTTATTTATTTCTTCAAGACTGTTAACATTTCACTGTGCTTCATAGAATAGACCAGTCGGTAGCAGCAATCGCCCAACCCAAGAAAATCAGGCAAATACATCTACAATGAAGTATAATTTACTTACAAAATACGAACTACAAACAGTACATCTCTTTTGTCTGGCATGTCTGGTGATCATTTCCAAATAAGAAACTGTCTTATTTTCCCCCAAAAAATATACCCTCACTCAATCATTTTTCTCTTCATGTGAGATTTTTATCTTTGGACAATCAATGGTGTCTTGATTTGCAACAACCACCCCTTTCACCCATCACCTAACCCTTGAGGCCCCCCCCCCCCCCTCCCCCAAAAAACCTGGGGGAGTTCAGTCCCCCTAAACCTAAAACAAAGTCCATTTTGAAAAGAAGAAACAAAAAATGGATTATAAACAAATATTCAAATTAAACAAAATGACATACACTGTTGAAAGTGACGCCGGCATCGTCAGAGGTGTAGACTGTGACCGCCGCATTGGGGGCTGGACACGTTGAATGTTGGTTTGGCCCGGCACCAGTCTAGATGATAGAAGCCCAACACACACCACAGTAAATAATAGACAGTCCACGAGAGTAGAGGCAGTGATCAGGTGCAAGTAAAACAAACCATAGATATTGTGAAGGGTGTGGGTGCTTGGGGTGGGTGGGTGGTGCCAAGGAAGGGATGTTATTGGTTGCAAGTTGAAAAAGGGGGGTAACAAATTGGGAGTGAGATTTGAATGTTTTGTACAATGATTTGTTTTGTCACACATTACCACTTGAAATAATAGACCATGTGAACTTTGTTTACAATAGGTGTGACCTTGTACATTCTTTGAGTGTTCTGGCAGGCTGAGTATGAGTATTAGGTTGAGTATACTGCACAGGTCAAATGGACAAGTTTACATTTTGTGTCATAATTTCCACATAAGTCCAAGAATTATGAAAGTAAAAGCTGGACAAATTTTAAGATGTGCCTCCTTTCATCAAAACAAAAGTTTAGAGAGTGCAATCTCCATAACATATAAGATTTTATATTTTCTTCTATTAGGCTGTGTACAAATCATGCCTGCAGGAAGTCCAGGCTCTGTGGCTCTTTTGAAAACATGTGATGTCACAGGTCACATCGTCTAAAAATAAGACTAAACAAATCAGTTTGTAACACACATTATTCAAATCTCACTCGCAAGCAGCTTATTCGAAGGAGGTAAAAACAGGTTTTTAAATTAGTTTTTCCAAAAGAAAACTCAAAAGAGCAGAGATGACGTTAAAAAGAAAAGGAGAAAGTAAACAAGTAAGAAAGAAAACATAATTTTTGAAACAACGCAAAAGGGGTCAAGAGATGGTTTGGCGGTTGAAATTTGCCTTTAATAATCTAAGTTGGTATTGGCCAATGCAAAAGTTTGAAAATGTGCTATGTGCAATCACACTATGGACATGTGCAATAAATGTAGGTTTGGCAAACAAAAAACAAGTACTAGTGACTTTTTTTGAAAATGAAATCATTTAGAACAAAGGCGTCCAAAACTGTCCAGTAATTTGAATGGATAGCATAGTAAATGATAACTGCTGGAAATGTGAATAAAATTAGGGCTGGCTTTAATTTCAACAGCTTGTACATCAAAGCAAAATGCAAATTGAAAAATTGTCATATTGCAGGTAGGTGTATAAACAATGAAAACTAATCAATGATTTGTTAAATGGATGTCAGCTTTTTGTCGGTGAATGAATGATAGACTAAACAGAGGATGTTTTTCTTGTGCACAATATGTACATATTTTGCCCAAAGTTGTTAACATATATTGATGAACTAGAATTTCTTCCATATGGAAAATTTGCACAAGATAAAATAAACAACATATGTTTGGCAATGATGTTGTCGGCTTGAATGTTAGGGTGGGAAAGTGGTAGATCTTTTTCATTGAAATATTTAAATCCTTATTTAATGAAAAAATTCTGGAAGAGGTGGGGTGGGGAGGGGTGGGGAGGGGTGGGGGAAAGATGAGGGAGGTTTTGGTTGTGGAAATGTAGATGCGCTTATGCGGGATGATGTAGATGCGCCTTATGCAGGATGATGTGAGGGATGGCGATAGGTACAGTAAGGTTGTGTGGATGAGATCTGACAATTACCAGCAAAATGTGCATACTGCATTATTTCAATCCATAAGAAATTTTGTTATCCATTGACAGGGACAGCCAGTTTGAAAAACGTCCAAACTTTAATAGAAATATGCCAAGGTTTTAACAGAATTTGGTTTGCAAAACAGAAGTTGAAATGTTGAATAGTTTTTACATGTAGCATGGAACGTGAATAATATTGTTGTGCGCTGATGATTCAATTTGAGCGATTGAATTTTTAAAAAGCCTAAATTGAACAAATTAAAAACCTACGATGGACTCCCGTCGGGTGAGATTAAATATCTTTTGGTGAATGACCTGAGAGACTTCGCTCTTTGTGGCTCCCTCCTCTGGGGTGTGTCTTGGTGCATGTGACTAATAAAGTATAAGATTGGTTTAATTGGTCAACAAGAGTGTGGCCATGCAAGGGCATGGCAGGTCAAGAATGAAGATATGGTACAGCATTGGTAACAACTTTAGTAAAAGATTCAAGGTAAAGTTTAAGACCTTCAAAGTTAGGTCTAGTCGCTTGCACTCTAATCCAATGGTCCCAGGTGCAAGTCCCACTCAAGGCAAGTTTTCTTTGATCGACCCCAATTTTTTAAACTGACCCAGTCAGATTCCCTTTCTGTTTATTTTGAAAATAAAAGTTGTTGTAAAATCCTTTAAATTATAAGAGCAATAATTTCTGTTGAATAAGAATAACATTTACAGTGACTTTTTCAGGTACGTTTTATGAAACTGATTTAAGAAGCGAACATTTGAAATCTTCTTCTCCAATGCTGTACCATTCCCTGAATCACATATTTGATACTTTCTTTTCATAAAGGGCGAGGCAGCTAAGCTTTTCCTTATTACTTTTAAGAGGAAAGTGTACATTTCTGCTGGAATATTTCAAGGGGCACCAAGGCAATGGCCAGGACCATGAGGGCAATTGCCCCAGTTGTCTCCATGAAGTATCGGGCCTTCATTTTGTCATTCTGTGAACAATGTTATTGTATACTGTGTAGGAGAACAATACACAAAGAAAGAAACTGAACATATCAAAACCTGAGACTGGAACTGGAAGAAAAACAAAGAGAAGACGCAGTGACACAAACTAAGGGGAAAAAAGAAGAGTGACAACTAGGAAGCAAATGAAATTGGATATAATTCAAAATCAAAAGAAATGAACTGGATTTGTAAAGGTGGGAAAACAACACTCTGTACAGAATAGACTCATGCTGGATTTCAAATAAGAAAAAAGAAAAAGATTTGTTAGTTCAGTGTTAAAATTTACATTTCATGCAATGTGTTCATGCAATGAATAATCACGTGTGATTGTAACATGCTAGGGCCCAAGATCACCAGAGGTCAATTTTATGCTCACCGCAGAATTCTGCGCTTACTTCCTGTATACTTACATGCTTTACAGGGAGCTGTATAAGCACATAATTTCGCGGTTAGCAGAAATTGAACATAGTTGTCACAGCCTGATACATGTACATCCAATGTTGGAAGGGCAAGGCAGTTTATACTTCAAGTTAAAAGGAACCTCTAAAAAGGAAAAGAACATTTTAAAGGGCACCAATGCAAATACCCCCTTGATCTGGCCTGAACAGCCACACATCACAAAGCATTATTTTACTGGTAATTAATTTTGCTGGACTAGTTCTGTGTTTTTTAATAAACACCTCTTTGAAATTGGGACCTTAGAAAAAACAAAACAAGATATGTGCATCAAAGGATCTTAAGTGACATACTCAAGTTTAACAGCTTAAATATAAATTATTTTGAATAAAAAAAAGGCTTATTTGAAACAGAAATTTTGTTTGTTTGTACAGTGAACATTGGTTTCTCTGTTTTGATTGTTTTAAAACCTTTGCTGTGACCTAAATTCTGTGAATTCTTCTTAAACCAGTAGGCCTATTCCATTGAATATTTTAAATACATTTACCTCAACAATTTCAATAACAATAATCTCAGAAATAACAAAATAATTTCTCTGGTTGTTTTGGTATTCGTACACATCCACAACTACCTACACCAGCTTGACACAAATGGACAGTGAGACTTCTATTTCTAATTATTTTTAAAGAGTGTACTTTTTACCCAGCTGGCATTTCATGTTCTTTCCATTTAAAGACACTGGACACCTTTGGTAATTGTCAAAGACCAGTCTTCTCATTTAGTGTATCTCAGCAAATGCACAAAATTTGAACTCAATTGGTCAGTGAAGTTGTGAGATATGAGTAATGGAAGAAAAAACAACCTTGTCACACGAAGTTGTGTGCTTTCAGATGCTTGATTTCGAGACCTCAAAATCCAACTCTAAGGTCTCGAAATCAAGTTCAAATATTTTAGTGGAAAATTACTTCTTTCTCGGAATCTACGTTACTTTAGAGGGAGCCGTTTCTCACAATGTTTTATACTATCAACCTCTACCCATTACTCGTTACGACGTATTATGCTAACAAATATTTTGAGTAATACACCGGTCGATTAGGCTCCGCCCACGTGTGAGCAAGAACACAGGAGCACAACTCTGCCGCGCCCGCCAAGCATACGCGCACGCATGTCAGACTTTATAGTGTCAGCCTTTTTGTTGTGCAATGGGTTGTGATTGGTCAATACGCCATGGGGAGGAGCTTAATGGATCGGACTATTACCAATAGTGGCCAGTGCCTTTAATGGGGCACAGTCGTCTTGATCACACAGGAGTCTGTGGACAGACATTAAATTCGGAACCCTCAACCAGTTACTGCACACGTGCGGGCGATAAAAAAGACGGTGGCCTTTTCGACTTTTGTTTGTGTCGTGAAGGTCAGTAACTGGGTGAGTGAGATCTCACGTATCCATGTCCAGCCAAAAGCAGACTATGATCACCATGACAATGCCCCTTTAAAAGTGGCTCTAAGGACCTCTTTAAAAGCCGCTCTTTAAATGCATTTAACTTTGAACTGGATACAAAATACACAAAGTTGTCTCTGTAACAATTTTGCAACGTGCACTTCAGTTACACTCCAAATCCATGCATGCTTGAATTTGGTAAACCAAATGTACCAGCGTGTAAAATTAAACAAATCAGCCATCCCGCAACCGTACAGGGAAAAGCCAATTTCACAGATGGTCTGGTGTCATTCTCTGATGATTAACGATCATAAACATTACCGCGGAGTTTAATTAGCGTCTATTTTTTCTCTCTCTCATTATAACACATATTTATCAGACCACAACCTTTCCCCCACACTTGCTAAAACAGAGGCCATCCATACATCATTGACAGTATGGGGGGTCGAGTGGATCTCTTATACTGGGATTTAATTAATATAAATCTAAATCTAAGTACTAAAGTAGGATCACTCACCCGGTACTTATAACAGGTGACGATTTCCTTGCATTGGAGTTGTAACCACCGCTCGTTGCACCCTGTTTCTTAAAGCCCTGTCCATTCTCATCCATTCCAAGGATGGGTTGCTTCTGTTCCAAGTCGCTAGACTTTTTGAAGAAGTTGCAGAAGCCGCACAAGAAGACAGACATTGCAGCCACCATCAGGAAGGCTGCAGACACCATGGCCAGGATGACCTGGTGCAACACTATCAAAGGAAAAAATAAAATAAAATAAAATTGTTACCGAAAAAGACAACAGATTTGGAGATGAATCCCTTTAGTGTGTCAATTTAAACATTACAAACTTTCACGCAACATTCAAACTAGCTAAGTGTATATTTTCATTCCATTTCAGGCCTGAATTTTCACCTTTGAGAGGGCAAGGCAATTTTTATTTTGTATGGGCATGGAGGTCCATGGTATAGGGTACTTCCATTTGAAAATCTTGAATAGAGTCTTTGGGAAAGTTCTAACAACAGACCCATGGCCTCTGTGGCGTAATGTGTAAATCGAGGCCTGTAATAATGACTGCCTCAGGTACCTTTTGACCCCAGCATACCCTCATTTTACAGATACTGCAATGTTCAAGTTTCCAATCTAATTAATGTTAACCAATGGAGGTACCTCCATGGTTAAAAAAAGGGTCTATATAGGCATACATGTAGATTCTAAAACCTCCTTGTTATAAAGCTGGTAATGAAAGCAAATAATACCCTGTGAAACTATTTCGTCTGAAGTGCCCCAGTTTATTAGAAATGAACAAACAAGGTCGAAAGTCTGAATATCCAAAGATTGACTTTAGGCGACTTTTGGAAATTTCTGTAGTGTTCGTTTGAATGCCCTCAATACAGCCACACAGTTGAGGTTGGTGCCCTCTGTCAACTCGCTAAAGGTGGAAGGATTTGACATTGTTGGAAACAAGACCGCACAGTTTTTTGCTGTTTTCTTAACAGGCATTGGACACTGAATTCAGCTGAAATCTTTTCTGGTGATTTTATTTTGTATGATTGATAATTCAGCCAATAAACTTTGAATATGCTGACAAAAACAATCTATATGATCCTACATTTAAACCTGGCTCAGCTACTATGCCTTTCCTCAAAGCAATTACTTTCCCAGTATTTTCCCAGGGCTAGCAACTCAAGTGTGGAAAGGTCAACCAAAATGTTAAAGGAACATCCAAAGAAATTTTTCACGGGGTTGTTTAGGGGTTTATCAATGGTGGTATGTGTTCCTGTCTGGAATATTATGGTTTATGACTTTATGATGACTCTACTCTGTTTGCACAAAGTTTTACAGCAAGTTGTTAAAATACATTCAAGGACGTACCATTCTGAATGAACACTGTACAAAAATCTGTACAAAAATGACACCGTGCCGTGTTCATTCTTGTGGTTACAACCCTATGTTCCAACACCCGATGTTCTGACAGGACACCCCTACATGTCTGTTTCCACACGACAACACTGTACAAAAATCTGTACAAACATGACCCCATGCCTTGTTCATTCTTGTGGTTACACCCTAGATGTTCCAACACCCCGACAGGACACCCATGTTTCGACAGGGCACCCCTACATGTCTGTTTCGACATGACACCCCTATAGATGTTCCAACATGACACCATGTTCCGACAAGACATCCATTTGTTCCGAAACGACAACCATTTGTTCCGACACGACATGCTATGTTCGACAACCTTGATGGTACAATGCATTGGTGGTACTACATTTATTTTTTTTAATTCTCTGTAGCAATTCCAGCTTTTTAACTAGGGTTTATTCTAAGTGTTTTTAACTATTGATTGTTGTGTGCAAATTCTGCATCATTTATTACATGTTTACTGTATTTTCTCTTGGGTACTGTATGGATTGTAATAGGTTTTCTTTTAATTGTTCAGCGCCCAGGAGCATATTTACAATGGATAGGCACTGTATAAATTTCCATTATTATTATAACTACTATTATTTCTAAGGCCTAACCCTAACCCTAACCCTACCCTAAGGAATACATCACATGATGTTGTCCGAACAATAAGGATATTGGAATACATGTAAACCAGTCATCCGTTCCTGCATGTAAATGTACAGGAATGTAAAATGAACATCCCCCAACACTTTTGTTCACTACCATGGGTATTCTGGACCCAAGTTTTGAAAGATTGGCCAAATTAAGCATGTTGAATTGAAACAAGGTCCTACTAAATGTTTTTTTTTTAATTGTAGTTAATTGCTTTGTTTGTGCAATCAACAATTGGTTGATGAGCTCTGTGAATTTGATCTTTTCAAAAAGTATTCACAAAACAAAAATAAAATTGGCCCTTGTGTTTATAGCGAGATAATTCTAGTTTGTTCATGAAACTCTGGTACAGGTGGTTGAAAAACAGTAAAGCTGGCCTATATGTAAACTTCTGATTTCAATTTGAGGGTGAATAGAAAAGAGATTATAACAACAAATTCAAGTAAATGAAAAACACCATCGCCAGACTATCAATTTAATTCACATCATGCCAAATACAATGTGCACACAGGCCTTTAACAAGAGGTTGTGTCTCTGGTTGACTTACAAACAAACAAAAGACTAGTGCCTGACCATTCCTTTTATTTTAATAGTGATGGTCGCCATGTTAAAACTAACATGTCTAGTTTTCACGAAGTAGACAACCTTTACACTTTTGTTTGAACTGAGGTGGCAAAGGAAGTGTCAAAACGAAGGCAGTGAGCTGGGTACATTACACAAAATGAAAGTTGACTTTAAGAAAGCCACGAGTATTTAGTTTGTTTTAAAGTAATTTGAGTAGATGGATACTTTGTTTGTGGACCGTATTGTTGCTAAGTGTGACATTCGTGTGAAGTTTCAGTTTACAATAAAATATTTTTAAAATAATAAAATAAAACTCTTTTGAGGGGTTACCTCCCCCCCCAAAAAAAAAAAACAAAAAAACAAAACAAAATAGTAATATTAATAAAATAAAATAAAACATAAATCATCTTTCTTTCCAAACTTCATTAAGACTTAGTTCCGATTGTCCCTGTGGCCCAACGAATCATGTATCACTTTCATACACAAGGTACGTGTACATGTATATTAGTATTACTGAATACAAAGGGTACGCCACAAATGTCTTCTCAAAGTTGACTTTGTACCCAATGCTGTTGTTTCTTTCTTACCACCAACAGCAATATCTGTTTTCTTCTTACTATTTTTAAGGCTTAAGAATGCTACTGGCACAAAATTTTGACATTTTTAACAATTCTTTCTTCCCTTTCCAGCCGGCCTGGAGTAAGCCTCTAAACCTAAGCACATTTCACAAGTTTACATATAATTATTTTCAAGCATTTTTTTAAATTTGCAATGCAAATCGTATGGACTGCTATGCAAAAGAATGATTTTGCTACAATACAACAACAAAATTTGCATAGCAGCTTTTCTTTGCAAAAATGGTGGGTGAAATCGTTCCCCGAGGCCTTTGTCTATGTGACAGTAATTTTTAAAGGTCACAGATTTAAAATCATAAACAGATTGGCAATGTACACGAAAATAGACTGCCACGAATTGGTTACTTTTGTCTCACTCTCTCACATAGCCCCTCTTACAAAATTATCTTTTGACCATCGGTGTGGAACTCTGACGACCATTTGAATTGCTGACTTCTACAATAAAGTATGCTTTGAATTCAGTTTAAAGGCACTGGCAAATATGTTTGGTTATTGTCAAAGACCAATATTCACACTTGGTATATCCCAACATCATAATATGCATAAAATGACAAACCTTTGAAAATTTGGGCTCAATTGGTCATCTAATTTGCAAGAGAATTGAAAGAAAAAACACCCTTGTTGCATTACTTTGTGTGCTTTCAAATGCATAATAAAAGGCTTTGTTCGAGTGAGAAATTACCTCTTTCTCAAAAACTATATATTACTTCAGAGGGAGACGCTTCTGACAGTGTTTTTATAATATAAACAGCTCTCCATTGCTTGTTACCAAGTAATTTTTTATGCCAACAATTATTTTGAGTAATTACCAATATTGTCCGGTGCCTTTAAGTCCATCATGCCATGCTTACCTTCATTTTCTGCTGGTAGTTCTTGCATCTTGTCGCTGTTCTAACTGCGTCAATCAAACCTCCATGATATAAAATCCACCCCCTTCCTCGACACAAAACAGCATGTGGTAAAAACAACAGAATTCAATTCGGTTTCTTTCCCTCCTGTGGTGTTGAAAAATTCCCTGGTGTAGGAAAATCGAAGCACCGTACTGCAGTTGGTAAACTCACTGAGCGTATGTGACAATCATTGCACACTGAGTAGCAAATCAACTCCTGGTAGAGGACAAAAATACTGGCGGTGTTGATATTGTCAAAGTTAAGCCCTTACAATGGATAGCATGAAAGACGGTACTAAATTCTCCAGATCAGAAACACAAGGGAATTTATAAATACCCACACAATTTTCTGTGCATGCCTGCAGGGTTTATTAGTTTAGGAATTGTAGTCCTCACTGCCTTTACATTGAGTAGTTACTCATGCGGAACTCCCTGGTGGGAAATGAGTGGTGAGTGCACCCAATTGTGACCACTGAACAGAGCGTTGAGGATTGCTGCATTCAAAGCTGCAATGGGGGAAACAAAAAAGAGTTTTATTAATATTTTTCAGTTCGTCAAATCCATGATTACTGAAGGTCACGGGGATAAACAGATTCAAATGTGGGTCAAATACCGAACAAAGCTAGTTTTGATTCCTATAAGCTGTAATGTTTTATACAATACAAATACCAATGAAGGCTACGCCTACACAATGTCACTGTGTAAAAAATGCACGCGTCTGAAGCCTAGTCTTTCAAAATTTCACCATTCATAAATGAATCAACAAGTTAATGTAGATATTGACTCCTAACCGAGCAAGTTTGCATTCAACTTTGGGTCCAAAGTACAAAACAAACTGCAATTTTACAAAGTACATCATACAGGAAGGACCGAAAAATGAACATCATGGTAGTTCATAAGACCTTCATCTTCTCAAAAAGAAAGGATGCGTCTGTCCATGGTCTGTCCTTGCACAAACACTTGATGCAGAATACTCAGTGCAATCAGAGAATGGTTCAAGGCATAATAAATCTAGTCATGTTGATTTAAGAATTAGACTTACAGAGCATTAAATGATCATTGTAGCAGAGAGTAATTCCTTTACACTACCGCAACGGGCATTCATGCTTTACCGTGAGATAATGCAAAAAACAGTCCAGTCGTGGGGGCATGTTATTGTTAGAGAGTCTACTTCTAAATTAATCTTCAAAATTTTCAGAGATAAATATAAAAAATCAGCCGAGAGGATTATGGGTCTGGTGTAGGCCTAAATGAATTTATAACAGAAGGGTATGTCCTCTTAATACTACAGTCAGGCTCGTCCACTAAGAGGGTGTTTGTTATCTGGAAGTACACAACGATCATACATATTAAATTCTAATTAATTTGGTAAAGTCGATGGTTGGGTTCCAAGTTGACCACTGGTCAGAGTCTATAGGAAAGAGTCTACCACTTTCAAATGAGGTCACCCCTGAACAAGTATTACAGACTATTTTTGTATAATACAAAGTGAATGGACCACTGACTAGAGTAAATAAATTTTAGTATATTGGGACATCACTCACAAAGTAAACCCCACAACTAAACAAGTCTTGCAGACTGGTATTTTATCAACTAGTACCTATTGACAATAGGATTGTCCTATGGCTAGAGTCTAGTAAATTTACTTTTAGAATTTTAGTACTGGACTGCAGCAAGTAACTTCCACCGGATAATCTTCCGCACGTCGCCACCAATTCCGTTAATTAACTCCAAAACCACTGAATTGTTTTCTTACCCGAGGAGAAGGGTTGTTGTTTCCCCTCTAAATACCACCAGGGCCACTGGCCACGGAGTCTGGTAAATTTAGCATTGGACCAGTAACCCCTTTTAACAAAATAGTTATGCAGTCTAGTGGCACCACCACTTTTTCACTTATTGAAACAAAAAGGGATAGGCCTAGCTCATTGAGGTAAATAAATAAGATACCGTTACTATAATTTTAAAGGTAATGTGGTAGCGCCAAACAGAAACTTTTCCGTTTGAGTTTTTTCGCACTACTGTTAAAACAAGCTTCACTATAAGTTTAACCACAAAAAAATAAAACAGAAACAAAAATTTATCACAGTTAATTTTATTTTTATTATTTATTTTGCAATTTCACATAAATTAAAAAAATACAAAACTTAGTACCCAAAGTCAAGGAAGGGTTAATTTATTATTTTTAATCAAGTGTTTAATTTTTATACAAAAACAAACATCAAATGAAAAACGATCAACCCCACGACCAACATCTTTGTTTGAATTTTTTTGGTGTTAAAGCCATTGGACCCTTTCGGTTCAGAAAAAAAACAAAAGTACACAGATTTACAAATAACTTACAGGGTTTACAGAAGGCAATGGTGAAAGACTTCTCTTGAATTATAACTCCATGAAATGCTTTACTTTTTGAGAAAACAGCAAAACAAATATAAATTCTCGTTAACGAGAATTACGGATTTATTTGAAACACATGTCATGACACGGCGAAACGTGCGGAAACAAGGGTGGGTTTTTCCGTTGTTTTCTCCTGACTCCGATGACCGATTGAGCCTAAATTTTCACAGGTTTGTTTTTTGATATCGAAGTTGTGAGAAAATAGAATTAGCTGTTGCAAACAACTTACCAACCAAATGGACCGAGAGTATACATGCAAAAAATAGTTAGGGGCCTGACGTTTCGACCCTAGCAGAGTCTTTCTCGAAGGCTAAATGACAACACATAGAAGTTGTGGTACACAAAGTGTGGGCCTTGGACAACACTGTTTACCGAAAGGGTCCAATGGCTTTAAAGCAATCACACAACATCGGTAAACAGTATTGTTCATTCAAAGGCCCACACTTGACTTAGTGTATCACAACTTTTAATTTTATATAAAATAACAAACCTGTGAAAATTTTGGCTCAATCGGTCATTGGACATTGGAGTCGGGAGAAAATAACGTGAAAACCCACCCTCCGCATGTTTCGCCGTGTCATGATATGTGTTTAAAATAAATCTGTTATTCTCGATTTCGAGAATTGATAATTGGTTTTAGTGTTTTCTCAAAAAGTAAAGCATAACATGGAATAATATTTCAAGAGAAGTCTTTCACCATTACCTTCTGTAAACTCCGTAACATATTTGTAAATCTGTGAATATTAATTTTTGTTCTGTTCAGAAAGTGTCCGATGGCTTTATGATGTTAATGTTGAGAAGACAACAGCATTGTATGATTGTTTTGGCAGTGACACTCCCCCCTAGAATTACCACAAAGCAGTGCTGTTGCACACGGACAATACACCAAGTATTTCACCATTCACACACACACACACAGACTTGTTGCTGTAGTGTTGCATGCATAAAGTTTACGAGTTCACGCAGTGTGGGTCGGCGCGCGGAGTGAGTTTCAGTTCAGATTTGAGATTGCACCCAAAAGTTTTCGTAATTTTCTCCCTCGTGTGCTGTTGTAGGTTTCATCATTGTCATTATCATCATTCACAGCAAAGCAAAAGCAAGAAACTATCCAAGCTTTTCAATACAATAAATTGTAAATGCATAAATTTATTGACTTACTCTTTGGTGCGGTTGATGCCAGAGCCGACTTTGATTCGACTCACCGCAACTTTATTTTGCAAAATAATTGATTGACTGGTTTGTTGCTGGTGCATGGCGCCCTCTCTTGGTGAGTGGGTGAGAATTGGCATGTTCCATTTTAGTTTTAAAGTCAACTTCAGAAAATGTTCAAAGTACATATAAAGATATAAACCTTTTTAAAATGTAAAGCAATTCTTTGAATGTCAAAAAAGTTAACACACGTATTTTTTATTTCTTGTCACCTTTGTCCGTTTCTATTTTTAATTTGGGCGTTTCGAATCAAACACCCCCTCTGTCAAAATGTAGTAATCCAAAATAAAACCGAGGTAAATTCAATTTCAAAATGGCGACCTTGTTGAAGATTCACCCTCTGCGAGAAACACAAAACTTTTGTTCAAAACCGATGACAGACTCAATGGATGACGCAGGTTAGTAAGTTATTCTGGAGTCTTAACGGATCGGATCGGCACTGTGTCAAAATCAAAACAACAGTATTGCTGCGGCATGATAAATGGCCGCGAAAATAACGTTGTTTTCAACACAATTTTTTAAATAAAAAAATCATCATGTTTTGTCGAGTCCAACTCCAACCTTTCTAGTAACCTTGCTCTCGACTCTTCTGTGCCTCTGGCCGGATCTGTATATGTTGTGCCATGGAGCAATAAACCATAGAGCAATAAACTATTGCTCCATCATGGTGTGCAAACTACAATAACCACCCTTACCACAGACAGTGAGACAAATTCATGGGAATCATGGGGGGGGGGGTTACTTCTCTAGAATAGAAACTATTTTATTATATAAATATTAGGCCTATCAATCATGCCTATAAAGGCTTAAGTTTCTAGGCAGGCAGGAAATGCAAAAATCAAAATTTAATAAAATGAGTACAGAACAGAGCCTGGTTACTAGCTCTGGATTCCACTGAATAAAAAGGCCTTTTTATATATATTTTTTTGTTAGAACTTAGATATAAATTTAGACTATGACTGAGTAAAAATATTAATTTTGTTAAAAAAAGAAGACAATTTGCTGATAATCGTAACTCGGCTAACCATTGGGAGTATATGGGTCACGATTATCGCAACCAAACGTTGCCTTGCCCTGGTTCTAAGTATCACTCAGTATCATGTCACTGATTTCAGAAATCCCACTTCCACTTATGTGGCCATTTTTAGTCTTATTAACAAAGTGGGGCTAGCTATTTCAGTATTTTTCTAGAACGACAATCATAACCCTCAATCTTCCCAACCCAGCGGTCTGCAAACATTTGTAACATCCATCCTACCAAAGGTCTGCGATTACCGGTAGGGATGGAGGGTTACAATGTCGCAACTACACTCACTGTAACCAGGCCTGTTGTGTTGCTGCACAATTTATTTTTCAAATTAAAACTGCAGTAATTATTAACACTCAATTTGCCGCAGGTACGATGAATGGACCATTTCGAGCCACACAGCGATGGAACAGCATTATCAAACATCTACAAGACAGCGTAGACACAAAACCGCACAAGAACAAGGCAAAGCGTTACGAGGGATGCTTCACTGGAGCCAATGCTGTAGATGTCCTACTGCCATATCTACAGCAGAGTGGATTTGAGCGAGACATTTCCAGAGAAAATGCAGTCAAATTGTGTCAAGTATGTGTAGTTGAATCGCTGCAAGAGCATGTTTACAGCCACTCAAGACTAAGTCTTACTTTGGATAATAATCTTTTGATTTGAAAATTTTATCCATACAAAATGACAGTGGACATGGTTGGGTGGAGACCAGACAACTTGTCCGTCGGACTTGTCTTGGCCATCCGTCGAGTTGTCTGAGCCGTAGAAATGTCTGAACCGTCGATTTGTAAGAATGGACGAGTTGTTCCGACGGACGAGTTGTATGACATTCGGTTGAGTAATATACTAATAGTCAGACAAAACTTATGTCACTGAACATAGTTACACTTTAACATCCCTTTATTTCCCCCAAAAAAACAAAAAGAAAAATGGTTGAAAGAAATTTTCTCTATAACTCTTTCAATGAAAACATTCTTCAATTAAATATTGATGCTGCTAACATTGAGTTGTTAAAAACAAAATAATTCTTTTTAGGTTTCCCATTGATTGACTGATCACATCGTCAAGTTCCGTAACTGCACACAATTTTAACTTGTCCATATATTTTATAACAAATTCCCAACAACAACTTATTTTTTCAATGAAAACATTCTTCAATTCAATATTGATGCTGCTAACATTGAGTTGTTTAAAAAAACAAAATTATGTATTTTAGGTTTCCCATTGATTGACTGATCACATCTTCAGTTTCCGTAACTGCACACAATTTTAACTTGTCCATAAATTTTATAACAAATTCCCAACAACTAATTTCTTTCAGTTACTACTGGAGCAGAATATATTTGACGATGTTTTGTCTCAGTCTCAGCAATCCATAAACACTAAACCAGTCTTCCAGGACAGCAACGCAAGCTACTACAGGTAATAACAGCAGGCCTGCAAGTTGATCTATGAGAGGACGAGGCCATTTTGGTTTTGCAAAGGGCCCTTCCATTGGAACATCCTAAAGTCTATGAGAGAGTTTTGGAAGGGGCACCACTTCCAGGCCTGTCATAGGTCGACTTTAACAGTAATCCTAACCCTAGGACTTTTAGACTTTCACTGACTGTATATTAAAGGGACTGTGTCGACATGCTCAAAGCAGACCTGCGGCGTACATTGAAATATATTATGATCGTTCACCCAGTTAGCAGACTGCAAGTGCAGGCCCTCCCTCTGTTTTAAATCTATGGAGAGTGCGCCTAAGCTCTAACTGGATGAGAGTTCACAACTCCATGTACTATGTACAGCCACAGGACTGCTGTGATAATGTATCAGTGTGGTTGGAAGGCTTGTTTTTACCGTCTTCTATCGATTAATCTTTTAATTCTTTGGCTAAATTTAACTTCTGTACTGTTAAAAATAAGCTGGCACAAAAATGTTTAAAAGACACATCACATCAGCTTGCAAAATGTATGGATGGGATGGGAGGGTAAAGGGAGGGAGTAACTTTGTTTTTTAGTGAGGTCTTTAAAGGTGTCCATTGATTTACTAGAGATGACATAAATTTAGGGCAAGGTGTTGCAGTCCACAATGGTGGATTAGGGGAAAACTTGATTCACCAAATTTGATGACCCAGTAAAATGATTTAAAAAAGTGAATGCTGATCAAGCAAACAATGGATCCATCAACAAGGATTTGAGCGGATTCAGTGTGTCAGCTTTAATAACTTCAATAAAGAATTACATGTAGAGACTAAAACAAGATTTCAGACCAGTGACTGTATAGTTATTGTGAATTCTAAAACTCTTTCTTTAAAAATTCATGAACAGATTTGGGAGTGAACAGAGAGCTCGTAGCAATAGTCATTTCGACCATCATTTGTCACAGATGTCAAGAAGTCAAACAGAGAAAAGGTAACAAATTTCACCCTCCACTATAAGATTGCTTTCCCTTAAGACCCTAAAAAGCTTAACTAAATAAAACAATAGAATGCATAAATGTTCACTGTGGAATGTACCTAAAACTTTAAATCCCCATCTGGAACCAATTATGCAGAGCTCATCCCACGGCATAACGAGAATTCCCCTCAATCCACTAGGCAAAAATAGTAGTCCCGGTAGATTCCCTATCTCCCCTCACCAGGTAGTAGTTATTAAGCGCAATAGTTCTTTTCAGAACTAAGTAGTCTCTTGAATTCAAAAATCTACTCCTAACTGAGGCTGTAGGAGCAAAAAATAATCGGGCACCTTTTTGATATAAACAGGAGTCTGTATTTCTGAGTGTTCTTAAATTGTTACGAGATGTTGGGATTGATTATGTTATGCAGATCAATTGACCATGACAGCTTGAAAAGTTCTCCCTTCGACAGAAGGAAGAAACTGAGGAGCAGTTTTGGTGTTGGCAAGTCAAAAATGGAACATCGGTAAGAAAACATTTCCGTCTTGGCTTTTCAGTTTCAGTAACATCGAAACCAGTGCAAGTTTTGTGCGAAAGTCAAGGTGGTTACACTGGGTATTCAGAATATAATAAAGTTCATATGAATATGAATTCTGATGGATACTTATAAAGTAAAAATTTACATGTCTTTGATGTAACTTGTTTTTGTTATTAGATGCGATGAAAATGATGGTGCCACTGGTTTTGCCGGTTTGTTTGACCGCAAGAAAAGGAAGAGGGCAAGCTTCGGCCTTGGAAAACTGAAAACGGATGGATTACCTAGGTATGACCTTTTTACAGTTTTGCTTTGATTAAAAAATGTTCTTGTTGAAAGATGCTATCCTACCATTAGAGTACAATAATTTTGAAACCAAAGTGCATAATTAATTTGTTTTGCCGACTACAACGACAACCCTATCACCAAGTAGTGTTTCATTCTTTGTCTGACGTCAATCTTACTTTTAACAGCAGACAATCTTCAGTACATATAACAACAATCCTTTGTCTATATTTGTTCCTTGTTCTCTTTTCCCGTCCCCATTGCAACAGAATGACTGAAGGAAACCCATCAGATACACCCCTTGAGAAAAAAAAGAGAAAACGAAACAGCTTTGGACTCGGAAAATTAAAACCAGAGGGGAGGTGAGCTAATTGATGTCACGCAAGATGTGGCAACACGGATAGTAATATCGTAAATGTTTGTGAGATATAACTAAATTTCCTTTCATGGGATGCATGTAAATAATCCAGTCCTTGGAACCGTAATAAATGGCAACTGGTCATCGAAAGATTTCCCTTTTACAGCAAACTGCAATGCAAAATGTATAAATTACTACTCAAAAAATCATCTTTTACTACTCAATGTTTACCATTATTGTACACAAAATTTAACCAGTCTTAATATTTTCCTATGCAATAACTGCTGGACGAAATTGTTCCCTGCTGGGTATATTTGAATTGTTACAAATTTTGTTGTTTTATAATCTTCAGTTACAATATCAGTGGATCTCTTGAAAACATCCCTCGATCCGGAGACAAGCTAAGAGCAAGTTTCAGACTCTCAAGGCAAAAATTTGAGCCGAAGTAAGTTGAGTTCTGTTTTACTCTAATCCATTTAGCCAGTAAGGAGTCGCAATCCTCCAAACTCTTTCCTGTCTCTTCATCTCCAAGTCACAGGGCTCAGATTTTACCTCCGGGTGCTTTCAGTGTTGGGCCAGTAAGCGCAAGGCAGGACAAGTCTGGTGGTCTTGTAATTTTGAATTCAACATTTTGTCTTAGAAGAATGACATTCAAGTGTTGAGCTTGAGTATCACAAATATCTTTCAATCCTGCAGAGTACCACCTTTAAAACAGAAGAGACAACAAACTATCTTGGTGCAAACAGTTCAGATCATACAACTGATTCTCGTTTTGATTTTAGTCTCTTTTCATTGTCTTGTAAATAAAATCCCAGTCAAGTAAAGATTCTAAGCTACAAATCCTGCAGTCTTCTGAATTTTGCCCCCAAGTTCCAGCCCTGAAGTCAACTCTATCCCTCATTGTTTTATCATGCCTTCTTTTCCACAAAACATCAAACATCTTTTTATTTTTACTTAAGATGCGGAGATCTCGATTCTCAAGGATCCCTGCCAGAGCGTAAAAAGAGTCGTCGGAGTATCGGAAGTTTTCGACTTGGGAAGCGAACAGAAGTCAAGTCAGTAGTCACAAGAATTACTTTCATAAAAGAATACCTGGGTCATATTTACAAAACTGGTTTATATGCACAAGAGAGTTAATGGCCTGATATTTCTGGTAGAGTCTCTCTCAAGGTTAAATGACAACACACATAAAAAGGTGTACTAGTGTAAAAGGGGCAATCAAATGGCCAAAAATGAGAGGGAGGTAGAAAGCACACCGAAACAGCAAGGAATGAACAATGAAGGAGACAAGGGGGTCCAGGGAATGGGCTGGTTTAACAAACAAGAGGTTGGAAACACAAAAGACAAAGTCAAAGGTGGGAAAAGGAAGAGAAAGTAATTAATTATTGAATGAGGCAGACTGAAAAGGGGATATCTCTTGGAAAAGGTGAAGGCAAAGACAAGTTGCTAGTCATTTCCTTCTTGGATGTGGGGTTGAATGGTCTGGAGGCGCCTTATCCACGATTTCTCCTGCTTCAAAATACAGTTGATTTCATCAACATAACAAACAGCACTTGCCACAAAAAGAACACTGAAAACCTTTTTATGTTGAAATCAATTTTTGTTTTTAAAATCAGAAATAAGGACGTAGAGACGGCGAGTGTAACATCAGAATCCTCCCAAGTTGACACTAAATCAACAAGTAGCAGGAGCAGCGATGTGAATATTTACTGTGACAGGGCGTCAGTTCGGTTGACTAGATCAAAGGCGAGCAATGGGGATGATATCGGTGAGTCTTGTTATAAGTAAGGAAATTGCAGGAACGGAAAAGTGTGGGGCAAACAAGTCGGATAGCAACGGAATCAAGTTAGAGATGAAAATTTGTGAACAGAATTCATTTAAAGAGCAATTATTTCAAAGGATATTTGGAAAAAACATCTCATTATAAGAGTCATTCATAATAATCAGGTGAGGTTTGTGGTAGCACCATGTGAAAAATCTTATTTGAGTTGTGTTGTACTGAAGCCAGAGATGTGATTAGTATCTGCTGTCAACAAGGATGAATTCAACATACAATTTGTTTGCTCTTTCTCAACAAGTAGACAACTGAATACAACTGAAACTTTCATATGTGATTTTTATTATATCTTTCTTAATAAATCGGCATTATGCTGAACAAATATTTTGGTATGTACACTGTAGTTTGTAGTAGCACCACCTATGGTGAGGGTTGTTGAATGTTTAAAAAAAAAAAAAAATCGGAAGTTTATATATTTTATTATTTGTTTTGTGATGGTTTTGATAATTATTGTTTATTCAAAGATTTGAATCAAATCTGGAAGGAGTCTACAATACAGAGGCTGTTGCAGTTAGTGGATTTACCCCTTCTAGAGGACATTTTAAGCTGCACAGAAAAGTTTGAAGCTAGAAACGATATCGCAGAGAGTTTAACGAATGGAAACACAATCAAAGATGATACCACTGGGTGAGTTACCAATAAAGTTCTCTTTAATACTGCAGTCTTGTCATCAACTTGACAAAGTTCACTTCCTGAGAGTGACTTATTGCCCACAGTATTAAGAAAAGTCACATTTCCTTAAGGTGATCCCTTGGCTGCCACTTCCGAGGTTGTATCAAAAACTTGGTGATCCCTGGCTAGCCTATGTGGCAGTTAACTGTTATATGGCTTCTGACTGGCACCCCAAACAAAGATATGGACTAATAGGGAGACTGCCAACATAGGACTGGATAGCTTAGTTGGTAGTCAATTTGTCTAACCCAAATCATTATTCAAGAAACATAATAGATGTGTTTTATTTGATAATTTCCAGCAGTGATCCTTGGTTCTCGTCCGCCATCGCATGTCTTCACTCACACCCAGAGGGCGCTTCAATAGCAGCCAGCTTCCTTAGTAGCACCAACAGCCAATCACAGTCCTCGGTTCATGCGCGCAAATTACTCCTCTTCCAGACTCTGACCAATCACTACGCTGGGAGGAAACATCACTTGATCCCAGCTGATCTCCATGAGGTCTTGTCGGCCATCTTGGGTTCTCTCGCTCGCGGGAAGACAACGAGAGCGATTGAGTTGACGCAGGTGATGATGATGATTGTTGGGAAGAAGGAACGAGATGAACTGAAGAGGTTGCTGGGATTCATGAGTGCGGCAAGCACTAAGAATGCAGTGAAACTGAGCTATGAGGTATGCAGTGTTGAAGATTACAAACCCTTTTATTTGATTACACATCCAACAGCAAAATTAGCGCCAATAACATGATGAACAGGAAACCCCAAGGGGGAAAATCACGTAGAGACCGAAAACCAAATCCACATGCAAGGCTTCGGTCTGAGGTGGGATTGGAACGCGGGTCCACAGAGGTGAAAGACAGGGAAAGAAACCACTGAGCCAATCTGATCCCTAAAGATGATGACGTTTCACAAATTACGATATCATAGCACGCTGACACCACAGTGGATGATATTGACTGTTTTGACAGTAGGAGGGTTGGTTGTGTACTGCGTAGGTGCATTTACCATGTGGTATCATACTGCAGGCTGGCATAGTTTAAAATTCAAAACCACAGTGGATGATATTGAATGGTCAAGCAGTAGGATGGTTAATCTAAACTAAACTTAAAATTACAAATCTGTAACATAAAATCAAAATATTTTATATCAAAACATGCTTGATGCACGAGAAAGACAATCAAGCAACAACACCGATGTCAGATTATTCATTTTCAAAATCATTCAACCTTCCCCCCATTCTTAATAGATGGACAACCGAATCACACTCATCACAACTTTTACATCGCTGATCATTCCAAGTCAAGTAGTGACCCCAGTCCAAGAGAAGAACTTGGTCTCCTTCATGGTGGATTGTAACGATAGAATCTTCAAGATTCCACAACTTGTTGAGGAGGCAGCAAAGATCAGAATTGCACGATTGAAGGCAGGACTCAAAGACATCAGCTTAGGTTAGTATTCTGACTAGTGCCATAAAAAATACACAAAACGATTCAATATTTTTGAAATTATTTTTGTGTGAAAAGTTTCCCAACACAAAGGCTACAAGAAAACAAGACAATTTAAAGAGAGAGAGTACTTTGTTCACGTACCTAAAACAAGATACAGGGAAAGAGTTCCAAAGTGCAGCAGTATGAGGGAAAAAGCTAGCAGAATATCTCACATAGGCCAGCGGTTAGATCGCAGAACTTGCAATCACAAGGTTTAGGGTTTGAACCCTACCAAGCTAACCACTGATTTCATGACTAGAATAAGTATTGTCGTCTAGTTACTCAATCACAATTTCTTGATGTGTGCAATTCATACTCATAGGCATTAAACCAATATTTGTATTATGAGAGAGATTGGCTGTTGCCAGCTTGGTGTTTATATCCCTTTGTGGGAGTTTGCTGAGTTCACTTGACGGGGGAAAGACCATCTAATGCAGCAAACCAAAGTATATTTCCTCAAAACTTTATTTCTTCTTATTACAGAAACCTACTGTCAGAGGGTCACACCCCAGCAATACCAATTGCAGTGTACAACGGGTACAAATATAGCCCTACATGATCTGACCAATTCCATCATCGATGACATCAAGACATCCCTCAAGGATAAAAAACAACATCTTCAAGACATGAGGAAACATCATTTCACAGTGTATGATAAACACTTCTCTCATATGTTGTAGTCGCTTAGATTGGAGTCAGTGGTGTAACCAAAGGCCCCCAGCCCAACTTGAGATCGATTAAAACAAAATTACAAACAAAGGGTTTGATACAAGGCAAAGTATACCTTTGGTTTTTGGAATTATTCAATTCTTTTAATCCCATGTAGATGTAGATATGTACAATAAAACTAACCCGTGAAAAATTCATGTCAATAGAGTTTTTGAGATATCGGGGGAAGAATAATCAAAAATTATGTTTTGCCACCACTTGCCCCCCCCCCCCAAAAAAAAAAATAAATGTCTGGTTACGCCACTGATTGGAGTATAGTTTGACTATTGCTTGCCTTTGTAATTAATGACCCCATTCACTGTATTGGCCCACTTGCCCATAGGCAACCTCGATCCTCCACTATCCTCCGTTCTATGGTCACTCAACATGGAAATGTTTGCCCAAGTCAAGCAGGGCAATTTTGCACTGCATGCGAACAGAACATGTTAGCAGCAATATAAGAGACATTCTTCTCGCTGTACCTCACTTCCCCAAATAAAATAATGAATAAAACTAATTGTGAATCAAGTTTCTCATCAGAGATTACCTCGAGCTGGTTGACTATGTATTTGTTGCGTGTAGAACACCAGACTCGAGCTCTGGTGTTTCTGATCAGCAGAGTGGGTTCGAGACCCGGTCTTGACACTCGTGTCCTTGACCAAGATTTAGAGCAATTTTTATTTGGGCCTATAGCCCTCAAACCCTGCAATCCGACAACATCCTTAAGAAGAGTTGAGAGGGTAACGAACAATACACCCACACAGCTTGAGTTAAACCACATGCGATGATTAATTTCTGACCCAGTTCCGGCAATACAGATAGTTCAATTATATAAGCCATCATTACAGTTAACTATTACTGGGTTTTGACTTTCTCAATTTTCTACGCAGCAAAGTATTTCACAGACCAATCAAGCAAGGACTTTGATCAAACTTCTGCATTTTGCACCAGGCATCATGTTGGTGTACATTCAAAACAAATTGATATTTGCCAGCAAAGATAACTGACTTTAAACTGTGTGATGTCACGTGTGAACAATCTATCATTACGATTTTAGCAACAACCACAGCGCGGTAAATCGATGACAAGGCTAAATAACTGTAATCGGCGGAAGTGCAGCCTCGTTAAACTGGCGTGAATTATTGCTAGAAACCATTTAGAATTCATCCACCACCAATGGACTTTGGTTGCACCGTTCCACTTGGCTAGACATGCATTCAACTGATTCATGATCCTCAAGGGTCATTTAAATCTAAGTCAAATGTCTTAAAGATGTTGTCAAACTAGAAAACAAAATAAAAAATTTCACTGTACCAAGCATTTTTATTAATGAAAAGGTCACATTTCCCAGTTGGTGGGCAAACCATTTGAGTAGAAGTGACAAACAACGCAAATACAAATTTGTAACTCTAAAAGGTTGAAGGGCCCAATTTAATCAAGCTATTTGCATAAAAGGGTGCTAAGTAGCAAGTACAGTTCCTGCTAAGCAAACTCTAGTCAAAAACTTTTCTTTTTACTAGTGCAGACTTGTGTAATAGTTAGAAACAGTATAAAGGTAAATGTATAGCTATGTAAAACGTTTCTCAAACCAGAGGAAACAATTTGATAATCTTATGCGTTTATCAATTGATCAATTTGTACAAATATTCCCTAGACAATCTTTAGTCAAAGTTATTACCTATTCAGCTGTTTATATATATAATAAGAAAATAAACAATGTAAATAATATTTTATGAATGCAGATTATTATTGAGCAAAGTAGCAATCAAAAGTCCCTGGTACACTAGCCTTAACTCAAGGCCTTTGAGGCTCTGGAAGGAGTGTAGCCACAAAGTGCCTGGAACCAGAGACTACATGCCTGAGTGACAAAGCCACGAGTCTTTTCCTACGTGTCTTGACGTAGTGGCGCTATATAAATGCCCTGTATGTATGTATGTGTCAGGAATTTTTTTCTTTATGTCTACATTTTTGCTACCCTTCTGGTGTCGAAAATTTGCAAACCAAGTATGCAATGTTGTCAGCCTTTATTTACCTCTTAAGTATTGTGATTGGTCAACCTTTCAGCATTTTACATATTTGTATCAAAATTATGAATAAGTTACATTTGAATCTTTATGAATCATGCAACCATGAAAACACGCACAATCAAGTTGGAAAAGGCTATGTGGCTTCACCAGTCGCACGTGCACATATGTAGTCTCCGCTACACAGGTTTGTAGCCATGAAAGCCTTGAGGAGAGGCTACTGGTACACTCAAGGCGTATCAGCATCGATGTATTCACGTAAACCCTCATATAAGAGGACAATGTAGTAGATGCATGAACTGAATTTTGTAAAGTGTGTAATGTAAATCTATTTACTAGTTTGTAAAATCAAATAAATTTAATTGTAAATAGTAATTATGATTAAAGACTTAAGTGGGAGACTGTAGACTTGTTCTTTTTTATAACACCCCCCCCCCCCCAAATAAGTGTATGTGTAAAAATTAAAAAATGCAAAACAACTCTAAGTTATGTCTTTATAAAAAAAAGAGTTGAAAGCCGATCCTAATTTCATAGGATGATAGCTCTGGTTATAAACGACTTCTGCGCTTCCGATCTCCATTCCCGCTTACATTTTGAAAAAATGTTCACGTTTGTACATCTACATTTATATAGGATTAAAACAATCAGACAGTTCATCTATGCTAAGCATATAAGCATTAAGTACATTTTTGCTTAGCGCAACACCATTACAAACTGTCTTGAGATGAAAGAGTTAAAGACAGTAAAGCAAATGCTCTGTACAAAAACCATGCCACCTGTTATCAGATGAGTTGAATGTACTCGGTTTTGAAAATTAAATAAATAAACATACACAGTTCAATTTACCAAATGAATACTTTTTAATGCCAGAAAAAATGTACACACTGTTTGTCACGAATCACTTAATAAAAATACAAATTAGGATTATGAAGTACCTTGCATAGACATTGTCGCGATAGTTACAACCAAATGTTTTCCTTTACACAAAGTTTAGTCTTAAAAATAGCTGGCCATGTTGGACTGCAACAATGGTAATGGTACTGAATTGTGTACTAAGAGGACCAGCCTTCGTGTCTGCTTCCAAACTTTTTCCAAACTTTGCCTTAGTCTCCGGGCTCCACTGCACTAAATGTACACACCTCCAAACTGATGACGGAGCTCAAACCGATGTTTTGGAAAAGACCCTTTTATTTTGATAGTTTAGTGAATATGTTGATGGGTTAAAACAATATCTTCCTGTTGGTGCCAGGCATCGTAATGCAGCTGTTCACAACTCACGGGATCATTCCAACAGATGGTGATGTACTCTTTAGTGATTTCATTACTGACCAACTAATATTTTATTAAAAATTGTTCTGTATAAAAATTGTATAAAAGTTTGGCTCAAATTGAAAGCCATGGCAAAATGATCCCCAACACTAACCACATACTTTCCAAGTTGGCAACCATCGACCTAGGCAGCACCTTATTTCAGACAGTGCAATGTCGAATTATACTCCGTGAACAAACCCAAGCCCATCTGGCTTGGAAACTTGGGACCAAGCTGAGGCCAGCCTGAATTAACATCTGACGCCTCACTTTGAAGCTCATGAATTATGCAGATACCAGCCAGATGAGATCCTGACAAATTAACCTTTGCCCTCACATTCATTTCACTCAGAGATTTGCAGTCAATTCACATGCATATGTACACATACATGTATTACATAGTGAGTAAAACAACACTACATGATGTACACAACATTATGCACACATACGCTGCATGCAGGCGGTCGAAAGTACAGCTGACACACTGCATCACCTCGAACAAATCAAACACAGATATGTAATGGTTACGTCACTGCACGTCTATCCAATGAAATCATTGTACCAAATGAAATCATTTGGCCGGTAAGACCAGGGGCTATCTTTCTTCTTGTGGATAAACAGAGGGAACCAGTCTAGTAGCGACCAAGCTGAGGCCTTACAACCATCATGGCCATATTTTACCTCCGGAGGGCGCTTCACATACAGGAACGCTTACAGTCAGGATCTTCTGAATGACAGTCACAACTCTTAAACTCCCTCAGACGTCAAATCTTTCCCAGCAGACACTGTGACCGTGTTCATTGTACTCCTCTCTTGTCACCATAAGTTTAGAGAAGTTTTTAGACTTGCTGAGTAATTTGCCGCCCTCCCATGCATCTGTGATTGGACTGGAATGAGATGATAAAACAATCATTAGAAAGCTGTTTCAAAACTTTACTAGAAAGTTCTTTAATGTAAACAAATTATATGAGCATGGGGGCAACTTTATGGTTACAAACACAACATTGAATATGTGTATTAAAACCCTGTTTTTTTCTAACAATAACTACAATATTAGTTTAATAAGTCACGAATTACATTCAGAAAACGATTTTGATCTCTTGGGTGTGTTAAACTCTAGTGAACAACGCAAAAATAAAGCAGCATAAACCTGGAACAAACATAAACCAGGTTAAACCTGGGCAACATAATTAAGCCTGGTTAAAACAAAATGCTGCGAGGACACTTTTAGTGATGCACACACAGTTGGCACCGTACTCCCACTGTGACACATCAGGAAATAAATACCATGTTCCACCAGCCCTCACTTATAATTAGAAGAGACTTACTGATCTGGTTTAGTGACGCTGACTTCGTACTGAGCGGGTGCCATGGATCGGACATCACTTTCTACTCTCTCCTTGTAACCAGGGAACATTGCATTGCCGCCGGTTAGTAAGATGTTCTTAAACAGGTGCGGCCTCATGTCTGAAAAAGCATTGTCAACAAAAGATAAATTATTATAAAAAATGAAAGTGAATGTTCTTCTCCATATTACCACCTGATTGGGTAAGATTTTGAAGTTTGCACGGTGTTGAAAGTGGTAAATTATTTTTAGAAATAAATTTGTTTCAAGATTAATAATGCTCTAACTTGACAAAATAATTAAAATACAAAATTCAATAAGCCTATATACAAATATTCTAAAAATTAACATTTCTCAAAAACTCCCATAACAGAAATAAAACATAAAATGGCATAGAAAAATACAGTGTCAATATAATACACTAAGATTAAAAGAAGAAAAAAAATCAATCAATAAAAAAAAAGGAAAAGAAACCAGAAATTAACCATATTAGGACAGCAACAACAAACACACGAGAACAAATCAACAATTAAATGAGACTACAAATTTCCCCTATCCCTTAAAAACAGAAACTAATACTATTATTATTATTATTATTATTATTATTATTGATATTATTTATTCCGCCATTTCACAAAGTACATTAACAATACATGTATTTTTTATAAAATTTTATTTATAGGAAGAAAAAAAAATCAACATATAGAACAGAACTACATGTAGGCATACAGGCTAAATAATGGCAACTAAAGCACTGGTCCTGAATGAAGATGACTGACATAAGGTTTGGCTACGACAAGAAACATGTGAAGAATAAAAGAGATGATGGTAGATTGGATAAGGCTAGTAACTGGGCTGGGAGAGGGAACAGCAGGGAATTAGGAACAGAGACAACCCATTTCAAGCTGTCCAGGATTAACAAAAGAGTACTTAAACACTGTGACCCGAATGTCTGTCAAGCCAAAAATTACCATTCCCTTTGTACAAGACATAATTCAACTGAAATCCCCGAAAAGGATACTGTTTGGACAGTACCCGGAACATGAATAAGAAAGCGCCCTCTATGGACAGCCTACCTGCTGGGCAGTTATTAATGACGTGAACGATAGCCTCCGACAAACCCTGTTCCTGTATACTGATATCAGACGGATGAAACAGGATTTCTGGAACAGCAAATCTTTCATTGTTCATTCGGACGGTCTGAAAAAGACAACAAATAACTCAATTAACTCGATAACTTGATTCTCTACAGTTACGCAGAAGATGATAAAATAATGACAATATTTAAAGTATACTGATCAGTGATCACAAAATGTCTCTGTCTGATCGAGTAAGGAATTCGCAAGGAACAGGTTGCAAAAATGTCAACTTTGTGGCAATCTGTTTTAGGAATATATATGCTAAGCATATAGGCCTAGATGGGTACAGGAATCCTGATCAATATTCACTATTCTAAACCCTAGTGGGATTTGAACAAGGATTCACATAAATTAAACCAAAGGTAAAGTACAACCATGCAACCTGCAGGGCCAAATGACTTAGATTTATTACTATCATTAATCTGGTTTATTTATTAACTGCACTGGCAGCCAAGCAGGCAGAAAAGAACATTTACAAGTAAAAATAGTTCATATATGTAACTAAAAAAATACTGTTTTTCGTTCAGTAAAAGAGTATTGCTTATCAACATTCTGCTATAAAGCACAAATGAGCAAGACACCAGTCACAGATGTTCATGTGACATTGTACTTTGTCTGGTCAACATACTCTGGTAAGAATAATTTAGATGTGCTTAGCTACTCTTTGTGCTTAAGCAGCTCAATGAATTTGGGCCCTTGTCCCAAGCAGTTAACTGTTAGAACGCAAAATCCTCAAAGCGCTTTACAAACATAGACTTATAAAAATGGCAATAAGACATATAATTCAAAACAAGCCAGATAAACCATTGAAAAGACAGTAATAACAATTATAATTAATGAATAAAGATTTTAACGAGACAAGAATTAAAAAGTTAATACAAACATATAACTGAACACTAGGGATAAACAACAAAACCACCTGCAGCCAAAACTGGCCAAGCAAATCATATGAAAATAGAGCAGTCAATAAAATATAAAACATTGGTGGTACACAATAAAAAGGAACACGAAAGGAGGGGGGAGGGGTTATCAGCACATGTACTCAAAGGTACTCAATATCTGGCAAACAAAGTAATCAATATTACAAATATAAAAATGGTAGGTACACAATAAACAGGCCTGTAGGTACATGAAAGCCACGAGGGTTATCAATTCTGTTGGTGCCCTTTTCACGTAGACTTCAAGACTATCAAATAAAAGTGCCCTTTGCAAAAGAAAAATGGCCATCTCCAGATGAAAGTCCAGACCTGATTAAAAGAACATTAAAAGAAGGAGGGGAAAAGTTACCAGCATATATGCACTCTCAGCCAAAGATCCTCAACATTTGGCCAAAATCATAATCAGTATTTAAGATAAAAGTTGTCAATGTACAACAAAAAGGAAAAGTACAGCGATTAACTCTCACCTGTTCATGTGTCTTGACTTTGGTATTACTGTCTTTTAGGTAGCCTCTCTTGGTATGGGAGAAATCCGGCAAGATGTAATCCCTGACGATTGAGTTATCTCCGCCTCTCAATCTAAAACCAGTTAAACAATTTCATGTTTATCAACCAAAAGCGATTTAGTTTTAACTCTCAGTGAACAGACATTTATATTGTGCCCATTTCATAAAATGTACACAAACGCATAACAAAATAATTAGACAATGATTAAAAGCTAACCCTTGGTAAAAGCAAGGAAATACCACAATCCCCCACACAAGACCCTTACAAGACTTTCCAGACAGTAGAAAGGCATTAGCATAAAGACAGCAGATACAACAGTAAAAATGCATTGACATAAAGACAGTAGATACAACAGTAGAAATGCATTGACATAAAAATGCATTGACATCAAGACAAAAGATACAACAGTAAAATTGCATTGACATAAAGACAGTAGATAGATACCACAGTAAAATTGCATTGACATAAAAATGCATTGACATAAAGACAGTAGATACAAAAATGTACTTAGGAGAGAAACAATAAAAGCACATTTAGTTAAAAGTTTGTGGTTCAAAATTTTAAGTATGAGATCTGTGAAAAATCCTCAACGAACACAATCAGAAAGAAAGTAATTTTTGTTTGCCACAACTCACTTTGCAGTCTTCATATCTCCATAAAAGTTCTGCGACACAAAGCATACGTCCTCCTTGACTTGGTTCATAACATAAGTTTCGTCCATAACGTGTAGTTGACGATATGAAATGATTTCCTTCAAGTGGTTGGTCAGAACCTTTCCCCCGATGTTCATCCTTTGGAGAAAAAAATAATGCGTTAAGAAACAGAATTAGCACAGACCTTTAACACAGCCTGCCACAAAACTATAGACGATCCAAAAGTGGTTAGTGAAAAAATTCAGATGGACTGCCGAATCTTTGCGTGAAAAGTTTTATTAACACTTATACATTTTGCCCACAACAAGATTGCCTCACACTATATCGAAGTTGGCTGCAGTCAAATTTGGCCTTAGCTTGTTTTTTTAACACTACCTCTACAGCAGGGGATTCAATCCGCCAGCAATCGGCGGCT
Organism: Asterias amurensis; assembly: GCF_032118995.1. NCBI lineage: Eukaryota > Metazoa > Echinodermata > Asteroidea > Forcipulatida > Asteriidae > Asterias > Asterias amurensis. The sequence continues at coordinate 23,236,689 of NC_092654.1, forward strand.
GGGTCTGGGTCAAGTGCCTTATTTTTTAATTTGGACCCTGCAATCCTTTTGAAACCTGTAAACACGGGTGCTTGCAATGTGAACAGAAACACTGGGGTTAACCCCTACACTTCCACAAAAAGTGTTCTAGGTTGTTTTACGTGCACTATACCTCACCTCTTGCTTAATGTCCCAACCGAGGGACAAAGCAATTGTGGTTAAGTATCTTAAGGACATTACCACCACGACAGAGACTTGAACCCACACTCTGCTGATCAGAAACACTACACCTTGAGTCCGTGCTCTGAACCGCTTAGCCGCAACACGTCACAGGGAAATCAATCTTAGTGGGGTATCAAGCAGTGATTTACCTTCTTATTGCACTGCCTACTTTCTTGCCATTGTAGTATGGGGCTAAGTGAGTGAAGGAGTAGCCACTGTCTACAAGAAGACAACAAAGCTCTTCAGGTTTATCCTGCCGGTTCTTATAAGCGCTTAGAGTACCAGCTGTGAAAGGAAAAAAGGTGACTCATAAGTTATATTATTTGGTATTACCATTACATTGATGTGTGTAAGCACTGTATTCTCAGTATTTTGACATGATGGTGATGATTTTCTTTACATTATCATTTAAATTTTTTATGACGATTTGGGGTTAAACAAAGACAGTTTTACTAGAGCAAGATTTGAACCATCGACCTCCGGATTAATGTGCATGTGCTCTACCAACTGAGCTATCTAGCCCTTATCACACCCAAGTTTACAATACAACAAGGGAAGCGCCAGTCAGGGGGATTCATTTGGGTTTTTTTGTGGGGGGAAGGGAGGGCAAGGAGAGGTTGAGATTTACCATTTGTTCTGAGTATAGCTTTGAAGTTATATTCTTCAAAGAAGATCTCATTCAGGGCTTCTTGGATGGATGAGAAATCAAAGTACGGCTCAGCAAACACCACGTTGGTTTCCTCACACTCCAGGTTCAAAGCATCTTTGCCGAATGTGTGCTCCCAAACTTGGCGCTGAACGTCCCAGTTGACTAAATAGCCCTAAAAAAATATATATCCAAACCAGTTCACTTTAGAGTTAAATTTATAAGTGTACATGTATATAAACTAGTTACAACATTAAGTTGACATTATATATGGTCAAAAAAGTTTTGTAGTTGGTACCGGCCTACAACAAAAATTACGCTAGTGGAATTTTTCACAAGGAACATTGTGAAACAATCTGTTGTTTGTTGTCCGACATTCCTTGGTAAAGGAGTGTCACCTTGCAAATGTTTGCGCTACTGTTTAAAAAAGTGTGTCAGGCTAACAATCTGAACTGGAACGCACTGTGTTTAACAAATGTAAGCGAAACATCATTATTTTTCTGGTAGTAGTAATGATTAAGAAAGAAAATGTGATTGTTCAGTGGTACGCAGCCAGTTTCCTAATTGTGATGATTTTGGTACTCTTGGTCAGATGCTCATATCGTTCTGACAATCCTTTTGTTGAATACTGTGTTAAGATGGTCTGGGGTCGTCCATGAGTGTCAGGGTTATCATGTTTCCTTGAGTTTGTGTTTATGTACCTTTTATTGTCAATATAATTTATTTTGATCTTCTCCACTTTTAGAGGTTTTGTTAAAATAAATAAACAAATAAAGTAAATATATTTGTACTCTTGTCGCGTGGAGTAATGGTAAAATCAATACCTGGTGTTGTGTAAAAACTCTGCAGAGTGACATAAGAAGTAAAGATCAGCGCTTGTAAAACTTATAACAAGGAATCTAGGTTTTTGGGGGATCGAGTAAAAAGGGCTCCAGTGGGGCTAGATGTGAACTTCATTCCAGAGTGATATTCCGGAGCCCAGACCTTATATAGTTTAAAATCTTACCTTCTGGAAGGGTAAGACGTAAAAGATACCAGACAGATCTTTGCAGTCATCAATTTGTGATCCAATGTATGTCTTCCGTCTTTCATTCTTAGCTTTCATGATGCAATTTGGAACCAACCTGTCCAAGGGAAAAAACAAAATTTGTTAATGTAAAATAAACATTTATATTTATTCTAGATGGGGTTGTAAATTTTTACCTAAATATGTAATTGAACATGTGACTGCTTTTCAACTGCTTTAGGCCCGGTTCATAGGACTACTTCCAGCGAATGCCATGGCATTATGAGTGAACGGCGTGCAATGCAAATGGACAGCGCGCACACGCACTGCAACATTGTAACACCCCTTTCACAGAATGGTTTAGCCCAACAACAAAATAATGCTTTAGCAAAGCGATGCGACAGGTTCAAAATATCAACCTGGGAATTCGCTCCAAGATCTGGTAAGTTTTTGTCCATTTTTCTTTGAAATATTTCCTAAATGGTGTTTTGAGTATTATGGCAGGCTGCATTAGACATTGCGGATTACGTTCGTACCCTCAGAATTTGTGTCATGATTTTTGAAAGTGGTAAAAATGGGGCAAATCTGGTGACTAGCTGTCGAAATTTTACGTGTTGGACCAGATTAACCGTTGCGGCTCGAACCGAACTCGTAACCCTCCGGCCTGGCGGCCGTCGGGAGGAGGGTTACGTTATCGCAACTACTGAGGCACCTGACATGCCATCTGCAACTGCATCTGCATCTGTTATTTAGTGTTAAATATTAAGTACTGTAGACTTGTAGTGTAGTGTAATAAAACTCCTGGTTGTGGCTATCCCGTCTTAACTCTTAGTCTTACTCTTAGTCTTAGTCTTTAGTCTTAGCCGAGTTGTCCAACTCCAAACCGTTGAGTTTTCTCAACCGTCGAGTTATCCAAAATGGTCCGACGGATGAGTTGACATGACATGCATGATCCCTGTGTTCTTGCTTTATTTATGATGGTTTATGTTAGAATAGCAGTGAATAGCACACGAATATGAGGGCAGCATGATCAAACCACATGACATTTCACCACAGTCTAGTCTAGATAGAGTTTAGACCATAGAGGAGAGCTATATTTTTATATAGACCCAGTAACTGGGGCGCTGTACTCCTTTTCAACAATTTTTGACTTTATCTGTCGTACTAGCGCCCCAGGGAATGGCACAGAATTTTAACGAATACCCAGTTTTTCGCGACACCCAGCCACAAAAAATGCCTCAAAATGACAAAAAGACCAAACAAACTAGCTCAAAAATCGCCTACTCTATTCTCGATACGTCTAGGATGTAACATCAGGCATTTAATTGTACTCACGATCATTTTTTAAACTCCAAATCGATGATTTTTAACTCCGCATCGTGGAGCGATTGACAAGTCTGCGATTTTCGGATGTGTATGGTAACGAAACATGGCGTCGCGTTGTGGGTGGATGTCCATCAACGGCTGTTTAATGCTACACTTGTTACAGGCGTTGCAGCGAATGCTATACATTGTACACGGGGATGGGTACAGGCGCTGCAGCTAGCGAGTGCCCACGTGCGTTCAATCATGGGCAACGTAACTTATACGGTGCCGGGTTGTTGGAAAAATATCAGAAAGGGGGTGAAAGGTTCTCAGAAAGGGAATATTGTCTGAAAGAGGGGATTTTTCTGGTCATCGCCCCCCCCCCCCAAAAAAGGGGGAAAAATATGATAAATAAATAAAAACCGCTGTACTTCATCTAGGCCTACGATTTTTGTGCATGGTTAAATTGCTTCTTGTAATGTTTAGTGCTGCCAGTGTCACTGTAGAATTTTTATTTATTTATTTATCATCTTTTTTCCCCCTTTTTTTTTCCCCTTTTTTTTTGGGGGGGGGGCGATGACCAGAAAAATCCAGACCAGCAGACTTCATCCAGAACCATCCAGCTTCATCCAGCAGACTTCAGACCAGAAAAATCCCCTCTTTCAGACAATATTCCCTTTCTGAGAACTTTTCACCCCCTTTCTGATAATTTTCCAACAACCCGGCACCGTGTAAGTTACGTTGCCCATGATTGAACGCACGTGGGCACTCGCTAGCTGCAGCGCCTGTACCCATCCCCGTGTACAATGTATAGCATTCGCTGCAACGCCTGTAACAAGTGTAGCATTAAACAGCCGTTGATGGACATCCACCCACAACGCGACGCCATGTTTCGTTACCATACACATCCGAAAATCGCAGACTTGTCAATCGCTCCACGATGCGGAGTTAAAAATCATCGATTTGGAGTTTAAAAAATGATCGTGAGTACAATTAAATGCCTGATGTTACATCCTAGACGTATCGAGAATAGAGTAGGCGATTTTTGAGCTAGTTTGTTTGGTCTTTTTGTCATTTTGAGGCATTTTTTGTGGCTGGGTGTCGCGAAAAACTGGGTATTCGTTAAAATTCTGTGCCATTCCCTGGGGCGCTAGTACGACAGATAAAGTCAAAAATTGTTGAAAAGGAGTACAGCGCCCCAGTTACTGGGTCTAATTTTTATATAGCTCTATGGTTTAGACCCAATGAATATCAAGGACTGTTTTTAAGCTCGGGTGAACAAATTTGCCAAAAACAAGTCATTCAAATGATTCTTTATTACAACACAAACAAGTTCAATGCAAAAACGAAATAATTTACCTTGGCTTTTCGTCAGAATTCAGGCCAATCTTGACCTGATAAGCGCCATTGTCGATGACTATGGTCGTCGCCATTTTGGCTTTAATGACAGAGCAGTAGAGGGCGCTCTTTGTCTTGCGCGGCATGCAAACTAAATTCTCCCCGCCGAAAATGATGAACACAAAACTTAGATTAGAATACTACTCGTAACACTCAGGCAAAATATCGTTGCAAACCTGGGAAGATTTCCATAAAAACATGATTTTCACAAGGAACCTTTTTAGCTTAAACCATGGAGCAATAAAGTATGTTTTTTTAAGTTTTTTAAATGTTTTTCGGGCCTGAATGGGGAAAGCACGTTCAGCAAAGATCCTCACTAGGGTATTTTAAAAACGGCAAACTGCATGCCAGGCATTTGTTTTTCGGGAGCCTGAACAGGGGAAATCATGTGTTTTATAAAGATCCCATTGTGGGTATCTTTCAAAACGGATTTCTGTTTTTTTTTTTTTTTTTTGGGGGGGGGGGGGTGCCTGAATAGTCATTTTCGTTACAGCACACTGGATTTAATTACTCAACAATGTCCTCCACTACAAATTGAAAATTTATTTTTGTGCAGGTTTTTCCTACATTTTAACACTTGGTTAACTGGTTTAAAACAATTTTGAAATCTCTATTTAATTTCAACCTCACTTCAGACTGTACCAAAAGAATCTCTTCGCTGTGACTATAATGCCTGGTACGCTTTGTTGATTTGTTTAGTTAGCCTGTAATCCATTTTCCCTACTAAGTTACAAAAACACCCTTTCATCATTCCTTTGGCTGAAACAAATAATATTAATGAGAAGCTTTGTCTCTATAGCTACAATCAACCAAACTCTATGTGTGTACTTCTCTGACCATCAATCAACCTGTTATGAATTATTTTCATCGAACATGACAATCGAAAAATAAAGAAATTGTCTACAAAGCAATTAATAGTTTGACATTGAGTCAAAATGAGGCATTTATTTCTTTCTCTATTCAATAAGATCATGCATTGCCAAACATGACTCAGTTAAACAAACACATGCATGCAAAAATATCGACTCTGGACCGCTCCAATTTCAGAGGGTTTAAGGCGATATTGAACGATTACAAAAAAATCCCATACACTGATCGTTTTTACTACATGATTAAAACTTCTCAACTACATTGAGTCTTAGTGTTCAGAGTTTTTATGAGATGTTGGTAAAAATTACAGAGAAAAAGACAAGAGTTTATTTCAAGAAAGATTTGCCATAAAATAATAACTATAGTATTTTGTGCAAAGTTATGCACTTATTTACAGTACACAAAAGATCACATCAACACAAGTAACAAAAGTACCAATAATCACCCTGAGAATAAGTCCATTTCCAACAAGAATTAACATACATTTGAATAATTCATGCAAATTAAATTGTTTTTGAGGTGTCTGCCAGAAGCCCAATGCAATAATTTCAAACATGCTACCAATGTTTTCTCAAAGATGTCCAATTTCACAAAGCAGTGAATTTTTTTTCTGCTAAGCAAATATTTCCAGGGAACCAGTCACAAACAATATACATTATATGGTATTTTGGCTGGTAACCTGTTTCTGCTAAGCAAGATTTTTCTGTGCTAAGCACATTTCTGTTTGCCTACACAATGAAATCGAGCCCTAGTGAAATCGTAGCTAAATCGTAGCTAAATCCACCAATTTTGATATGGCTAGAGTAATGTTTCTTATACAATATGGAAGAGGATTGAAGGAATTTTCCTCAGAATCATAATTTACTCGGGTCTCAGACAGAACTTCAGTGTACTACAAATACTACTGGTAAATTTAACTAAAGTAGCTATTCTGATTATCTTATGAGATAAGTAGCATTTTGTATCATACATAAATTATGAGGTAATAGTATGAGGTAAAATTTCATTATTAATATTTTTTTACATAAATACAAGAGGCACATTTGATGTCAAAGAATGTAACAAATACTGACTTTAAAAAGTGTGCTCGGGTGACATCAGGATTCTCATAAAACAATTGAACTTGGCAAGATGACAAAGTTTACTGTTTAAATTTCAATGAGATTATTAAATAAGTTCATCTGGATTGTTGATATTAATGAATTGAGATTGTTTTGAAATTTCACACAAAAAAAAAGATGTTTAATCTGATTTGTAGGTTATTTGGCGCCTACTTTACTTTTCAAACTATAAGCCGAATGCCGTGAAAATCAATTCGCAAAGCTTATGGTCCGAATGTTATGCTATCTGGATTAAGTTTTTCTGTGACCCTCTCATAAAGACAGATTTACATGCTATACTGCAGGGCCTAGAAAGAAGCTAAGCATTACAGAATATTGCTTACCAGGAGAAGGTTACCAGCCAAAACACCATATCACATACACTATCTTTGACTGGTATCATGCTTAATTGTACTTAGCTGAAGCCTTTTTTAAGCAATATTATCTGGTTAAGCAGCTCTATGAAACTGGGTCATGTAAAAAACAAAATAATAATTCCAAACTTTTTAGACGAGGTATATCAATAAATTGATGAATGAAATATACTATTCCTGGTATATTTGGAACAAAAAGATTTTTTTGTGTCACATCTAATTAATTTTTGAAGAAACAGCTAGTTGTGAAATTCAACGATACTTGGAATATGTTTTGATGTTGTCCAGACCAATGTATTGAGAAACTGACCCTGTAAACAATTCATTTTGAAAGCTGACCCTGTAAACAATTGATTTTGCAAAACATGAATTCATCTACAGAAATGTTTAACTTCATTTTTTACCATTTAAAGGCAGTGGACACTATTGGTAATTCCTTAAAATAATTATTAGCATAAAACCTCACTTGGTAATGAGTAATGGGGAGAGGTTGATAGTATAAAGCATTGTGAGAAACAGCTCCCTCTGAAGTGACGTCGTTTTCGAGAAAGAAGTAATTTTCCACAAATTTGATTTTGAGACCTCAGATTTAGAATTGAGGTCACGAAATCAAGCATCCAAAAGCACACAACTTAGTGTGACCAGGGTGTTTTTTGTATGTTGAGATACACCAAGTGAGAAGACTGTTCTTTAACAATTACCAGTAGTGTCCACTGTCTTTAACTTTTTTTTTTTAATTGTATGTTATTGACATCAGTGCGAGGATTTGAACAATCAAATGCCTGATCCTATGTTGCTATGGTTTCCGTTTACCTTTGCACAAGTAATTGTCACGTTCGGATGACATTTAAAAAACAAATATCAAATGTGTGATATAGGAGATAGATTTTTCCTCCAGCTAAGCTTTCAACAAGAACAGGTCACCTCTTTGGTCCCATAAGAAGCAAATACTTGGGTTTGAAAAATTAACAATTATCAACCATAATGATATTAGTGATAAAAACAACAAATAATAAATAAAATAGAATAATTCTAAAAATGACAATAATTACAAAAAAATGAAGAAAAAAAATATATAAAAACTATTCAAATTTTGCTCATGAACATAAAATATGGACTAGGATCAATAATGTAGCAGGGTAAAGAATAAAGAAATGACTTCAAAAGAGAATCTTTCTAATAAGTCTTCAAACATGCGTACTGCATGCAAAAAAAGGTTCCTCTGTAAACAAAAACGGACACTTATCATGGCGCAGCTCGACTTTGATTCCTCTAATTACATTGGAACTATAACGAGGCTTGAAGGTGGAAGAGTCTGGTACCATCTCACATAACAAAAGTTACCTATCATTATTGTTATTGCAGGACGGGAACATGACTTAAAGGTAGGGTCATAGATTGTCATATACTCAGAAATTGAATGACCATAAAAACTTACTTTGTATGATTACTTGATTGTATGAATTTTTGTTGAGAAAGGATTCCCTTCCAAGTAATATGGTTTAGATAACTTTCCACTTATAATCATTTTAATCTGGGAAAGGATTTATTCCTGAATAATTTCTCAGGTTTCTGAGGGTCGGTGTCTGGACGTGAACATTGCAGCCAGAGATGCGGTTTGTTCCCGCTAACACCTTGCCAAACGAGGATGGACAGAACTGATAAGTCTCCAAAAAAATCTACTCTGTGGCTGTAGTAGAAAATAAAGTAAGACAGTTCTCTAAAGAACAAATTCTACCTGGCAAATAGACACACACATGGTGTAACCACAAACCAAATACATTTTTTTCTGATCTCTCAGCAAATAGACACTGTAATCGAAATGTGACTTTTTTGTATATTTCTTCATAATATTGACAATGAATCAGTATAACGTGGACAAAAAACAATCTATAACCCTACCTTTAAAAGCCTACTGCACGATAAAGAGCCATACTTTTTTTCCGTACAATGCAGCATTTTCTCTTAATGGGACGCCCACCCATCTTCTTTGTACATAACATCTCTTTGCATGCTTAAATTTCATTCTTTAAATAGGTATATACAGGTATAAACATTAAGGCACTGAGTATAATGTGTAGTAATGTTTCTTTTAATAAACCCAAAAGGTAATGAACAAAACTTTCATTAGAACTTAAGCAAACGTAATGAGGTAGTTTGGAACGGTTATTTACAGGCAAAAGTCATCAGAAGGTTTACCCCTCATAAAATACTAAAAATAATAAAAATAAAATACTAAATAAAAAAATAATAAAAAATGACATTGGGGTACAGTTCATGAGGAATTTGTTTTGTTTGTGTTTGAAATGAACTCTGGAAATAAAATATATATCAAAAAACATTTATTTAAAAAAATGTTCATATTTTTATGAATAATTAAAATGTATGTAATACTGTTTTTTCTTTGACTGATTAATTTTTCCCAACGACTGCTATATTTAAAAACAGCGCTCAAAAAAGGGCCTGGGGAAACAGAAGAATACCTCTCATTTCCTGAAGGGAATGCCCATTTTCTAGTAAGGGAGCTTCTCAAAAGTTTGAACGGTTGAAACATTCTTATCTGGTCTCTTGTAACCTTTCAATTACTAATGCGCATAATATTCTCTCGTGTAGGGTTGTTCCTTAAGTTCGGCACATTGCACAGTACAGCCCAATGTTCTGGAGGTCCATTGGCTGATGGGGAAGGTGTCAGCGGGAACGCTTTCTCTGCACCTAGAACATGCCCAAATTTTGAGACGCTTCCTAAGTTTAAACTCCCTGATGTGCCCCCTGACTTTGAGCGATTATTGATGCTATAGTTAAGGTTGATGCAAATGATCAATCTGATGAATGCTTAAACATTCCATCTTTGGGAACCCGTCTAGAAGGTCAACCTGAAACCGCGACATTCCGGTGTTAAAAGTAACTCGATTGGCCAAATTCTGACCCTTGGGTATGAAGCAGTTTAGCTCGTCGATGAAATACTTCATCAGTTCTCGGATGAGCACGCCATGCGCGACCACCAAGACATCCGCTGCCATGCCATCCAAATCAATGTCGTCGTCAAAATCATCGGTTCCCTGACTTCCCAGGCTACCGTCGGAGTATGATATCTCAATAGCGCCCTCAGACAACTCGCCCCCTCCTGCATGCATGGGAGAGTTTGATAGGGTCACGTTGGGGGCGTACTGATTACTGCGAGATGACAAGTGTTTATGAAAATGAGGACCTTCCCCTCCTCCACTCTTTGCAGCCTTCTTGGCTTGAGTTGTTTGTTCCTCCGTTGCCAAATCTTCGCTGCTAAGCTCGCAGCTTTTGATTGGCTCAGCGGTTTCACTCGTTGCCTCTTCGTCATCGCCTACGCTAAATTCTACTGGCGGACTGTCCTTTTCAAAGGAAGCACTCAACTCTGATTGTGCAATGGAAGATCCCGGATTTGTGTGCACTATATCTGGTGGGTTGGAGCCATCATCGGCCTGGCGGGGGTGTTTTGCTGGTATACATTTTTCTGGAGGGGTAAGAAGTGCATTGCCTTCTAAAAAGTCGTCACACAGGTCTTTGAAGAAATCAACAGCTCGGCTCTTAACCTAAGTAACAAAACAAAAAAACACACATCAGAATTAAATGCATACTATGCAATCAGACTACTCCAACATAATGATGGGAAAAAAAGCCTTTCTTAGTTCTCTAATTTCACTGATGTTACAAGATAAAATTAAATTGTTTTTTTTTCTGGGGATTTTAACATAAAAATGTTTCAACAGAAACACTGAGATTTTGACATCATGATCCATGATGTGGGACAAATATTGTTAATACTAAAAATGTTATAGCTTTCTGGTAATGAAACCAAAACACCCTTAAAAATTTCGAACCCTAAGACATGAAGATACATGTGTAGAGAAGAAGATGAAGAAATGTCAGTTTAAGATGTGGGAGGAAAACCCCAAATAGGGAAACCCAGTAAACATGTAGGAACTGAAAACCAATCTCAGGCAGTTTCAGGCGGTACAGTGACTGAAGCAGGTATGATAATTGGCTCTTCAGGAAAAAGTAGAAACATTTTATTGAATACAAGGGCAGGTAAACTATATAAGACTTCCAGGCTTTCTTTTTTGTTTTCTAAGGGCAAGCAAATTGTAAATCAGACTTAAGTAGAAAAAATATGTCTGCTGTGAATGCTCGTCAAAGAAGCCTCGCTGTTCCTGTTTTGATTGGCTGCATATTGCACCACAGCACCATGTTAACCACCACATTACAATGGTGTAGGAAAACACTGACTGTACACAGGAACCTCATCACGATGATATGCGCTATATAACAAGGGTAATTAATATTATTATTTCCATGCATGGACTGAAGGGTTAACATGTATTTCACTAACTTGTTCAATAGTTTCTCCACCTTCGGGTGTAAACTCAATTCTCTTCTTCTGCCTCTTGGCGTGTCCCTGGTACTCTTTGACGGGTATTCCTTCCAATCGTCCATAACCCTGGAAGCGATTATAGAGAGAGAAGAAAAAAGTATCACAGATAAGACTTTGCCAAATAATCATAAAAAAGCGGCGGACATGTTGGGCCCAATTTCATAGAGCTGCTTTATTAAGCAGAAAATTATTGTGCTAAGCAAACATAAGCAGGATACCAGTCACAAATTGTTCAGGTGTGATAATGCTTTAACTGGTAAACTTATTTTGGTAAACGTAATGTTGTTGTGCTTGTATATTTGGTTTGCGGTAACACCATGTGTGTATCTACTTGCCAGGTAGAGTTGTTCTTAGGGAAACTGTCTTGTTTATTCTACTGCTGTGGAGTAGATAATCGGAGGTTCGGGAGAGTTCTCAGTTCTGAAAAGAACTGTCCTGCTTTTTAACTATTACCAAGGCGGATGGTATAGAAATTAGGCTGGACTACTACTTTAGCTTATAGGATCGTAATAACTGTACTGCCGCGGAGTCAGTTCTGAAATTGGTCTTAACGTTTCGACTAGCTTGCTCTAGTCATCGTCAGGAGACTGTTGTTGTGCTTATTAGCAACATTTTGTGCTTTTAAAGCAGCTCTATGAAATTGGGCCCAGATTTGATCAGGAGTGATTTCAGACTAGTTTTGAATGCAGTGGCGGGCAGTTAGGCCAGTTTCCGAGGGCAGAGAGTTGCAGAGCTTTTGGCTCTGCAGCTGAGAAAGCTGCGTCACCAAGTGATGAGGACAGTTTATTGTCATAATGAGTAGAAACTTATCAAATGATATGTTGTCATGTGGGTTGGTTTGTTTGGATGGAGGAGACCAGACAACTAATGGTAACCAGTTATAAATCAATGTTTCAGAACAGGAGAAAATGGGTCCTATGATTGATTTGGGGCCAAAGAAACAATTTTAGCATTAGGGTGACGTGGTTGACTTTCTTGTCTTGAGTTCCAGCAAACAATTTAACAGCTTTGGCTCTGGCTCGATCATTACACTGCTATGCCATTAGCCACAGCCATACCTCGATTCAGATGTAGTGCCTTTATAAATAAACAAGTGCAATTGCAATTCAAACAAGAGCAATGTAAAAAAAAAAAAAAAAAAAATAGTGAACCATTATCGATGGTGAATTCCTTCCTTACCCTTTCTCTTAACCTAGGATCTGTGATGACCTTTGGCCTTTCAACTGTTCCGAGGTCAACAACAGCTTGAGCGGTCTGGAAGAGAAAATATCCATTGAATTAACTGTTTACTAAAAACCTCAATCTGGGCAGAGATCAAAGCGAACTAAACGAGTTAAAATTGCATTGGGCCGCTCTAATCCCAGTTTCACAAGTTTTTTTTAAAGTTACTTATACAGTTACTGCAAATTTGTGCACGTTGGCCTTCCCATCATAACATAACGCACTTCTCATTTTATCTCATAAAATTTGTCTTATGGTATGAAGTAAGCGTAAAGATTGAAAAGGTATTTACACAGTGAGGTATCTTTAGTCAATTGAAAAACACAAGACCATCAGACTTATCCCATGCTGAGTTTACTGGCCTGAAGCTAAAATCACTGGCCAGCGTTTATGTCCAATCCCTGACTACAATGTGGGATTTCCATATTCACCTCTGAAGCTCTTTGCAGATCACTGGCGAAGATTTTTGAGAATCGATGATGTTGCAATGCCTTGCCTAGCAACCAGACCTGTTTCCTCCCCTCCTCAGATAATGGTACGTCCATTTGACCTTTTGGCATGCCAAAAAATTTTTCATTGTAAGGAAATTACCAAAGTGACTTTTGACACAAATACAATTCGAAGTTACTTCTTATTTCTTATTTACCCTCACAGCCATATGCCCCTTTTGAGAACCAATCAGGCAGACAAGGCCCGGGCCAAAACCCCAGCTGAAGCACAAGCCGGAGCCCAAGCCAGAGCCCAAGCTGGAGCTCAAGCCAGAGCCCAAGCTTGAGCCAGCAAGCCAGAGCCCAAGCAAGAGCCCAAGCTGGAGCACAAGCCGGAGCCCAAGCCGGAGCCCAAGCCAGAGCCCAGGCTGGAGGACAAGCCGGAGCCCAAGCCAAAGCCAGAGCCCAAGCCGAAGTCCAAGCCGAAGCCCAAGCTGGAGCCAGCAAGCCAGAGCCCAAGCCAGAGCCCAAGCTGGAGCACAAGCCGGAGCCCAAGCCGAAGCCAGAGTCCTAGCCAAAGCCCAAGCCCAAGCCAGAGCCAAAGCTGGAGCCCAAGCCGGAGCTCAAGCCAGAGCCTAAGCTTGAGCCAGCAAGCCAGAGCCCAAGCCAGAGCCAAAGCTGAAGCCATGAATTAAAAAGGGCCGTAGTTTGGTTAACTACATGTATGTAGGTAAATGGGGAAAAAGAAAGATGACTGCATCTTGATTTCTGGGAATTGGTAAACCATGGGGTTTCACTATCAAGAAAGAATTATTCATCATGGTGGTTTTCTCAACTGTTTTTGTCTCTCCCATTGTCTCCAGAAGAAGACAAGAGTTTGGCAGACTGTTCTTATAACTTAACCACATCCCATTAGTCAAGTGAGATTAGCCACATGGTTTGTGTCTAATAAAACTGTTTCACATTGCTTGCACTTCCTTATTCAGAAAAAACAGAAACTTATTCAGACAGTTATTCTGTATTAATACCTCTGAAGCGTCTCATTCAAGAACAAAGAACAAGTTGTTTAGAACAAAAAATATATTCAAAAAGTACATTTTAACATGCGAGAAAGACTCTGTAAGAGTCGAAACATCAGGCCATGAATTTTTTTTCCCCATTTATACCAGCGGTTGGTAAGTTGGTTGCAACAGCTAATTCTATTTTCTCAAAAATATTTTGTCTAATTAAATAATTTCGTCAGGTGCACCACCAACCAATGTATCGTGCTCCACAGCCAGATTTCAGTGATTAAACAAAATCGCAGTTAAAGTTTCAAAAGTACTACTTTCCAAAATATTATTTGTTTAATACCAAAATAAAGCTCACATCTTTTTTTGTACAGAACTGTAAAAAGTGTTCAACAGTTCATGGTGGGACTGGCAAATTCCTTATGATATCAAAATACAAGATTGAATATTAAAGACACTGAACACTATTGGTAATTGTCAAAGACCAGTCTTCTCACTTGGTGTATCTCAACATATGCATAAAATAACAAACCTATGAAAATTTGAGCTCAATCAGTCGTCAAAGTTGCGAGATAATAATGAAAGAAAAAACACCCTTGTCACACGAAGTTGTGTGCTTTCATATGCTTGATTTTGATACCCTCAAATTCTTAATCTGAGGTCTCGAAATCAAATTCGTGGAAAATTACTTCTTTCTCGAAAACTATACTACTTCAGAGGGAGTCGTTTCTCACAATGTTTTATACCATCAGCAGCTCCCCATTACTCATCCCCAAGAGAGGTTTTATGCTAATAATTATTTTGAGTAATTACCAATAGTGTCCACTGCCTTTAAATAGAATCTCTACATTATTTTCCTGTTGTGCAATATGATATATGTATACAAACACAACTACATCATAATGTTTGATAATTTTGCTGATGATAAACAAAATAAAAATGTCTTTCACAAACATTAAGCTTACCTTGTATGATACCATCTTGGTTGTAAATCGTCTGACCGCTGAAATTTAAAAACAAACAAAACAACAAATTCAGAACAAAATCCAGACAGAAGGGTTTTAAAGCCATTGGACCCTTTCGGTAAACAGTATTGTCCAAGGCCCACACTTCGTGTATCACAACTTCATAAAATAACAAACCTGTGAAAATTTAGGCTCAATTGGACGTCGGAGTCGGGAGAAAATAACGGGAAAACCCACCCTTGTATCCGCACGTTTGGCAGTGTCATGACATGTGTTTAAAATAAATCCATAATTCTCGATATCGAGAATTGATATTGTTTTACTGTTTTCTCAAAAAGAGAATAATATTTCAAGAGAAGTCTTTCACCACTACCTTCTATAAACCCTGTAAGTTATTTGTAAAACTGTGAACCTTTTTTTTCTGTACCGAAAGGGTCCAATGGCTTTAATCTGACATCATCATATTTAATCACAAATGTTTGTCAAATTTAATCACACTATTTCTAAAGTTTTACCGCTTCTGATAAGCTCACTCACTTGAAACCTTCTTGAATTTTGTTTGCCGTTGATAAGACTGTGCCTAACCCATTATAGATAGCAGCCGTAAACAGTTGCAAAGGTTTGTCCTACTTTCTTGTTGTTTTAGTTTGTGCCTTTACTGACACAACCACAGTACTTGTTTGAAAAACTTCCTAACAAGTTTTATACTGTCCCAAACCTGTTGAATCAAAGAGACAATCAACAAGCACATGTCCTCAATCAAGCATGGTAAATTTGGTCATTTTTAGACTTTGCTGTACAGGGTTAACATTTTATAATGAACCGTTGACCAGACAAGTCCGGCAGTCTTGTATATTTTTAAATGAATACTAATGTCACAGCCCAGGTGTACAAAAAGAATAAAATACAAATGACAAATGCACCTAAAAATGTTGGCTTTGTTTTGATGAAATACCATTCAATTGTATTGAGTAATGACATAATGAAGTATACTCAATACCACTAAGTAAAAATGAGCTAAATCTTCTCTAATGTCTTGGAGCGCTTGTCACAATTAACCTTAATGTATATTAAACTGGGTTACGCAGCTTTCTTTTAATTTAATAATGGTATTGTAAGAAGCATTCTGGGCCAGCAAGCCATGTGGTTGTGTGGAAGCCCCCCCCCCCCCCCTCCAACTCCAAATTCAAGCTTTGCTGTACCGACCAAGTCAATCTAGATCCATGCAGTGAATTAGCGAAGATTTTTGAAGGAAGTTAATTGGAAGGATGAACTTTTATTAGAGAAAGCGCTAGGGAATGGTAAAAGTGCTTTGAACCCAATGATAGCCTCTTCCCCTCTTGCCTGATCCTAAGTCCTTGATTAAACCACCATGCATTCCTCATCAACCCTCTATAAACCCCTTGAGACAAGCCTAGCCAGGGCTTGGTGCCCTTGAGCGTCTAGTGGCCTTATTTCATTCATCATTTTCTCCTCTTACTTATCTAATATTTACAGAATGTCTGGCTAATTTGCCAAGTCACACTCTTAATTTGTTTCCCTCTTATATGGACCTAATTAAAAGTGGCACGCAATTGTGCAAGTCATTTTAAATGCATGCATCTCCCCCCAAAAAGAAACAACTTTTTGTCTAAATGTGTGCAGGGGTGTATATCCTAAATGTGAAGCTACTCACAAAAATTCCTCAATTACATTAGTCATGGAAAAGGTATAGACTTCAACAACAAGTACTAAACTACCAATTCGTCCAGCCATGGTCCAGCAGTTAGACTGCAAGACTTCAATAACAAGGTTGTGGGTTCGAACCCCCCCCCCCCCATGCTAACCACTGACTTCACAATGAATAGAATAAGTACTGTCGTCTTGTAACTAAAATACAATTTGTGGATTTTGTGCAATGTATAATCATAGACCAATGAGATTGGCTGTTGCCAGCTTTGTGATTATATGCCCTTTGAGTTTGACGAGTTCCCTTAACAGGAAGATCATCTAAACAAACAAACAAACAAACAAACAAACAAACAAACAAACAAACAAACAAACAAACAAACAAACAAACAAACAAACAAACAAACAAACAAACAAACAAACAAACAAACAAACAAACAAAAAACAAACAAACAAACAAACAAACAAAAACAAACAAAAACAAACAAACAAACAAACAAACAAACAAACAAACAAACAAACGTTCCACCATCAATTATGAATAAAGCAGATAAGCATCACTGCATGGCTTATAGAATGTTTAATGTCATTCCTAATAACCCTCTCATAATCCACCTCTTCTCCATGATAGTATTATGAGGGATTCATAAAACCAAGATGGTAATGCTTGCTAGCTTTACTTGTAGTGCCGGTGGCTAGACAAATCAGCCGACTATAAAAACAGAAAATCAGTTTTCATCATGTGAACACAATGTCTACAAAAAACTGAAAACAAAGACATATTAGAAAACAGCTGCTCCACAACTCATTTAAAGTGTGCATTGAGGGTGTCTACTCATTGAAACTGAAGACATTAACAAAAAGGGATGAGAGTGTTTTGACAATGTAAAGATGCCTCATTTCACTTTCATGTACAAAACCAATGGGGACGCCCCTAAAACAAAATCCCAGATATTAGGTTTGTACTGGCTGTTCATAATATGGGAAACTTTGCATTTTGTGTTCCGTTGCTTCATATCAAAAGTTGATAAAATCAAGCAGTGCAACCTCCCTTAATGCAATGTAATGTTTTCTTGCATTGTGCTGTGTACGAATAAAGCCTGCCTGCTGGAAGTTCAGGATCTGTGGCCGTTTTGTAAACAAGTGATGTCACAGTGTCACATGGTCTAAACCTCACCTGATAGACCTAAACCATAACAGTGTATACTCACTCTGTAAAATTGAAAGAAGACAATGGGTCAACAAACAAATTGCCAGGAAACAATTGGGGAAAATGATGCCAGAACTCCCTGACATATCAAAACAGAGTGGCCAAAATGTTGACTAGGAAGGACCGAGTCTACTGTACATAGGAGAGAACACTCTTTGAGCTACATCATTACTTAGCGATAGTAGAATACAACAAGACAAGTTCTCAAAAGAACATAATATACCCAAGTAAATGTGGCGTTACCGCAAACCAAATATACATTGATATCTCACCGTGCAATGCCTCAAATCTCACATAGAATTACTATAGTTAAAAATCCACAGAGATTTTCCATTATAGATAACACATGATGTAATTCACTCCCACGTGTGAACCTTGAACTGAAGGTCTCCATAAAGCAAGGTGATGATGTGAAACATGTTTTTTCAAATTCAAATGCGTTGGTAGTCATAACAATTTATGGGGAGTGGCTGGTGGACATATCATGAATGGGCAGGGGAAGGAAAGCTGAAATTAGGAGTTCTTTTCCTGTTTTTTAATTCTGAAGAGGCACACACCCTACATCGCTTTTTCCCCCTCCCCCTCGTTCCAAATTAATGCAAGTGAAATTTAAAAACAGAATCAGTGGGGGTCGTCACTTGGCACAGGATGGCCAATCGCCTGTCTGACCTTGTAGGTACCTTGTAGACCTTCACTGTCTGCGTACTTGACCCCATTAAGCCTAAAAGGTGACCTTCGGATCGGAGCCCCTACCTGAATGGGTGGGGCTTCAGATACGTCGTCGGAATTAAAGTACTTGTACACATTGAATAGTCTCGACAGACCAACTACAGTATATCAACGTGCTAAGTTCTTCAAATTAGAGGTTATTTTTGCATCGGGAACAAAGAATATAATATTTGTTTCCCCTCGAATGTCTATACTGTACATGTACTCGGTACTTTCATGAGTTCTGGGAAATCTACCGAATCAGCCATTTGCGAGTAACTTGGATTTTGAATAATGTCTGGTACATTGACTTGATTAGGGGGAAGTGAATACTCCAAATTGGTCTAACCAGACTCAAGACAGTGTTACCACATCACACAGTGGTTCGGGCAGGCTTTTGTATAGCAACCGCCAGATGAGCAAAGCCATACCATCATGCCATACACATTGTGTGTGGGTGTTCACCCTCTACAGAATTACACAAATAATTACCCCGACCCATGTGACATAGCAACTGTCTCTCGACTGAGGAATTGAAATTGAAGTTGAAACACGGGTTTAAGCATCACTGTACCAGACATTATTGAAAACTAACATGCAAATGGCAGAGATAGCATGGGTTGGTTATCAATGATTGATAGTCAATCCTACCAAAAAATGTACACTTCCTTATTTACAAATGTATCTTTTTATAGTTGTTTAAAGTACAGACAAAAACATACTATCTGTCAGTCCATCTCAGGCTTGTACTCACTCCTTCTGAGTGAAGACATGGCACTTTTTCTTTAGTCAGGAGCTTTATATTTTTCATTTTTGAGGGAAACAAAGAGTAGCCATTTTGAGGTATGGTAATAATAATTATAACAAAGCATTTGTAAGGCGCACTTTCTCTGTATAACATTAAAAGGCATAGGTCAAAGTCAATCAAAGAATTCACAGATGTGTTCAAATGCCAATCTGAAAAGATGTGTTTTTAAGAGAGCTTTGGAAAATTGTCTGTAAACACCCAACAGAAACGGTGCACACCTATAGTGTTCACCGTACCTCAAGAAGGCTATTGAAGAGGACTGTCTTTTCAGCCTTCTACCCCCCCCCCCCCCACCACCACCCACCCCAAAGGTTAGCAATTAAAGGAACAAGTTGCCTTGGATCGGTTGGGTTGGTCTTTGAAAAGCGTTTGTAACCGTTTGTTATAAAATGCATATGATTAGAAAGACGTTTTAAAAGTATAGAATACAATTATCTACACAAATTTGCCTGGAAATTGCGGTAAAAGGTAATGAGGTAAAAGGAAAACCACGCAATTTTGAGGCATATTTGTGTGGATCATTGTATTCCACTATTCTTATGCATTTTATAACAAACTGTTACAGACGCTTTGTATAGAGCAACTCGTCCGATCCAAGGAAAAGTGTTCCTTAAATTTTTTACAAAATACCATTTTCAGAACTGCTAGAAACCAAAATAATAATCTCTGTAATGCAAGTCAAGTAAAACCTGGTGATACATATTTCGAACTGGACTTCCCCTTCTAAACCGTTTGTATTTCTAATGTAAGTAGCACTTCCCTTTTCTGCCAATGTTTACCAACAGTCTACCGCCAGTCAATAAGCCTCACAGCCTCAGGCAGTCAGGGCCTCAAGACTTTCTGGCAGTCTGCCAATAAAAACCAATCCCTATAAACCGAGGACGTTGGTCGCAAGATAAAAATAAACCCTCGCTCTAGTCTATGAAGTAACCCAACTCCTACTATATGTGTGATGCAATGTCAAAACATGGAGTAGTCAAAACAATGAAAGCATTACAGCCATCCATCAGATTGCCTCCATTTAGGAAATTACCATACACAAATGTCACTGTATTAATTACATGTTTGTAATATTGACTAGGTCTTCAGGGAGTACCGTGAGGCACTGACCTTCAACGGTTTCCCCTAAGGCTGATCTTGGGGACTAAACACATTGACTTGACCATGGAAAGTACACACAGCTGTTATCACTTGGCTGCAGTTTAGGGGCCTATGTATTTTTTTCGTTTTTTTTTTTTTTTCCTGGCAGGCTAGACAAGGGAGCTGCTATAGGGTGTTAACATAAGATGATAACCATGAATTATGAATAGATTCACGCGAAATGTCAACATGACATAGGGCTCCAAATTAACACTGGACTGCAGGCCCGAGGCCAGTGTTGTTTCATCGCAGGCCTGATACTTCACGGAGGCAACAAAGGCGATTTCCTCCATGCCCCAAGGTCATTGCCTTGGTGCCCTTGAAATGCTCAGTAGAAATTTACAATTTTCCTCATACAGGGTGCCCTTCACCAAGGAGAAAATGCCCTGGTGCCCTTGCCCTTTCAAAAACGAAGCACACAGGCCTGCATTTGGCCTGTAAACTTATGACTGGACAAGTTCAGCCGTCTTGTGTGATTGAATAATAATACCTCCTCACCTCATCTTAACAAACATACTATGTTCAAATGTTGACTTTAAGTCGGATTTAAATCTTTCAGTTCAGATGAGTATTTAAGAAAGTTGTACCCCATAAGTATTATAAAAACAGTTTAATTGTGGCACTTTTTTCTCCTTTTGGTTTTTATGTATATATAACAGAAAGAAATGATGTTCAAATGTTAGTGATTTGTATTGTGACATCACACTTTACTAAGCAACTATGATTGATTTGCAGTTAAGATCAATCTTGGCTCTTTGAGAAATTGCCCCAGCTTGTAAAATAAATACTGGTCCAGTGAACATTTTTAGCTACAAGCCTTGCTGTCTCGTGGAATTTACTTCAAAATCGAGCACTGCAAAAAGTACACAATTTAGCAATAATTGTTGAGCTGTTTTAAAGCTCTTCATTACCCGGAGCGTATTGACTCAGCCAGAGTAGAACCATGGTAGAACGAACCACAGTGACATTGTGGTTTATGCGGTTTACCTAAGGTTAATCCCGTGTGCCAGAAAGATGGAAAGGTTTGTGCTTCCATTGGCTCTGGGCTATTAAATGTGACAAGTAAACAACCCTCCACGAGCCATCTGGCACATTTGCAAGTTATAAGTTGAGACTGACAAAGTGAGGTTCAGACCGCAAGATACCTGGGGGGATCCCAGTTAATATATCTCATGCATGTTTTCGATTGGTTTAAATCTTCAATTTCTTCCTCCATGCTTCAATAAACATTGCAAGGCAACCCTAATTTAGTTTAGTTATAAGGTTTATGTGGTTTAAGATTCAATTTGTCGTGGTTGGCTTAAAGATGCTAGGTCCGATTTTTTTGATTTTTTTTTAGATTTATACATATAAAACAGAACTTTGTACACAAATCGTTAGTGGAAACTTGCATTCATGTTGAAACCTGTGTACTACTATTTATACCCGGACATGTGGGTTTGCATTATTGTGCACAAAAGTAGAATTTTGTAAAATTGTATTTTACATTCAATTTTGATAGATTCTATAATTCACACAAGAATCAATGTGATACAAATGCATGCAAATAGCTGTACTACGGCTGTTCAAATTTCAAACTTTTACAGAGGTAAGTACAGAACCATGGAATAAAGCCTGTATATTATATGCTTTGTTCATGATCAAAGACATGGGCACCAAGGCTTTTTCTCCTTTGTAAAGGGCACCTCTCTGAGGAAATTGTAACTTTCTATTGGAATGTTTCATGGGGCACCAAGGTAATGAGACCAAAGACATGAATTGCCTCCATGAAGTATCAGGCCTGTTGTACACACACAGCCTCAAAACGCAGGGCCAGTTAACGCTCCAATAACTCACTATGGCAGCTTACAAACGATAGGTAACATAAAAAGCAACACGCCAAAGCAGTATTATGGAGAAGTTTGACCAGAATGTACTTTGAACTAGTGTCGTATGCACAAAATGTATAATCAGTTGATTCTTGAAACTAAAAAATTAAATAAAAAATTGTTACACAATATTACTTGGCAATTAGTGTGCACAAAACCATGTTTAGCCAACCAACTTGTATGCTAATTCACTACTTTGGTATTAGGTGTGCAGTTTTTAAGAATTATATTCAAAAATAATCTTCCTGAAGTTGCTGTCTTTAAGTATTTTTCGTCCGCTTCTGATGTCAAAGCTAATTGTTTGTTTTTTTAAGTTGTTTTCTTATTTGACTAGTTCTAGGGATCGGAAATTTTTGAATGGAACTTTTTGTTTTGTACAAAATAACCAACTATGTTGTAACGGTTGTAGGTTTAACAATGTTTACTGCAGTGGATGAACATTTTCCTGTAAAACATAAAAAAATTAAAGAGGAAAAAGAGTAACTTATTTTCTGAACTCGCTCAGCTAATTATTCTTCCTTAATTAACTCCGCTCATCCTTTTTTGGGGAGAAATTCAAATAAAAGTGTGAGCGGAGTAAATAATAAAAGTAACCATGTCGCGACCATATTATACACACTGGCAACGAGGTAACTAGTATACGTCAGGGAAATAGGCCCTCTTCTGGTCACTCGCAGATCCGAGGGGGAATAGACGTATACTAGTTACCGAATTATGCCAGTCAATATGTGTTTTATAACACAGCTCGGTCTTAAATGTAAAATAAGAACAGAAAAAAGAGTTTTGGAGTTTTGTTTTGCACTATAGTCAAAGACTATTGCTCGCTCTGGTACTATTCCCACAAAACAAGCGCCCGCGATCACTAGCCTATATTAGTTCATCCCACGTACGTGACCATGTTTCAGCCAACCAGAATACAGAACGAGCCAGAGGTGTGTTATAAACCAATAATAGTGTCCAGTGTCTTTAAAGTTCCAACGACTGTCCAAGGTTGTAAATAATGTTTGCATCTGTTCGAAGTTTAAAGACAAAGACACACTTAAATAATAATATTAATGGTCTAAGATTAAAGCCATTGGACACTTTCGGTAAACAGTATTGTCCAAGGCCCACACTTAGTTTATCACAACTTCTATATATAAAATAACAAACCTGTGATGTGAAAATTTAGGCTCAATCCGTCATCGAAGTGGGGAGAAAATAACGGGAAAACCCACCTTTGTATCCGAACAATTCGCCGTGTCATGACACGTGTTTAAAATAAATTTGTAATTCTTGATATCGAGAATTGATATTGTTTTAATGTTTTCTCAAAAAGTAAAGCATTTCATGGAATAATATTTAAAGAGAAGTCTTTCACCGTTACCTTCTGTAAACCCTGCAAGTATTTGTAAATCTGTGAACTTTTTTTTTGTTTCTGTACCGAAAGTGTCCAATGCTTTACTTTTTGAGAAAACAGTAAAACAATATCAATTCTGATATTGAGAATTACGGATTTATTTTAAACACACGACACGGCGAAACGTGCGGATACAAGGGTGGGTTATTTTCTCCCGACACCGATGACTGATTGAGCCTAAATTTTCACAGGTTTGTTATTTTATATAATAATAATAATTAATAATTTGTAAAGCGCCTAATGCAAAAGCCTCTAAGCGCATTTAAGAAAACAATAAAATAAACAATTAGAGAAAGATACAAGATACAAATAGGCAAACTACAAAAAAGAAGCTTTAAACAAATGAGTTTTCAACAAGGACTTAAAACATTGTAAAGTATTAGCTTGGCGAATATGCACAGGAAGACTATTCCAAAGAAACGGTGCGGCGTAAGAAAAAGATCTGTGGCCATAAAAAATGGAAGAAGCACTAGTAGCAGAAAGCAATGACTGTTGAGATGATCGTAAAGTCCGAGTAGGGGAATAATGATGAACAAGTTCAGATAAATACGCAGGAGATTGACATGTTTGAGCCTTGAAAGTTAACAGAAGAATTTTGTAAACTGTTCTAAACTTAACCGGGAGCCAATGCAATTGCATTAGTACAGGTGTAATATGGTGAGAACGAGGCAGACAAGAAACAAGGCGAGCAGCAGTGTTCTGTACACGTTGAATTTTAGCAAGATCTTTATCGGGGAGTCCATACAGAAGTGAATTGCAGGAATCAAGTCTAGTAGTGACGAAGGCATGAACAAGACGAAGAGTAGTAGGTTCATCCAGGTAGCGGCGAATTTGTGATATTTTCCTAATAGCAATGAGAGCTCCTTTGCAAACATTATCAACATGTCTACTCATGCACAATGATGAATCCATAATAACACTGAGGTTACGGGCAAATTCAGATGGTTCAATGACAGACTGGGCAAATTGTAAGTTGTGATACACGAAGTGTGGGCCTTGGGCTGTACTGTTTACAGAATAGGTCCAATGGCTTTACACTTATTGGACACTTTCGGTACAAAAAAAAATAGGGAAAGTTTCTGTATGGCGCCACCACTTTTTCATTCGATATGAAATAATATAGTACCTAATTTACCTCAATGAGATATCCCTTTTTGTAAAAAAGAGTAAAAAAGTGGTGGCGCCATGTGGAAAGTTATCCAAAAATAGAGACTTTAAAATAATATAAGCAAACATTGAAACATTCAAGTTCAATTTACATCTTTAAAAAAAATTAAATTATATTAAAAGGTTTTACATTAATATATATATATTTTTACACATGATTGCTATTGAATAGGCATAGGTCAGTGCAGCTAAGAATTTCCCACACAAGCTGATATACAACACATGCATGTGTTGGCATCTGCTCAGCTCAGTACTTGGATGATGAGAGTGCGAGCATGCAGACACACACCAACCCAGCTAGCCGAGGCTTCAGCCTCTCACCCCCACCCCCAAAAAGCCCTTCTCTCCGCTATATAGAAATAGGATAGGCCTCAGTCAAGCGGCACAAGGGCAGGGTTCATGCAAACGTTAATTGATCAACTTACTGTCTCACGAGAGTTAATATAAATCGTGCCATCTCTGTGACGAGCCTTCTCCTCTTGAATGCATAGAGTGAAATGTCAAAATCCTACAAAGCACTTCGGTTTTCACTCGTTTTTTTGACCGGCTATTTTTAGGGTGCATGTACACTTTTTCAACGTGCCTTGCAAGCCATCGTCAGGTGACCCACACGCGCTGCTGTGTTGTCCCCGCTAGTAATCATGTGTGAATGATTTGCTTGAGTCAGGGTGCCATACTGAGTACGGCTGGATTCATTTTGACCTTGTGACCTGTCTGGGCGATCGTCTGGGGCATTAGACCGTGAGACCGCAGACCTCTGATTCCATGAATGGATTGCAGACGAGCTAATTGGCTGATAACATCACCCAGGCATAATCACTACAAATTATGCCAAAGTTTTCATGATGGAAATGCTCAGGGTATAATGATTATGACTTAACAAGGAAGGCCTTTTTGACAAATGGCTGAGGCCGCATTAGGTAGGAAACAAAAGTTGACGGTCCGGCTGGCTTTGGGAATGGTCTGGGAGGGGGGGGGGGGGGGGGGCTTAGTTGAGGCACGGTCGAAGATGCACGTATGGCTTAAAAAAAAATGATACACAGGCACCTGACTGTATCGATTGCTCGGAAAGAGCTAGTTGTAATTTTTTTCAGAACCATACAAAATAATAAACAAACAAACAATCAAACACGCCCACAAACAAACAAACACCCCACCCCAACCAAACAAACAAACAAACAAACAAACAAACAAACAAACAAACACAAAGGCAACTTAAAACCAAAACCAACTGCAAGAAACTGACCTCGTGGCGAAAATTATAATCTTCACCCGTTTTCTCAAACTGAAGTAATTAAGCATCATTTAGACATCAACTTTTGCATCAGCTTTGGATAATTCACTTTGACAACCACTTCATGTTATAATGATTATGGAAAAACACATCACTTTTATACCCGCAAAAATTGAATTAGATTTTGTATTCCTATACGGGGTATATTATTTCCGTGAACATAATGGAAATCGCTCAGGAGTTTCAGCGATAGTATGGAAAAATTGACTGCTATGAGGGGCACAGTTAAAAATTATAGGCCAAATGAGGTGATGTCAAAACCATGACTATGCCCGAAGCGAAGCTGAGAGCATAGCCATGGTTTTGACATCATCGAGGGCCTATAATGTTAACTGTTGCCCGAATATTAAGTAGTCAATATTTCTTTTATTTACCGAATAAAGATTCTTCTAATCAACGACAATCTGACTATACGGTGAAAGGTCGTCTGCGAAGAAAGGTCGCGCCGTCACATGGAACGCTAGTCGTACATTATACATATCAAAGTTGCGTTATTTTCAGAGCGGGCATAGTCAATAATTGACTATGCCCGGGCATAGTCACTATGACGTCATATTGATATAAAAAGGGGGCATAGCTATTTCCATGACTCCCATTTTTAACCAATCAGATTAGAGGATTCTATACATGAGGTATATAATTCAAAATAACGACCAATACGATACAAAATTCACAGCCTAATTATTTTTATGGAAAAAGGCGTATTACATTCATATGATTTATGATGAAACAATCGAACATTTCCAAACACGTTTTTTATGTTGATTTTTTACCCCCCCCCCCCCTCCATCTATCCATCTGAGTGATGCTGATTTTAAGCAGATTAAAACAGCCGCTGTCCAGTCATAATTAATGCGCCGATTTCACAATGAGCTATGACTGGTCTTTCTAATACTGTATCGATGCAATTCATATCAATTATGGCAAAAGTATTGACAACTCATACATCACGTCCATGTGGAACAAACCCTGTGAGCTCAAACCTTCGCAATAGGGCGGGGCCGGGGGTAGTGGCCAGACTAAGATTGTCATCATCGAATGCCCTATAGGGTAAAGGGTATTTTCCTCTCGTACAGAAGTCATTATCCCCCACTGATCCTCAAATCAATTTTTGATATTCAAAACACATAATGAAGACACGTTGGGTTACTTCATGCCTAGCCTGAACATGTGACGACACACTTCGAGATTATCCTTGCGGATAATATCATGCCCAATATCAGGCACCCGAATGATGCAAAAAAGAAAGTTTCTTCAATAGTTGTTTTTGATGATAGAGGGCGCTATTTCAAATTAACGGTCTGGGCAACAACTTGTCTGGTAACTAGACGCCACGCCACGAGAACGAGCGCTACTTGTGGATTTGCCACAGGGATACCATCGACGTGATCTCTGCTACACAAACGAAGTGTTTACTAAAGGACGTCGCTCTAAAAGTAGTTGGATTTTCATTTATTTTCATATTCAACAATGGCAGAAAACCCCAGATTCCCGAGTCGTGGTGTAGGCGCCCCTGATGAAGATCCTTTTGACTCTTTAGTTATGGCGGAAGAAAGGTAAATAAGAGTTCAATCTCAGTCATATAGTTCACTGTGGTTTTGTCGCCGCCGCAATCTGGCAAGTCGGTGTATGGCAATGCCTTTTGACTTTTGTTGATTAAATTTCTGAACAAATTTACGTCGATGTTTACACATTCTTATATTTTTTTTATTATGGAGTCCGCTCAGAATTTCACACATGTAGGAACTGGGGCATGGCAACATTTGTTTCAATACTTAAGTGTCATGAATGTGCAAGATAAAAAAGTAAATTAAATAATAGTTAATAAATTGTTTTAAAATATATTTTTATTTTCATAAGTTTCTAAATTTAGTTAATAATTGACCCATTTCGAATTTCAACGTATGTACCACACTTCACATGCCTATTGTGTCAGATAGTCAATTTGAGAGTAAAAATTATGCCGAAATAAAGAAATATATTGACTCTCAAAATGGCAATTGTAAAAGTGTTCCATGCGACGTTATAATGCAAGAGGTCACTCATTAGGCCTTACAATTCATACATTTACAAATACAATTTGATTCAATGGATTTTAACATGTTCAACGTGATTATTGACTCTTCACAGATTTAATGAGATGGGATTTGAAGAGGGATTCCAAGCCGGTAAAGTCACTGGGAAACAAGATGGATTCAAGCTAGGTCAAGACAAAGGACGACAGATTGGATCAGAGTATGGATTCTATCTCGGCTTTATATCAACATGGCGGCAGCTTCTCCAGAAAGACTCTGAGCTAGCCAAACCCAAGTAAGGTCATGAATGAATTGTAATAGATGTTAAATTAATATGAATGAATTGGCCGTTACGGCTAGATCTATGGCTTGATCACTGGGTAATCATGCATTAGAGTATAGTCCAATAGGTAGTCATTAGCAACACCCTTAGCAACAGTGGTAGCAATTAGCCACAGTTGCTATTCGGACACGGCTTAAGACTATGACCGAATTGGAAGCTGTGACTGTGGCTGTTGCTATGGGCTTCCTATGCTTCAATGCTTTTTAACTTGGAGATCAAGCCGCCAAGTTGACTGCATAAGTCTACTAGAACATGGAGCTATACATGAAGCTCCATTGCTTGAGAAGCACATTTTTAACATGATGAGAAAAAGGGTTAGAAAAAATGCTTAGTGGGTGTACACGCTATGCAAACTAAATTTGTATGGTACACTAACACTACATGGCTACTGAAGTACAAACAGTAACTTAGCACAACAAAATAATGCTTACCAAAATAAGGTTTTATAACAACCAAAACCCCATTTCATATCTTGCTCATTTTTGTTCACAAAAAATTGGTAAGCAATACTTTATGCTTTTAGCAGTAATTTAAATTTGTGGGTGCCCACAAGCTCTTGTGTAGAATCTTAATAAAAACAAACATCAATCTTCCACTAAAGGTCTAAATAATGGAGTTGTTATTTTATGTGAAATCCATACTTGTTTCTACAGAGCAGTGAAAGCGCTGGGCATTCTGCATTCGTTGCTGGTATCCTTTCGCTTGGAGGATGTCACTCAGGAAAACTACTGGGAAGATTTTAAAAAGATCAGAGACAAATTCAAACAGGTGAGCAGCCGTGTATCTACTCTCAATTTAGACTGATAGTTGTTTTGCACTTGCGGTTTGTCAACTCCTTATGAGCAATGCTGTCACCACTACCGCACCGCACTGGAGTGAGTTTTTAATTGGGGACTTTTGGGACGCTAGGTGGCAGCAGACTTACTTTGTTAATCCATTGTTTTCAATAATGTGGGCATGCTACGTAAACATGGAAAATTACCTGGTAAATCTGTTGCCACCTAGCGTTCAAAAGTATGCCGTTGGTCTCAATGTTACGACTTGCCTGCTCTAATCATCATCAGGAGACGGCAAGACAAGTTCTCAAAACACACAATCTACAAAAGCAAAGTAGATACACACAGGGTGTTACCGCAAATTGAATTATACTACAATACCTTGTGTGCTAGGCATGTTCCTGATTGTGTACCATAAACAAAGTTCGGCTCATCTAGTTAAATTTGTTCCAATATCCAGGTCGCATCACTTCTGAATGTGTCACTAGATTTCAGTGACAAGGACACCCAGAAGCCACCACTATCATTCTGAGGTCAGTGACCTCTCCTGCTGAATGAGAGAGACACCCGAGTATGGCCAGAATTCCTTGATGAATCAAAGACAGAAAAGGTATTTTATAAAAAAGGAGTTTACAAAGTGTTTGTAAACTTAAACAGCACCTCGAACAAAGATATTGACTTATTAGGGAGACTGCCAACGTATGGCTAGATAGCTCAGTTGGTAGAGCGCTGGCACATTGATCCGGAGGTCGCTGGTTCACATCCCACTCTAGTAAACAAAAATTTGTCAACCCAAATCATTTAAGTTAAAGGCAGTGGACACTATTGGTAATTGACAAAGACCAGTCTTCTCACTTGGTGTATCTCAACATATGCATAAAAAACCAAACCTGTGGAAATTTGAACTCAATTGGTCGTCAAAGTTGCGAGATAATAATGAAAGAAAAAACACCCTTGTCACACGAAGTTGTGTGTGTTTAGATGTTTGAATTGGAGACCTCAAATTCTAAACTTGAGGTCTCGAAATCAAATTCGTGGAAATTAACTTCATTCTCGAAAACTACGTCACTTCAGAGGGAGCCGTTTCTCACAATGTTTATAATATCAAC
The DNA here is from genome assembly GCF_032118995.1 of Asterias amurensis. Taxonomy (NCBI): domain Eukaryota; kingdom Metazoa; phylum Echinodermata; class Asteroidea; order Forcipulatida; family Asteriidae; genus Asterias; species Asterias amurensis. Next base: position 23,267,123 of record NC_092654.1, read on the forward strand.
AGCTCCCCATTACTCGTTACCAAGTAAGGTTGTATGCTAACAATTATTTTGAGTAATTACCAATAGTGTCCACTGCCTTTAAGTGGGAATAGTGAATTTGACCAGGGCTCAAATTTTACACTGGACTAGAGGCTAGACTACAGAGTCCAGTAATTTAAGCATGGGGCCAGTGAACTCATGACCAGACTGTTCCAGGGTCTTGTGATTTTCAATGAGACAATAATGCCTGAACAAAAACATACGATGTTCACATGGTGATTTGAGTCCGATAAAATCTATTTCAATTTGTGTTTACAATTTTCATTGATATTTTGCTTTGAAGACGCATTCTTAAATGTGTGTGTCTTGTATCAATAGTGCTGTTTGTTTGTTTCTCATAGGTACTGAGGTTTCTCTTTGTGACATGATTTCATTTCAAGAGGACCATGTGGGAACCCATGCAAGTAGTCTGGCTCCTGTGATGCTGTGATTGGCAGGGTATTCTACCCTTACGCAAAGGGCACCAGGCCAAAGCAGTGTGGATATTATAGACTTGACGCATAGGCATTATCCTGTCGAAGCAGTAAACAGTGATGAAAACTGGAAATGCAAAGCTCAGTACCACATCGCACAGGATGGACCAATGAGCAACTTTTGTGTGACCTCTACATGAGGGCGCCCTACTGCAGTGATCTCATGTGCTTAGGGTTACTACCATTAGAGAACAGAAACATACCACACAGCTATTCTTGTTTGAAACTGATTAAAGGCAGTGGACACTATTGGTAATTACTCAAAATAATTATTAGCATAAAACCTTACTTTGTCCTAAGATGGGACATTAAGCCGTGGTAGGATAGTACACGTAAAAGAACACAGATGTGGAAGAGGGGTTAAAGGCAGTGAACACTATTTATAATCACTCAAAATACCTATTAGCATAAAACCTTACTTAGTAACAAGTAATGGGGAGAGGTTGATAGTGAGAAATGGCTCCCTCTGAAGTGACGCAGTCTTCGAGAAAGAAGTAATTTTCCACGAATTTGATTTTTAAGACCTCAGATTTAGATTTTGAGGTATCGAAATCAAGCATCTGAAAGCACACAACTTCGTGTGACAAGGATGTTTTTTCTTTCATTATTATCTCGCAACTTTGACGACATGAGCTCAAATTTTCACAAGTTTGTTATTTTATGCATATGTTGAGATACACAAAGTGAGAAGACTGGTCTTTGACAATTACCAACAGTGTCCAGTGTCTTTAAAGAACCACTTGACCTAGGTCAAGTTTTTTCAATTGTAAAGTACAAAATAATTCTTGACAAATATCTCTTCTTGGCAGCAAAAACATGGTGGGAACCAAACACTGCCGCATATCGACTGGTAAACAGTAAATTGATGCAGTACCAGATTCTAATTGACAGGTTTGGAGTGGCCTCTTGATACTGGGCTCGGTGGTCTAGAGGTTAATATATCTGCTTTAGATCAGAGGGGTTCAAATTCCAGCCAAGTTGTATATTGTAGATGTGTTTGGCAGTCACAACCAGCATGTGTTAGTTAACCTTTTAACTGGTACTCGGATTTTACAAAGGGAAGTCTAAAGCCTGGTTCATACTTCATGTGAATGGATGCAAATTTCAACAAATAATTCGGAATAGCTCAACCCTCTGTAACATTCACAGAGCTGTGACATCAAATTTGCTTTGCAAGAACCATTGACAGTAAGTATGAACTAGGCTTGTTTTTGTGTGCATGACGCCTTGCGTACAATGAGGAAGCTTCAATCTTGACATTTCATTTCTGTTTCAGAATAATTTAAGATAATTTCAAAAATTATATTTATTTGTTTCTAAAATTATAATAAAAACATAAATGAAAACCACTGTTGTATCTTTTCTCAATTCAACACAATCAGTACAGTTTAATGCAAGTGTAACGGCCAAACTTAGCTGACATAGATTAAAAGGCTGCTGGAGATGTCACTGCTTTACCTTGGCACTTAATTCATCTAAATTAAGAATGATTTTTTAAGCAAAAATGCGAGTTCAAAGTCAAACTGGACGCAGAGCTAACACCGAGAGGTCAACAAGTACCTTGATCTCTACACAAATAGCTTTCGTTTTACATTTTGATCGGTTCAAAAACCGTTTTTTTTTTTAAAGAAATTTAACAGTTTCTTTTTTCGAGAAACAAAGTATTTTAATTTTTGCGCAAAACATTTAGAGTATCTGTAACAAGTACCATGGCCATTTAATAGATATTTTATAATAGTGCTATTTTAAGGATCGAATTTAAGGAACGCAGTTACAGGGAGGCAATGGTCTCTGTTACCCATGGTTCGTTGGCGTGCCCCCTATACAAGTTTTCCATAAAATACTTTATAAGATTTTACGACGGATATTCCCATTGTAAAATGAAAATAGCCTCAAATCTTGAGATTTATTTATTTCCTTTATTTACCCAGGGTGAGCCAAATCAGTAAAAAAATAACTGGTTTCCATTTGGGCCCTGCATAATTACATTGTTAAGAACAAACAAGTTAACATATTAAAAAGTAAACATACACAATCACATTATAAAACTTAACGAGATGAAATGTTAAGCCTGATTGAATTTTCATTTCCCAAAACTAAAGATGTAATGTACTTTCTGAAATGTTGCGAATGTTCTGATAGATCTTGTTTATGTACGGGCCCAATTTCATGAAGCCTGCCAGCACATCAACTTGCTAAGCACATAAAAATATTGCTAAACAGAAACAGGCTACCGGCCAAAATATATATACATGTACATTATTGTGACTGGTGCCCCATAGAATTTTTGCTTAGCAAAGAAAATTGTCAAGCAGTATTTTCTGCCTAACAGTTTTAGGAAATTGGGCCCAGGGTAGTTATTTGCTTCCATATGGAAATGGTGAAACAATAAACAAACCAAACAGTTAATAGTACATTTATAACACTTCACACTATGTGTCTATGACACAATGATAGTTCGTTTACGGAGCTTGTCCATGCATGTATGCTTCGTTTTTTAAAGGGCAAAGGGCACTAAGCCATTTTTTTCCTTGGTAAAAGGCACCCTATCAGGAAATTGCAACATTCTTCAGGAGGTTTTCAAGGGCACCAAGGTAATGACCAGAGGGCATGGGGAAACACAATCACCTTCGTTGCCTCCGTGAAGTTGTCATACATGTGCTTCCTTATAGGAAAATTGTTGAAACGATGAACACAACAAACAGTTATTGGTACTTTTATAACAATTTACACAATGTGACGACAGTTCGTTCACGCAGCTAGTCTATTTCTTTGAGTGTTTCCAATGTTTGTTTACGTCTACTCTCCATCGGAGTTGGTGGTGGCTGCCTCGGGATCATCGACCCCGAACACGGACGCATTTCCTCCATGGGCTCGCCGTCCCCAACACGCTCCTCTTCCATCGCGGCCGCTCCACTTTCCCCATCTTTGACTTTACTCCCCTTCGTAGCTTCAGAGTGGTCGGTCACTGCAAAACTGTCGCCCCTCACACCTACAGCCCTCCTTGGGCTCTTCCAGTCTCGCCAATTGTGTCTTTTGTCCCGTAAATCTTTCCCTCCATCTTTGGGGAACATTTTCGGAAGCTGAAGCGTACAATTTGTCGCCAGAATGTCCTTTTTGTTTGGTGCAACTGTTTTAACGGGCGAGTGTTTCATTTTCACCAACCTTGCACCCTGACCAACACGCCAGTCATACATTGGATACATCTGTCGAAGTTTGTCCCTATCCTTTTGAAGGAAATTATCGGGAAGCACTCCTCCAATGTCAAACTTAAGAATCTTCAGACGTCCCTTCGTGTACAGGTCTTCCAGTTGTGATGGTAGGTGATGTTGGGCCGGTACTTGCTCACCAGTCTTGTCAAAGGCGTTTAAACTCGGGAGGTGCGTACCCCCACTCTTGAGTTCAGACACATCAGATGAAGGACTGTTATTATTCTGGTTTCGACTCTCAACCAACCCGTCTTCGTTGTTGTCCCTGTTAGACAAGGCCGATGTCAGCTGAGATGCTCTTTTGAGGAAGTCCTCGTACGTAATTTGTCTCTTTCTCACTGCTGAATTTAACAGCGAGAGGATGAACTTTCGATCGGCTTCGCGAGGCGTGTTTCGGCTGGACAGAAAGCCGTCGGCAGGGGTTGTTTCAAGGTCTATTACTGGTAAATCAGTGGGCGTTGGACCCGGAGATGTAGCATTTTGTATTTGTATCTGCTCTAAAATGTTGTTGTGAGTGATATCAGTTTCACTGGTGATGTGTTTAGGGAGGTGGATATCTCGATGTCTTGGAGAATTTCTTTCAGACGCGTCATGTTTGCTTGTTCCTACCTCCATCATAGCGAGACGAGATGTGTTTGGCGGTGTCTGCAACTCGAGCTCTTGCGAAGAGCATGATGGGTTTTGATGTGAAGATGACCTATTCTTGTGCTTCGGGAAGTTCTGAACAACCTGCCAGTTCTGTCCATTCTTGTCGGTCACGTTCATTCTCTCCGGTAAATTTGACTGCCGTTTCAATCTTTTCATCGGAGAGGCATCTCCTAGCATCTTGATCTTCGTGCAGTGGGTTGGACTACCACGTGGAATAAACTCATACTCCAATTTCATATTCGGAGAAGAAGAAGAGTGTTTTGCTGTTGATGCATCTGTCTTGTGTTTAGCCATACAGCCGGGTCTTGACACGGACGGTAACGAGTCGGCAGTGGATTGTCGACTGCACGACTCGGTGACATTTGTAGCAAAAATGGCGGGATTACTCCTCAGAAAGAGTTCGTCTGCCGAGTAGGATCGTCCGCTGCAGCTACACGTCTGCTTATGAAGGGCCCGGCTGACGCTGTTCGTAAACTGCTGAAGGAAAACACCAGTATCCAGCTTGTATGACGTCATCGTGACGGAGGCAGTAGCGTCTTTAGATGGCTCCTCAAGAATGGTGTGTCTGTAACGCAATAAAGTGGGATACAATTGAAAATACATGAAATCGTGGAAATATACAGGCATGCAACCATGGAGGTAGCCTCCATGCTGCAACCAACTCGCACTTGTGAAAAAAAACCTGTAGGCCCTATGCCTTTTGTTCTACAGTTCAATCAACGAAGAGTGGTTCAAAAATAAATTTGAGAGCTAAACAGTCGGACATTTTGAGCTGATAGTGTCAACTTCAGTCAACAGATTTGACAAAGTGAGTCATTCTAGTGTCAACACTGCTCAACCCGTGCTTATATTTATACTAGTCAAGAATGAACAAAAAATCACAAAGCCCCAATACCAAAACAGCCCCACGACTAAACCAAACCCCTAAAGCCAAACCATCAAATTGTAAGACGACATCTACACTCCTATTTCCTTACCACATACTGCTATTTTCCCTCCATATCACACGTCTCTCCTTTACCAAAATAAGAGAAAAACCTCTGCCGTCATGGAAACATAACTCAGAAGTCCTTCTTGAAACCAAATGTTACCAGTATTTCCTCATGTACGTCGGTCAACTCGACATTCATTTCAGTATGCAGTCACGCAACATTACCCACGCATTTAGCCCCACTGTTAAATCCTAGTTACGGTTTTCAATCGTGTGTTGTGAAAGTTCGCTGAAGCGATTCAAGCTGGGGATTGTTTACCTTAGGGATTATTAAGCAACATCTACATTTTGCCATAGCCCTGCAAATGGTATTTTATTGGCGTGTCCATTGAAAGAACAAATATAGAAATGTACTCTCTTAATGTGAAAGAGTGAAAAAGCACTCTTTGGAGAGCCATATGAAGGACAACTCTTTTTCGAGTGGTCTTCCACTCTTTTAGATTGAATTTCTGCATCTTTTTGAGTGATTTTTCACTCTGTCCTGGAGTGAAACCACTCTAAAAGAATGAAATACCACCACTCTTTTTGAAGAGCCGTATGAAGGACAGCTCGAAATGTAAAGAGTGGTGTTTTTCACTCTTTTACATTTTAGAGAGTAACTTTGTATTTACTGTAAAACAGTCCTTGAAAAATGAAGAAAACAACCTGGCATTATGGGGAACAAACATTTGAGAATTTTGTTTTTTATCCAATCCCAAACCTCCGGGAGGTGCATAGACTGTAAAGGTGTTTAGAGGTCAGCTCGGATTGTTCCCTGTTAGTGATTTCTCATTTTGACAATATAAGCTCCACTGACGTCACTGGCACACATGCGAGATTTTTAGCATCGGGCACTAGTTGTATATACTCGTAACCAAGGCTACACGGTTTAGTTTATGTTCAACAATCACGATCACTTTCTAACACGGACTACTACACAGCTACTTACTGTACCGTCAATTTCGATAACTTTGTGTTATGGATGTTTCTACCTCAATGGTTCACACAGAACTTCAGGCCAAGTAATAACAGAACCCAAATCAACAGCAACAAGGCATCAAAAATTGATCGACCGACCCTCATTCCTTTCTTAAGCCGCATTTTCCCCCTTTTTAAAAACATGTTATTTTGGTCCCCGAAAGGCCAACAAAATTTCGTGTATTTATTACTTCATAATTGGCACCAATGTTTCGTTGATTTATTTTACCCATAATTTTAGAATTCTAAATTCCACAAAGTCAGCACATTTTTAGTCTGGCTCCACTTTTCCTTTGAAATAAATAATATAATAATAAACCCCCCTCCCCCAGTTATTAATTGGTTTATTGTGAAAAACACATTGCAGCCAAAGGCTGAATTACATGCAATTTACAAAGAAGAAAAATACAATATTAAAACTCGGGCAGTCTGAGACAAAATTTTACAAGAAAGCACACTATATATAAGACTAACAGTCATTAAAAGAAGATAATGAATAAATTATTAATTAAAGTTGGTATGTTTAGTTTTCTTGGCCTAAAAGTGGTGCACTTAGAAAGTAAACTGCAATATTAAAATCTGCACATCATTTTGTTTGTGATATTTTTTAGAACAAGGTTCTGTGCACTTTGGAACATCTTGTCTTAGCAAAAACATATACACCACACTGTGACACATAGCCTGGTCTTTGTTAATATTTCTGCTCTTCACTTTTCTATCTCTGCATACCATAATGCAAACCAATGTTCCAATCACCAAATTAATCAAGTAATTCATCAAATTTCATTGTCACATAAAAGCGAACATGGAAATGTAGGTCGGCAAGGAAAAGAAAGTATAATGTGCATCAATATACACCCGACTGAAAGAGTATCACAGTTAGCCCCCCCCCCCCCCTCCCCCCGCCCGGCCGCTCACACCTCGTTGTTAATGTCATATTAAAAAACTTTTATGAACATCTTTCCTCAAGGTATGACCCACGAGGAGTCAAAAAGGTATTAAAAGCCCACACGTTCCTTATTTTGACAGTAGGCCTACAACATCAAAGTTATTTAGATAGGAAATAAAATGGGAACAATTTCCGTGTGCTGCCGTCACTTTTATGAAATAAATTAGTATCTAATTTACTCAAATGAGATATTCCCTTCTGGTAAAAATGGGTGAACAAGTGGTGACAGGATATAACGGGAAATCGTTCCAATGAACTATTAACTCACCTGTGATTGTCTGGTTGGTTGTAGGAATTGTGTTGGTTGTAGAACTGTATTACGCTCGTTGGTGTAGGAGATGGTATTTTGTGGACGAATGTACCCACGTTCTGACACGTCGACCCACCCAATCCACCATAGTTTGTTTCACCGATTCCACTAGTTTTGAGATCGGAGGCCATGGCCAAATCGCACCAAAGACACGAAAAGCAGGAAGTAGTACAATCTCGATACGGATACGACACAAAGATTGCCAAGATAATTAATTCACCCTAAGTTTGCCAATTTCGAGCAAGGGTTTGCTGCTCGAAAGTCATGAAAACGGGGGCAAACACTTCACCAACATCAGTATCCAAGAAATGTAGGAGATCTAGGACAATCCCACGATCAAAGGAGATAGATGATAGCATTCACCGTGGGTTGGAACAAAACTTTAGCCTCATCAACATCGATTCCTGTACGAAGTCCACAAAAGCAACCTCAACTGTCAAAACCTTGTGACACATTTCCAGTCACTAAAAAAAAAAAAAAAAAATCTCCATTCTTGATTTGAAAAGATACAGGCTACCCTCAAAATAAACGTCTTGTTTATTGTGCCCTAAAGTGAGATATTTTTACTAGATATAATGATCTAGGAATATGAAGTTATGATCAAAATCTGATGATTCAACATGCATGATACATCAACAACATTTAAAACAAATCTTCTTGCTTTAATAAGTTTATTGTCAAAGGGCACTCACAAAAAAAGACGCCAAGGAAAGTTTGTAAGTTTTGAGTAACACAATTTATTTCTCAACTGGCTACATTATTAGCAGGATTCCGTCTAGTAAATCCTAAAGCCTTCACTTCATAGAAAGGGACTACGGATGTTTGTCGAGATGAGAGTGGTTGTTAGGGATTTGTACAATGCTTGACCACTCATTGCAGGTATGTATTGACAATTAAATGGTTAAAGGCAGTCTAAAGACGGTGGTTTAAGATGGTGGTCCATTCAAGAGGCCCGGTACAAGTATTTCATAGTAAAAAAGGCGAGTGTTATCCCTCTTACAATTCAATTCAATTAAACTCAGTTCCGACCCCATGAATGCACGCGATGCTCCCACTTATGATCACCGCACAACCTTATGAATGATTAAGGTGTACAGTTCCCTATCTCGAGTTGGAGGACTAGCCTTTAGTTTTTAACAACTCAGAGGTCGATTTCACAAAGAGTTAGGACTAGTCCTAGGAGATATTAAAAACGTATGGATAGTCCTAAGTTAGGACGTGAGTAACTCGTCCTAACTCAAGATTAGACTAGTCCGAACTCTTTGTGAAATCGACCCCAGGATTACTATTAGGTAATAGGACTGTGAAATCGAACCAAGAGCATCAATAAAGTTACCCATGTTTAAAGTGACAACCCCGATTGACGCCCATGCCCCCACCCCACTCCCCATTATTGGGCTATTGGTTTCAAAATAAAATGTATACCCAAGTGACTCCAAAGGTCTTTAAAGGAATGGAGCAGAAACAATCAGATTTTGCTGTTTTCGACCATTAAAAAACCCCCGAAGGTATACGTGGATTATCCGAACCACATGGTTCGAATAACCCATGTGATCTTCGGACTGAGTTAAGTTTTTCTGTGGTTTTTCTTACTTCGTGAACTAACACGGTCGGTAATTTTTTTTTAGTCCAAAAATTGGTTCTATTATACAAATAGCGGACCGTGTTAGTTCACGAAGTTGAGGGGAAACCACACAATTACAAGGCATAATATTCCAATTTTAAAACATCTTTCCAATCACGTTCATTTCAAAGAAATAGACCAAAGTGCCAAAATCTAAGGCAAAATGGGTTGAAGGAAGTTTATTCAAAAGAGGGCGCTATCAGACAAAATTTCTGCACAGTTATATATATTACAATATGGGGGGGGGGGGGCGGGGTACACAGAGAATCTCCGGGGGACATAATCTCCTGCCGCAACGGTCCAACAATGTAAGCCTTGCACAATTGTTGAACGTTATCGGAACTTGCCTCGATTTTACAAAGCACCAAGATTCCTGTTTAAAATTTAGCAACATTGCCTGGCGCAACTTCGACTGGAAAGGGCAAATCAACGCAAAGGGCCCATGCAAGTGAAGCAACAAAACAGAGTTAATATGTGATTTCACTATAATTGTGTTTCAATGGTGTCATAAATGTTTGAATGATAGACAGTAATCGGTCAATTTTAGTTAGAAGTTCATTGTGGTCCGTTCCCATCCATTATTATTAAGTTGAAAACCCTGTAGTTTGTTTTAATTGAACAATGGCTTTCTTGCTCGATAGTTAGAATATCAATGTTTTTTTTCTTTGTAAGACAAACTACAAATTCATTCAAAAAGCGAAAACAAATTATGGATAAAAGAAAAGTTTGAAACTGATAAAACATTTTTGTAAAATAAACATTGTGCATTAAAACCAAAGAATAAAGTTGTTTATTTTCTTTTTAGACTGACACAGATTGTAACTCTGAAACAAAGCATTGGCTGTGTTGGTAACATTTTTGAAATTTGAAAAAATCGCACTCATTTAATCTCAAAATCTTCTTGGTGTCCGCCATGCAATACTATCCGCTCTGGACACTTTTGCATATGCAATCGTGTCCGGGGCTATGCAAAAACCGTCAGGTGGACATGTACACGACTGTACATGTGTATGCGCGCGTAAGCAAGCGTGCATGCACTTAACCCGACGTATATGCAGCATGAATATTCACGTATTTAATTATTATTATTATTTTTTTTTATATTATTGATGGTTTATTAAAATTGAACTTGTAGCCAATGGCTAAATTGCGTCAATATTTGCATGTTATACAGTAAAATATTTTACAAATAAACATTAGGGAATGCACAAAAGACGAATTGCAACATGCGTCATCGGCCGCCATGCTTGATGAAAGTGAACGCGTGAAAAAGCCATTTTAATGGCTAACCGACAGCAACAACACACAAGAACAACAAAAATCATTAAAATACCGGAGAACTCTACATACAGGCAAGAAATTAAAATAACATTCGAAAATCAAAACATATTAAAACATTAAGGACTACACAAACTATACCCAAACCCTTTAAAGCATTGAACAAAAAAGGGGTGATCAATTTAACAAACTAGACAAACTATACAGACAACAGGCAAAAAACAATTTACAATACAGGTGGAAAACCCTACAAGGATCAAGCAAAAAATCAAGCAAAAGCTGAAAACCGCATATATTTACATGTAAAAAAGAACTAACTATCGTTTAAGAGGCCTATTATTTATGATTGCAGCGAATACCCAACGGCCGAACGTTTCCTATTTCATTCTTGATATGCACATAGCTTGTAAAAAGATGGCGAACGTGTTCCGTCGACCAAGGTCGTTTAGTTGATTGCAAGGATGGTTTTGCACAGGGCCGGACACAACTGCATATGCAAATGTGTCCGGGCGGACACAATTGCATTATGCAGTAGCGTCCAGGCGGACACGATTGCATATGCAAAACCGTCCGGCGGACATAATTGCATATGCAGTAATGTCCTCCGGATAGTATTGCATAGAGGACATAATTGCATGAGACACCGGTCCGGTGTCAGCTTAATGTCATTGGTTGATAAACTCGTCTTAACTATCGGTAAAACTAGAGTTATTTGATTCAGTTGATTCCAATATCTCCACATCAAACTCTCCTTTTTCCGGGGACGTTTCATTTTTCGCTGTTTGTTTCCTAGGACTCGGTGTCAGCGAACACGTTCTCAATAACATCTTTAATTCCTCCTCCTGCTGTGAATTTCTTATTCCTTTGGGAGAGGGAATATTTACCCTCTCAGCGATCTCCCCAGATGTATCCACATTGTCAAGTGATTCAACCAGTAAGTCTGAAGTCGTTGCAAAACTCCCGTTCTCTCGAGCAGTCTCGTGAGAGTTCCATCGCTGGTTTGTTTGAGGACGGACTAGTTTAGCGGGGTGAATGAGGGCGCTCTTTGCGAAGGTGACATGACGTTGATAACGCGAGTGTTGGGATGTTACGTTCAGCATGTCTGGTGTGACCACGGAGGAATCTAATTTATTCCTCCATGGTGTGACGTAGCTTTTCATGTTCACAGTTTTTACGTCAGAGTTGTGCGGTTTCAATGGTTTACTGACGGTGTACCATTCAGACGGGGTTACTGTACCGACGTCTACAGATTTGATTTGAGTGGTTTTACTGTAACCCCCGTCTTCCCCGGGTAGATTGTCCGCTGCATCTGCCCGCTGAGATGTTAAACTATCCCGTACGACTTGGGCATTGGTTGACGCTGATTTGTGAATAATCCCACTTTCAACACACAATCCATGAAGCTGCCATTCGATTTCCGCCAAACGCTTCTTGGCGTTATCGAGGAGAGACTGGAAATTGGTATCATTGCGCGGGCTTCGAGCTCGGCCAAATTTGGCGAAATCTCTCAACCCCTGGGATGACTTGAGTTTGAGGGCAGATGTGTGAGGCCTTTTACAGCCATGTAATCCCGAGTTCGGGGACAGTTTGAGAGGAATGGAGAAGAGTTTGACTTTCCCGCCACCGTTCTCACCGTCAGTTTGTGTTGACTTAGAGTTTGTGGGAGTTTGGAGAATGATTGATTTTTCCCGCCCAGTGCACCGGTCGTTTTTCTTGAGAATCCCGTAGGTCGTCTCAGGCAGAGATTTGTCGCCTGCGATGTGTTGTATCCACCGGTCATAAACGACTACTTCACTGTCGTGACGTGAGCCTTTCTCCTGCGATTCAGGCGGGAAAACGAATTTTCGAATTTTCGTCTGCTTTGCAGGTGCACGTGTCTCGCTGTGTCGAGGTGGGGTCAGATCTGGGGAGTGTTCCTGCGCTGCGGTACTGGGGAGTACAGTTAGTTCGTTTAGGCCAGTTGGCTGTTTTTCGGCAACCTTTTGGGCTCTATGGTGTGTCGGCAAAAAACGGTTACCTGTGTTTTCGGCAAAAGTCTCACTTCCAAACTGTTGGTAATGTTTACTAGCACCATGCGCGTTCTTAGAATTTCTGGCAAGCGCTTTCTGCCTCCTGTAGCGTATCATTGCGTCTGTTCCGTCAAAACATGGTTCTTTAGATGACTTAGGCCTAGTCGTCTCTCGCTTGTGATGTACGTGCATGTTTCTCTCAACTTTAGAATAGTTGACATTATGACCTTTGATCTTTGTCTTGTTACTGTCCGTATGATCAACGCTAGAAATGTTAGGGTTGGTCTGGAACCTAATGCCTTTTCGTTGTGAACCACCATAGTTTACATGGAGTAAATCGATCAGGTACCTATGAGCATCCGAGTAATACCACTCCCTTGGATCGGTCAAATCGGCAACCATTTGCGCATGCGTCTTTGATAAGATGTCACTTACTTTCACCGTGTTGTCGTTGAGGGCATGCTCCATTCTCTGATTGAGAGACGCCCTCAAGCCCTCGGTATAGTCTTCCATAGACGCCATGGTTTACTTGAGTGATATTGTATGAGGTCCTTGCCGTTGTTAGTGGGTCAGATCTGGAAAAAATATCAAACGAAAACAATACATAACAATCATTATTCAAAGTAGTAGCGAATGTGTTTGTTCTTAGGGTGGCATAACATTTCTAGGCATACGAGCACAGGGCGCAAAAGCTATTTGCAATAGGTCTACTTGCATTAGTTCTGGTAATGAAATCAATGATTCATCATAATAAGTGAACTTCATCACTGTAGCTCGCAAGCCCGAAGAAACCTGTAAACAGGGGGCTTGCTAGTAAGAACCAGAACCTTGCTAGTATGAACCAGAACCTTGCTATAGTAAGAACAGGAACCTTGCTAGTAAGAACCAGAACCTTGCTAGTAAGAACCAAAACCTTGCTAGTAAGAACAGGAACCTTGCTAGTAAGAACAGGAACCTTGCTAGTAAGAACCAAAACCTTGCTAGTATGAACTAGAACCTTGCTAGTAAGAACCAGAACCTTGCTAGTAAGAACCAGAACCTTGCTAGTAAGAACCAGAACCTTGCTAGTATGAACCAGAACCTTGCTAGTAAGAACCAGAACCTTGCTAGTAAGAACAGGAACCTTGCTAGTTAGAACAGGAACCTTGCTAGTAAGAACCAGAACCTTGCTAGTAAGAACCAGAACCTTGCTAGTAAGAACCAGAACCTTGCTAGTAAGAACCAGAACCTTGCTAGTAAGAACAGGAACCTTGCTAGTAAGAACAGGAACCTTGCTAGTAAGAACCAGAACCTTGCTAGTATGAACCAGAACCTTGCTAGTAAGAACCAGAACCTTGCTAGTAAGAACCAGAACCTTGCTAGTAAGAACCAGAACCTTGCTAGTAAGAACCAGAACCTTGCTAGTAAGAACCAGAACCTTGCTAGTAAGAACCAGAACCTTGCTAGTAAGAACCAGAACCTTGCTAGTAAGAACAGGAACCTTGCTAGTAAGAACAGGAACCTTGCTAGTAAGAACCAGAACCTTGCTAGTATGAACCAGAACCTTGCTAGTAAGAACCAGAACCTTGCTAGTATGAACCAGAACCTTGCTAGTAAGAACCAGAACCTTGCTAGTAAGAACAGGAACCTTGCTAGTAAGAACAGGAACCTTGCTAGTAAGAACCAGAACCTTGCTAGTAAGAACAGGAACCTTGCTAGTAAGAACCAGAACCTTGCTAGTAAGAACAGGAACCTTGCTAGTAAGAACAGGAACCTTGCTAGTAAGAACCAGAACCTTGCTAGTAAGAACCAGAACCTTGCTAGTAAGAACCAGAACCTTGCTAGTATGAACCAGAAACAACGGCACCAAACCTTCTTCCACATCTGTGTTCTTTTACGTGTACTATCCTGTCACGGCTTAATGTCCCATCTAAGGACAAAGCAATTAACGTATCTTGCTCCAGGACACACATGCCACGAGCGGGACTGGAACCCACACTATCCTGATCAGAACGATCAGAGCTTGAGTCTGGTGCTCTTATCCGCTCACCCACGAGATTACTGTAATTCAGGATTAAACATTAACAGTTTCCTCAAAAGTAAGCAGTTCTTATCAAAATACACAGTCACCTTAATGATTTCAATCTATTTGCATTTATAGTTTGCTGGCAATTAATCCAGCACTCCTTGACAATTCAAATGATCAAAGTACCAATATGATAAGCTTTAATAACCCAAATCTGTCCTTGGAACTGTTGTTTAAACTTTTTGGCGATCCTCGAAAATGATAAAAAATGTAACTATTGTCTCGTTATGCTTTTAAGGGGGGCCAACAGTCAATTTTATCGATAGCTGTAACACAGTTTTATATGCAAAGTCTATCAATTAAAGAGATTCATGTTTTTCGTAATATGATTTATTCACAATTTAATCGCCCGTTTGTTGCGATTGTATTCGATTTGAAGTGTTGAAAAAGTCCAACGACACACATTTAATGGCTCGTTATCAAAGTATGCATTAAAACCCACCGATGGGTGACTGTAAAGGCAGTGGACACTATTGGTAATTACTCAAAATAGTTATTAGCATAAAACCTTACTTTGGTAACCAGTAATGGGGAAAGGTTGGTAGTATAAACCATTGTGACAAACGGCTGCCTCTGAAGTAGTGTAGTTTTCGAAAAAGCAGTAATTTTCCAATGAATTTGATTTCGAGACCTCAGATTTAGAATTTGAGGTCATGAAATCAATCATCTGAAAGCACACAACTTCGTGTGACCAGGGTGTTTTTTCTTTCATTATTATCTCGCAACTTCGACGACCAATTGAGCTCAAATTTTCACAGGTTTGTCATTTTATGCATATGTTGAGATACACCAAGTGAGAAGGCTGGTCTTTGACAATTACCAATAGTGTCCACTGTCTTTAAAATTCTGGTTATAAACCAATATAAGTGAACATCGAAACTATAGGTACTCCAACTATATTCATGGCCCAATTTCATAAAGCTGTTAAGCAGAAATTCTGTTAGCAAACTTCTTTGCAAAGAAGAAATGACCGGGCCATGCGTACACTTTTCAGCATTTTAACACATTGTCCTTAATTTGGGTTGTAACCACCGACATGAGCTGTGGCATCTTTTAAAGGTTTTCAAAATACAGTTTTCTCGAACATAACATCATTTCAGAGGGAAATATTTCACCGAAAAAAAACTTCTGGTATGCACTTCACAATAATTTAGTGTTCAGAATAAAGTTAAGCAATGATTCTGGTTAATCTATAACCAATACTGTATAACTTTACAAATCTCACTCATTAGCCATGAATGCAGAAAAGAAACCCGTCGGTCAAACAGCCAGCATACAAAAACCACAAACATTATAACATAACCAGAAAACAAACTCATAATACCCTACCATTTAATTAAAGCTCCTTCCGGTTATGATGTCAAAACACTCTAGTTATTATACATCAGAATTCCTCGTCAATTCAGAATGTTAAAAGTTTCACCCTCCTCCAGAAAACATAAAACATGCACGGCAAGAAAACCTCCCGATAGTCATGGCTACAACAGATACATCCTCCGTGTGTAATGAGCTTAGTTTAGAACTGCAGATGCATTAGAGTTCCTTGACCAAATACCCCCTCTTTGTCTGACTTCTGACCTTCTATCTTGCATGATGGGAGGTGATGACACCCAAACTAAACATGACATAAAGATAATTGATGTTTGATCACTTTGAAGGTAAGAGCCAGTGTGGATTAGAGGGTAGACATTAGTGGTGATGTTGTTTGATTAAGAACAAGGGAGATTCTGAGCTTGCTAATATACACACAGAAGTTATACTGCCATTTAGCCCCCCTGTTTCTATAATGGGAACAATTAGTTTGTAAGGGTGTTGAAGTATCCTTATCCCTAACCATTGCTTACCCCCCCCCCCCCCCATCCCACAAACTCCCACCCACCAACCCAACCGTCCATCACTTACGAGTCTGCTCCTGTTGGTCTTATTCCCTGTTAGAGTACAACACAAACGTATTGTAAGTATGTAGTTCTTGTCATGGTCACCAGACTAAATATTTTATGTACGCTTGAAGTGTTGCCATGCCGATATGGGGGCAGAGGGTAACCCCCAATGCTTTAAAACTGTCTTCTTGTACAGAGGTACCCCTCTAAAATTCCCTAAAGAATTCCTGAGATTTCAAGAACGGAGACACACCAAATATAAATGGAAACCTCTCTTTCAAAATGTCAGTTTTTTGCGGTGAATTAAACAAAAGAGCGGCATCTACTTCTTTGTTTGGAGTCAGGCATGAAATAGCCGTTTAACCTATACTGTTTTGTGTTGGTCGGTTGGGAAAATGGATGACTGAAAAAAAATCAAAATTTAGTCTCAGATCAGCTGTATGAAATGTCAAATGTCGTAGGTTCGAATCCCATACGAGTACCGTACTTGTCCATATGACGTAGGAAAGACATGTGAATACATAAATGCAAGTTGCATGCAATGTATGAGAAAGTTCGCGAAACATTGACAAGAGAGGGCCATGTTTACATTCTCTTCTCAAAACTCTTCAGCTATTGCATGAACACTTCTCAGAGATGCCGATTGTTATTATTTCACTTAAAGGAACAAGCTTTTCTGTTTACCCAAACTTTAACTTTCTAAACTACGGGATGTCAACAAACCATCCAACCATTACCCTCATCCCAAGCCAGTCCTCGCGCCCTGCCATCTAGGGCCTACCCCTCACCTAAATTTTGCAGTCTAAACGCTTAATAACAATGCTAAATGCAAATTGGAACTCTGTTGTTTCAAAATTAAATCATTGAAAAATAATATATAAGGATAAAAAACATGCAGTTGAGTATTTAGCTTGTCATAAGGTATATTCATGGTGTTGTATTAAACAAAATGAATAAGTAGTCATATTTTCCGCCACTGCTTTTAGCAATTAAAGTTTAAATTTAAGAAAGAAAAAAAAAATGAAACTCACCAGAATTGACGCTCCAGCAGTGACACGAAATCTTGAATCCATCCATCCAAACAATGCTCGAATGCTGAAAATCAAATCAGTTTCCAGCCCTCAAAAAATATGTGTACCTTTGACTGTCCATTAAAAAGGTTGAGCTAAATAAAACACCTCGGTCGCTACACAAATACCGTAATTTGTTTGTGTGACTCGATTTCGTGTACATGTCCCTCACGCACGCAAAGACAAACATTGAGCCACGAAACACGAACTAGACGCGGAGCAGGAGACCCAATCTACGGTCGAGCATTCAACGCTGATTATCGCCAAGTATCGTGTGACGTGATCTGATATGTTACAACTGGTGTCCCCCTACAAGTAAACACGTGTATTAATTCACAACACCATTGTTTGATTAACATTATTGTCCAAATATAAAATGCGTTTCATTCAAGGAGAGGCAATATTTGCTCGTAGGAAGGCTGGTTGTCATAGTAACAATGCATCACTGTTCACCTTAAAGTTGACAAGTTTAACATTATTGTTTGTTTTCTACAAAATGATACAAATGGGAGCTTGGGTGAAGGAAAAATGGAAAGAGTGAGTTTTGGATGAGAGGACAATAGGTTTTGGTATACCTACAAAATTTTGCCATACTGCCTGCAGACGAACAAACAGCAAGTCCATGTGTACAAGGTAGAATTGTGTGATTCATGGGAACTGTAACGTTTTTGTTTTTTTTACAATGGGAAATATTTTTTTTTTTAAAGGATAGCAAAAAACAAATGGGGAAAGCTGTCCATTCTTACTATCAAGATGTCCGCTTGATAGTAAATTAAAGTCTGTCCCAAGTCAACATGGCCCATCAGGGCGGTGTTTATATCCCGTTTTCTTGGAATTAAATTACTGACTGAGAATGCTTATGTTCCCCCTTGACAAGAAGATGCCAGTCCATCGCAGGTTACTCCCCAACTCTCGCCCGGTACCCATTTGTACTCCTGGGTGGAGAGAAGCAATTATGACCACGTGTCTTGTTTAATTCAAGAACACAAATGTCGCGCCTAGCCAGCCAGGATTCAAACCCACAATCTGTAAGCTATACAGAACCTGAGTCCCGCCGCCTTACTCGGCCACAACACCCCTAAAACAGACACACCCACTTGCAGTTAAGGTACTTAAATAGATATCTCGAGTAACAGCATAATCCCTTTTTCAAACAACTGACTTAGCAAGAGTCCTTGGATTTCGTGGCAAATAACCGTGCGTGGATAAACAAAACAATTGTTTATGAAGAAAAATAAATACTATAGGAGCCACTCTCATGAAGAATATTCCATATTTGTTTATGATTTATTACCATAGAGCTACTGCGTAACAATTTGTGCCTAAAAATAAGTTTTGTATCATTAATTCCATAATACTTCATTAATTCCACAATACTTTATGAGCATTTCGTATTGCTTCACTTACACAATCAAACCCTAGATCAAACCCTGGGCCCAATTCCACAGAGCTGCTTAAAATTGCTTAACGATTTTCTGCTAAGCAAAAATGACCAGGATACCAGTTGCAAATTGTATAATGTGACATGGCAGTTGGTTGGTAACCATATTGTGATAAGCATAATGTTGTTGTGTTTATATACTCTTGTGCTTAAAGCGGCTAGCTCTATGAAATTGGGCCCAGATCCCAATGCTTTGAGCCAAGGATCGGTGCTTACTAGAACACGCAATTTCACACTACCGCAAGCGTATTTCATTGATTAGAGAGACATTTAAAAGCAGTGGACACTATTGGTAATTGTCAAAGACTAGCCTTCACAGTTGGTGTAGCTCAACATATGCATAAAATAACAAACCTGTGAAAGTTTGAGCTCAATCGGTCATCGAACTTGCGAGATAATGACAGAAAAAACACCCTTGTCACACGAAGTTGTGTGCGTTTAGAAGGTTGATTTCGAGACCTCAAGTTCTAAATCTGAGGTCTCGAAATCAAATTCGTGAAACAATACTTCTTTCTTGAAAACTATGGCACTGCAGAGGGAGCCGTTTCTCACAATGTTTTATACTATCAACCTCTCCCCATTACTCGTCACCAAGAAAGGTTTTATGCTAATAATTATTTTGAGTAACTACCAATAGTGTCCACTGCCTTTAAGCTGAAATTCATTCTCATAAAATGAATCTTGGAATGATTAATACGGCTGGAAAGTAGCCAATTTTACCGAACATTATTTATTAGCTAAACAAAAATTATTACCAGGACACAAGTCATACTAACAGTTGCAGTTTTGGCTGGTATTACCTTCGTCTATGAAGCAAGAGTTTTTCATGCTAAGCAGATGCTTAGGAGTGCATAATAGTAGGGCTATTATTAATTTGTTATTTTGAAAATTATTTCATTTGCGGCAAGAAAATGTTAATTTTTGCCTTGCTCTCCCCGTCTGATTCAATCCTAACTTTACCCCTAGCTAAACAACTAATACTACTGGCGCCTTTCGTGCGATAACTCATCGACCATTGGTCAGTCTCCTCATCCATATTCATAAGTTCGTACTCGTCCTCGGATACGACACTAACGGGCGAGTTGGCCGGTGGTCTCATGGGGTGAATGATGTTAATGTACTCGGCGAATTCAACTCTGTGATGACTCGGTCCGAGAGGATCCCAGTTGTCCATCTCCTCGCTGTTGGTTGTGAGGTGGGTTCCCGAGCTGATGTGCCGGACGGGCCGGGACGACCGTCGGTGTTCTCGACCCTTCCTCCCGGTGCACGTTCGGCAGTGGTGTCGCTCCTTTTGATGGTTCTGTTGCAAGAGGAGTGCTGCAGTGCTCCGCGGTGTGTTCCTGTCGCCAGAATCACTCGAACGACTACTCCAGCAATCACTGCATGACTCAGAATGACACGAGGACAGGGCACCGTCGTCATCAAGACTATCCAAGGAGAGATTGTTGACACGTGTCGACACCTCGTTGCGCGGTGGGGAAAATCTTTGACTGATCCTGTCGACAACCCGTCGGCCGTGGTCCCTCCATGATCGACCCTGCGTGATGACTTCACTGGATACTGTTCCCCTTGCGTGACACTGATGCTGTTGCGAGTACAGAGCCTGCAGCCTGAGTTTGTGCTCTCTGTTTCTATTGGAAACAAGCGGTGGTTCACATCCCACCACATCACATCTCTCGTGCGTGTAGTTCAAAGCTTTCGATGTTGGTTTTTGTAGACAGGAGCTGCTTTGAGTTGGCACATTCACACCATTCCCACCATCACCGTCAGGTCCGGAGGTAGTGTTGAGTTCTTGGCAGCCATCAGTGTTTTGGGCATCCAGTATCGTACGTTTCTCAGTCTCGGATTTACTTTTCAACATTCGCATGATCTCAGTCATACTTAACTTATCTGGATCGGGTCCTGAGGCATCCCTACTCCGCCTACCTTTGGCACTGTTTTCCTGGGACTCACGGTGGTACTTCAAGTCTAGTTCACCCGGTGTTGGTCGAGACAGGAGCCTCATGAAACCCGTCCTCATGTCCACCTTGGACTTGGTCAGAAATGAGGACCTTGACTTCGCCGCTGCACTTGAAGACAGAAAAGCAGATCTACTCTTCAGGATGTCACTTGGTGGAACAGGTTTTCCAAATGTCCGGGCAGACTTTGAGATGTTATCTCGTAGAAAGGGTTCCTTGGAGGTATCAGTTGTAAGCGGCATATACCTGGGTGACTCTAGCGGGGTTTGTGGAGTCCCTACTGGGTTCAAGTGCCCCTGGAAGCTTCGACGAGTGACGGCCAGCACGGGGCAATACCGCTTCCCAGGGCTGCCCGGTGCTGGTCGTGGTTGCTGCCCGTTGCCTGACGTGTCGTTGGACTCCGCTGTGGCTCCATTTGATGTATTGGTGGTTGTGGGCCATGAGTTGTTAACCGGAAGTCCTGTGACGTATATAGATGCATCCTGGGGATTCTTGATCATGAAGCAGGCCGCCATCTTGACATCTTGCAGCTGCAGCAAAATAAAACGAACACAATATGATTATGTAAACACAATCAATCTTCATTTATTTCAATTATTTACGGGTGCTTGAATTAGATTTACAGAGTCTCCGTGATCGTGTTCCTCTTTCTGATTTCGAGAACCCGCGAGAGGTGGGGGTGGAGGACACCGATCCATATCTCATGACGTCGGTCTTTTAACTTAATTGATACTCTTCCTTGTAACCTCTTTTCTCTAATGAAGTTTATATAATTTATGGTATAATTCATGCGTCACTTTCTGCTTACCATATATTGTTTTGAGCCACTGCTGTTTTTCAGTAACTTTCGGTTATTTCGGCCTGGTTGATGTAATTTCCAAGATTCCTTGCACGATTGTACGTGACAAAGTACATACAAGTTGTTTGTCTCGTGAATCACGACTTTCTCCAACAAACAACTTAAATTAAAAAGAATTTGATCAAACGTTTATGTTGTATCCGTAGTTTAAACGTAACCGATACAGCACTCGACATTTACCAAGAACACAAACAATCTCAAAATCACTTACAAATGTTTTTCCTAAGATTGAGGTATTTTGTCTTCATTGTTCAGTTCTGTATAGTGTTCGAGGTAAAGCGGCCATGAACCGTTACGGCTTGTAATTCAGTCTTATCAGACGATATCGCGTATCAAGAAAAATACCTTTTCATACGTTCTGACACTCCGTACAGGGCCAAATTTCATAAAGCCTGTATGAGCACAAATACTTGCTAAGTACAGATAAATATTGCTTACAGAACAAGTTTACCAGACAAAACTACATTGAATTATAATATCGTAGTGACTGGTACTGGCATATTCATTTTTTTTCTTAGCAAGGAATTGGGCCTTGATCACCAAGCTCACAAATCTGAATACTTTGAAGAAAAATCGGATTTAAAATAAGGTATGGAAGGAACTTATAGACAGAAAAAGGAAAAATAAATAAATATACTTTACATTATGACTTATAAAATTTAAATAATGAAAGTGGAATTTTCAAGATAATTTGTCATATATAGCTGTCCGAATGACGCTGTTTCATCCAAGATAAATTCCCACAGCAGTAGCGTAACCAGATACTATTTGCATCGGGGGAGAGGGGCGGGAGCAATTTGGGAGAAACACTGAATGCTCCCTAACTAACAAAATAACAATTCATGCATAAGTTAAAACAGTTGTGTCAAGAGAACGCAAAACACCGTAGGCTGTTTCGATTGCTTAATTTAAGACCAATATAAAACAAACGTATAAATATACGAAAAACAACGCAAAACATAAACCGCTTGTTGCCTCACCGATGGTGTTACGGGTTGTTTGTTTGGATTGTTTGCTTAAAGATGGAAGTTAGGCCGTGTCCGAAACGACGACTTCGGCTACAGCTACGTCTAGATCAGCGCGTCTGCCAGTGTTGAAGAATAGGCAGACGCGCGCGATCTAGCCGTAGCTGTAGCCGAAGTCGCCGTTTCGGACACGGCCTCAATATACTTTCCCCTAAAAATATCCATGTCAGGCTCTACTGTATCTTTAAAACACCAAGGTCAAACAAGTACGACAGCACAAGAGCCTGCGGTTCAACTGCAACCAAGTCGGCCTTACCTGTGCACCGTAAGCCAGGACACTAACTGGGAGTCGACTTGACTTCTCCATAGTAACTCGCATCTTCTAATCACCCCAAAATACACTCCTACATAGATCGCAAGTCTTTAAAATAAATCCAGCTTCTTTTTGGGAAGATTGAGGCCAGAGATGACAACAACTGCTTGGAATATTTTTCCACCTTACAGTGAATGTTAGTGGAGACTTGTTCCCATTGCAAACTCCAACTGGTTCTTAATCACCAAGTTATATACACCGGGTATTTATTATTAACGATAAGACTATAGTGTGGTTATTCTCCACCGGCTGACTTCATCAAAGTTTTAAAGACGTGTGATTGTGTTTTCTATTGAGAGTTAAATATCGCTGTGTACGAGAATAGGTACAGATCGAACACAAACATGCCCACACGAAGAGCCGGGGGGTAGGGGTGTCCCACTTGCGCATGCGCCAATACTGTCATTATCCCACCTTGTTCGTACGGAAGGGTCTGTATACACAGTTACAGTGATTGCTTGAGAATGTCACAGCTATTGTTAGTGATGGGAAGTAACTAATTCCATAAAAGTAACAGGCTTGACACCAACTGGGAAGGTTAAACAATGGAGGTCCATGGTCAAACGAAATGAAAACAGAGATGGAGAGATTTGGAATTTTCTGATACGGATGCCATTGGAGCGTTGATGACCCCATCTTCCCACTGAAACATACACAAACTTTGTGTATCAAGACGTTATGGCAAAAATCAATATTTGGGCAAGTACGTCCCTTTATCGAGCTGTTTAAGAACACAATTTGTTCAGCAAAGAAAACAATAACTCTGCCCTCGGGGGAAACTTCTTTCAGATAAGCCAAATGTCACACATTATCTTTTGTGACAGATCCCTGACGGATTCGAGTCCAATATTGAGATGGACATTCCGACAAAAGCACAACAATATTATTGTGTCCACATGCTCCCTTACCTAGCTTTACTATTTTGATATGCACCACTTCCCCAAGACGTATTATGACGTATTTTGGTTTTCCAAGATGGCATCCATATAAAAACCCATTGTAGGCAGAATGCTTAGTAACATCTCCCTGAAGTTGGCAATCTTTCAGAAGATGGTGATTTGGGCACCAGTCAAAACGATGTAAATGTAATTTTGGCTGGTAACCTATTTCTTTGCTGTGCTCAAGTTTTTGTGCTAACAGGCTTTAAGAAACGGGCCCAAAACTCTACCGACCTCGGAAAGCTAAATGAAGACGATATAGGGAAATTGACAATATTGTTTTCAGATGGATTTCTGTAGCAACCCAAAGAACCAACAAAACGGTTGCCTTATGTTTTCAAAACCGTGCGAAATCCATTACTAGCAGATGATGCACCATGGGTGTCGTATTTGACGGACGGGTGACCTCCCTGTAACCATAGCAACCGCATCTTTGTCACCTGCTTTGACAACTGTGATCTACGTCACAGGAAACAGTCAAAGAGGAGGAATCCGCCTCTGGATGTCCTCCAATGGTGATGCTGATCGGATTGAGAAACACGTTACTGGGCCATTTCGAAACCATGGGCTTTGGATTCGGGCTCCGTCAGTTGTGTTGTATTGAAAACCGTGTGTTTTTGGTTCGGTGCGTCAAACAGACGGGCGGAGCATAAGCCGAAGTCTAAGCCGGAGTCTAAGCCGGAGCCCAAGCTTAAAATCGTGGTTTCGAAATTGCCCTGTTTCTTTCATTCTCGTTTTGTAAAGCGTCAACAAATGTGGTCTTTAGTGGTTAGCGGTTTGAGACACCTCAGCTGCAAAAATCTCATCGGTTGTTTTTAACTATTACTTTAAACTAATATCATTATAAAAAAACCAATGGCCAGTAGGTATTTGCCCTTTCAACGTTTTGTGTGCATATCTTTGTTGACCCAATATATGCAAGAGTTACAACCATTATTTCTGATTGCATGATTATGACAACGTGTTTTTTATTTTTATGTCTTACCAGTTCTGAGCGGCCACCTGTGGCTTCACATACAGCGGGCTTTCCTTTCCCAAAAGTGCGTATTCACTGATAACTAATTTCCTTTTTAAGGAATTGCTCTTTTGGATCATTTTGAATTACACTCAAAGGTTTTAATGGGTGATGTTGTATTTTAACAGATGAAAGACCGTCCAGTTTCGAAAGCTGAATTGATCAATTTCGAAGCCATCTGCTTGGCCCCAGGCTTCTTCCCACTGTAGATTATATTCATCAATAACTGCAATATAAATCTTCCTCCATGACTGTCACAATAAGATGGGCACGCCTTGCACTATGCAAGCTTATTTTGTTATGCTAATTATTTAAAGTTATTGTCAAAGACTAGTCATCGCAGTTGCTGTATCTCAACATATGCATAAACTAACAAACCTGTGAAAATTTGAGCCCAATCGGTCGTCGAAGTTGCGAGATATTATTGAAAGAAAAAACACCCTTGTCGCACAATGGTCACACGAAGTTGTGTGCTTTCAGATGCTTAATTTCGAGACCTCAAATTCTAAATCTGTGGTCTCGAAATCAAATTCGTAGAAAATTACTTCACTTTCTCGAAAACTACGTCACTTCAGAGGGAACTGTTTCTCACAATGTTTTACACTAACAACCTCTCTCCATTACTCGTAATCAAGAAAGGTTTTGTGCTAATCATTATTTTGAGTAATTACCAACAGTGTCCACTGCCTTTAACGAACTCAATGTGCTTTGACAAGTACCATGAGGAAAAATTGTCGTTGCACATTATATTAGGAAGTATCAACCAAACTCTTCTTCAGTGTCTCTATATACAGAAACTATCATAGGACAGGCTTGTAAACACAAAATATAAGAACCTTAAAGAACTCGATAATTGTTCCCTAAAGACACTGGACACCTTTGGTAATTGTCAAAGACCAGTCTTCTCACTTGGTGTATCTCAACATATGCACAAAATAACAAAACAGTGACAATTTGTACTCAATTGGTCGTCGAAGTTGCAAGAGAATAACGAAAGAAAAAAACCCACAAATTTGTGTGCTTTCAAATGCATGTGAGAAAGTCTTTCTCATACTCAAATATTTGAGTGAGATATTATCTCAGAGAAACTACTTCAGCGGGAGTCGTTTATTGCAATGTTTTATAAATCACCAGCTCCCCATTGCTAGTAAGCAGTTCAATGATTTGCTGAATATTATTTATATCACTCGGAGCCATTGAGGTTTACACATGATGAACGGCAAGCCAAAACCCATACAGGTTGGTTCTTAGGCATTGTACTTTAAACACCAATTAACATACATCAGAATTCTTCGAACCCCCCCCCCCCCCCAAAAAAAAAAAAAAAGAAAAAAAAAAAAAAAAAGAAAAAAAAAACAGGAATGCCAGGAAATAAAACTTGTTGCATATTTAATAAGTTTGGTCTCCCACCTGTCTTTGCCGCTTGGAACAAAAATATCTTATTACGTAGCGTCTTTCAATATTGATTGGAAGAATCAAGGGATAGGCCTAGTATACATCATTGAATCTATGCGTTTTCGAAATTCAAATCTGCGATCCCCTTATAGCCAAATATCTGTCTCGTGACATTCTTTCTGTCTGTGTGCCAACCACCATTCTTGAGTCATCAAAGGCACAACTCCCACAATTTCATATTCTCCCTATATCTCCCCTGCCCCAGTGCATACGATGCAATTGAATCTTCGGGTTAATATATTTTATTGAATATATTTAGACGTGTAGTGAATAGAAGTTAAAACGTTGAACGGGGGGCTGTCAAGGACTTAACAAAGTATAAAACTGTCATAAAAAGGTGTGTACATTAACCAGACCCCAGTCAACAATAAACAATATTCAAGCAAAATGGTTATCCCAGAGGGTCTTCAAAAGCAATTGCTTATTCGGCCCTGCACGCGATTGGGCGGTTGATACTGTGATGGACTTTATAATTAGGTGCGCTTTCAGATTGAAACTGTTTCTGACCGCCACCCCCCCCCCCCCCCCCCAAACGTAAAAACTTTCCCATGCATTTTTAATCTGTCCTTTAACCAAGGTATTTAGCAGTGGAAGTTATTATTGTTTTTTGGGGTTTTTTTTTGGGGGGGGGGGGGTGGAGATATTATGAAAAAAAACTTGTTCATGGAAATTAAGTGCACAAATTGTATTTTAGCTTACCTTCTTTGGTCTGTGCCCATGCATTGTACAACGATTGACTGACTATTATTATGCACTTTACTCAAGCACAGTATTTTTTAATAAGGTGAACTTTGTCATGCACTATACATGTACCTCATTGGTTACATTTTTAACAATACAGATAGCTTTTTAGGTCAATACAGCAAGCTCGACTGCATGGCAAATCAAATTTGCTTAACCTTTATATGAAGGATTCACTGTTGATTTATTTGGGTTAAAATGAAAAGAGACAAGTCAATCCATCACAATGTTCACTCTATGGTGAAAGCACCACAAAACCTTGACAACACATGGATATAGTAAAAAAGAGCATAATTTGTATGAACTTTTGTTCTCACATTTATAATTTTTTAAATTTAAGTAATGGTTTTGACTCCAAAATGAATTGGTATGATCACGTAAAAGTGTGGCCTGCAGTAAACCAATGGTTAAACTATTCGCGCTAAGCTATGGTCTGCGAGAACCATGTGGTGCAACAAGTCGACGTTTCGATCAGTTTGCTCTGGCTGTCTTCATCAGAAAACTACAAGAACAAGCTTAGTTTGATGTTTGCTAATTCAATGAGTTCCGCTGCTGCATAATTTGAACATGAAACCAGATTGCCATCGGGTTTCATCCAGTTAATATTAATGTATGTTGCGTTGTAATTTTAGCCTTCGAGAAAGACTCTGCTGAGGGTTGAAACGTCAAGCAAACATTTTGTTTTCTTGCAGTCAAATTACTCAACAAACATTTAATTTTATTCCCAACTTGCCTCCCTTTGTATCTACTATCTATCAGAGGACACTCATCTCTACTCACCTGTACTTCTTAAACATCGCCATAGATCTTCCGTTCACAGTTCAGAGTAAAACAACCCACACCTGAGGTTGGCAAAGTATGTTTGAAAACATATTGATTAATTGCTCCTCAGTCATTTGAAGTGGTCCATAGCGTCCGAATCTTTATTTACAGATGGCTTAACTTATTAGTATTTTACCCTTCCAGGCCCAGAGGTTCACCGTTTGAAACCAGTGGCAGAGAGTGTGCCTAACAACGACAAGGCAGGCAAGAATTTCTGGGTACAGCAAACATGTGACAATGCACTGTGTCGACGTGTGTGTTGTAAACCGAGGGTATATTGCTGATGACTTGGCAACCGTGGTTAGATCAGTTGTGTTGATGACGAAGGTTGGGTTTTATTTTTGGATTAATGAGGGAAGTAACTCAACCGGCTATCTTTGATTGCCATTCGGAATCTATTGATAATTTGGGCTAATAATAAGAGCGTATTGGTAATAAGAAAAGGTCGAGCGAAGCAAAAGGGTCAAAGGGTTAGAGTGGGTTTTGGAATTTTGAGAAGAATAGATGTGCCATGTAGTTTAGGCTTCTGCCTCTGCCTTTTCACACTACAAACAACTCCAAAGCATGCAATTTGATGTGTGCATCACGAGGGGATTAGGTGAAATGGGTTTTGTGATCACTGTTATTCGAGGCCGGTCTGAACATAGAGAATGGTCCTTGCTCTGAAGTTCTGAAGTACTGAATTAAATACACCAGTCATTTAGCTTGCAAATCATGCAATTTGGACAATTGTAGGGGTCCCTGGGTTGCTTCAAGTTTGTTTGTCCTCGATACAAGTAAACATCATTTACCAGTCCATAGGGTGGGGAGAGGGCATTGAAAGTGGGGGAATGAAAGTCTGAGACCGAGACGTAGTTGCGTGATTGGGCTTGGGGTTGGCCGAGGAGACCAGTTGTGACCGGTAGTTAGTGGTACAGGTATTGACTGGGGGCGATGATACACCATCGAAAGTTTTACAAACATCTTACACTTTTGTAAGAAACAGAAACCATTTTATTTGATTAATTTGTGTTACTTAGAAAATATGACTTTGAAAATATTATTAGAAGGAATATAGAGATATTGCACAAGCTATAAAAACGTCATTTTCAAAATGTCATGTACGATTTCTTAGTAGTGTCGATGTCATACAAGTTTCGATGTTTAAGTTTTTGAAACGAGCTATCAACATTCTCTTTGCGAAAATGACATAAAAATATAACGTGTAATCATAGATCTGATTATAATCATGTTACATGTATAAATGATTAAATCTGCCGATTGGTGGCGCTATATAGGCTGATACAGTTCGCAGGGTGATTTTAGTGCTCTTTTTGAAGATACATACAGTTTCCGAATAATGTGAATAAAATACATTTGTTACCAATCATGTACAATCTTTACAAGCAGTTTGGAAAAAGCACTTAGACTATAGAAAGATTACAGATAATAAATTGTGTTTAAAAATCTGGTCAATATCAAAAATGTATACGAAAATAAATATAATACAAATGTTATATCACTGTTTGTTTTAAGTCAGAAAATTTTGTTTCAGAAAAAAACCCAAATTGGAACGAGAATTAATGTTCACATTTTATAAAATGTATACATTATTTAGAAATAGCACTTTGGAAAAGGGAAATGTCGATGGCAATAATACTGAACAAAGATCTTGTATTTTTAATTACAAACAATAACCTTTCTTTCAACAGTGCTTCTTTTTAAAGACACTGGACACTATTGGTAATTGTCAAAGACTAGTCTTCTCACTGGTTGTATCTCAACATATGCATAAAACAACAAACTTGTGAAAGTTTGCGAGATAATAATGGAAAAAAAAACCCTTGTCAAACGAAGTTGTGTGCTTTCAGATGCTTGATTTCGAGACCTCAAATTCTAAATGTGAGGTCTCGAAATCAAATTTTGTGGAAAATTACTTCTTTTTCGAAAACTACGTTACTTCAGAGGGAGCCGTTTCTCACAATGTTCCATTACTCGTCACCAAGTAAGGTTTTATGCTAATAATTATTTTGACTTTTTACAAATTTGAAAAATCTGCGATCGCCTTATTTATAGCCAAATATCTTTTTCATTTCTTATGGCATAATTCCTGACTGCGTGCCAAATCCATGCTTATTCAAAGGCACAATTTCCACCAAATTGTTCCTATCTGCCCCACATTTATTGAACAGATGATATTCTCTGTTTTGGGGCAGTTGTCTGTTATGGATTGTGTTTATGCTCTACTTCTTTTCACGTATAGAGAAGCTACAACTAAAAAAGTTTAGGCTCCATTGAGAACAAAGGGTGTTTAATTTATTCCAACACATTAGTTTCTTCATTAGCATTTACATCCAAGTTTGATTTTCTTTCATTTATCTTCCCTTGATCAACGCTTAAGTTCTCCTCCGGCATTGGCGATTTCTGACTCCGAAAAGAAATGTCTGAGTCCGGGGTGTCCGAGCGCGGCTCCGGCTCCCGGAGCTTCTGGTGCCTCGCCCCCGTCGCCTGCCGAACAATCTCGTCGATCGAGGGCGCTTCAGGGAGCTCGTATTTCCCCTGTGCGCCTGCGTAGAAGCGAGGCTGGCTCTGCTGACGTTTGATCTCTTCACGTGACATCATGGGCGGACCGAAATAGTTGGCTGGATTTTCCCGCTCATGTTCCTTCTTGGGTACGATCTCAACGTTCGTGATGACTGGCAGGTTGCTCATGTTCTGGGCACCGTTGAAGCGTTTTTCCCTGCTGCGAGTTTTGCCCTGTCTGGCGAAAATCTGCGCTCGTAGGTCGGTGAAGTTTGTGAAATACCCTTGTCCATCTGGGACGCTAAAAGCGCTAATGCTGATCTTTCGTTCGGTTGACTTCTCGTCATCCTCTTCGTTGTTCCCAGTTTTCGAGGTTCCCTTACGGTGTCGGAGTGACTGTGGTCTTGTGATGTCACCCTGGGCAAGTCTTTCAAGCACCTCCCTGGAGCTGAGATCGGGCCTGACTTGAGTGACCATGGTCATCGTTGAGAAACTGGCCGCTGAGATATTGAGGCTCGGAAAGTTAGCCTCATTTCGAAGCGCGGAGTTACTTCGTCTGTTGAGCCTGTCACACTCGTGGCATGCCTTGGGACCAAGTACGTCACAACACTCACGAGACATGTCATTCACCTCATCTGCGAGATCTTGGTTCAGAAAGCTTTCAGTTCGTAAACATGGACGCTCGCGAAACTTCATACGGAGATAAGCGTATTCTCTCTCGAGCCTTTTCCTGCGAGCACCACCCAGGCTTGCCGGGCGAGGAGACCCGTGCTGCCGGGCACCCATTGCCGAGGAAATCGTCAGACGCCGTGTTGCTTTGAACTTCTCCTGTTCCTTTTCGATGCCGACGGTGGTGATATCATTTGCACTCATGTCCAAGTTGGCCAGATCTGAGAGTTTGAGAGACAAGTCGACGTTAGGTGGCGCTGTCGTGCTCCTTGTTGTGACGTCAGCATCACTCGCCTCGAACAAGTCTCCGTTAGGAATCGGCACCGATTCACTTCTCGAATGGGATCTAGACGACACACCGACATCAAACTCATGATCGAGTGAGATACTTGGGAAATAATCATGTAAAGGGTCTTCATAAAGTCTGCTGTTCGGTCTTGACTGGCCCTGATTATCTCTCTCTAGACGTGAGCCTTCAATAGAGAAGAATGCATCTCTAGGCGGGGATCTGAACGGGGCCGGACCCACTCGATGGCTCTTCGGTGCGGCCCTCGACCCGCTGTTAGCCGAGGCCCTTACGATAGGCTCAGCGCGACTTCGCGTTCGGGGCCCACTGCTCCCAAGGACCATCATCTTGGTTGAATCATGACACTGTCATCTTGATGTAATATTCTCGTCAAAGCTCCTCAGATTTACTCCCAAATCTACGTATAAAATAGCAAGAAACAACAAATTAATGTTAAGAAGCAGTTATTACCCAAAGCAAACCAAAACGACCCCGTCCCGAGTTGACCCACAATGATCTGTGTTGTTGACTATTTAGTTTGTGTTTAAAGGCAGTGGACAATATTGGTAATCACTCAACATAATTATTAGCATAAAACCTTACTTGGTGACGAATAATGGGGAGAGGTTGATGGTATAAAACATTGTGAGGAACGGCTCCCTCTGAAGTGCCATAGTTTTCGAGAAAGAAGCAATTTTCCACGAATTTGATTTCGAGACCTCAGATTTAGAACTTGAGGTCTCGAAACCAACCATGTAAACGCACACAACTTCGTGTGACAATGGTGTTTTTTTTCCATTATTATCTCGCAACTTCAATGACCGATTGAGCTCAAATTTTCACAGGTTTGTTATTTTATGCATATGTTGAGATACACCAACTGTGAAGGCTAGTCTTTGACAATTACCATTAGTGTCCACTGCCTTTAAGAAAACACTGTAGCAAATAGTTTTTTACTTATCCATCGAACTAGTTTATCAGATACCAAAGCGCAAGACAGATATTTGCAACCAAACTGGTGATGAATGGGAAGAGGGTGACAAAGGGTCACAATCACAGTGCTGTGGCAGCCATCTTTGTCACACACACACACAACAGTTCAAGCAATAGGTTTAAATCATTCATTATTCGAGGGGCTAAAAGCCACTGGCCTTGGTACAGTATTAACGGAAGAAAAACAACATGGCTTCCTCAAACGCACGTATGGCCGTGGTTAGACTTTGCAAGTCTCTTGACTATTATTTTGGTGGTTTGATTTCCAACAATATTGCTTCAAAACCGTCAAGCGAGGCACCTTTTTGGTACACGCTGCCTCTCTGTTAATTTTCAGCACATTTGCTTCCATGCTTTTACCATGGTTTACGATGATCTGTAATTTCTATTATTTTCCAACAATTTGTGTTATCTAAGTCTGTTAACTCGTCCAGATAATATTGGCTGGGTTAATTTGTTTGCTTATATGATTTGGTATCATCGACCAATAATGTATACCATGAAGTGCTGACATTATCTCTCACTGCATGTTTTTTTAACCTGAAGTGAGGATTAATACGTGCGAAGGAAACGGAATATCGCAGTTTGACGGGACCAAAGCTCGAAAAGACGCGACAATGACGGGATCAAAGCTCGAAAACACGCGACACTTTGACGGGACCAAAGCTCGAAAACACGCGACAGACTTGAAAAGTTTGTACTATACGGTGTAGTTTAGTGGGTGGGAGGGAGTTTTCATGGCTTAATATGATGAAATTTGGAAACTGATAAACAGAACGTGAAAGCTAACAAGTAACTTTCAAGTAACAAGCAATTTCAAGATACGACCAACATTTCAAGTGAAACATTTTCAGACCCAACAAAAAATACACTCATTTTATAAGTTGTCTTGGTCAATTTAAACAATAACGTCATATAGGTAGTATAGGTTCTGAAAAGACCAATAGGCCATCAAAGTACTACAAGGAACAATTTTCTGATGTTTCCGCGTATAAACACTGAAAAGAAGGAAATTTCCTAGAAATGTCATGAGAATTTCCACCGTAAAAACTATAAGGAACACGTTGCCTTGGAACGGTCGAGTTGGTCTTTGAAAAGCGTTTGAAACCTTTTTTTTACAAAATGCATATGGTTTGAAAGATGTTGTAAAAGTAGAATACAATGATTCACACAAACATGCCTCGAAGTTGTACGGTTTTCCTTTTACCTCGTCGACAAACACGGTCGGCCATGGGAGTCAAATTTTTGACTTGACTCCCATATGGCCGACCGTGTTATTTCGCAAAGTAAAAGGAAAACCACGCAATTTCGAGGCAAACTTGTGTGGATCATTGTATTCTACTTTCAAAACATCTGTCCAACCACATGCATTTTATAAAAAACGATTACAAACGCTTTTTACAGACCAACTCGTCCGATCCAAGGCAACGTGTTCTTTTAATTTGTGGCATAAATCTTTCCATTAACCATTTCATGTTTCCTCATTCCCAATACCACAGTACTACGAGTCATCATTTACAAACCGTGTACAAATCTATAACAAACAATTATTTTACAGGTATAATAGATATTGTTCCCACTTAACAAACAAACATCAAACTCATACATACCTTGATAAACAACAGGTGTCCCACATTCACCATCCCTGAAGTTGTCGATTCAGCAACACTCATACTAAAGTAAAACAATACGCAAATACACCAAACGACTTGTGTTCGATGTGCTAGTCAAGTTTGCGTTTTTGAGAACTCACTTTCAAGCCGACATTTTGCTAAAATTCAACCGTGTACAGTGAGCAGCGCAAACAAAACCAACGCAAAGGTGAACCTTTTGACACTGTGGCGGCAGTGCTTGGTAACGGGGCCCGCGGGCCATGAATAAGCCCCCGTGAGTAAACCTAAACCATTGAGCATGCTAATAACATACAGAAGCGCTGTGGGACATCTAACGCGTGTTCAAACCAACCTCGTCCCGACAAAGCACGGACAATGTGGGGCTTGGATCGATCGGTAGCGATGAATCGGTGCGGAACAACGCGACGATACACGGCATAGGGGCATCCTTGAGTCACCTCATTAGACCCACCATCTTCCCAAAAGTTCATCAATATTAATAAAATAAGAGAAAAATATTGACCAGAACTTTTGCTGGTGCGAATAACATTTTAAGATGGTTCAATTTGTGAAAAGTGAAGGCAGCAAACTAGACACACAAGCGAAAAGGACATCACTTATTCATCCATCGTATTGAATCATGACAAAGCATTTATCTTGTTCAGGTATGCGAAGGGGGTGTTTGTAAGAAAGAAGTTTCGGCTTAAGCTTCAACTAGGTCCCACGGAATCAATTAGGCTTAACCATTTCGTCCTCCATGGCTTAAAGGGTATTCCAGTTGGTGTCAGGACACTTCGTACCTTTGCCACTTCGTACCCTGGACACTTCGTACCTTTCCAATATATACCCCCATAACCATCCCTTGCAAAGCGAGTACCCCCAGCTTTCCGTATGCGGCCATTCCATCAATTATTCGGACATGGTATTTTAGTCTCGAAACTGTATCTACATCTTTGTTTTTAGGTAACATGTACAAACTTTTCAAAGT
Source organism: Asterias amurensis (assembly GCF_032118995.1). Taxonomy (NCBI): domain Eukaryota; kingdom Metazoa; phylum Echinodermata; class Asteroidea; order Forcipulatida; family Asteriidae; genus Asterias; species Asterias amurensis. The sequence goes on from NC_092654.1 coordinate 23,302,243, forward strand.
TTGGGTGAAATTAACGATTTTAGCATATTATTATTTCCAAACACACCAAATAATAGCAGCTTTTCTGTCAGGTGCCTCGCGTGTAGATGAGTGTCTGTGCTTCAAATCAAATCAAATCAAATCAAATCAAATTAAATCAAATCAAATCAAATCAAATCAACATTTATTTCCATACAAAACTATACAAATACAAACAATTAGATTTTACAAAACTGAAAGTTTTGCTTTTATGGCAATTTGAGGAGTGTTTGGGCACAGTGGCCACAAACGGAAACATTCACTCAAGGAATTCGGTATAAATCTTTTACATATTTTCGTCAAGGCTATACCTAGACTTGTGGACAAGTCGTTGAATGTCTGTCGCGGTGATAGAGTTCCGACTCTCCCCGCAATTCCCGCGATCTCGCGAGACTGCTGGCCCCGCGAGACTACTGCTCTCACGACTACGGTCCCATTTATCGGGGCATTACCAAGTCAAGTTTTACTAAAATGAGATCTCCAATTCTGACTCCAGTCAATATTTATGCAGTCTTATCCTTGTTTTTGACACACACTAAAAACTACCGGCTATCATGAAGCCTGATCCATTCTAGGTCAGGCTGACCCGCAAAGTGAGATTTTAGCTCGGATTATGCGTTATTTTGACAAATTTCTGAGTCATGTTGACACAAATTCTGATTCTGGGTCACTATTACCCAGAAATGATCAGACCCCCTGCGACCAAGAACCAGGTCAGATGACCCACGAGTTTTAAGACTTGGGGCCGGTTGGGTCTCGTGCTAATCAAGTCAGTAATGAGCTAAAGCCATATTTACGTGGAGTGCATGCAGTGGATTAATAAAGCGGACATATAGATTCGACGAAATACCGACTTGGTCAAGTCTAAGGAGTTTTTCGAGCGTATCATCATCTTTTTTGACGTCACTGAAAATGATCTAGGTGACTGGAAGTTGTACGTGCAATGTAATGAGAGACGTTTGAGGAAATTCACCTGGTAAGTCTGCTGCCCCCTAGCGCTCAAAAGTCTCACATTACCTTGAGATTATATTTGTTAGAATGGCGGAACGGGTTGATAGCAGGTGTATGAAGTTTAAAAATAAAACAAGTGTTTGACTTTCTTCTTGGCACAAAGTAAACAGTACTGAATCGAGGGGAGAGACCGATATAAATACTGATACCTGAATTAACAGAGGTTTGGACTTTCTGAAAGAGATTGGTCGATGAGGGCGGGCTAAGGATAATGTCGAGATAGGAGTGGACTTTATTTTGACAACACAACACGTTAAAAATACTGGTCTTTAAAATAGACTCTTTCTATAGTGATTTACAGGGGTCGATCCTTTCTCTAACATAACTCAACCAAATGAAAGTAACTCAACACCAAAACTGTTTGACTCTAATTATGGTAGCGTAACTGATCCCGCATGTAAAGCATAATCAGTTTCACTAGCGCAGTCCTCGGTCCAACAGAACCAACAAAACATGAAGTTGGTGTTTAAAGGAACACGTTGCCTTGGATCGGTCGAGTTGGTCTTTGAAAATCGTTCTGTAACCGTTTGTTGTAAAATGTATATGGTTAGAAAGATATTGTAAAAGTAGAATACAATGATCTACACAAATATGCCTCGAAATTGCGTGGTTTTCTTTTTACCCTGTCAACTAACACGGTCGGCCATTTATGGGAGTCAAAATTTTGACTCCCATAAATGGCCGACCGTGATAGTTCGCGACGTACACGGAAAACCGTGCAGTTTCGAGGGATACTTGTGTGGATCATTATATTCTACTTTTAAAACATCTTTCTAACCATATGCATTTCATAACAAACGGTTTCAAACGCTTTTAATAGACCAACTCGTCCGATCCAAGGCAACGTGTTCCTTTAAAGGATTTGGGTACCTTTTCAAAATGTCCATAGATTTACATTAAACTTACAGGGTTTGAAGATAATGATAGTGGAAAGCTTCCTTTCAAATATTACTTACTGCGGTGCTGTAGTTTTTGAGAAATGAGTAAAACAATGTCATGAAAATACGTTTGTAAATGCTTAAAATAATTTTCGTCTCAGGAGACGAAAATTATTTTAATGACATTGTTTTACTCATTTTCCAAAAACTACAGCACCTCAGCACGTAATATTTTCAGGGAAGCTTTCTACTATAGTTATCTTGAAACTGTGTAAGTTTAGTGTAAATCTTTGGACATTGTGTTTGTTGTCCTACAAAAGTTACATACACCCTTTAAATGATAGGGTATAGGTAATAGGGTATACATTTCATTAAAGGTTCTATACTTTTTTTACTGACGTTTTCTTGATTTCAACAAAAACTAGAAGTCATTGCACCATCAAGAACGCAAATTATTTGTGATTAAAACGTATACGAATTGTTGTGTAGTTATGGTTCATTTGTTTGTCAAAATTCGAAGTACCATAAAAATTAACTTGTGAGAGACAGAGAGAGAAGCAGTGTAGCCGTTGAGAAGGTTGTTTCCATTTGAAGTGATATATGGATTAGACGTCACCTCTAAAATTTGAATCTGAGAAACGATTCATCCGTTCACGAATTCTGCGACCAGAAATGCACTATACTTTTACTAAATCTGGATGGATTCGACGTTCTTGTGAAAACATCATGGCATGTGTTGCTGCTTTCAAATGAGACTTGTATTGTTTCTTGTTTATATATTTGTGTATGTAAATCAGCATTAAGTTCACAAAAGCCAATGTATGACCCTACCTTTAAAATTCGTTCAGAGAAATGTTTTTGCAAAAACGGGTCATCGACTTTAAAGTTTACATTTAGATGGAAGAAATCTCCCCTTAAAATACTTAGTGAGGTGATGTAGTTTTTGAAGAATTATAAAAAAAAAACTAAAAAAAATAAAAATAAAAACTTCCCAAATTTGTTTTTTGTCTCAGTAAGACGAAAATTACTTTAGCATGTACAAGAGATTTACGCGACTCTCATGATGAATACATTGCTCTGTAGTTTCAATTGTTTTTAACCAAAAACTCAGTAACGAATAATGGAGCTGAAACTACTATAGGTCAATTGTATTACATAGGCCTGCATCTTCATTCACAGTGAGTGGGGATCCACGTCATGGCCAAAACTTGATCAACAAAAGGTATCAAACCCCCTTAAAGGGTATATGTACTTTTTCCTAACAAAAAACACAATGTCCACAGATATACATTAAACTTACACAGTTTGAAGATTATGATAGTAGAAAGCTTCTCTTGAAATTTTACTTACTGAGGTGCTGTAGTTTTTGAGAAATGAGTAAAAGTAATAATTTTCGTCTCAGTTTTAGCATGTAAAATGCTATGGTTTTGGTATAATATCATAACTGGTTAAGAGGATTTTACATGCTAAAATAGTTTTGGTCGCATGAGACCAAAACTATTTTGTGACTTGTTTTACTCATTTCTCAAAAACTGCACAACCTTAGTTAGTAATATTTGAAGGGAAGCTTTCCACTATCATTATCTTCAAACCCTGTAAGTTTAATGTAAATCTGTGGACATTTTGAAAAAGTACCCGAATCCTTTAAGGTGTACTGGTAATTATCACACCCAAATAAAGAAGTCAAGCTACTCGGTCGCGTGCCAATGCTACAACCGCAAATTACGCAACTGGCATAAAAGGCGCCCATCCTGTCTCGATCTCAGTTCCATTCAACAACTTGGAAATTGTGTAATTAAAATAATCCCTTGTCATCATACACAGGTGTACCCAACAGTCGTATGTTGTTAGTACTATCCTGAAGTGCTTTAGTCAACAAATACATGATACGTCGTCGACGATATAATGTGCAATACTGGCCGCCATTTGCATTCAACATTGCACAATGGGTTGTTGAGATCGAGGCGTAACCAGGGGTGACAGTTTGCTGTTCGCATTTGGCGCGCCAGCGGGCCAGTGAGGTTGCGATTCCAATCTGACTCGTAAACGGCTGTTTTATGATAAATAATAATAGCGGGTTCTTAAGTATGGCGCGCATATCCGTCACCCAGTGACGCTCAACATACAGTACTTTCCTGCAAGGATGTGGGACTACGTTTGAATTATGTTGATTCTTTTACATAGCACCATGTAATGGTTTACAAGGTGATGTGGCGCAATATGCTGCCAATCAAACCAGGAACACTGGGGCGAATCCCTTCTCTTTTCGATAAGTATTATACATTACACTGGGTTAATTTACGTGAAATACACAACACACGGGACCAATGTCCCATCCGAAGGATGTAGCATTTAGTTAAGTGTCATGCCTAAGGACACACTGTCACGACTGGGATTCGAATGATATTTATAAACACTCGATGAACAAATGCTGCGACGGGGAAACGGCTACAATGACACGACTGTAAGCTGTAGCCACATCCGCACGCCAATTCGGACTTCTCAGGCTAGCTCATCTCATCTCGCGACATGCAACAGTCGTTGCTCTCGGTCTAAAATAACCCAAGTCAACTTTTTGACGTAGCTATTTGCATAGTGTTTGTGTTGTAAAAGGATAACGTGTATAATAGATATCGAGATTTATTTCGCCTATAATAACCAGCCGAGTACTCCATGTTGCTACAGCCGATTGACTGATACTATCATATAAGGACACGGATTAGACTAATCTACTGTCCTGTATCTTATAGTAAGTCGATAATTGTTATCTGCTATTATACCTCCGTTTAACGCAGAAAGAGTTAACTCTAATGATCCGTATTCATGGACTTACAGCTAGCCCTTTATCGAGATTGCCTACAAACAGAATTCAGGAAAACTGAATTTTCCTCTTGATGTAAGTTGTAATGGAAGTACAAACTACCTCAATGGCTGTACCACGATTATAGCAGACGAAATCAACATCCCTCCACATTGCTAGACCACAAAAATTATGGGTTTCTTTCTTGATTGCCGGTAACCATTAACGGTTTTCTAACTCAGAAGCATACCCGTTGAAGTGGTCACAACAACTCAAGTGCTTGTTCAACCCACTGATGAAAACACCAGTAGCGGTTTACGATGACTCTTCAAACCCAGCCATGAAACTACCGTTTGAAGGTGAGTACTGCATCCGAAACAGATGTCGGACACACTAGTGTACCTTAACCATTTTGTATCCTGGACACTTCGTACCCTCAGCTCCGTGCCGTCAACCGAGTCACTTCGTATCTCATCATGGATAAATAAGTTATCCATGGTACCATCAAGTGTTCAAAGTCACTTTGTACCTTGCAAAACATAGGAAGTGTCCAGGGTACGAAGTGGTAAAGGTAGCAAGTTACCTGACACCCCTAAACAGACCAAAGTAATTTCGACATTCTTCTCTTAGTTTTGGGCAAACAATTGCCTTCCGAAACTGAAGTTTTTCTGACTCTTGTCTGAGAGTATGAGTGCTTTCTGCAAAATACATAGCACATATTAAACGTTGCAAAATGAAACTCGTAGTAATAATTATTTACAAATTCTTTACTTTCTTAAAAACATTGCCAAATATTGTCCAGGATGGGGCATAACAATATTTTGGTTAGCGCTCAGTTTCTGCCCGTATAGCGGTATATTTTGTTTGTGCCCAGACTGAGCTTTAATTTAACAACAGATGTAGAAATAAAGCCACAAACAAGGCAACAGCAGCTGTGCTACGATACTCATCAGTATCCCATTCCGCTATTAGAGAAACCAGTTCCACCTTTGTGAGAAATTAAGGAAATGTACTTAGTGGGTAATGATTAATATTACCTTGGAATATTTCCCACAAAAAATGTATTATCTTGAAATTCTGTCGTCGACAATTCACTTGGGTACTTCGGGCCGTATAACGTTGACAGTAGTCAAGTATAGTTCAAACTTTGGAACAAGTAGATCACAACAGAAAGACGAGACAAATGGAGTAATTGGTTTCTATTATTATTTTCCCCAGTTGTATTCTGGATAATCTACACCAAGTTAAAAGCCTCATTTACAAATAGATAAGCTTAACGAGCGGGTTGTCATTGGAAACACCAAACAACATCATTTATGAATGTGCTGCTACTTTTGATGGGTTCATAGTACGCCCATTGACTTTAGTGTAATACTGAACCTACAAACAACTCTACAAACTTAATACAAACGGAGGGAATATTCCAGAGATAAATATTCATTATTATTTTGAATTACCGGATATAGACTTGTTAAACGTTTCATATAAAAGTACAAAGTTGTGGATTATTTGTCATAGAGAAGAGTTTATGGTAGAACAATTAACAATATCTCTTAAGAACGGTTTAGGATAGTGCAATATCTCGACGTTTCGACCGATTTGAGCTGGTCTTTCTCAGAAGTGGTCTATATGTTAACAAATATACATGCTAAATGGTAGAACCACTTACATAAGGGGTTTGGACAGAGGAAAAACTCGATGTTTCGATTGATATATGAAGTGGTCTTCTTCAGTATACTTTATTTTGTTGAAAGCATACATAGACCCACTTTAACAGTGAACGGTTTTTCGTGAAAAGCATAGCAAAACGCCACAATAACTACATCATTTATTGCTTCTCAAAACTCATCAGTACTACCAAACAAAAAATCATATTTTGCGAGTCAATGTGGGCTAAAAACATGTTTAGTCTAAAATTGAAACTGCTCCTCTATTTGTTTGAAGTTTTTCAGATCCCAACAACCCTAACTCTATACATTGCTTCGTTTAAACTGTGGATTTATTTTCTGTAAACCTCAAACCACTTCCATCTCTTAAAGGAACACGTTGCCTTGGATCGGACGAGTTGGTCGAAACAAAAGCGTTTGTAACCGTTTTTTATAAAATGCATATGGTTGGAAAGATGTTTTAAAAGTACAATACAATGATCCACACAAGTTTGCCTCGAAATTGCGTGGTTTTCCTTTTACTGTGCGAACTAACATGGTCAGCCATTTATGGGAGTCAAAATTTTGACCCCCATAAATGGCCGACGTGTTAGTCGACAAGGTAAAAGGAAAACCACGCAATTTCGAGGCATGTTTGTGTGGATCATTGTATTCTACTTTTACAACATCTTTCTACTCATATGCATTTTATAAAAAACGGTTACAAACACTTTTCAAAGACCAACTCGACCGATCCAAGGCAACGTGTTCCTTTAACTAAATCGATAGCCGGCAAACCGAACCGGCTTTCGAAAGCCACTTCTGAGTGTTGCCTGGGGCCTCGACCAAAATAACAAAAATTCTTAAAATCTCACAAATTATTAGATCACAGGTGTCAAAAGCAATTAGAGAGCCCACTATCTCCCCATTGTCTTCAGGCAAACACACAGAGTACACACCGTGTATTACGGTAGAGTTACAGCAAACAAAACACAAAAATAGCAAATAACCCGTCCAAGCTGGCATATTGACTTCTGCAATCGGAAACATTCAACTGAAATCATGAGGCATGTCGAGAATGCAAATGGTAGGGCCTGACGAAGACGACAGTCGGTAAAAGAACAGTTCTGAAGAAGACACTTTACATCATTGGATCGCAACAACAAAGTCATTCACTGAGGTTATAATACCAGACAGTCTTAATAGGTTAAGAACACTTTAAAAGCAATGAAGTTGTTTGTTGCCGCTATTAATAGCGTCTTCTAAAACCTAAATGGTCACAAAGTCTCCAGTTATCTTGGGAGTAACTTGGCAGAGGCATTTTCCCCTTGATAGCAAACTTTCTGGTGAGTACAAGTACTGAAGATATTTTAGATTTGGTGAATACATTGTACATATTGTTGCATTTGGCCTGGGTAGATCTGTGTTTGTACTCACTACACACCCAACCACAAACGGCGTGCTCCCATCTCAAAAAGGTTATGTGAGTTGATATGCTCTGAAAGTAAAGTGCAGCAAGACTTTGGTTCGGTTTAGTCTTCAATTGAAGAGTTGAAATCAAAAAAAAAAAAAGACTCCGATTCTTACGGCATTTGTGTTTACATTTCCTACTGGCAAAATAAAGCGACATTTCGGTTTGAAGATTCGCCTGCCCCTGGTGTTCGTTTCGAAGACTTTGATTTAAGATAGGGAACAGTCAACAACCAGACGTTTTTTCGGCAGTTTCGTTGTAACCGATAGGAGCTCATTCTATTCGGTATTCGACAGCCATTAAAAGTAGCTTGACAAGTTTAAAATCTATAGCATGACGTTTCTTTGCGATTTTTTTCATGAGTAACGCAAACAAGTTCCATGACCACTGCCATAGAAATCCACTTTCGGTTTGGTGACAGTAAGTTGTTAAAATTGTGTACTTCGCTGGACTTCCTGGTCAAGATGTTTTCTCGTCCACAGATTTATAAGAAAAACCCTTCAACGTCAAACAATAGTCAGTAACATGTACATGTAGGCCCTATACTAATAGTTTTTTTTTCTACTGAATCCACAGATGCTAAAGAGACACAGTTATAGATCAGACTTGAGGATGAGACTAACATGACACGATGCTGAAGGCGGATCCCCTCCCACCTATTCTAACCATCTCGTCCCAGAAGTCGACCCAACCTTTCAAAGAGCAAAACCACACCCCACGTAACCACACTCTGCTACAGCCCGAGCACACAGAACCCCAGCCTACCTCACTGTATTACGACCACCACCACGCTGTACCGCGAAGGCACACCACACGGCTGAGAACAAGCTTTATTTCACTACAGCCTGATTACAAGTCGTTACAACCCGACCACACGGTGCTGCAACCTTACCAAAGCTCACTAAAAACTGACCACACCCCGAGACCTGATGACCACACCCATACCGACAACACCCACTCGAACTTCGACACTGTGGATAGCAAAAGAACAATGAACCGACCAGTCTTTCACACCAGCAGGGGGAATGTTCTAATGAAGTCAAATATCAGACCAGAGGACGACATCGCGGCCTTGTCGACTGAGTTGTCGACACGAATCCCACTGGTGCAAGAGACGAGCATCAAGGACTTCGAACGCTCGAGAACAATATACACAACGAACGCAACTCTTGTCGATCGTAAGAAACGCTATGACGTCACGGCAGAAAAACAGGACAATCATATAAAGCGACAGTCGACCAGAAGGAAGAAAGACAATGTGACGTCACTGCAGAGGGGAGGCACCCACTATTTCCCCCCGAGTAATGTTATACCGCGGAACGATAGCTTGATTCCGAGCATGTTTCCGAAAGTTCGACGTGTCGACCGAGGAGGGGCATGTCCGACACAGCTGTACAAAGAAACAAAGTTGTCGTACACGGAAAAGATCAACGGCTCGGTCCAGCTCGATCATTACGTCAGGAGGAACTCAAGACCCCGGATGGAGCCCCTCCGAGTCCCTTCAACATCAACGGGGACATCCGCGGGAGAAGAAAGCCTGGAGTCTGTCATCTCGTCAAATAAGATGACGATAGAGGGGCGGGTGTCTGAAAGACAAACTCGAGACTTACCGCCGGTTTGGGGTTTCTCGCCCACCCCAAAACATGATTATTTCGATGAGGGATTATCGGTGCCGCCCAACTCCGAATATGGGCCGTCTAGATTGCAGATGGTGACCCCATTCGAGTAGTGATGCAAAAACTGTTCAACATTTTTGTTTTTGAGAAATTGTAAATAAAATTTACAAGGTCGTTGATCTGTCTTATCGTCAGGAATCTATTCAGGGTGTGAACTGCAAACACAGAATCGGGTTATTTATACATTTTCTCAATGACTTTATCGATAGAGACAATAAACATAAATTCAGAAATAGATATTTTATATAATTTTATTTCTAATGTAGTGTCTGAACATCTTGTGATCAAGCAGCAAATTTTTATCAACTCTTTTTCTCATCAGCCCATATGCATGAAACCCGAGTCCACGCAAAACCAGCAACCGTCATGGCGCGCTGATTTTGAAACAATGTAGTGACATGCAAAACTACAGCATGGCGTCCATCTGGACAGCTTGATGTTTGTGTTTTTGCTGTACTCGGTTCCAAGACGCATTTCAATTTATTTTTAAGATGGCGCTTATAGGCTATAAACTTTTAAGACAATGGCCATCGTGAGATTTAATTGGCTCAGTGAAGTGTAAATAATGTAAATAACCGACATTTATAGTGGCTTCACTGACACAACTCAGTGTATTTGGTTTGTACCTCAGGGATTGATAATAGCCTAGACTAGCTCAGTCCTCTCAATGAACATCAATCTGGGCTGCATGTGATTTTATTTGATTAAATCATTCAAGTATATGGAAGGTAGTATACATGGCTTGCTTTTGCTGTTATTTACAAACAAATGGAGTTGGGTTACTATTTTAAAGTGTGCCGGTAAATACCGCAGAGAGAAGAACATGCTGTTCTAGTAGTCTGGTTCCTTGATCATACTTTCGACAAAACCGAGCAATTTATAGACAGCTGGGAATTCTCGAGTTGGGAACTAGTCTATTTTTAAAGATTGGTCAGCCAAAAATCGTTGGAAAATTCACATTTTTTTTTGAAAGTGAAAGCACATAAGGTGCCATGATACCACAGGATTGCTTGAGACTGATATAATACATACAATCTTTTTTCAACATCAAATTTAAGTCTTAGGCCTATTATGTCCTTGATGTGATCTCAGTTTGTTATTGTGTGTAAGGAAGGCTTGCAAGAATAATTGACTGCTCATTTTCCCTTTCCCTTCTTTCTTGCTAATGACCTTCCATGACCTGTCAAGCTTTACCCCTCATCCCAGAACAGAATGTCCCTATCTACTTGTCCTGCTTAACTTCCGATACTTCTGACTGATCCATTTTGGCATCTTCCACTATCTCCTGGGTGGTGATTTTTCTTCGTTTTGGAGGGTGATAGGTTCCTAAGCCTCCCGCTGCATCAGCCTCTTTCTGTGTGTATGGTTCAACTTCAAGAGCTTTCATTCTGTAACGAAACACAAACAGATATTGTTTTACTTTCCCCACTCATTCAGAAATTTCTTAATCAGAAAAATCACTTCAAATCAGAAAAATACTTCAAGCTTCACTAAACTTACTAGGGGCAAGTACAATGCACAGTTGAATAGCCTGGTGGGCTACTTAGCAAAAAGCTTTGAGCGCAAGACCTGGTCCTAATATGATTGGATTACCTTCTTTTGTGTAGCTTTGATCTGAAATGATCCTTGAGTGCTTTCAAGTCGATGAAATATCTCCTGTGCAAGACAAACAAAAGAAGAAGAAATTATTACTTTAAGAACATTATTTTAGAAAACTTAGTATTAGGCCTGATGCTTTTTTCTTGTAAGGAGGCAGTTTTTTTGGGGGGTGTAAACTTCTAGAAAGAAATATTTACAAGGGGCACCAAGGCAATGACCAGGGGCAAAGCATGGAGGCCATTGCTTCAATTTCCTCTAGGAAACAGCAGTGTCACCTTTGGTACATTGCAGAAGCCCAAACAGGCATTTATAAAATTGAAATGATCAATACTTCAAAAGAACGTCTATGTGATAAAAAAATTAACATAAAATCTTAACCCAATGAAACTAAACCATTGTTTTATAAAAACTAATTTCCTCTTGGTTGTTACCACCTTACATGACCGTCATAAACTTCTTTGGGTGTCACATGGTCAAAAAATGCCCCACATTAATTATGTTAAATTATCATACTTGGGTGGTTTTGTGTATTTGAACTACATGTAGGCCTACCTACCAATGTTTGTACTGCCTGACTGAAGAATTGTCAGCTCACTATATATTTTATTACAATAATATTTAAACAAATAAATACAATATAATCAAAATATAGAGTGAACAAAGGACTTGTTCTTTGCCCTTAGTCTTAAAGGAGCACATTAATTTCCCTCCGAAAAGGCCAGGGGCCTTGATGTTACACCTTCCAGGCTTGTGAAGCCTTAGCTTAGCCCAAATTGGACTCCTCCATTACAAAAATACAGTAATTCAATTCAATTCAATTCAATTCAATAAACATTTTCGGTATTGCCCTCACACATGATACAATACAAATTTGAAGTACAACCTCGACTATAATGAAGCCAATCACCACTGTACTACCTAACATTAACAATCAATCATCAATGACAATCAAACATCAAAATATATTATTAGCAACAGAACAGGAAGAATTCAGAGCTCAATTGTCATCTGTGTCTGCTGTACACGTCAGAATGTCCATAGATAGGCATAGCTGTTATAATTTCCATATATATACATGTATGCACAGATAACTTCTTCACTACCAACGACACAGCATTCTCAGTCAGTTCTTACATTTAGTCCCATCAAAGTCTAACACAACAGAACAGTGTAAAATAATATTACAAACAAGTCAAAGAAGCAGACAGAAGCAACAAAAATACACATTTAAAAAAGTATCCAACTGCTACTACTAGCTCTTTTGTGTTACTTAATGATGTATTACAAATAAGTACACTAGTGTTTACTAAGGGCCCGGGGCCTATCCTATACCATAATTTTAATTGGAAACTTGTCTCAATAACACACAACCATGTCAAATTGTGTGTTTATTCAGTTATTTATGACTATATGTTATATATTTTAATTAAATAAAACCATGTTGAATGAAGGCAAAGTTTTCAACAACAAAAAAGAAGATGCACACAACAGTTATCTAATCAATTGTAGGCTATTGATTTGAATGAAAGGGAAACATTGCTATCAAGTCAAAGTACACGAAGTAGTAAAGAGAAGCAACTTACGCGCAATGAAGGCAGTAATGTTGGGCAGATCCCGGTTTATCGTGGTCGATTTCTTGATTCAATAATTTCTGCGATTCTGCCGGTTGTAGGTCTTTGTCAATCTGGTCCAAATCCTTCGTTTTCCGTCGCGTTCTGTACTTTTTCTGGATGTGGGTATAACCCTTGTGGTGCCGCTTCCTCGCAATACGTGTCATTATTGCCGGATATGTGTATACAAATGATGTTTAAAAGGACAAAATCATTAGCTGAAGTTGACAAAACACACTACGATTGCGAAATGTGTACACGAGGAATACTAATAACAGAGGGCGCCCTCAAGAGACGATATTGTTTGTACAATATTGTATCACAAGAGGGCGTAGTCTTCCGAATGCTAAAGGCGCTGAAAGTCTCTAGGCATCTTAAAAGCCAATCGAGGTAATCGGACATTTAAACTTTAGGTTTATTTTACATTTTTGGCAGGTCATCCGTTTGGAGTTGTTGATAGGCCTACCCCCCAATTCCAATGTATTTACCAATCAGACATGCTGTCCGTTTCAAGCCAAATAGGACCAACTTAAAAGCCTATATTAAGTCGTCCCAAGAGTTGTGATAACTTCAAAATAACACAAAAAATTGCATGGCCCGAAACAAATTGTATTAACAACAAATTGAATGCTTTTGACATAACTTATCAATATGGTAATCAGTTTGGTGCAATTTTTGCCTAATCGTTGTGTAGTGCAACCCTCTGTGCCGTTGGATCGCCGTCTAACTCTACCAAGCCTTTATTGCTACCGATGGGGTCTAAGATGGAGCCTGAGGCGAACTTAGGGTTTAAGAAGTACTTTGCCCTCCTTACTGAATATTGTGCATTGCTACTTTAATAACGTCGAACAGAATTAATGACTCAATGAAGCTAAAGTTTTTTGCTCATCTACTATCCTACCACGCCGACCGGCCGAAATGAGATTTACATCCTGTTTTCATTAAACACGATTACAAATCCGCTCGCCCAAAAAGAGCAATTGAAATGTGATGTAATGAGTCATTCGAACAAGAAAATAACTCTTATGACATAAAATGTTCAGTACAACTTATTGTTTTGTTCGAATGGCCAAATTTGTTTGCAACTCGGCAGCAATATGTGATTCGGTATGTACCCTCTCTCATCAAATAAACCTTTTTTTCTTTTTCAGAACCTGCACATTTCACACCAGTGCTGGAAATTTAGAGGTGGATTTTCTTATTCTAAACAATTTTATTAATTTTTAAGAAATTATTTGTTTCAATCTGAAAGTTTAAAATCCTTTAAAGAAATCATTCCGTTTTATTAGGCCTATGTCCCGTTTTTTCAAAAATAAATTAATTTACATTTTCTTTTTTGTAAATTAAACAAATGAAGTTGTTTCAAAACAAAATGATGGACAAAACATTTCCGATCAAGGGTGGAACCGGAGGGTTGGATGGGGGCAACAGAGGCCATGTCCCTTCTTTTACAGATCCCCCCCCCCTACTTTGGTCAGGATCCGCCCTTCTTTCACATCGGATGCCACGAACAAATTGACATAGACCTAGATATCTTTCCAAGTTACTGTCATATTATATTACTCCACATTTTCTTCGGTCCACACTTGATATTACTCATTCGTTCCAAATCAAGTTCTGAATTGCCCCCCCGGCCAATAAGCGTATGGCAGCAGTAAAATATCGCTTTCGTCAATGTCGGTTAGAAGTAATTTTCCACGAATTTGATTTCGAGACCTCAAGTTTAGAATTTGAGGTCTCGAAATCAAGCATCTGAAAGCACACAACTTCGCGTGACAAAAGGTGTTTTTTCTTTCATAGTTATATCGCTTTCGTCAATGTCGGTTATGCGATGCAGAATCGATACCACTCTTTTCATACAGCTACATAAATAATCAACTGTGTTACGTGATGCTGAGAGTTCATTAAGACATGTAATCGATCCTGCCTATCACAATACCCTCAAGGTATCGAAAAATGCAACGCGCAACATTCATCACACCTCATGCTCATACGAAGGCCGGTGTTTGTCACAAGTAGATACATGGACTGGTCCCCTGTCGTTTAAGGATGAAGACAGGTTTGGTTTCATATGTTTACATAATTATGTACGTCGGATTTAACAATGATTCTCCAGGACCAAGAAGGCCATGTAGAATGAATGGGAGGTCAAAGGTCGTTATGGACATGGGCTCATATCTAAAGCGTAATTCACGAAGTGTGACGTCAGATGTTCAGGCTCGTATTTACCTTGCTTACCTTAGGCGAGTAGTCTGGTGTCCCACCCATTCACTTACGATACTGAGATAAACCGATAAGTGGTAATTCTCTTTCCCGCCCTTTTCCCAATCACCAATAATAAGCAGTTGAAATGTGAGCCTTTTACTGGATATCAACAACGTCCTGAACTTAGATTCAAAACATCCATGTTTTTCTTCTTTTAGCGGCACTCTGGACACTATTTGTATTACTCAAACTATTTGTGAGAAACGGCTCCCTCTGAAAAAAACGTAGTTTTTGAGAAAGAGGTAATTTCTCACTCAAATAATATTACACTTCAGACCTGAAGCCTTTTTTAGGCATCTAAAAATACACACATTTGTGCAACTTCGATGACACACTGAGTCAAAATTGTCACAGATTTAATAGTGAGAATACTGGTCTTTGACAATAATTACTAAAGGTGTCCAGTGCCTTTAAGAGCGTTGATCTTGAAGTGCTATACTCCAAGTCGCCTCAACAAAGAATCGGTGGAACTATAAAGAGTAATAATCCCACCAGAGGCCAAAAATGATTTCAGCTCTGTTTTGTTATCCCTTCCAATCGGTTGGGTTCTTTGACTGCTCCTCAATAGAACTACGTTGGTTGGTGGTCCTTCAACGCGACGGAAAGGAGGTTATTTCACGACGGTTTAAGTTTCCCTCAAGCGAAAGTCATACAAACAGTACTCACATTAAGTAAGTGCAATACTAAAACAGCGCGGGGTCCCGTGGTTTTCTGCAAAAATAACAGTGCACCTCGAACCCTTTTAACATGCAAGCCGGTGGCCATTTTGAAAAAAGGAATGAACCATAATACTCCAACAGAGGTCCGTACGAAAACAAGTCTTTTAAACATCAATACAAAGAATTTATATTCTACACGAACCTGATTTTAATCGATGACATTGCTTGTCTTTGGAATAAATTAGGTTAATTAAGGAATCATTACAAGTGGATCTTTTCATCTCTTCGCCTTGAGGTTTAGACGCCTACTTTTTGCATTTCTTCTTAAAGGCACTGGGGCCGGCAGGACACAATTGGTAATTACTCAAATTATATTATAAGCTTAAAAACTTACTCTGTAACGAGCAACGGAGAGCTGTTGAACGTATTCATGTTTAACACATTGTGAGAAACGATTCCCTCTGACGAGGTGACGATAGTATTTTGAGAAAGAGGTAGATTCTCAATTAAATATTTGGTTTTGAAAAAGACTTCGGGCCTGCAGCATCTCTCCGGCATCTGAAAGCACACAAATTTGTGCAACAAAGCTGTTTTTGTACTTTCATTCCTTTTTTGCAATTTAGATGACAAATTAATTGAGACGACTTTTTCACACGAATTTATTATAAAAAATGTCGGAAAACATCAAGTGAGAATACTGGTCTTTGACTTTTTACAAGACGTGTCCAGCGCCTTTAAGTTATTTATACTATTTTTAACATTGTTATGATTCTTAATAGTTCATAATGGATCGAGCTCAAGGACTGTAACTTAATGGGGGAGTAAGGTATTCAGTTTATTATGGGGGGTTTTCGACGAGAGAAGGAAATTGCTTAAAGGCGACAACCAGTCTTCTTGAAGTAAAAACTAGACATTCTCTATTGAATGAAGGTAGAGGAGTGACTCTCGTTTACAGACACTTAAAGGCACTGGGGTCGATTTCACAAAGAGTTAGGACTAGTCCTAACTTAGGAATAGTCCTAGGAGATATACAAATTGCATGGATAGTCCTAAGTTAGGACGAGTAACTGGTCCTAACTCGAGATAAGACTAGTCCTAACTCTTTGTGAAATCCACCCCTGGACACCTTTGGTAATTGTCAAAGACCAGTATTCTCACTTGGTGTATCCCAACATATGCATCAAATAACAAATCTATAAAAGGCTGGACTCAATATTGGTCACCGAGTTTGCAAGAGAGTAAAGAAAGAAAAAAAACCCACCGTAAGTTGCACAAATTTATTTAAGTGAGAAATTACCTCTTTCTAAAAAACAACTACGTTACTTAAGAGGGAGCCGTTTCTCACAATGTTCTATACTATCAACAGCTCTCCAATGCCTGTTACCAAGAAAGTGTTTATGATACCAATTATGTTAACTATTAATTACCAATAGTGTCCAGTGCCTTTAATTCTTGAAATAGACAGAAAGTGAAAAATTAGGAAATGCAAACCGAGTGAGAGAAAAACTCTGAAATCAGTATCTACTCCTGGCTATTTTCTGTCCCATCTACATCTAGTTTAACTTGATCCCTGTCGATTCATTGTACAAGGTCACTTAGGTGGGTTAGTCTCTGCTTCGAGCAAATCGTGGTAAGCTCAGGCTCTCTCTGTGGCTCGGAACGCCTTCGGGTTTAGTTGGGTCTTTCAGTTGTATCGAGTACGCCATTATGATGGGGGAATGGTTCTAACAAAAAAACTCCAAGAGCCCAGAGCCTCTCTTTTGCTCCTCGTCCTGGCAAGATCCGATCTACCCACGAGGCATTGGGTTGAATCACAATGAAAATTTAATTTTGTGTCAATTCAGACTCTGAAGAATAACCCGAAGTGTTTACAAACACAATTTGGATTCTTTTGGCATTAAACCAAGAGCTTTGAAATGACCCTGCCGGGAAAATGATGTTGTTTCCCAAAATACTGAGTCCATTTTAAAGGACAACGCACGCTGAGATTTGTAAATGGGAACTGCTTAAATTTGTCCACACCTCTAACATCAACATTTTTTTCAGCCAAGTATAGATTCTTCTGGAATCGACTTAAGATTGTTGAACGTTTTTAATATTCCATTAAAACATTTTTTTTTTTTAAAGCGAGACGCACAATTAAAATGATTAACCGTTACCAAAACACGCTAGCTCGGAATATTTAAGATAACATTTTAAATATCGTTTTAGACCCAAGAGTCCATTTTGGGACGTTTGACAACTGGCGCTTACCAATGTTGTCATACACCTAGGGATAAACTAACTGGTAGCAACCCTACAGTCTTCAAGATGGTCTATACATGGTATTTCACCATTCCAGGAGCGGAACCATGAATATTTGCACGGTCGGGGTCAGGTGTGTCTCACAATATTATTACTACATGGCGGACTAAGGCTTGTGTGTGTACGAGTCAATTGGGAATTCCCTTGAGACAGCGGACTAGTCTATGTTGTAAAAGAATCCAGCGGGTAAACGACCTTTCCCTGACCACTCAAACTTAAAATTTTGTTTTCCAAGCGTATTATCTTAGAAGACCAGGAAAATTTGATTTCAAATGAGTAATTTTAAGTGCTTTTTAAAATATTCAGTTGCTTTACTGGCAGTGAACGCACAACGGTCTTTTTGCGATTACTGATTTACCGGGGAAGGCTAAGTAATGAATGTTTCAGCTTGTGTCTTTGCAGAAACTAATTTCCATTGCTGAGACCTATATAGATCTGTATACTGGACGAGACGCATGGGAATATTCAGGGATCGTGGCAAAAAGGCATCTAACGAAAACAAATTAATTAGGCCTACTGGCGTTAATGTGAGAGTTTTTGAGTTTCAACCAATTCATCTTAGATTGCTCAAGAGGATTACGCTGGCACTCCCCTTCATTCCCATTGGTTAAAACCCATGTGCACAATTCCAGAATCAGAGGCATTTCATTTCGCATATTATATTCCGTTTCCCATAAATCGATTTGATAGTGAGAACTGTATCGCTCTTCTCAAACAAAGAACCGTACACTGCCAATGGAAGACATTCGCATGTATTTTGAAAGGCGAAATTTAATGTACTGCACATGATTTTTTCTGTGGGTCGCTGTGCGTTCTATTTATATAGCTGCAGTTCTACGGGAGCACGTGCACTGCCATAGGCGACACAGGGCAAGTAAAACCCTATGCAATTACTAGATCGGTTCGCCGTACGAGACAGCGACCATTCTGAAAAAAAACCTCCTCACCACGGCCAAGTGTAGTGTATTCACGCACGAGATAAAGGTGACATCGGCATTTCCCACGTCGTG
Source organism: Asterias amurensis (assembly GCF_032118995.1). Taxonomy (NCBI): domain Eukaryota; kingdom Metazoa; phylum Echinodermata; class Asteroidea; order Forcipulatida; family Asteriidae; genus Asterias; species Asterias amurensis. The sequence goes on from NC_092654.1 coordinate 23,321,190, forward strand.
GGGATTTACTGCAGGGCCAAGTCTGCCGTGCGTCGCTCACTCTATACCCACGGGGGTGACGACTGTATGGATAGATGTACGGAGGTCTTCGTGGTTTGAAGCAGTTCAGCCAGGGTGCAACAGTAGTACCACAGGGTACCTTATTATAACGACGATAATTATGCGGGTACACTGTGCTTTACATGGTCAGTATTATTAAGTTGTCTTCTTACGATAATATAAGACGGCAGCAGAAAACGCTCACTGTAGTATTGTATTGCAACAATACTGCACTCCCAGCATTATAATTATATGGACTACTTCATTGCTTCAGCTGTTTCCACAGCCTTGGTTTAAAGACGAGTTCTAGATTCTCCACATCCTCACTTCAACATTGTGGGATAATTTAATCTGGCAGCATCGATTGCGTCTTCACGTTGAGAGACACACCTCCACTGCTTTCAGGTTTCGCACGGCTAGAAAAAGGCTACACATCACACACGTAAGTATGTGTAGTACGTCATGCGTGTTGTAATAAATAGCGACCAAAACAAAGAACATTATCTGTTATATCTGTGGAGGGTAATATAAGAACCAAGACTATGACATAGTATCCTTGTGTTGGTCGGTTTTGATGTAGATATAAATATATTTCAATTAAAGATGGATTGAGTCAGTATGAGAAATCAACCCGAGTAAACAATTTGCGGTATATTTGTTATAGTGGCGGGTCGCCTTTTTTTCGTTATCTCGTGCACACATCGCCATAATGCAAAGGTCGTTTCGTATGACACTTCACACACTCGTAATAATTGTCACATTAATAGTAATGTTTCAAACATTTGTTCTGTCTGTTGGTGAACAAATGCATCGTCATGGTAACTCGTGTTGTTGTATTTATTTTGTCAAACACACTATTGTATAATAATAAAGCCTGCGTTAGTGTTAGGAGTGCTATCGGTTCAACTTCATGCATTTTACTGATGGTATGGGATTATAATAAAAGCAATTAAAAATATGTTATTGAAGAAGAAATTGCTGTGTGACGGAGGAAGGTTAAAGTGTACTGCGTTTTGCTGATAAGTGTTTCTTTGTTCAATGCCGGGAGCATGACTTAACATTTTTTTTTTATGACAGAATATAAAATTGTTTCTTGAGAATGAATTCATTTAGAGTTATAATTAATGACTGGTTGTTGTGGATGGTACATGCAGTCTGTCTTCAAATTAATATTAAACGAATTACTGTCCAACCACTGAATATTATGTAAATAAGGTGCATGTACAAACAATGAAGAGTGCTCATTTTGTGAAGGGTTTTATGCAAAAATTATGATTCATTTGGCTAGACAAGTAAAGGAGCAAAAATAACGAACATGATAGTTGCATTTGGATGTGTTATTTCAAAACGAAAAAGAAAAAAGAAAAAAACAATTGCTTATGATGATTGATGTATATCCGGTTTATGACAAACTATTTGTTTTAGTATTTAGTATTTAACGAACATGCATCATTTATGACTTTACGGTAAACATTATCAGTTTATACTTTTAGGTCTGCACATTTTAGGCCCACAATTGCATTTTTTAAAAGGTCACTAGTTTGTTTTTATAGCCTACAATTAAGAACATGTCGAGACTATAGACTGTCTTATTTCAGTCTCATTGTTTCAAGTCAAATAATCAATGAAGATTTCGCCTTGTCGAGCTTGTTTTATGCCCAATGTCTATATACTCTTCGTTCATCTGAAAACACAGACGTGTTTTATTGCATGTTTTTGCAAGCTAAATGCAACCTATAACAAACAACCATGGTGCTCGAATCTTAAATTTCTTCTTCCTTTGTTCACTGAAGAATGATTTTGTCATAGAGCAGAGACTGACTTTGTTTAGTGTATATATGAGTTCTATCCAGTGAGACTAGTTCGCCTTTTCCGGCATTGCTAGTGCCCAAATTCTTCTCTTCGTTCAGCTGAAAATACGTCATGTTTTATCGCCTGTTTTTCTGATACGCAACCAACCTATAAAAAAAAACCTGTGCATGGGGTGCTTAGATCTTATAATTCGTCTTCTTTTGTTCAACCAAGTACGAATTCTGTCAAGAGTAGACTTTCTTTAGAGTAAGGGTTCTATTCCAGACAAAGAATCTTGAATAGTTTGCCTTATCTTGTCTGGCCTTATTTTATGCCCAAAATGCTATGTGTTCAGCTGAAGACACGAGCGTGATTTATTGCCTGTTTTTGTTCTGATACCCACCCAAGAGCTCTCCAAAGTGGCATTTTGCGTTGTTTTGCCCGCGGCCTCGCAGCGAAGGAGGTGTTATGGTGTCATATTGATGGGCATAATATTAATAATTTGTATAATCCAAGATGACATCGGGTATCTTTTAGTTTTAGCCTTGTATCGGCATATAGAAATTTAAAGGCACTGGCCACGCTTGGTATTTGTCAAACTCAAAGACCAGTATTCTCACTTGATGAATCCCAACATTATACTTAAAGGGAAGGTACACGTTTGGTAATTACTCAAAACAAATTTTAACAAAAAACTGACTTGGTAACGAGCATTGGAGAGCTGTTGATAGTATAAAACGTTGTGGGAAACGACTCCCTCTGAAGTAACGTAGTTTTTGAGAAAGTGGTAATTTCTCACTAAAATAATAAAAGACTTCTAGCTAGAAGTCTTTTATTCCAATCTGAAAGCACACAAATTTGTCCGACAAGGGTGTTTTTTCTTTCATCATTTTCTCGCAACTTCGATGACCAATATTGAGCCCAAATTTTCACAGGCTTGTTATTTTATGCTTATGATGGGATACACTGGTCTTTGACAACTACCAAACGTGTACAGTGCCTTTAAAATAACAAATCTGTGAAAATTTGGGCTCAGTTGGTCATCGAAGTTGCATTTAAAAAAAAAGTGCTTTCTACAAATTTTCCAGCTTGGGACAGATAATACACGCAACATTCCGATGAGTCTTCTCAATTGGAAGATTCTGCGCTTACCAGCAACATTTTTCTATTTTGAGCCAGAACAAGCTCAACACATGGTAAGGTTATTTTAACAAACAATCTGAAATATTTGATCAAGAGCACAAGCAACACGCGATGTCCGGTTGATAGGTTCATAGCAGGCCATACTATTGGCTGTTGTCAGCGTAATGCTGATTTATAGGAGAGGAAAAAAGAGAGGTATCAATAAAAGTCACATCATGAGAAAGTTTCAGCTAAGACAGTGTCTAGGGCTACTTGATCAACAAACAGCAACTGTCATTGTTTATCCACGGCAACCTCGAATCCATTCACGTTGGGGGGGGGGGAGGGGAGTTGACAGCGGGTTCTAGCCGCAACACTCAAATGCTTAGGGATGGAAAATTATCAATCATCGAAAAACCATTAGTCCTAAGAGAATTCATTTCTCCATAAATCGTTTTTTAAAAGCTGCGGTTCTTCTTACTATGTTAGTTTCGAAGTTTTGATCATTTTAATGTTGGAGTATTTACCAATACTTTAAGTCGCTAAAACAGCACATTTTATTATGGAGTAAACTGTTAAAATGTGCTTTGGGCCTGAAGTCTTTCTCAGATTCAAATATTTGAGTGAGAAATTACCTCTTAAAAAATATACGTTACTTTAGAAGGAGCCGTTTCTTACAATGTTTTATAACTCACAACATTTATTCGCTGCTCGTTACCAAGCAAGTTTTTAAGCTAACAATTATTTTGATACCAACAGTGTCTATAGTGCCTTTAATGTAGGCCTACATGGGGCTGGCACCGCAACATTGAGATGATTAATGTTGTTTGTCCATGTGCTGCAGAGAGGCTTACATTCTAGCAATGCTACACCAACCTCCATACAATGACTCAGTGTGCTTTATTTATGCGAAGGAGCTAGTTCGGGTGAGTCCACGTAGGGGCAGGCCTACATCACTATATGCTGATTGAAATACGCCCACGTGCTGATGGGTCTGATTCCACAAACAGAACATTTAAAGCAAGAGTTTGCCCCCCCCCTTCCCTCCCCCCCCCCCCACACACACACAGAAATACAGCAACAGACAATTTAAAAAATGACTGCCAGCTGGTATATACGACAGGGCAACATCTTCTCCTTTATAATGTAAAATTAGGCAGGATATAGCTGTAGCAGCAAATGTAATTAGAATCAATGTTCCTTTAAAAAAACTATACATTTTTTTGTGGGAATACACATTAATTCATTCCAATCCCCCACAGTCCCCGGCCAACAACGCCGACCAAAAGACCCGTGAAAACCTCGTCACATTCGCTAGGTGGTTATGTTTATCATGAAAAAAAGAAAAAAGAACAACATAATTTCTATGTCTTTTTTTTTGTAGAGGACCTTCTTGTGCGCGTTCCTCTCCCATCATTTCGATTATAGCAGTTGAGATGAACAGCTGCGGTTTGCCTGGACTTAACATTAGATGGACGTATTTCCCTGGAGGCTGGAATGTACTTTTTTTTTAATCAGCGGGACTTCAGAATGAAACTCATGTTTTTTTCATAAACAATTCTATACATTACATTTTTAAAAGCAGAGTAGGCCTATACCTTCTGGTAATTTACTCACAAAATGAAAGACCATAAAAACGTAGGCTCCTTACTTGGTGAGAAGCACTGCAGCTGTTGATAGTGTAACATTTTTTGGAAGCGATTTCCTTGTAAGAATTGTTGTATTAGAGAGGGAGATTATAACCATTCAATTTGAGAAACGTTTCTGCGTGAAACGTTTCACAGATGTATGTGTGTTTCAGTTACGGCTCATTCTTCCTGCGATGGACACAGTCGCTCTCGAGTTTTGGCGATATCTCAGAAACTCTACCACTTTTGAATTATTTTTTCCCCCACACATTTTATGACTCAGGATTAAAACAACGAAACGATCCCGTAAACCAAATGAACACTTTTGCCTTTAAAGGGTCTATGTACTTTTTGTAGGACAAAAAACACGATGTCCACAGACTTACATTAAACTTACACAGTTTGATAATAATGATAGTAGAAAGCTTCCCTGAAAATATTACGTGCTGAGGTGCTATAGTTTTGGGGTAATGAGTAAAACAATGTCATGAAAATAATTTTCGTCTCATGAGACCAAAATTATTTAAAGCATTTACAAACGTATTTTCATTATATTGTTTTACTCATTTCTCAAAAACTACAGCACCTCAGTTAGTAATATTTGAAGGGAAGCTTTCTACTATCATTATCTTCAAACCCTGTAAGTTAAATGTAAATCTATGAACATTTTGAAAAGTACCCGAATCCTTTAAAGAGCTACAATAGAAACAGCAGGATGGACTTATATCCGGGACTCTGACATAAGCTGATTTATAATTCAGATGAGGGCCAGATAAATTCTGTCAGTATGCATAATTCAGATAACTAAATTCTGGATTAGGCCGAAAACAGATGTCCTGTTTACCTAATGATTATTATGTAGTTCGATATTAAAGGAACACGTTACCTTGGATCGGTCGAGTTGGTCTTTAAAAAGCGTTTGTAACCGTTTGTTATAAAATGCATATGGTTAGAAAGATGTTTTGAAAGTAGAATACAATGATCTACACAATATTGCCTCGAAATTGCGTGGTTTTCGTTTTACTTTAATACGAACTAACACGGTCGGCCATTATTTATGGGAGTCAAAAATTTGACTCCCATAACTGGCCGACCGTGTTAGTCGCCGAGGTAAAAGGAAAACCAAGCAATTTCGAGTAATACTTGTGTGGATCATTATATTCTATTTTTAAAATATCTATCTAACCATATGCATTTCATAACAAACGGTTTCAAACACTTTTCAAAGACCAACTCGTCCGATCCAAGGCAACGTGTTCCTTTAAAGCCCTATAAAACCATCGCCACTGATCCTCAGTTTACCGTGGTGGGGTTTATTTAAGTTCCTACGAGAGAATTATACACGGGCTGATGCCACTAAGACCCCAGCCTGAAGACCCAGTATTGGCAAAAATGTTACCGCGATTGACTATGCAGCAATGCGATTACATTAATGTACGAGAAGCTTTTTTTCCTAAAGTTGATTGCGTCCCCAGACTGCGGTATTTGTCTGGCACTTAAAGGAGGTCGTCCACTTTAGAGTTTTAAAATATGGTTTAGACATAGCAAGTAAATGTTGTTTACAACATCTTCACCCCGCATGCCCAATGACCTCTGAACCTTGCATCCTACTTGACTCTCTACCTGATGACGTGTGTTAATAGTAAGATAATTCCCCATCCTTTCAAAGAATTGAAAATGCATAAAAACAACAATCCAATTACATTAAATGTATTTTGTAGCTCTACTCGTTTCCCTCTCTTTGAGTTTCAAAACAACTCTGCACAGAGTGACGTAAAAACTGCCACGGACAATCTGAACCGGAAGTTGTTAGAGCAAAAGCTCTGGGTTTTTTTTTTTTTTTGTGAGTAAAATTTGTATTTTGTCACAAAAAAAAGTTGAATATTGAATGCCCCCCATTTTTCAGGTTGTCTCCTGCCTTATTTGCAAAAAAAAAAATCCTAAAACAAAACAAATCTGATTCTTAAGAAGAACCGTTTCCTCATAGTGAACTATAGGTCCAGTATTGAAATTAGTATCTAATGCAATCGTACATGCACCTTTTTTTTTTACAGTTTTTGGCAATCTCAAATTTCTGTATTGTTTTCATTCATGATCACTTCCATTCTCTTTAAGAACTTTAATCCAGCGGTATTCGTATAGAAGGCCATCTCATGCAAACATCTGAAATGTTTCATGAACTTTAATTGGAATGAACCTCGGTAATATCGAAGATGACAAAACATTCCACGTTACACTTAAAGTGTACACATAAGTCATTCCGAGTATAGAAAGACATTTCGGGCATGCGTCTTTTATGCGCTGTGTTTAAATTAAGTATGCGGTAATCAATACAAATATCCCAAATGATAACAACTGGCTCTTCTTAAGGAAGCGCACTCTCGGGGGAATATGGTCTCAATTCCCGGGTAATGACGGGGTAAACTCATGGGTGTCTATATAGGGTGCGTTCGTTTAGCTTCCCTGGGTCGACCCCGGTTAGTGGCGGGTTTTTTGCCAGGACGAACGTGTGCAGATAATTACCCACGTTCCTCCTAGAAAAAAAAAACGCGATACACCGGGGTCGACCCATCCAGGGGAGCTAAACGAACACACCCATTAAGGAATGTACAACTCATTATTCACCGTCTAGCCTATAATAACTATTTTGATGAAATTAGACTCAAGGGAATCCAATTGCAAGTAAATGCGATCGTGAAAGAAGTGGGAGCGGGAACGAGCGAGAAACGTGTCAAAGTATACAAGTCATTTTCTTCTATCATAGGTCTGGAGCGAGCATTCGTTCGTATTTAATGGCCGTGTTCGTCATAGAAAGTTCATGGCATTTGAGAAAACTACTGCAGGAAGGGGAACTAATTGTCTCTCAGTGTTGGAATTGGTTTACCACAACCTCGTTTTGCACACGGAATAGAACGCGCCTAATTAAATTGAATGGTCATTTTGCCTAGTGCATCCTTTTAGTGGCTACTGGCTACGACTGCAGATGGGATCACCACGTTAACGTGCGTTGAAGCAATGGCTGCACTGACAGCCGTAGCCATAACTGTCAGTTCGATCTCGGCCAATTGTCGAACTGAAAACAATCCCCACCATATTCCATTGTGGAAAATTTGGACCCAGTTTCATATCGATGACAAGTTACACAGATTTGTTGTTTTATGCATATGATGGGATACACCAAGTGAGAAACAATTACCAAACGTTACAGACGAGTTTGCGGTAACACCATGTAATAACAATCTCTAAATGAGTTGGGGTGGTTCTGAAAAGAACCGTTGGATTAACTCGACGTTTCGATCAGTATGCTCTGATCGTCTTCTGGAGAATCCAACGGTTCTTTTCAGAACCACCCCAACTCATTTAGAGATTGTTATTACATGGTGTTACCGCAAACTCTTCTGTATCTTATTTCCACCATGCAAAGTTTCAAATCCTACTTAATTACCAAACGTGTTCAGTGCATTTAAGCACAAAAAGCTGCTTAGCAGAGCAGAATTATGTTTACCAGGATATGGTTATATCATCATGTCACATTATGATGGTAATATTCAGCTTGCTTTTGCTTGTTTCAAGCAGGCAAATTTTCATCAACATTTTCTGCTTCGGCATTTCAACGAAATTGAGACCTGTACAATTGTTTTTAGACTGAGCTGCTAATTGAAGTAAATAAGTTTTATTAACAAATTCGGCGCAGCAAAAATAAGCGGGAAACCAGTCACAAACTAAGCACATAACGTGGAACTTTGCCTGGTAACCATTTTTCAGTGAACAAAATTGTTTGATGATTATTCACCTGTGTGCCTATCAGCTTTGAAAAAGGTTGTCATGGTATAATTTATAAAACGGCTACTTTTAGATTGTTTGTGTGTGGTACTATATAAGCAGCCATAAGAGGTTCATCTTATGTCCACTCGGGGGGGGGGGGGGGGGCTGCCCACTTTTGACGTGCCACTTTTTTCTGAATACGATGGAAGGTCGAAAGGCTTAGCGGTAACAATCGCCCGCAACAATAATGGTTGAAAAGGTTCATTTCTTATTTGCATTGTAGGCAAAATCTCCGGTCATGGTTTTTTTTCGGTTTTGCTCATTCAAAAGTAAAATGGCCGTAGGGTCAGTGTTTGTGAAATGCGCAGCTTCCTTATGTCTGTCTGAGATGGTTGACCCATTTTCTTTTCCGCAAAATGTAGATTGTATGCCGAATGCTTTGAATGGGTTTCTACGCGTCTACAGTATCAGCCTCTGGCAGTTATTTGTCTGAAAACATTAAGTGAATTAATTGGTAAACCAAGCATCATCAAGATTGGGGGCTGGTATAAAACAGGCCTACGGGACATTCAAGCTAATAGGTTGACACATGACTGATGATTTGCGATTTCTTTACACGACCTCGGAATAATTCCCCCTGTTTTTCAATGTGTGTGTCTGAATGTTTATGTAATTGCCAGACATGTTTGTTATGACGCGAAAGAAATATATTAGTTACATATTTGTTGACATTCCGAGGTCACCATGGAGGGCGCTGTAGGGTGCACCACTCGGAAAACCAAAGCTAAATGTTAAATATTAAAAAATATTCAAACAAATTCCTGAAAACCAAACAAACATTATTTCGGACAACTAAACTACATGTTTCTCTTCAACCGTTTGGAATGTTTGCTAATTACCCCAGAAAAAAAACCACCTCAGAAAATAAGCTTTTCCAAAACCGATTTGCTGCCAGTTTTAGTGAAGCACTAAATCCATTTCCCAAGCCAAGGACCAACTGAGTTCCTCAAAAAATGGTTGAAGCACAGAATCCCGAGGTTAAGGTAACTTGTCATAATTATTGCATGACCCCGAAAACGTTATTATTCAGAAGATTTTGAGGGCTACAAATTTTGATAATCACATACTAAATTAATAGTACTATATGGTTTCCGAAGTGTAGTCTGGGCCCAATTGCAAAGAGCTGCTTTAAGCCGTTGGACACTTTCGGTAAACAGTATTGTCCAAAGGCCTACACTTCGTGTATCACAACTTATATATAAAATGACAAACCTGTGAAAATTTAGGCTCGATCGGTCATCGGAGTCGGGAGAAAATAACGGGAAAACCCACCCTTGTTTCCGCACGTTGTGCCGTGTCATGACATGTGTTTAAAATAAACCCGTAATTCTCGATATCGAGAATTGATAATTGTTTTGATGTTTTCTCAAAAAGTAAAGCATTTCATGGAATAATATTTCAAGGGAAGTATTTCACCATTACCCTCTGTAAACCCTGTAAGTTATTTGTAAATCTGTGAACTTTTTTTTTCTGTTCCGAAAGTGTCCAATGGCTTTAAGCAGTTCCATGAAAGTGGGCCCAAGTCTCATCCGTCGACACCAGCTGGCGCTCTGCGCGTCGTCATGGGCTGTTTTTTTTTCTACAACATAAAATTCCGCGTTCTCACACCATACTGCACACCATGTTATTATTAAGAAAACCCAGCCATGTGAACTGGACCGAAGACACGATTGCTACACAGTACTGTAGTAATATCATATACTATGTGAATAACCGGGTGCAGCATTCCACGAGTGACAGAAATTCAGGCATTTTTGGAGTAAAATAACCTCTTGGGCCTTTTGAGTGTCATCTGATGATCAGGGACACACGCCTCTACGGTAACAGACAACGCTAACTCTATACGCACTACTGACTGGATTGGCCATACATCATTAAAGTAAGACTAATTAATTATTTGTGGTTTGTAAATTGAATGCTACTGTATATTTATTACACGCTTGTCTGGATTGTACTGTTGTCGTCAATCATAAGCCACGTATGAATGCACATGTACAATTAAGTTTTGAAAATTATAATTTGATTTTTTTTTAATGGAGGCTTTCGGCGAAGCTGACAGCAAACCAACGAACTGTATTTCACACATTGTGTATTGACTCACCATTCAGAGCCGCGCTGCGGTTAAATCAAAAAATACACATCTTTTTACTCTTATAAAAATTTGGTTTACTCTCTCCATGAATTCGCTCTGACTTGAAGAAATTGGATTGCCATATTGGGTTAATATGTTGTAAACACATCCATAAATGTGATGACTCATAGAATGTAATCATACGGTACCTGAACATTAACTATGTTACCATCTGCGATGCCGGGAAGAGAGAGAGCATGACCAACATGAATGAAATCATCACTTCTATGCTAAACAAAGTGCTACAAAAGGGCGGGAGATTGTTATTGTCTGCAAAACATCATCATGTATAAACCGTATACCATTCCCCTTTAGAAGATATGAATTTAATATTCATACCTCATAGCTTAATCTTCAGCCAAGCCTAGCAGCAAGCACCCACCATAAAATTAACTTTTCAAAAGATCACAAACAAGACCAAAGACATGTTCTGTTTCATTAATTACAATTCGAGAAAAAAGGTTAAGCCCTTATCTGTGTTCGCGAGCTTAAGCAAAGTATAGCGTCACAATACAAATCACTAATGGTGCATCTTAATAACTCCAGGGTCAGAATTAACCCGGATTCTGGTTCCCGTGGGGCCTGACCCATTTCTGGTCAGAATTAGAGTGTAAATGGCAACTCATCTGAAGATGAATCTTAGCGGTTTGTGAAATCAAGCCATGGTACTATTTTGTCGAATATTTCGAATTGAATACGTTCGTGAGAACTACAAAGATTGGGGATTGTTTTTCTTCTCGCAGGGCAGGAACGACTTTGCAGGTTCCCGAACTGGAAATCGTTTCTTTACTTCTCCGCTCGTGCCCAATTATAGTGTAATTCCCGAACAAAGTCACGAGCGTATCTTTCGACTCAGTGCACGATGCTTCGCAGTCACATGATTCGTAATAAGTCATCTACGATTCGCAATATTAGTCACGTTCTTTGTATTTTATTCAATCCCGTAGGTTTGTTCCTGAATCCTGAATCAGCTGATGTTACTTCGTCCGCTATGGGAGCACAACAGAGCACTAACGGGTCTGACGACGCTTATAAAGTGGATATCTTCGGGGAAGACATACGGAAAAAGTTCGATAGAGGTAAGTTCTGATCACACAATGTTTACCGGCACTGGACACTATTGGTTATGACTCAAAATGTGTTTTTTAGCATAAAAACATACTTGGTAACGAGCAATGGAGAGCTCTTGATGGTGTAAAACATCGTGAGAAACGGCTCCCCCGAAGTGACGTTTAAAGGCAGTGGACACTATTGGTAATTACTCAAAATAATTATTAGTATAAAACCTTACTTGGTAAAGAGTAATGGGGAGAGGTTGATAAAACATTGTGAGAAACAGCTCCCTCTGAAGTGACATAGTTTTGGAGAAAGAAGTAATTTTCCACGAATTTGATTTCGAGACCTCAAGTTTAGAACTTGAGGTCTCGAAATCAAGCATCTGAAAGCACACAACTTCGTGTGACAAGGGTGTTTTTTCTTTCATAGTTATCTCGCAACTTCGATGACCGATCGCGCTCAAATCTTTACAGGTTTGTTATTTTATGCATTGTTGAGATACACCAAGTGAGAAGACTGGTCGTTGACAATTACCAATAGTGTCCACTGGTTTTAATGAGAAAGAGGTAACTTCACACAAATTATTTTGTACAACAAGGGTGTTTTTCTGTCATTATTCTCGTGTAACTGCGATGACCAATTGAGTCAAAATTTTCACAGATTTGTTATTGTGTGCGTATGTTGCGATCGAGTAGACTGTGACAATTACCAATGTGTCCAGTGCCTTTATAGGGTAATATTTCTGCTTAGCATAAATATATCTTGATGAGCTGAAATAAGGACACGTAATTCATTGCAGTGACTGGTACCAACAATATACCAACCAACTATATTGCGACCGATGGAGCAAGGATTATCCTTAACTGGCCCGCGGTGCAAGTCCAATATTTGCTGATCTTAGAATTGAGTTTCCTATAAACCCAGAACAAAACATTGACCCGTTCATTGGCATGGCCAAACACCTTTTGGGGATTTTAAGCCGACAGCTTTTTGTGGAAAGCAAAATGAAGTGTAGTAGCGAAAAGATACATGTGTACAATAGTAGAATGCTGACCCAAACCGCACAGCTCGCAATCTTGCAAACAAATACTTAAAGGCCCGACGTTTCGACCCTACACTGTAACATGGCGCTGTAACTTTGACAGTATGTTACTGTATTTGTGCCCAGCAGATTACTGTAATTGCATTTTACAGTTGTTTACTGTAATCCATATACTGTAAGTTATATTTACAGTACGTCACGTAGACACGCCCTTAGTTGTCGGTTGCCAAGCAGTAAAACTTGCCTGTACATTTTACAGTAAGTTACTGGCAACTTAGCCGCCAGTAATTAAGTGTAATTTTACAGTGAAACATACATAGCAGAGTCCTTCCCACAATGAGCTTGCAATCTTTACAGGACCATGCCGTCTTTAAGATTTTAAGTATCAACATTTTAATTATGGTTTTATTTGTTCTTGTAAAAAGGTGAGCTGAAGGTGACCCCGACGCACCTGTGCTTCATGGGTGCCAAGAATAGCTTCGAATGGCCCCTTCAGGATTTTAAGCGGTTTGGTCAGGCTAAACGTGTCTTCACGGTTGAGCTCTTAGACTTCAACGACGTGCTCAACACTAGAGAAATCATATTCCGCTCCAAGAGGGCACAGGTTATCTGTGACGACTTCCGGGGGAAACTAGCCGCGTTGGAGCAACACGTTCAACCGGAGAGTCCACCAATAATCGAGGCTGTGTCTTGATACCTCGTTCCAAAATTCTCATGGAATCGTCGAACTCTTAGTTGAGGTGGGGGAGTATGTGCCCAGTTTAACTTTTAATAGCAAAACATTGTCCTGATGGGTGTGCGAGAGCATGCTGCCGAGAGCTCACTAAAAAGCAATGATGGTAATTTACCGTAAACCTTCACAGAAACTGCAGGCCAGTGTTGTTGCTGCAAGTCGGAGCATGTTCAGATTTCACTGTTTTCTTCCTCTAATATGCGAACGCAAAAGAGCAGAGTTAAAAAACACCCTTTGCGTCATTATCTTCTTTTCTGGTACTTTGTCTATTTGTGAATTTCTCTTTGTGGAACAAACTTTGTGGAACAGAATTTTATCACCAGTCTTCAGTGTTCTTCAATTGAAGATTAGCAAGTGGGTGCTTCACGAGAACTTCAAAACCAACTCATGACTGTTAAAAAGGAGAATTTTTCGTGGACAGTGGTGGTTCGCCATGTTGTCCGCCGTGCGTCAGTGGCGGCCATAAACCACCCATCGTAAACCGGTTTAGTTGCTCGGGTGTATTTGCACCTGGAATTTGATCAGTATATGGACCAACCTCTGTTGCCACAGAATCACCCTTATTATATTAAACAAAAATCACAAATCATTCGATAGAGACAAACATATATGCGGGAGAGGTCATGAAGTCCTGAGAGTGACGATCATTAAGACGCATTTTTGTTCAGCTGATTTTATTCTAGTCTGAACAGTGTGGATGCAGCGGTATTAACTGTGATTACCTCGCCGTTCATCAAGATGCATTTTGACGGCAGAAAGAACTTTGCATGTATGGGAAGGAAGTAGAGCCCCCGAAATAAGGTGGTCATTGTTGAAAATAGTCAAGTTTTTCCTGTTTTTCTGTTATGCAAGTCACCAGACACAAGGCATGAAGGTCACTTCAAGGTGTGGGTTACAATTTTTGTCCAGAGGCGATTGCCACCAACTCCTAGGGCTGAAACAGGGTTATCCCTTGACAGTCCATACGGATGTAGGCTTTGGTATCATCAGTCCGAAGCCTGGCCGGTAGAGCAGAAAGCACTACCTTCCCACTTTGAGCACGACCGAGATTCGAACCCACACTCTGCTGATCAAACACCAGAGCTTGAATCAAGTGTTCTTAACCGCTCGACCATGACATACCACGTGGTATACAAACGATATATAACGATTCCCTTAGGTTGCAAACTTGGTCTCCCTAAACCATCGGGTCGTGAAAATGTCAAACAACTGTTTGCAATAAAATTTTAATTCGTGAATATGCCTAAAATAGAGTCTGTAAGATTACGCATGCTCTCTTACTGTAAAAGAGTGAAAAGGCACTCTTTCAAGAGCCATACTATGAAGGACAACTCTTTCGAGTGGTCTTCCTCTTTTTAAGATTGAAGTTTGCATCTTTTTGATTGATTTTTCACTCAGTCCTGGAGTGAAACCCCTCTAAAAGAGTGAACTAACCACCACTCGTTTTGAAGAGCCATACGAGGGACAGCTCGAAATGTAAAGAGTGTTTTTTCACTCTTTTACATTTAGAGAGTGGAGACACTGAACACGAACCGAACAAGAAAACTCTAACGTTACCAACCATAGAGAATCACCTTGGTGAGAAAGGGCATCGGTGAATAACAGTTTCATATGTATAGCTTGGGAAATGTATACTAAACAATTCTAACCAACTACTGCACCATCAACTTCTTTGTTGAATATAATTATGCAAAGTTTAACAAGCATGAGTGAACACAATTATTTCTAAAAGAAATAGATACGCCCGAACGCATTTGCAATTATAAAAAGGGTGAACAATTAATAATGTGGTGGCAAAACAGCTGTTTGTTCACATTATGGGTGCGTTCGTTAGCTTCCCTGGGTCGACCCCGGTGTGCCAGGACGAACGTGTGCAGATAATTACCCACATTCGTCCTGGGAAAAAAAAACCACCACACACCGGGGTCGACCCAGGGAAGCTAAACGAACGCACCCATTATATCAACCAAACACAAACTGCACGCTTCAGGCATGGGGCGTATGTCTGTGACGGAAACTGGATGATTTTGAAAGATTTCGAAACTTGCAGTTTATCGGAGTGTCGAAATAAATGTAAAACTAAATAACTACAATACAGGGTGGTGTTGAACTAGCAAAGGACGTGGTAATTATCACTGAAAGGCAAAAGAAACAAAAACAGTTCGAGATCAGTCCAAAATCAAATTCGAGATCAAATACATTGGTTTCAAGGCGATGGTATAGCGACTGTTGCAAATAGTTGTTGGGTGAGCATGCCTTCAAAGAAACGCGTTGCCTTGGATCGGCCGAGTTGGTCTTTAAAAAGCGTTTGTAACCGTTTGCTATAAAATGCATATGATTAGAAAGATATTTTAAAAGTAGAATATAATGATCCACACAAGTACCACTCAAAATTGCGTGGTTTTCTTTTAACCTCGTCGACAAACGCGGTCGGCCATTTATGTTTTGACTCCCATAAATGGCCGACGGTGTTAGTTCGCAAAGACCAACTCGACCGATCAAAGGTAACGTGTTCCTTTAAGCGCATCGTTTTCACATTATTTTGACTTGCGAATTCGGGAGAGGGTAATTCTGTGTTTAAAAAGTGTTTGTGGCGGGTTTATACGTTCATTCCCATTCCTCCAGTAAATGAATCAAGACTAGTTCGACCTTAAAGTCTAATTGTGACCCGTTTTTCAATGAACTTGTCGCAACCAGAATGTAACTGACTGATCGTCGAATTGCAAACGTTTTCTGACGTCATTATTTCAACTGTGTCATGTTAAAACAGAAGGAAGATTGTAGGAATGCTTCGATTGGAATTGCTTTGGGAAAAGAATTGTCTTTTTATGAAATGTGGGATTTCTTCTAGACTGTAATATTGAGATTTGTACCTTTTGTAGATTGAATGTTGTATGTGTCATATTTATATAATATATTGTGAGCGATAATGTCCGGTTTTAAATGTCAGGGATTACCAGGTTTTTCGTGTTTTTACTGGTACATAAAACTGTTTCTCTATTTCTGGAAGTGAGAGTTTTGTATGGGCTTCTGTGGATGTTAAATTGTGTTTAGCTTCCATTTTGCCAAGAAGAAAGCAACCTTACACTGTAAACACCTTAATATTTTAGTCGCCTTCAGCATGTGTCGTGGTCAGCACAACGTTGTGTATAACATTTTATAGAGGTTCACATTTGGCTCTGGTTGAACTACCCCCACAGAGGAAGAACATTGCTACAACAACATTTCACAACCGGAACTGTTGAATGACCTAGGTTAGGTTACCCATTGTGAAGAAAGTCATCGGCAACCCACCTTTCCGCCTTATAGACAAGGCCACGGTAACACAATTTAGCATAATGCAATTCAAAGCCCCACACTTTGAAAACGAAAGAGCATGTTCGAGAAGTTTATTCTAACTTTCTACAACTTTATTATTGATTGACAAGCTACCTTATGGAGTTATCATAGGTTGACGGCATAGATTATCTCGCGTACAACCGCGCGAGCCACGCTGGGTGGCCATTTTTAAAGAGCTGTAAAAACGCCCACTTTCAAACTTTTTATAAACGATTTACATCCATCGTAGTTTTTCAGGAAAATTTACATCTAATTATGTACAGTAAGAGAGTGCCGCCAATTTAACTTTCGTTTTTAATTCCTTTTTCGGCGGTTTATGTTGGGGGTAAGGTGACGTGGTGTTAATGCTTGCTTATGCATCTCGAGGCTCCATATTGCTTAACATTTAAAATCCCGCCATGCAGCCCCACTCAATCCCAATCGGGATTAAGGCTTTTTCTAAACCACTGCTTTATCAGCTATGGCAGAAAACGGGACTTCAGTCGGTCGGACCGAGATCAATCCGAAAATCCGTGATTTCGAAAACGCTCATAATAAACCCTGAATAATTATGGTACGGGGAAGTTCAGCCTTAGTCCATGTTTATCATACCAAACTTTCAAATGCCAATAATGTTCTCGAAATATTGTCTTTGGGTTATTTAAATTGCAAATCCCGTATTTTCAAATTTCTTGCTAAAATAAAATGTGGGCATTGCATTCCCTTCGCTTTTTAAATTTAATTTAACGAACATTTATAATTAATTTCTATTTACCCAGTCTCACCAATTATAAAAAATACAATTAAGCTTAAATTTTGATTGTAATAAGTTTATAGTTAGTCAACTGTACTATTTGTAATAAGATAGATCGCAAATGTATGCTTTTTTAAACAAACATTTTAAACAAACAATAAAATGAAAACCCCTGAATTGACAGAAGTACTTGCAGTTTGTATTTTTCTCTGTGTACCGCAACGAATTCACAACTTTTTATGATGAATGTACTTTTGTTATTTACTGTGGTTATATTTTATTAATTTTGTGTCCGTTCGGGGGGGGGGGGGGTCAATGAAAGAAAATGTCCGTCGATGTTTTCTTCCACAAATTATCATTTTGTCACTTTTGTTACCCCGAAAAAAGGTTTTAGAATAGCTATTTCATGGAGTTGAAACAGTTTTATTATATGTTACGGCCCAATGTGAGACTTTGGAACGCTGGGTGGCAGCAGACTTACTAGGTAAGTTTCCTAAAATTCCTGATTACCAAAAACCTGGATTCCAATCGAATACAAAAACTTGATGATTGGGGATTTTGTGCTCGTTCATATCGGGCTTAATTCAATTGCCGCAACCGAACTAAGCAATAGGGCATACTGATTTACCGGGTTAGTGATGTTCCCTCAACCGCTTTAAACAGATTCTATGCGCTCGAAATAAATTGCTGGAAGTGCTCGAAATAAGTTACTCCACCAAAAGCTTGAACAAAACATTTTTGCCCAAAATAGCGGGTTTGTGCGTATAGGCTCTACAGGACCGTCATGATATGGTTATCAAAAGCTCCATTCAAATCGAAAAACAAAACTTGATGATTGACAAAGCATCTGATATGAGCTTAAATAGAAGGAGATTACTTGACAAAGACTTCCGGCGAGCAAAAATGCATATTTTAATTTTAAAACAAGTTTGTGCATCTTTCATTGAAGACAACTGCACTTCCAAAAGCACATCTTTGGTGTGCGATCGCTATCAGAATAGTATTATTAAATTAAGGCCCATATATTCAAATCAGTATGAATGTTATCCTTTTTGCGTAGGAACCATTTATATTAATTCAAGCTTATCTTTCGTTTGTCAATCGTTTTAGTCCTCAAAAAGCTATCAGTAATAGTTGTGTATTATACTACTTTTTTCAAATATGTAAGAATTGTATCTAAAAACATATTCATGCTTTATATGCGTGAAACAATTTCTATTAACTTTAACAAAGGCATAGGCCCTGTATCTACCAACCATTGAATTCCTCAAAAAGGGAATTTTATAATGTTATCAGATGCCTTCCATGAGATCCAATAAAATAAAACAAAGTGTCAAAAAGTATAAATATCAGGTCTCGACAGGAGATATTTCATTCACTGCATCTCCAGCTCTGACCGTCTTGACTGTACCGAGATCTTCGTACCCTACAGCTATCACCGTGACCGACCACTTCAAATCTACCGTAAAAGTACCCCAGAAACACCCACTACCATGAAGGGCTTCGTGCTTGTTCTCGCAACGTGTGTTGCCCTCACGAGTAAGTGAAACCGATTAATATTAATTGATTTGTATCACACCGTGCCGCTATTAACATTCAGAGAGTGGCTACTTGTCGGGTTTCACCCCCGAGGTTATGATTTAGTTTAATACTGTGGGTGAGTGAGAACTTGTCACTTTCTCGACGCAGTGCAGAGCAATGAACTACTTTGCCAACACATTTTTACGCGCCAAATTTCATAAAAAATACTGCTTGACAAATTTCTTTCCTAAGCAAAATTAATGGGGCACCAGTCACACAAATACATAGTGTATTTTGGGCGTGTAACCCGTTTCTTTGCTTATCAAGTTTTTTGTGTGTTTACAGGCTTGGAAATTTGGCCCTGGTCTACATAGACCCCCCCCCCCCCTATATGTGAAAATTGCACATTGTTATACACCCCCACACGTGGACGTGGCTCGATATTACCATCATTCAAACGTCGCTCTTTTGCCGTGTCGAGTTAATACGATTTTTGTTATAATTCGACACGGCAGGAACACGAAGTTTGAAACCACTTTTTGAATTTGGCGCGTCAGGGGCCATTAGCTCGACGAGCACTGTCGAGCAAAGTCGGCAGAATAGAAAGCACGGCTTTGTTTCGTATACGTCGCGCTCCAGCCGTGCCGAACCGAAATGAATTCCTAAGGATGAGGCACTATAAGAGCCTGGCTGGTAGAGCAGAATGCTCTAAAGTTTGACGACGTATGGTTAAGTGCCTTGCTCAGGGGCTCCAGTGTCGTGACTGGGATTCGAACCCACTGCTGCTGAAAAAAACAGTGCCCAGTTTCAAAGGTTTCACCCCACCCAACCCCACCCCACCCCACCCCACCCCATCCCGGGTAAACACTAAACTTGCTACATCGTGTTCTTGCAGATGCTAAGAAGATCCAGGGTCCAATAAAGGCCCTCGATGACTTCGGTGAAATGATTACGTGCCTGGCAAACATCGGTTATTACGAGATGTCTTATTACACGGACTACGGATGTTTCTGTGGCTATGGAGGTAGCGGCACACCAGTCGACCCTACAGACATGCAAGTTTAATCCTTACTCCATGGTTTTACTTTTTTATTTAGACTAGCCTACAAACTTTCCTCTAAAGCCCGGTTCATACTTCCTGCGAATGCGAATGCGAAGCGAATTTCACGTGAATTTGACGTCACAACCCTCCTTTCGCAGCGATATTCGCAAGTGAGTTGAGCAAAGTTGAACTGCTGCGAATTATTCGATGCGAATTTGTGACGTCCACATTCGTATCGCATTCGCATTCGCAGGAAGTATGAACCGGGCTTAAGTCGGTTAAAATTTCTTAAACTATAGTAGTCCTCCCCAAACGTCCCTTTAATACATGTATACTCTCAATGTTTCAGATTATCACTTTCACTAAGTCAGAAAACATTTTTTAGTGAGCCCAACACTTTTCACTAAGTCAGTTTAAATGTTTAGACTAGCCCCCAATTTTTCTCTAAGTCAGGTAAACTAGCCCCGAAATTTTCACTGAGTCGGTTAAACTTTTAAAAATCAAATCTCCCTCTCCGACGTTCCACTGAGTTAGTCAAACTTGTAAGTATAACCCTCGCCAACTTTTCAGAAAGTTACTTAACCCTTTAGTCCCTGCATCGCCCGAGTTTGCTGAAAACTAATTTCTCGAGATTCTTGCAGTAAATTACTGGAATCGTAGTTCGCATTTTAAAAGATAGCCATGGCTTAATATGTATGCACAATTTTTTACCCTTTCGGTAATATTTGTATAAAAGTACAAGTTCTCATGGGAACAATAAATGCCTCTCGTTAAAGCCATTGGACCCTTTCGGTACAGAAACAAAAAAAAGTTCACAGATTTACAAATAATTTACAGGGTTTACAGAAGGCAATGGTGAAAGACTTCTCTTGAAATATTAGTCCATGAAATGCTTTACTTTTTGAGAAAACGGTAAAACAATATAAATTCTCGTTAACGAGAATTACGGATTTGTTATAAACACATGTCATGACACGGCGAAACGCGCGAAAACAGGAGTGGGTTTTCTCGTTATTTTCTCCCGACTCCGATGTCCGATTGAGCCTAAATTTCCACAGGATTGTTATTTTATATATAAGTTGTGATACACGAAGTGTGGGACTTGGACAATACTGTTTACCGAAAGTGTATAATGGCTTTAAACGGCTACGGTAATTTTTATGGCGAATATTTTTGTGCACGGATAAAATGAACACAATAGCTTTTCAAGGCTTTTATCTGGCTCAATGCTCATACTGATTAAATGCGAAGGCGTTAATTTTCGACAATATCATCATAAATGATGAACAATTTCCTGTTTACTAATGAGCGTTTTTTTTTTTCGTAAGAGCTAAATTATTTCATCATCATTAGCTTCGACAAGTCAACTGTGAAGGGAGAATTAATAACGATCTATAACAACTAGATATTAACAAATGCGTAGACCTACTAATGACTATCGAGTTTTCTTTTGATGTTCCTTTTTTTCCTACAAACACAAGCTAGCGAGGTTTCCTCGTACCGCAAAGAGGCGACTGGGCGGTACAGTGGCTAAATGGTTAAACTTTACAAACTGCCCCTCCCAACTTTCCACTCATTCTTATAAAGTGGACGCTTTGTAATGGTGTAAGATCTGTAGGAGTTGGCGCAACCAGATAAAAACCCAGTGTGCACATCGAAGCAGTGCCATGACGATAAATTTGTGTGAACTATTTTTTCAAATTAAACAGCAGAACTCAAACTTCAAAATTCAATTAGTTTGTTTGTAACTTGGCCCCCCAAAAAACACTTAACCACGACTGAAAATTTTCACCATGTTGCATGTTTTTCTTGTACTTCAGATGTTGCCAGATCCACGATCAATGTTACACCGAAGCAGTTAAACCAGACTATGGATGCGGGTGGTTTGACACATACGCCACAGACTACGATTACGTGGAATCTATCGACGCAGCAGGAAACTGTGCTATCAGATGCAGTAAGTATTAAAATACATAAACAAGGTGGAGGACGGGGTGGGAGGCGGGTGTGGGCAAAGATTATACCATCCCAAAATGAGAGAAGGGTAGGAATCCTACAAACACAAACCGCCGGCGACTATTTTGTGTAAACGTTAAGGGATGTGCCGAGCGGTACCGGACTCTGGTGTTTCTGATCAGCAGAGTGTTGGTTCGAGTCCCAGCGTGGCGCTTGTGTCACTCATAGAGCAATATACTTTATCATATCGTTTGTCCTCTGGATTGGACATTAAACCGTAGGTTCTGTGTTTTAGAATTGGTATGAAAAATAGCACAGAACACTCATCGTGGAAGAGTAGGGGTTAACAAAGCAAGCACCCTTGTTTACAGGTTTCCAGTGATTAAGTTCAATTATGAGGCATCCTTAGATTCAAACCAGAAATGTATAACAACAACCATCCAAAAATCAGCATCTTTCACAATATTTAGACGAGTAAGAAGAGTTCTGATACGAGCCATTCTCAAGTTAATTTTTAAATTGAAATATGTTATTTACAGAAACCGAAAAAGAGTATCCAGCCAGCGACAGTAACGCCAAATGCAGGGCGTTCATGTGTGAATGCGACCGCAAAGGTGCTCAATGCTTCGCAAATGAAAGAGGCACCTTCAACAAGGGTTCCTTCTACAACTACCCATCGAGCAAGTGCTAGTAATCCAAGTACACATGCCCACGACCCGATAGCCGGACCACGCCCCAGACCACGCCCCAGACCACGCCCTGATTGATTATTCACATCAAGCCTTAAAGGGATCGACTAACAACCAAACATTTGTACTTCAAGTCTTATTTTCCTTTACTTTCCAAACCGACAACCTTCAAAAGAACACCAGGGCAGTGCAATCAGACGACCACACCCTGTTCTCAAGAAGGAATCACCCGCAAACCTGACCACGCCCTCCATCTGCAGAGAGTACCGGTGTAAAAACAACCACAACAATAAAGAAGACCACACTTTCCGGCCGATTACCTTGCAACAACGACATCACGGCTATCTGGATTAAGTTTAACACAATAGTTGTGATTTTATTCATTCTAAAAATCAGGTTCATTATAGTTATTTTGTTCTTTTGTCAGTAGGCGGGTAGATAATAACTAGAGTTTACTATAGAGAGTTCGTTAGAGTGTCTAAAAGTAAGACTTGCGTATTGGAAAAATAATATACATTCTATAAAAGTAATTTTTGATTTCACAATGGAATGTCTTTTGTAATACATCCAGTCCAAACCAAACTGCCAAAGTGGTGAAAAAATCACTAAAATATCTTAATTCGAGCGCTTCACTTTTTTTCTCATGTGCCTCTGATTGCACACAATATCATTAAATCATCTACGAAAAATATCAATATTATATTAATTTTAAAATTTCAAATTCTTAAAGTCTGTGTGCACCGAAAATATAAATTGTGAAACACACTGGTGTTTTAACTCCGCACATTGCATATCATGTGCATGTCACAAGATAACGCAATATGCTCTAAAATGGAATGTAATAGAAAACAAATTTTAAGTTATCTTTGAAAGACAGACAAAAGCTTTGATCTTAAAGCGGGCACCAACGCAGCACTTTGGAAGAAAAGTTTTAATGGCATATCATAGAAACTGAATAATCAACTTTTGTAGCTAAAAGCACTACCATTCAACTACGAAAAAGACCGATCAAAAAATACATTGTTTCAAGAAGTTTTCCCAACCAAACTCGAAAAACGGCAGCTCTTGCTTTTATATGCAAATGATACACAGAACTACGTCATTGGACAAGAGTAGGGTGGTAACACTGTCATAAATAAGAAACCTAAACTATACTTTCTTAATCTTACCAACCTAGCAGGCATTCAGGTTTTCTTACAGGTTAAGGTCTAGTTATTCCTCATATAAAGTATTATTTATAAGTAAAAAATATGTCTAAAGTTAGTGGCAAGACTCAAAAAGTTTAAGATGTGCAAAAGAGTTAAAAAGAGAACCCCTTGCATATGACTTCAAACAGTGCCCTCACTGGGGGTTAAAGGGAGACCGCTCATTGGCTGGTAGTTGTACGCGCGTACACACAAGCGCATTACCAAGGTTTGACGATAGCGGTAAATGCAATTCGTCTGTTGTAACTTAAAAACAAATACAGTTATATATAAATTATAATTGATCATATTGAAATGGAAGAGCACATACTTTGATCTATAATAATTTTGAAAGCACCACTGAAACAAATTTGAATAACGAACATCCCAAAGTGAAATAACAATCAGCATTTTAATAAGTGCATCAGAGAGACTGCAATGGTATTGTGAAAACATTCTACGGATTGCATTTTAACGATACAAAGTCTGTTAAAATTCTACAGTGAAAATTTGTGACTTGAGTGTATTACTATCCTGTTGCCTTTTACTTAAGACTAAATAAAGTTTAAAAACAAAAACTTCCAGTTCAGTAGTGGCCATGTTAAATCTGTTTTTGGTAAAAATTGTTAGAAAGACTTGGAAAGCTTTAAAGAATAAAAAATTCATTCAAAATATAATTGTATTGGCAATACTTCATTATATCTCCTGTTGTTAAATAATTCAGCTTCAAACACATTTTTGATCATTTAAAAACCATTCACAAAACAGTAAATTTGAATTTCAGTAACATTCAAAGACTTGCTCACACTCCAGTTTTTATTTGAAAGAAATTGGCAAATACTTCATAAGCTGCTTCTTTATGCTTTTGCAGGAGGTCCCGCCTCCGGTAATGGCTTTGGTTTTGGCCTTGCCCGGAACTGCTTTTTCTTGGCGACGAATATTCTCTTCTCATAGTTTTCCTTGGGCCAGTGAACGTAGTAAGAGAAGACCCAAGGTCTGGTCATTCCTTGAGTTTGCCTCATACCATTCAGATGATCTCGCTGCCCTTGGTTATGCTCTCGACGTCTCAGGGCCCATGTCTTCCGGCGGGCGAGCTCTTTCCTGACCCTCTCGCGAGCCTCTTCTTCTACCCGTTGGATCTGAGACAATCAATCATAAGATGACGTCAATTTTATTTTACTGCAGTAATTCTTCTTAGATTCAAATTTTTGGGCATAAATATGATATCTGTTTACATAAGCACGTTATTTCGAAGTGAAATGTTTCTAATTCTCAAAATGCTTTACTATTGAATGCTGCTGTAATCTTCTGATCAAAAGTTTTTATAGGGGTTCATTTCAAGAATGAATATCGAATGAAATTTTCCTTTAAAGCTGTGTTCCTTGGACCAAGACTTGACCGGTCTATTAAGATATCAAATTCTGAACTGTTGGTGTTTGTTTTATATTTTAATTAAACAATACTATAGATTGGCAAAGAAAACAAAATTAGAGCAAGTAAACTTTACTAAAATGCATCAGGAAATACAGAAGGAAAAGAAACCCAAAGAATTTGTTTACAGGCCTGTAGGGTTGCCTAGAAAGTAAGCATTCCAACTGCTGTATACATATTGATAATTCTTTCACATTATACAATATAAATATTAATGACAACTAACCCGCTTGATTCTTTCTAATTCTTCTTGTCTTTTCTTCTCTGCCTCCTCCTCAAGAAGACGTTGTCTCTCCGCTTCTTCATCTTTCTTCTTCTCTTCTTCAAGACGCAATCTCTCTTCCTCTTGCCGTTGTTTCTCTGCTTCTTGTCTGGCTTGTCTCATCCTTGACTCCGCCTCTTCCCTCTCCCTGACCAGCCGAGTGAGGGCTTCCTCCTCAGCCTTGAAAAAGTAAATCACATGTTTGTGTTTATTCATGACATAAAAGCTCTGGTATCTGAATCTTAGGGTGTGGGTTCGAATCCGGATCATGTCAC
The DNA here is from genome assembly GCF_032118995.1 of Asterias amurensis. Lineage (NCBI taxonomy): Eukaryota > Metazoa > Echinodermata > Asteroidea > Forcipulatida > Asteriidae > Asterias > Asterias amurensis. Next base: position 23,346,989 of record NC_092654.1, read on the forward strand.
TTGTATCATTGGGCAACACACTATACTAAGATTACCTGCCTATGAGAGCAGTACAGACTGTTGATGTTAATGATTAGCAAAATGTCTGTATATTTTTGCTGCTGGTGCATACTCCAAAGGAGTTGAGAAGGCCTTATGAATGCTTAGAAGTGTTATACATGATTGGTAGAGCTAACAAATAAGTCATACACAGTGTTAATTTCAATGGCAACAAACACTTTATTGAAAAACAGCCATAGATCCATTGCATAACGCGCAGCGCACCTCCATTTGGAAGTCAAGATGTCCATAAGTGAATTCGGAAGTGCGCTCCAACTAGTGCAAGAGGTCTAAATCAAGACAGCTTAGCATAAATTATGGGCATACATGAATTGCATTCAGCTGGAGTAGGATACCCTTAAGCTTAAAAAAAATGTTTGTTTTAAACCTACCTCTCTCTCCATCTCTCTGATTTTCTCCTCCTCCTCTTCTTGTCTCCGTTTTTCTTCTTCTTCTTCTTGTTCTCTTTCTTCTTGCTCCATACGTTCCCTCTCTTGCCTCTCCCATTCTGCCTCCTCTCGGAGCTTTCGCTTCTCGGCTGCTCCTGCAAGACGCTCTGCCATTTCTTGCTCTCGCTGTCGAGCTGCCTCCTCCTGTTAGGGGATAATACGAGATGAAAAGATACTTGAACAAAAATTACAAAAGAGTTGCTCGTAGTGTTGCCTGCGCTGCAGTTGGCTTCCACAAAAATGCCTTCTTGTTAAAAGGCTTTTAAAAATGCAGACATTTCAAGATAAAATCTTCTTCTCCCAACTAATTTTATGAGCTTTTTAAATTTTGTTTATTACACTTCACATTGGCAAACACTAAAAGAAACTCTAAGCTACAGTCCGAAAAATAGAACTATGACTGAGAAAAAAAAAAAAAAAATTCCAAATTGTTTTAAATACCAAGCCAGTGAGTTGCAAGGAGGAACAGGTGACCAGCACATACAAGGCCGTCCTTCCACAAAAAAAAAATAATAATAATACCTTGCCCTTCAGAATATTCTTTAGAATATTGAAAAGAGAAAAAATAAATGTTGCAACATCATCATCATCCTCACCATTTTCCTACGTTCCTGTCGTTGTTTCTCTTTCTCTTGTTTCTTCTTCTCCGCATCAGCTTTCCTCCTCGCCTCTCGGTCTTCTCTTGCTAGTTTTCTAGACTCTTGTAGCATCTGTCTTGCCTCCTCTTCAGCCTCGGCTGCTCTCTCTGCCTCCCATGCTGCATCTTCTAGTTCCTCCTTCGCCATCTGAAGAAAACAGACCCCAAGATTCAGATTTTAAAGTTATGTTTATTTCCACTTACAGGTACTGTGGACACATTTGTTAGTTACTCATAATAAGTGTTGGCATAAAAACTTACTTGGTAACAAGGAATGGAGAGCTGTTGATAGTATGAACAATTTTGAGAAACAACTCCAACTGAAGTAACTTTTTTTTTGAGAAAGAGATTATTTCTCACTCAAATATTTGAATCTGAGAAGGTTCTATAGATATTCCCAAACTAATATTACGACTTCTCAACTTTAAGAAAAAACAGGGTGATCTAAGAGCCCATGGGGCTAGCAACAGTCAACATAATCATAGTTATTTAGCTCTATAGATCCCAAACTTACCTGTATCCGTCTCTGTTCTGCGATTTCTTGTTGCCTTCGCTCTTTTTCCTTTTGTTTCTTTTTTGCTTGTAACGCTTTTTTCTCTTCTTCAAGACGCTGTAACAGATTTTCAAGAAAGTTCATAAGTGTTATGCACAGGAGATAAAACCAGACTCAATGAAATCCATTAGACAATTGAATTATTCTAAATAAATTTGAAAGTGAAGTTGTGATTTTCCAAACCTTCTGCAGGGGTGAGAGTCATTGCTGATAAAAAAAGTCATAACAAATTATCTAGATCTTAGGAGTTTTTTTTAAATAATGGCAATTCCAACTTTAGACAACCCCTGAAGTTATAGATTAGATTCCAAGGAGCTTTTGGGAACAGTGTCCTCAGTGCTAGAGCAAATGCCTTTATATCGAATTAAAAGAACCGCAACTTATTTCACCACCAATATAAGGCTAGATAGCTCAGTTGGTACAACGTTAGCACATTAGAACTGAAGTAGTTGGTTCAAATCCCACTCTAGTAATTTATTACAACAGGCAGACATTTAAAAATCTGAATTTGGATAAAAGTCTGAAACTGTCTCATCTCGCAAGTAGAAGATTTATCTTCATGTAATACTGTATCAACAAAAACACATGGATAGTTGAGGGGAAAAAAGTGATAGCTAGAAGGATTGGAAAATTGGCTTGGTGGAAGTATAACAAAGAAAGGTTTGCCCTAGCACAATGTGTAAATCTCTTTTGAGTAGTGTTGGTTCTGAAAAGAACAACTCAACGTTTCGATCAGTATGCTCTGATCGTCTTCAGAGAAAAGTAAAAGCCAAATCAACTCTTACCAATTTCTCTTGCTGTCTTGCTTCTTTGAGTTCTGCCTTTTCTTTCGCCAGCTGCTTCTTAGTTTTCTTCTTCCCTTGCTGGGATTGTTTCTTGATTTCTCTTTCCAGAGCTTCATCGTCTGTTCCTAAGGAAACCGCATCATCAGCCTTCTCTTCTGGAACAGCTGGATTGAATTATTGAGGAGTCAGTGAATTTAAATTGTCAATAAATTGTCACTAAATTGACATAAAATACATAATCTACATTTCAAATTGTCCGGGTCAGAAAACTCAGATTTTCACTATTAAAACATTAAGTAAATATTTATCTCTATTACAGTAAAGAAACAAAGACAATCAACAACCGATTGAAATAAAAAATTACCAAATTATTGGACAAAAAAATAAATAATTTGAGTGACATTTACAGAAGTCAAAAAGGAAGCTTGTATCCTCATCTTCATTTATTTAGCCAGGTTCATACTTCTTGCGAATGCAAATAAAATTTTTATGACACATGGCTGTTTTTCGCAGGGAATGTTTCACAGGAATTTAACTGTTGCAAATTATTTGTTGCGAATTTGTGACATCAAAATTTGTATTGCGTTCGCAGGAAGTATGAAATGGACTTTAGTCAGCAAAACATCTTTAGATACATCTCACTAATTTAAGTTAAAATGCCCATGGACAAGAAAAACAAAACACTCTTTTTAAATCACAAAAAAAACATTAGAAAAAGTATGTAGAATTGCCACTCACCTAAAAGCTGTGATTCTTCTCCCTCAGTGAGCTGACTCAGTTTAAGTTCTTTTGATAACTAGGATTAAAAATTAATAATAATAAACATTAGGAATATTTCACAGGAGGACTCAACAACAAAAGTGCATTATTCCAATAAAAGATGTAGGCCTTTTAGGTGTTCCATAAATATTTCAATAATTTTTATATCAACAAGCTATCTAACTTATTTATGTTCCTTCTTATCAATATAACAAAAGTGTTTTACAATTTTTAAACATCTTTTAATGTAAACAACAGAGTAGGCCTATCAACACAAAAGCCAAAGCATGTTCAGTTGTCTAAAATAAAAACTTATAGAGACATAATGTGAAACTTCAATAGAGCAGTAATAATAACACACAATGTAATGAAGTAATCCAAATGTTACGTTCCAATAATACTTTTAAAATAAATTTTTAAAGAAAACAGTGACAATAGGGGAGAGGAGGGGTAAGCATCTAGAAATGACAATAATAAATATCAATATCATAAAGACTGAAAACAAACTTCAATGTGAAAAGATAATAGAGCAGAAATAACATCATTCAGTGTCAATGAAGTAACAACAAGTCAATTAAGTTTCTAAAAATATTTGAATACCTTCAACAAGAAAACACAGTGAGGTTATGGGTCTAAACACCAATCAATACATGTCAATAATATTAAAAAAGACTGAAAACAAAATTCAGAGTGAAAAGATAAGATAACAGCAAGTGTCAATGAAGTAAAAGCAACAAGTATAAAAAAAAAATTTGATAAATTTTAAAAAGAAAACAGTGAAAATGTAGGTGGGGATCAGCACTGCTTGGGATCTAAACACAAAAGTCAAAGCTCTCAATAGTATCAATCAGTGCAAATAATAAACATTCCACAACATACATAATGTTAAATACCAAATAGTCAAAGAAAATAAATACAAGGAGAAAAACCCCGCCCTTGACTCCGCCCTTCTCCTTACCTCTTCTTGTACCATCTTCTCCACTTCATCTTCACTCGGTCCTTCGTAGCTGTCCACTTTCAAGCTATCAATGAACTGTACTCCACTGGATTTGGGTCTTACCCCTTTACCTTTGCTCTTTCTTCCTACCTTAGGTGACTGTTTATGAAAAAGAAAAAAGAAAATTGAAATGTTTTTATTTATTTTGAATTGCTTTGGACAATACAATATTACAAGCAGAGGGCCGTCCAGGGAAAAGGCAAGAGTAAAACAAAACTGCAATAAAAAGATGTGCCCCTAGACCCTGCTCATTTAAAAGAATACAAATGTAAATCATATTATAAACACTCTCAATGGTAGACAATAAATGGGTAAACAAGTTTGTGTAAAACTTTACCAAACTCAAACTCATCATCAAAAAGTTATCACATATTTTAAAACTTTACCAAACTTAAATACATCATTAAAAGCTATCACATATTTTTGTTGTGCTTAGCAACTTTTTGTACTTAAGCAGCTCTACGATAAAATAGTTTTAGCACTTTGTCACAACTGAGGGGAGTTTAACAATTTCATGGTAGCATTTCTCACCTTGGATTTAGCCTCTGCTGGTTTGACCATGGTTTTCAGCTTCCCAAGGTCTAGTTTAGAGATCTTTTTAGTTGGAGTCGGTGGCTTAGCGTCAGGTTTGACTTCTTGAGGTGTGGGAGATGGAGACTGCCTCACTGTAAGAACAAAAATGATTACGAGAAAAAAGCATTAGCTGTTGCGAACTTCTAAAAAAATAAAGAGTATAGCTGCGTCACTGTAAACAAAAAGTTACATGCCAAAATAAAAATAGCGAAGAAATTCTAGATTGAAAGTAAATAAATTTACCAACAAAACAAACATTATGAATAATTTAAAATCCTCATGATTGAACAACAAATAGTTAAAAAGGTAAAAAGAAATGCAAATGGGAGAACAGTACTTAAAATAATCAAACAGGAATAAATAAGAATAAGACATAAATCAGACAAGAATTTGAGCAATCATACCTGGGCTTGCTCTTGTCTTTGTTCTTTGATCTCCAGAAGGACCCAGTTTGGGTGGCACGAGGGTCGTATAGGGCACTCCCATTTCCTTCTCAGCCACCCTATTAACAACATCACCCAAGTCTGCTTTCCTTGGTGGTAGCCTTGGGGTTGATGAAGGGGTGGCATTGGAGGGCAGTAGACTCTGCTGATTGGTAGGGATTCCACTTCGTGGTCTTGTCTCTTTTGGCTGTAGATCAGGAACTCTCTCAGACGGTACAGGTGAAGGGCCTGAAATAAATAGTAGACGATAACAAAAATTTTGTTTTGTGTTCAAGTAAACATAAGTATAAGAAGGATTTTAACAGTGCCCCAAATCAAACTAGTCACTGAGCGCTTTATAATGTTACAAAGAGTCAAAAGCCTTGGTACAAAACAAACAAATAGCAAACAATTTACACTGACAAAGACAAAGACATCAGCATGGCAATGTCACTTCAAAGAAGAGTGTGCTAGTATCCTAAAAATCATGAATTATAGAACAGAAACTTGCACTGTAACAAATGAGTTGAACAACAAGTATAACGACACAAATAACGGCAAAAATAACACAAATCAAAGGCTGGAAGACAGACTAAGAAGGGGGTATATCTGTGAAAAAGGAGCAGGCAAAGGCAAAATGTTGTCATTTCCTTATTAGATGTTGAGGCCATGGGGTTGAATAAAACACTTACTTTTGCTAGGTAAAGTAGACATTTCTTGATCCCCTGGTACTGGCAGCTGCTGTGTCTCTGCACCATCAAAATCTGGAGTTTGTTCCTCACCGCCGAACTGAACTTGTTCTTGACTTCTAGCGGATCGGTTTGAAAGGGCAGGACTTGCAACTTGGAGTCGAGGGCTTAATGATCTGGCCTCAGATCCTGGGCGACTTAAAGACCTGGCTTGAGGATGATCGGGACTTCTGAGTCTAGCAGGAGACAAACCTGGACTAAGTCTGTCGTTGCCGTCCATTACGGTACTGTCCATCACCGGCCACTGTCCACTGTTGGCGCTCTCTTGGAGGGCGTCCAGTCCATCCTCATGGTCCGAGGAAGTTTCAAGAAGAAGCGCATTCTGGTCTACGAGCAAGACGTCGTGATCAAACTGATCATCCATCTGCAGTCCTAGGTTGTCTTGCTGACCGTCTTGCACTGTGGTTGGCACGCTGGTAGTGCCGGAAATAAAGGTGTGGCGTGACACAGAGCTTGTGGGCCTGCTCTCCTGTTGTTTGAAGAAATGTATAAATAACATGAATATATTTGGATTTAATAGTGATTCTCTGACAATTCTAAATAATCAACAAAACCTACAACAACTTATTCTAAAATTTTAAAAAAATTTAATCTACCAATCTGCTAATATCACATTGGACATTGGATGCCAAACATTGGATGCCAAACCAAAGTAAAAAAACACCCTTTCAAGGTGATTACCAATACCTTCCCTTTAACCTTTATTAAAGTGATTTAAAAAACCATAGTTGAACTTTAATTGATTGGCTTACATTATTTCGGACGGGACTGTAAGGTTGTGGATCCTGGTTCCACATCTCATCTTGGTGAGACGATAAAGCATCACCGTGACTTGTGTTGTCGCCAACGACGTCTGCAAAAAAAGCAATATGGAGGAAAATAAATGTTTATTCTTGAACGAGGATATCAGCTGATCAGCTGAAAAGTGATACAACTGAAAATATATACAAGAATTATTATTATTGCTTTTTGATTGGCCAAGATTACACTTGTTGGAAAACCAAGATCAAGAACAATTCTGAGATAATTTTTTTTTTAAACTCATAAAACTCACCATCCCTGGTAGAAATGTCAACTTCTGAATAGCTGAGGCCTGGAGATAAACCACCTGTCCTTACACTGTTGCCATGGAAACTATCTGCCTCATCATCCATGGGCGTGCTGAATACACCCTCACTGCCCATCCTTTCCTGTGCATATTCGGCAGCTGATAAGTTAGTGAAGCTCCCCTGCGATGCATTGTTGCCTTCGACCTCATTAAATCCATTAACTCTGGATGACCTATGTGACCTCACAGAGTGTGCCGATGAAACATGACGTGACCTTGCAGAAGCTAAAGAGTGAGCACTTCCTTGCCGGACGGACCCGGAGTGACGGGAAAGAGGACTGCCATGCCTTTGGCAGAATTCGGGGGTCGGAGGACAGTTTGGTGGGTAAGGCGCACTTAGAGGATGACCCAAATAGGGAGAACTTTTTAAAGATGCAGCAAGTTTCTCTACAGAGAGTGATGTACTACGGCCAGATGCAGAGGTTGAAGGTCTAGACAATTGAAAACAGAAACAAGAACTTCAACAAACTGACGGACTAATTATTTACTAAATTAATGCTTTCTGAGACAAACAAGTTCAATAGGCATCTTGGGGGATTTGAACCTAAGACACTCGCATTCTACAGCAGATGTCTGAACCACTACACTACAGAAGACAATAAAAACTTTTTTTCCACCAGGCCAAACAAAAGGTCTGAAGTTAAACTGAAAATGATAATGAATTTTGTGGTAGCTGTTATTATTGCATACCTGGAGTGTGCATTTCTGGAGTGTTGCCTGATACTTCCAGCACTGGATACGTTCCAGCGTTGCGACCCTGAAAGTCTCTTCACATCAGCCGGAAATGGACCTTTCCCTTCAGTTGATCCTCTTGGGTCAATGGTCTGAAAGGCGGCGGTCAGCTCAGCCGTAGAATCCACTGAGAGAAGAGATTGTTGAGATGGTGTGCGGATCAGATTACGAACCCTGTAATGTAGAAAAACAAGAAAAAAATAGTTAGACACTGCCTGTCTGAAAAGACAAAACAATCATGCTCTTTGATCTACTTATCTAGTGCCTAGGACTGTTCCTTATCGCTAATTTCAACATTACTTCTAAAGTTTAGATCCTATTTTGTTAGCAATGACTCTCACCCGAGCTACAGATCTATACCTTGAAAATATACACCCAATGGGCTTTGTCAGTAGATGGAGGGTGTACCTTTTGGTGATAACTCCAAATATTAATGACCTTGTTTAATATTAGGGTGTCAGGGCTGAGAAGACTAACGCATCAAGGTCAAGTTCTGCTAAGCAGCTCTGCTTAGCAAAATTTGTCTGTATTTTACAAATACTGTTTGTACTGTTTTTATGGGTGAATCTATGAAGAATAAGCCAATTAAATATAATAATGCACATTTAAATATTAGGTTTTAGAAAAAAAATCGTAGAAACTCGACAAGATGACCTGCTGATCAAACTTACACAGCTCTTGATTGCATATCTCTAAGATAGAAAACAAAGTCTGCTCCTGGTTGCGCTCTGTAGTCTACATTCTCTTGATCTGCCAGGTCATCGTGTATAAACTGCATGTGTGTCTTTTCCCTAGAGCCTTGATCACTTTCCAGTCCTGCCTCAATCTACAACAACAATCAATCAATCCATTTTTGGTTAGTTAAAATATTGCATTTAGCCTGTAAGCAGATGTTTTTAAGATTTTAAAACATAATATCAGAAATATAGTTCATAGTTTTATAAATCAATTCTACATGACCAATCATGGTTTAAATTAAAAAAAGGCTTATCAAAACCCATCTTCAAATTGATTGTAAATAATAATAATAAATAATTGAAAATATGTAAAAATACCTGTTGATTGCCATAGCCAAGTACCGATGACGTCAACTTGTTGACCGTTCCTAAAGTCAGCGATAACTTACTGACATCAGTCTCCTCCTTCCCACTCTTGTAGAAGCATTTCTGGTCCGTTGAAGAGAAGTTCAAATTTTCTGGAGCAGTAAACAACATCAACGCTCCCTTTCGAGTCATAAAAGTCTTCGGAAGCTCAAGTTGGCCATCCGACCTTTGACATTTGACCTCTGATGGTAATGACTTCCTGGAGTTGACCTCTCTGCTACTGGTGTGCTTGGCTGAGACGTTGAACTTAGATCCATATTTGGCAAACGTTGCACTGGATGACGTGTCCTTCGACCTTGGAGACAAAATAACAGCCGCTGATTTTGAACGCAGTCTCCCCTCTCTTGGTGTTTTTGGTCTCGGAGAGATACTACACACAGACTTTGGTCTAGAGTACTCAGTCTTTGGCGTCTTAGCCTTGATGGCGTTGGCAAGTTGATCTCGTTCGGATGATGCCGTTGATGATCTGGTTACAGCAGCTGATTTGATTCGGAGTGGAATGTTGACGGACTTCTCAAGAAACTTTGTGTCTTCACCTCCGAGGCCTGTACATAAAATAGCCTTCTGTTTGCCCTGTTCAAAAAGAAATATTCATACAATAAGTTAATAATTTGTTAAAGCAGTATGATAAAGCAGTTTGACAAAGTAGTGGTATCTTTTTCTTTGCCTTCCACCTCTGGGATCCCGGTTCAAATCCCATTGAAGGGGTCACTATGTGGATTGGGTGCTGCTCAGTCCCTTCATTGATTGGGCTTTTTCTGGAATAATTCTCTTGGGTCTTCCTCCCACATCTAAAACTGAAACTTCCTTCTTTGTCTTTGATTCATCATGGGTTCTTGGCTAGTATAGTGATTGTTTACTTTTCATCACAACGATAAGAAATGAAGTGAATGAAAATTGAATCCTGAAATACTGCAAGGGAGGGGAAAGGGAGGGGTGGAAAAAAATTGAACCTCTCTTACCGTTGTTCCGGTAGCCTCTAAATCACCTCTCCAAGAGCCACATCCTTTGGCTAACGAGCTTAACATGTTTACAAGATGTGTTTCCTTAGCTATTTATTCATCTGCAAGAAGAGAAACACACCATGATTATTTCACATTGCTACTATCATTTATAACATGAATCAGAAATAATCATCTCGAAATGAGCTGCATGTATGTTTGCTATTTTAGGAGTTGCAGTGTTGTTAGCACAGCCATATGTTTGAAATTGACTTGAAATTCGATAGCATCAATTTCGAACACATGGCTGTGTCCATCAGTCTGTGCATAGAGCAAGGACTATGGTCAGTGCTAACAACATCACAATAAAATTGCACTTATATTACATGCAAAATTGAGAGTGCCATAATGTTGTAGCTAACTTAAAATATCCCAGAAGTACCCACAAAACCAACAGGCCTCAAAATGTTATGCTTGTGCACAGAGTGTATCTGGTACGAGAAAGTACAAAATCAAAATATGACATACTGTAGCTACAATTACCTAAGGATAATATTAATGCCATTAATACAAGAACTTCTGGATCAAGTTTCTATGTTATTTAGTTTCCTAATTACCCAATTTGGTTTCACCAATTACCAGGATCGAAAAACTAGTGTTTCTCTGAGGATTTACATGAGAAGTTATGTAAATCTTTGAAGATTTAAAAAAAATAATATTTAGCAAAAAAGGTCCCATAAGAAATATCAATTTGTGTTATTCGAAATGCCCTGGAACACTTAAAAAACAGATAAAGGTTTTGTTATTTTTGAAAGTATGCCAGGTTAAGAAGAGCCCAACGTGGAGTGAAAACCTTGGGTTCAATCGAATACCATCAGGTTTATCAAATTAATTTAGGATCATCGGATTACGATTGAGAGATTGTACTGCACTACCCCAGCTTACCCATAATAAAGCAACGCTACTGACCATTCATATTGTAATCTATCTAGGCCTATCTATGTTTACACTTCTGAAAAAGTAAACAAACACCAAAGTCAATGTAAACATGAGACCAAGGCCACTGAGTGGTAACCTAGCTAGTGGCACTAGAGTGTCTCATTTATAAAGGTCAGCACTTTATTTATACATTTTAAAAGAGGTTGATTTGTATTTTCTATTGATAAAAGGGCCTAAATGTAAAGTTGTGCTTTTATGTTGTTTCTCCCAATGATGTTTTAAAACATATATAAAATGCACCGAATTCTGAAAAGAAGATGAATTATGAACTGTCACGACCAGACGACCACTCAAATCTTGCTTCTGTTAAGTTAGAACATCATGGAAGCAAGATTTGAGTGGTCGTCTGGTCGTGACAGTTCATAATTCATCTTCTTTTCAGAATTCGGAAAATTCACATTTTTTCCCCATTGAAACATATGTCACATTCTTTGTAGTAAACAAAATGCGCAAACAATTATATAAACATTTTTTAAATTACTATGACACAATGAGCTGTTTTGTTTAAACCATGGAGACTTTACAAAGGCTCAAACTATTATTAATGGCGTTATGATTTAATCTGCCACTTCTCGAAAAGCAAAGAAATACAATATACAAATAATTATCTTTGCACAGGACAACAAAAAAGTAAAAGAATAAAAATATTGAAAAAACCGAATTTACTAATATTTAATAAACAAATGTGTAGGCCTACTTCATCAACCAAACACTTCATCCTAATAACATTGGTGAAACTGCAAATAGTAATTAGGAAACCATAATATAGATTCTCCATTCCATTGCGTGGTACACCTGCATAACATTACATACATATGTCATCATAAATGAACTGATAATTTGTGTGGTAACAACTCATGAGTTTCACTGTTCAGATTTGATAGTTCACGGTGATACCACCAAAGAGCAAGGAACCCTAGAAAACAGTTTATGTAAACTTACCTTGAATAAATTGTATACTGGATTCATAACCATCCGTTAAATTATAATTCGAGGTGTGTAAGGTTCATTGTTTATTACAACTTGGTATGGTGTAAATAGTGTAGTGGACGCCGTAGCTTTCCCACAGTGCCACCCGTTGTTAACCTGTTGTTTAGTAATTGATTAGCCCGGTAGCTAGCTACAGCGGTCAGACTGTTCTACTTTATGCAGAGGGGGGAAGTAAATACAGCTTCGAAGAAGGCAATGTCCACTTTCAGAAAAGATTTGTTTAAAGAAAATGTTGTACCCAAAAATCTTCAGGCTTCAAATTGCGTGAATATAAATAAAATTAGTTATATTCATATTGTCATATTTAAAACTTATCCAGACTTTTTATAAAACATGTTGTACCTTTAGCATCAATGGAATATAATAATCAGAGGAGTACAAGTTATTATTGAACGAGCAAACGAACAAGATTGACCTTTCACCTCTCGCAAAAATCAGAAAAAATGGTAAGTCAGTCACTGGAAACAGTACATTTTAAATCGGTTAAATCTGTTTATTTTTAGTGGCCATCAACTTAAGTTGTTATTGTATAAGGTAGCAATGGTTTTGATTGTGGAGACTTGGTAGTTTTTATCGGTAATAAATACTTGGGTATACTGAAAAATAACGAGGGATGGTTTTGTTTTGGTCGGTAAATTGTTGTGTCTTGTGTGTACGTGGCACTCCCGTAACTGACGATAGCGCCGTACACACACAACACAGTGTGAACTGTGGTAAGCGAATCTATTTAGTTCACCTAATTCCACCGGTTTCCTACCTTCAACATTTGCAACGCAGGTTTGCACAAGTCCGTTAACGAGCTCCTATCCAAATCATAGAGCATTATTAAAATATAAATAAAACCACAAAACAATTGTTTTTTTTTTTAAGCTTTTCACTAGCTCACTTTGGCACTTACTTTTCACTTGTGACTAGCCCACTTTGTTGTTGTGTGGCCATTATCTGTTTCTGAATCAACATGATGTGTCACATAAGGGGGACTAGCTTTTCACAAATCAAATCGAATCAAATTCTATTTAGTTAAACTAATCATAGCTAAAGTGGTCCTTTCCCAATCTCTATGTACTAACAAAGTTGACCTAGTTTAGTGTGCATTTATTGACTGCATTCCTCGTTGACATTTGCATACAATTTTCAAACCTTTCATGAAGCTTGAATTGAAATGTTGTACCACGAAAAACGACTGAACTATTTCTTGCAGTTGTCAGTGTCATACTCTCGTTCTTAGTGTTTTTATTATTTTCTGTTCTTAAAAATCTTAGAAGTAATTAAACTAAATAAAGTTGCATTATTAATATCAGGTAAAGTGTACAAAGTTTACTGAAAACTGTTTTTTGATCTATTATGTATAAAATAGTGATAAAATTGTTTATTAAAATTATTGAATTCTGATTTTGTTGTGTTTGTTTTTATTCTTCATTTCCAGGCTGCAGTGGAGTCTATGGCACGTTATTTGAGCCCGGTCAACCCGGCCGTGTTTCCTCATCTGACATTAACTCTCCTCTCCATTGGAATCTTCTTCACAGCCTGGTTTTTTGTGTATCCTTTACAATTCAATTTCACCAGTTTAGCGCCGGTTATTTCTCATTTGGGATTTTTTTGTTCAGTGATTGTACTATGATTTAGTTTCACATTCTTTTCTAAAAGAATATTTCTGCGCAACCCTAGGCAGCGGTCTCCCTTAACAGTGGTCCTGTCTTATGGACCCTTCTGAGTATCCAAGTAGAAGTAGAAGTTAACGTCCGTTGATATATCGAAAATACTCAAAAACTCGATATTTTTTTGACATCGAAATCGCCGATGTCACTTTTATAATCATATCGTAATATCGGATTTTCGATATATCGAAAATAATTTCGATGTTTTGAAAATTTCGATGTTCCTAAATGATATCGAAAATACCAAAAGAGTGTCCGATTATTTAAAAGAAATCTGTGTTTGAGTATTAGAAAAGCCGTCGTCGTTATGTAGTTTCATCATTTTGAGTTGCCCTATTAGATAAAATACGTTTTACAACCAAGTATGTCTGCTTGTTCTTTGTGTTTTCGCCATCAGCCGCCGGCCCGCCGCAGAAGTTCACGACCCCGCGGCGAGCGCTCGGTAAAACCTCAAAAGAAACCGCCGCTGCTGCCCCATCGGCTGTTTAAGATGCAACTTCCCATTGCGCATGTGATCAAAATCAATGCGTCTTCACCCCGCAAAAACTTCCCCGAATCAACAAGACAAAACAAAACAAGGAAGAAAACAATCTTACGTTATACAGTAAAATAATCTTTCTAACAATCCAAGGTATCGTAATGGCGTCATTTTGGTCAAATAAAGCCGACACGTTGTGTTGTTTTCGGTAAACAAGCTAACATTTCCGAGGAACTTTATGCTTCGCAGCACAGACCACGCTGTCGGCAGCTATTGCGTGCGTACCAGCGAAGACTATGCTTTTGTACGGTTTAAGCATGCACACCAGCGTGTATGGTTATTGCAATTCGGGGGGAAAACCCGTTTGCCCAAGCATGCACAGACACGTGCAGTCTTTGGTCAAGGCGGTAACGCGTGATGCACTGCGTTATTTCGACAATAGAGGGCGTTCTAGCATTCAATGTTTCTTGCCTTTGTTATAGAATGCAAAGTAAAAAGACTACGAGCCTTTATTGGAGACTATGTGACTGCATGCTGCGTGCGTTGTATATTGTGATCGCGGAGTGGAAAGTCTGTGTTTTGCGGGACTTTCTAGTGATTTTTTTTCGATGATTATCTCAACCATTTTCAACCGTAAAGGTAGTCCGGGCGCCCGTCGGACAACTTGATTGACACTTCTACGTCAATGCATCGGCAACTGACACCTTAATGTCGGCGAGTCACGCAACTCACAAAGGCTCTGTGTCATTTTGAGACGGCCAATCATGGCCAATCACGAATCGAGAATTGTGGTGAGCGTTCACCAAATGGCCAAGCCAGCGGTAGCGGCGATCATACTTTGTTGTAAAACCAGAAATAATCGGGGCGGGACTACGCAATTTGAAATTGTTTGAACTACAAACAAGTTCGGGGGATCAGACAAAAACAGGTTGAAATGTAACCCTATTAAACTGTCAGTCTACGGTATATATATTTCTACCTCCATGAGTATACCAAGTGCTGTTTTTAGGCTTCCATCTTGCGCGTGGGAAATACTCGATATATCGAGTATACTCGATATTAAATTTTCGATATATCGGTTATGGGAAAAAACCGACATCGACGGACGTTAAGTTAGTAGAAGTAGAAGTCCGCTGGCCAATTGCTAGTTAAAACATCTGAGGACCAGTCAATATTGTGCACTTGGGGTCCGGCTGGCTAGCTCAGTATTGACAAGTATCTGTTTTCTTAAATGAATTATGGACAAGTGAAAAAGCTGAAATAACGAGCTTACTGGTCCCTCTGGCAGTCACTAGGGTTTTTTCAATTTTTTTCAAAACTGGGCACTTATGTTGAATAAAGATGTCTGGTCAAGGGTCAACCATTTCATATCAAATACTGAAGCATCTCATTTCAGAAGCCTAATTTCTTAGACTACTTTTTGCTTTGGCGCATAAGGTGCATGCTTGTCTATTTAATAATAAGTTTGTTCGCTAACTAGACCAGCATGCACCTCATCACTGAGTATTTGTGAAGTAGTCTATGCAACAAGCTAGCGCATCAAGACCACACATATGCTAAATGGGGTTGTTCAAAAAGGATAACGTTCAGAGGACTTCATTTCAGTCAGCGTGCCTCGGCCAAACTTGCAAAATATGAGCCCAGTTTGCCCAACTGTTTGGAGAAATCCTCGGGAGAACCCTAATGTAACAAAAGTCCAACATTATGAAATTTAGTTTATTAATAATCCTTGACCCAGACTACAGCTATGAGGTCACTGCAACCAAGTACACACGTGATTTCTACAAAGAACTCTTGGTAGCACTGGTAGCCAGTTTATTCATGGGTTTTGGTATCTTGTTTCTGCTGCTGTGGGTGGGGATCTATGTCTGACCCTAGATGTCTGCGTGTCTATGTCACTGTCTGTCATAAATGGTAAGAACAGTCTAGTAATATTTTAGTTATATTTGTTTCAAAGTTTTTCTTACGATTTTGCCTGAATTTGATAATTAGATAGCCAAAACGTCTGGGCTGGGCCAATCAATTGTAATCTTTAATGTCAAGAATTAGCGAAGAATCGAAATAGCTGAACTATCTTTCAAAGATGAAGGGGTAGGGTGTAACTAGTAGGGTTGAGGTTCAGATTAAAGATGCTATGTCAGATTTTTGGCCGATTTGATGGGGGTTGAGAAAGTTACAAGCTTTCATTTGTGCCATTGCTCGAAAAAGTCCGCCAATTATTAGTAGCAGTGAAATAAAGTGCTCAAAATTATATCACGTAACCAATTCTTATGTGTTTTATAAGAAACGTTTTAAATTTTTGTCATGGATCCTGACCATTAAAAGTAAAAGTAAAAGTTAAACTTTTTTTCGTTAGAGCGGGTAATACTCTTTGAAATACCATTCACTCAAAAAAATCTATTTTTTAATGTTTGGAGGCAAAAATCTGACATAGCATCTTTAAATGATGTTGAAAATACTGGGAAATATAAAATACAAGTTGTTTTTCAATCAAAGTTCACACATTAATCTTTACACTTCCAGTTTATACATGTATGCCATTTTGTTTATAGTGGGTCCAAAAACTGTCAATTTACTGGACTACAGGTGTGTCATTCAAATTTCAAATTCTTTGTTGGTTCAAATTGCGTCTAAAATGTAGTTTTGTTCTTACTTTTCCCCCTAGATTAAAGCAACTTTTGGGCCAACTTCTACCTGCATTTCCCATCTTCCTGTACCTGATGTGTTTATGGTGATAACACCTTGACCACGTGGCAAGCAGACCAGGATTAAGCTCTGAGTAATTGACTGTACAATGTGCGCTACCCTCAGATCTGTTAAGACTACTTGTCGTTTTGAAATTTAACTTCTGGTTTTACAGCCCTGGCTCTGTGCCATTTTAGCAAAGATAAGCAAGTCTCAAACCTTAGCGAGTGTGCTTTGTGAGAGAGGCATCTTGTTTTTTTCTCTGATCAAATTAATATAATGTAACTGAGGCTATACGTGCGAGTAGTCTGGTGGCTAACATAGTATGTGATTTTTATTTTACCCTTATACAGGGTAAAATCAAGTTCATATAAGTCTGGTACCCATTTGGTATGATGAGAAACAGTAGGCCTGATTGGGAGTGCACACTGGTAACAATACATTGCAAAGATTTATGACTGCCTCAAAAAGGGACTGTCAAGACTTGAGCAATATTTACTATTTTGATCCCAAGCTTATTTACTTGTATACTACCAGTTAAATTAATGCCAAAAAGAAGTTTGCTCAAAAGTAAAGAATGAAACTATTATAATTAATAGATGTATTTTGCCCTCAAATTAATATTCTGGCGTTACTCAAACCAAAATAAATCATTGTGAAAACATTAATATTTTGTGTAGATTTGTAGTATAAACTTTGCCCTCTGGCTCCTCGGGAGGCCAATGATTTTGGTTTGGGACAATTGTTTTTTCCTCTCGCTTTTTTTTTTTTCAGTTGGGGGGAATATTTTGATGAATAAGTCATCAATGTATGTGCAACTATCAGGAAAGATTCATTCACAACACAACTGAATAATAAAGATTTCTAGACAATTTGAAAAAAGAGATGCATCTTGTGTCAAAATTGAGTTATTTGTTAACAAGGATTTTTATGTCTGTCAGCAAAACATAAAGTACAGATGTCAATAAAGCATTCTTAATTAAACGGTTTGAAAGGTAGATAGGCCTATTGAAAGTGTGGTTGAACCCATGCAATGCCACATCGCAACGATTTGACCGCCTCTTCAAAGTACAGAAGAAATCAAATAAACCACTAATAGTTTACGCACAATTTTTTTATTTTCACTTATTAAGTCACTTACAGGACATAACATTCACTATATTTTCACACAATAACGGCCATATCACTCAAGATAATGGATTCAAAGATTACTGTGGTAGAAATCTTCCTACCACCCTATTCTTCAAAGACAAAATTGTGTGTCATCAATATCCATACTTGAACAACTTTTATTTTGTTTTCACAGATTGCCAATGCATACCTTTTGTTCGCTTTTGTAAGGAAATAAATTGTGCAGAAATGGCCGAAACTATCAAAATGCAAACCTAATTATAAAACAAAAGTTAAAGAAATACAATTGCATTAAACAAACAATGCACTTATTCCACAAACAGTTATTCCCTCTCCCCTTTTAATATCCGAGGCCAGTAGTCTCCCCTGTTAATAGCTGAGGCCAGAGTATTCTTAGTGTCTCTATTCAAATGACAATATGGCAAAATTTAGAGGGTGCCTTTGGCAGTCGGCCACATTGATCCTATAACCATACAGCACAGGCAGAGACCGAAAGTGTTCGACTTTTTCAGAAGAAAAAAACGCTGCGTAGGAGAGAACCAACGCTCAACTCACTCGCATGGCCCTACAGCTGGGAATTGAACCAGGGCCATAGTGGCAAGAGGAAAAGCCCTCTACACATAAGCCACTCATTAGACCACAGTGTCTACATTTTTAAAACACAACTGAATTCCTGTTTCAGATGACATTTCCAGACATTTTTGCTAAAAAACAAACCAAGTCCAAAAAACCCAACAGTATTTATAGCCATGTCTCGGCATATGATTATACAGATATTAATGGTATCTTATGGGTACAAACCCCTTGCATTACCCACCACTCTGAGGTCAAACATTAGAAACTTGCGCGTGCTGCACACAACTCTCAGTCAACGATGGGCGCTGTTTGGGTCTGGGTTTGTGTGACGTCATATGCAAGGGGTGTATAAGTAAAGCTCAAAGAGTTCCTATCCAAACTACTGGTGTCTGAGAGGGATTTTGTACCCTGGTGTGTGCGAGTCCCCCATAGGGTCAATTAACATAAGCTGAAGGAAGCGAGCCAAAGAGGGCGCCATCAGACGACGCTTCTATACAACTCGTATGGAGGGTCACAATCTCTTACTGCAGTACTGAGTTTTAAAATACGAATGTAAATGTGACCTTTTTGTGCAATCCATTACAATGATTATCTTTGTAATGTAATGTAAATAACATTGAACGGACACATAGATTTCAGGCCCGAGGAACAAAATTAATACTGAAGTCCTAAGATTGTCCATGCATCCTCAGAATAGTGCTGGGATGATGCCTTATAAATTACGGCATAAAGAACATCGAACAGAGATGGAGAGAGACATGAAGAGAGGGGAGGGATACACGCTAGCTTGAAGTGATGATACTAAGATGAATTTAACCTCAATGATGACCAGGGTCATTTCTTTGCCTGAAAAGAAAAGTAAAAAAAACAACAATTAAGTCAGTGAAGATCAGCACATGTTCAGATCTATGATCATGACAACAGTCCCTCCTAAACTAAAAAAAATACCTCCCAAAAAAAAATAATTCCAAATTAAAATCTCATTTTTGTATACAATATCACACAATATTTTAGGCTGATGATACTTGTACAACATTTAATGCAAATCAAATTATGAAGTTTTGTGCATCGGAACGAAATTCAACTAAAGTGACTTTATTCAAAACAATTGTTTTTAAACCAACATCAAATTTCAGTCGGTATAACAACCCTAAAAAGGAAGTAACTGCCTTTTTCAAAAGGAATCATTTGTAAACCAAGACCATCATTAATGGCCTGTTTACCTTGGTGCAGCTTTGATGATGTCATCCACGCGTAGAATCATCTCGGCAGCCTCGGATGCACTCTGGAGCACTTGTTTCTTCAACTGGTAAGATTCAATGATACCTAGCTCAATCATGTCACCAACTGTGCCCTCGTTCATGTCTACAAGAACAAAATTACAAGGATCAATGTCATTTACAATTAAAAGGCCTCTAAATTTCATCATACAAAATTTCTCTATCTGTATCTGTATCTGTATCATATTATTAACAAAGCAACAGGGGAATAAACAAAATATTTGATGTATATGAGTAAACTACTGCAGAATAAATTCATGAGGTGAAATTTAGTCTATTCCGTTTCACAAGCCAACAGGCATTGAACTATTTTTTGGGGAACGACACTGCGTAATAATATTTTATTGACTCTACTAATTTTGACATAACACTTAGTTTTACAGATAATTATACAGAAGACGCACAGCAATCAGTTTGACAGACACTATCTTATTGACGAAAAAAGATGATCGGCATCAGAACTGTTAGACAAAGCTACTCACTGAGTCCCATAGTACTCTTTCCTTGGGTGTGGTAAGCTCTTAGTTGTGAAACGAGCTGAGCGCTGTCATAACCTGCATTATCTGCAATGATGGTTGGCAACTGTGGAAAAAAATCAGTCATAATAATGAGAGATGACATTCAAAGCATTGATGTTAATAACCCAACTTATTATAGTTATCAGCGCTCTTCCTTAACAGTGGCCAGTTAAAACACCTGAGGACAAGTCAAAATTCTCCCCAAGTGGTCCCGCTTACTAGCCGGTCAATAAAAAACCTAAGGATAAACTGTGTTTTCCCCCCTGAGGAAAACTGGAAAGTCACATGTGCGAATAAATTAGAGTCACACGCAAAAATAAAAATCCCATCCAAAGATCTCCTCAAGTCCAAACTCAAAATGACCGAGCTTAACCCTAACAGAGTCCAATATTGGTCTTTGAATATTCATGAAGGTTAGATAAGCAAAATAAATGGTTCAAACCTTGGCAAGGGCCCTGGCAAAGGCCTCGATGGCCACTGCCTCCTTCCCAGGGGTCTGTACTGCTAGTTGATTAACGGCATTAGCCATCAGCATTTCTGAACAACCTGTTTATTGTGGGGAGGAGGAAAGAATCAGACATGGATCAAATAGAATTCAATTCAATTCAAACGAATGTAATTTGTTTTCATTTAGTGGGAATAATATACAATATCTATTTCAAGAGTTAAAATATGTAACAATTTTCTTCAAACCAAACTGCAAATAACACTAAGAAGAGAGAAACACAATATAAAGACAAATGCAAATCAAATCACAAAACATAATGAATGGCAAGTATTGAAAAGTTACTAAAAAATAACTAAAATAGTAACAGGTGGTAAACTTAACTTAATTGCATTTAAAAAGCGCTTTAACACTATTTCAAAGCTCTGTACAATCAAATACATGTACACAAAATACAGAATATAAACATGAGCAGAAATAGCTAATTGATTTAAAAACCACAACGGTTAAAAAAACGAAGCAAATGGAGTAAAAAATGCATTAAAACACATTTATATACAATAAAGCACAAAAATATGCGTCACATGGACCCCGAAGAAATACACACATCTCTGCAATGCATTATACATGTAGAAAACAAATAAAGCAACAATTTAGAGATGTCTTGAAAAGGCAAGACAAAATAAAACCTCTAAAAACATTGTTACTATAGGTGCTTCTGTACTTGACACTGACGATTTTAAAATTGCTTGATAGAATGTACATGTATTTAGACCATATTACAAGGCATGATAATTAGTTCCTTGGAAAAATAGGAACAAATGGCAACATTATCAAACACAAGGTCTGACCTACGTGTACACATGGTGTAGGCTCCAATCGACTTGTCAAGCCTTATTAATAAAAATATTCTGATTTTTACCCAAGGGCAAAAAAATGCTAAATAAGACGGGCAATAAAGAAGGGCAATAACACACCCGGTAATAGCATTGATTATGAAGAAAAAGCACACACTCAGTTGGAAGAAATGCTTGAAGATTTTCAAAGCACCAATAAAATATGGTTCTTACCTCCTCCTAGCACAGTCTTATATGTCTTAGTCGTCTGGGAGAGAACACACAGAGCATCATGAAGAGATCGTTCCATCTCATCTAAGATCTGCTGCGTTGCTCCACGTAGAACAATGGTGCAGGCCTCACCAAGAGCTACACCGCCAAATCGGATCAACTTGTCCTCACCTGGTCATGGTCAAGTCAAGATTAGATTAGATTATATTTCTTTATTATGTCCACATTAAAAATACAAGTAATTGTAATCCATTTGGAACTGATACATTAAAATCACAATACAACTCTTATAAACACAACCACAGTAGGTCTAATAACAATAAAAATTAAATACAATAACACAGTAATCACAGTATTGAGTAACATGTACAATTAATTACCATTGCGAAGTTAGAAGTTACAAATTTGCAAATGGTCCAAACATTACAAACTATCACAAAATTTGCAATTCGAAAAAGCACCAAACAAAATGCCACAAATTAAGAATTATTCAAGTTGTTTGGGGAATGAAGCAATAATAGTTAAATATGTTGTTTCAGGACACTAAACATCAAGACCAAGACTCAAATCCACACTCTGATCACAAAAAAATATGCAAAAACTTGAGTCCGGCGATCTTTAACACTCGACCACAACCCGCTACAGTTGCTTTTGACATTGCTTTTAGGATCCCATCTTTCATTGCAAGAAAGATAATACAATATCAGAAATGAATTTAATGATTGACTTTGAACAACTTTCTCATTTTTTTACGTGATCAGATAATAATTTTTCATGATTTGTCATCTTTGAGATAATAAAAACAAATAATGTGGTAGAACTGAGTTGACTAAGAGTAATTTGTCTGAAAAATAGCAAAGACTTTGTTCACAACTTACCGATCATGATTTCTTCGATGAGGTCGCAATGTCCAACCTTAACCATCTCAGGGTGTTCAAAGGTTGAAACAATTTCACCGCCAAGTACGAGAGCTAGACGTTCAATACCATCAAAGTCTGCATGTTCGATGGCCATCACACCACTATCGGCAAACAGCTGCTCTGGGTAGTTGTAGATAAGTTGCCTGTGGTAAAAACAACATACTTTCAACAACTTGTTTTTCAGGTAGAATTTGAATGATTGCATGGTGGAAGTATAATCAGGTAACACTATGTGAAAATCTTGTTTGAGTAGTGGGGTTTTTGAAAAGAACCGGTGTTGGTTGGCAATCAACGTTTCAATCAGTATGCTCTGGTTGTTTTCATTTCCCTTGAGAGCGATCACAGCATTCTGATCGAAACGTTGAGTTGTCAACCAACTTTTTTGGAAGCAAAATTCCAGTTTGCTTGGCAGGGAGGGGGGGGGGGGTCATATTCACCTGTTGATGAAGACATTGATGTCGTGCTTCAGGATTTTTCCCACTTTTTGTTTCATCTTCTCCTTCTCGGCTAGTTCAATTTCAGCAACTTTGCCCATGCCATCAACACGAACTCTGGAACCAAACACCTGAAAACAAAACAAGGAATGATGTTTACTTTCAATCTTTGGCCATGCCATCCACACAAAACTCTGGAACCAAACACAGGATAACAAAACAAGGAATGACAGTTCAATTTCAGCAACTTTGCCCATGCCATCCACGCGAACTCTGGAACCAAAAAGTATATTAATGTTGGTTTCCCCCTTACACCGATGTGAGTTGGCAATGTATACATGGTATACTCAGTACTTGAGTATTATATACAGTGCTAACATACATCGTAAGGGTAAAACCAAACTTAAAACATTTTGTGTACTTTAACCAAAACTTTAAAAATCAAAAAAATCTAAATTCACATAGTGATTTGGATTTGACATCACACTAAGTAATTATTATTAAAGAAACACGTTGCCTTGGATCGGACGAGGAGGTCTTTGAAAAGCGTTTGTAACCGTTTGTTATAAAATGCATATGGGTAGAAAGATGTTTTGAAAGTAGAATACAATGATCCACACACACTTGCCTCGAAATTGCATGGTTTTCCTTTTACTTTGCGAACTAACACGGTCGGCCATTTATGGGAGTCAAAAATCTGACTCCCATAAATAGGCGACCGACGTGTTTGTGGACGAGGTAAAAAAAACACGCAATTTCGAGTGATACTGTGTGGATCATTATACTATACTTTTAAAATATCTTTCTAATCATATGCATTTTATAACAAATGGTTACAAACGCTTTTCAAAGACCAACTCGACCGATCCAAGGCAACGTGTTCCTTAAATAAGCTCAGTTTTAGCTCTTTGTGAAATCGTTCCGAGCAAAAAACCACGTGTAGTACTTACCTTGATTTTATCTGTGTCCATGGCCGTGTTTGCGACCATGACACGTGCGTTTTCAATCCTCTTCGGTTGGTTGACGCCAATCTTCTTGTCCAACAGGAATCCAGGTTCAAGATAAGAGTCGTTCATGTTGCCTCCAAGCTTCTTAATGATCTGGATGGCCTGTAGGTCAGTTTTGCCCTGCACAAATAAACGAGACACAAAAACTATCAAAACATATTCTTGGAATAAACAATTTGCTGATGTATCTTTGAATGTCTCAGTTGGTGAAGTTTGAAACTTTGCATGGAGGGGAAAAAAGTCTAGAAAACACCATAGTTATTTCTCTAATAATTGAATGCAGGGTCACATCTTGATGTTTCAAGCAGTACGCTTTCTCCTAGAAAAGGATCACTATGCAGCATTCTCCCTTACGCTGGCCAAATGCCAGTCTAAAAACACAGTCAGAATATTCTCCCAGTGGTCCGGCTGGCTAGTTCAGTGTTGAAACGCATCCCCAGTTAATTTGAAATATTGGATCACTATGGAGCATTCTCCCTTACGCTGGCCAAATGCCAGTCTAAAAACACAGTCAGAATATTCTCCCAGTGGTCCGGCTGGCTAGTTCAGTGTTGAAACGCATCCCCAGTTAATTTGAAATATTGGCTACTGAAAAAGCTTGCAGACTAGTGGAATGACAAGCGAACTGGTCCTGCTGGCTTGTCACTGAAAAGGTTAAGGGAAAACCCTGCTTTGTATGATGATCGATCAAAGTGTAGAAATGTCACTTTTTCCCCAAGAATCACCACAGCTCTTCAGACATTTTCTTACACGGTATTACCACAAACAATAGTTTTCAGACAAATAAATGTAGATACGCCTTAACTACCTGGGAACAAGACCGTATCCTGTACTACCACCAGGAAACTGAAAAGGCTCATTAACATTTAAGAAGGTTTACCCCAAAAGAAAGTTGGAAACTACCTTACATTCCCAGAGGATGCTCTTTTTAATCCAAGAGATAATCTTTCAACTCTCACCTTTAATCTTAGCACAGCGTCGACACAAAGATCAGCGAACATCTCCCTACCCTGTTGCACAATCTTGGAGCTAAGTGTTGTCATAGCGATGTTGAACAGATCCTTGCGGAATTTCTCCTTATCAGCACTGTTAGTCAAAATAAGAGATTTGACTTATATGAAGCATATGTGGAACATTAATAGAGTGGCACTTGCTCTAGAATTGCAAAGGTTGTGATTTCGAATCCCACATGAGTAATATGCCTGTGATGTTTTTTCACTGGACTCGGGGAAGTACTGAGTATACAGTGCTAACACACATCGGTGTATGTGGGTAAAAACCAACATGAATATTAATAGAGTGATAATACCTCTATTCTTCAATAATATTCAACTAAAAAACACAAGACCACAGGACCTGTATAGTCAAAAGTTTCCCTTGTTGTTTATACTGAGATTGTAGAGGAGTAAGGTAAGGAACATTCCGACTAGCACAAGGGATGTCATTCATTCCTCCTGGAAATTGGGGCTAACATTAATGAAAAGGAAGGTCTCATTGATTTCCACTATCTGCTTCAATTAAAGGCCGATGGAATTCGGACAGGGTTTTCAAAGTTTGTTTCGTTAAACTTTTGCAGAGTTTAAAATGCCCCAGCCTAGCCTCAGTACCTGTTGTCCATTGCAGCTTGGGTCAAGGCCTGGTCAGCGACTTCTACAGCCTTTCTCCAGCCAGCTATGATGGTCTGTGGGTGCAGCTTCTGTGCAACAAGTTGCTCTGCTTCCTGATTTTATGAAGATAAATAAGATGAAAGCAACATGTGAAAACATCATTCAATAATTGCCGTTTTAAATTGTATTTTTTTAGATATCGGAATGTTGTAATTTGGCAGTTACTTTTTTATCTTTGTATTTGCATGTAGTGCTTTGAGGCCACTATGGTAATTTGGCACTTTATAAATTTGATATTAATTAAATTTAAAATAGACATGACGAGAAGAATTCAAACAATCTCACTTTAAAGATGGAAGAAAGCTCATAATGAAAAAAAAAACTTGTTTACTCACAAGTTTGAAGTTGTCTGAAAATCAGATCTTGCTTAAAATAGCCCAGATGTACACAAGTACACGCCGAGGTAAAAAGTTTTTGCACAGGATACTTCTACAAGAGATACACTATTTTTTGCAATATTGAGATACATCATTTTGATGTGACGATGTGAACATATCTGTTGTCAATATAAACAGAGGCCATTTTTGCACCAGGCAGCAGCAACATTGAAAAAGCCATGGAAATAAAGTTGAATTAAATTGGAGGAATCATTCCACCATGAAATTGCAGATGATTGATGTCAGGAATAGTCCACGATGACTTACCCTCAGCAGCTCACAGGCAAGTACAGTCACAGATGTTGTTCCATCTCCGACTTCATCATCTTGAACCTTGCTTATGTCTGTGTTAAGCAGGAAAGCAATAATATGTATGAGCCTTTGTAAACCAGTCTTTCAACAATCATTACACCAATAATCATTGCATCGCATTTTACATAATTGAAATAATAAATTTTTAAAACTGGTAAATTCAAAATGCAAGACAAGGGATACACATTTATTACATAGTTGCTACCAAATAATAATTACTATATTTTTATATTTTTTTTTATGCAAGTCGCCAGACACACAAGGCCTGAAGGCCACTCAAGGTGTGGGCTACAATTATTTTTTTCCAGAGGCCGTTGCCACCAACTCCTAGGGCTGAAACAGGGTTACCCCTTTTACAGTCCATACGGATGTAGGCTTGGGTATCATCAGTCCAAAGCCAGGCCGGTAGAGCAGAAAGCACTACCTCCCCAATTTTACATAGCAAGTGTCACGACCGGGATTCGAACCCACACTCTGCTGATCAAACACCAGAGCTTGAATCCGGTGCTCTCCACCGCTCGGCCATGACACGCCACTATTTGCTCAGAAAGAGATATAGGCTAGACTTACAAGACTCAAAATTAAAATTGGACTGGAGGCCCTACGCCTGTGATTTTATCACTGGGCCAGTAAACTCTAGACAGGGCCATCCTGGCGGTCTGGTGTTTTTGACTTGAATATAAAGGCTACCTCTCTTTGTACTATCTTTGTACAAAATATTGACCATGAATCTGATATCTTTCAATTCTCTTGCTTGTTCAACACATTTTCACTCTGGTCTTGTAAAATAACTTCTGGTCAAGTAAACATTTTGAGCTACAAGCCATTCAGTAATGTGGATTTTCTCCCCAAATTCAAGCACTGACTTACCAACAAGGATCTTGCCTGCTGGGTTATCAATACCAATCGATCTCAAAATGGTGGCTCCGTCATTTGTCACTGTCAGAGGGTTCATAGGATTGGTCGACTGAAGAATCTTGTCCTAAACAATGATAAAATGAACAGAGTTTATGTAAAGGCACACTCTTAAGCAAAAAAATACAAGATCTCAAGCCATCGTCAATTATTAAATAACCCAATTTTGTGGCCTCCCATATCCTCCTCTCTTAGGTTTGTTTGGACATGATAAGATTGGAATGCCTGACCAAGTGATGCACAAATTGTTGTTTGTGGGCATACTCCTAATGCTCTTCAACAGCACGTTCGACAGAAATTTTGTGTACTGCAGACGATTTCACGAAACGCTAGGAGTAACTCGTCCTAACTTAGGATGGGTTTTGTGTACTGCAGACGATTTCACGAAACGCTAACTCGTCCTAACTTTGGATGGGTTCAATGCGTCCCAACGTCTGTGGTTACGGAACTTAACTCGTCCTAAGTCCTTAGGTTAATCCTAAGTCAGGAAGTGTTTGTTGAAACCGATGTCAGGGCTAAGAGGAAGTAAAAACAACAGACATCAATGGCCTTGGCTCCCTTGAACACAAGTCCTTCAGAATCTTTCACTTAGACAGAAAAATGTTATGTGATTGATAGCGGATAACTCCCTGGTATGCTAAGCCGAAACAAAAGTATTACTGCTTAACAGTTTTACAAAGGCCAGATAGTATGTTATATCTCACCATTCCTTTTGGCCCCAATGTACTCTTGATGAGATCACCGATGGCTATGGCCCCAACAAACGATGACAGACGAGCCGTCTCGCCTTTCTCCTCTTCAGCATTTTGCTTCAGAATCTGAACTGGTGAAAACTAAACAAACAACAAATATTAAATATCAAGAAATAAACCACTATGGGAAAACCTCCAACATAGGGCTAGTAATAAGTAGGGCACCAGCATATTAATCCGGAGGTCGCAGGTTCAAGTCTCGATTTTCTTTGTTTCTCCGACGTGGACTGGAAAAATCATCAATTTGGAGCATATTATCTACAATTAAATGCTGATGATGCATCTTTGACATATTGGGAATTCAGTAGGCAATTTTTTTTGCTATTTTTGGGGTCTGTTTGTCACTTTATGTTTTTTTGTGGCTGGGTGTTCAGACAATTATAGCAAATTGACGATGGCATTGTGAGACTGAGAGTGAGAACTTGTCTGGGGCACAAATTGTACAAAACCAAAGATGACACAATTACAGTGCCCCAGCAGGCCTAGATACAGGATCCAATAAGAAATATAATTTGATTATGTCTCTCGTGTGTTGGCATAGTTCTACATAACACATTCTGAGGAAATTAACAATATTTCAATTGACATTGAAATTTGACAGTCATCACACACATGGCCAGTGAACAAGCCCCAGTTTCATGGCTCTGTTTACCGCCAAATTCTGCTCTTACACATGTTACAATAGCCAATCTAAGCTCACCCTGCAAGTGTCAAAATTTTGTGCTACCTGTCAGCCTGTGTAAGCGAAGAATGCCTTTTTTAAGTGGAGTACGGGGTACTGGTCAACTCGGTCCCAAGCCAACTCCGTCTCAGTCAACTCGGTCCCAAGTCATCTCGGTCCCAAGTCAACTCGGTCCCAAGTCAACTCGGTCCCAAGTCAACTCGGTCCCAAGACAACTCGGTCCCAAGGCAGGGAAGCTTGCACGGGCGGGAGGGAGGGCGGGGAGGGACCTTAACCCAAGTTATAATTGAACAATATTATATTTGTTATTTATTTTCGACCAAACAACACTTGACTGGGACCGAGTTGACTTGGGACCGAGTTGACTCATACGCGGAGTACGCACTACAACAACAACAATTAACTGCTGAAAAACCTGTGAAAAACTCTTTAGAAGCACAAAATTCTTGTTCTGTGAGCAGAGCCATAAAAGTGGGCAAAGGCGACTGTATTGATTGTTAAGAAACAACTAGTATTAGGCCTAGTACTACAATTGTATTGTACCGTTTTATTTATTTTTTTAATTGAAAAAAAAAATTATTGCAAAAATCCACAAAATTTATAGTTTTTGACAACTTTTTTCCAAAACAAAAATCAAAAATATATTATTGGAATCCCTTTATACTTTAAACTCATATTTCTTTGAATTCATAAAAATATAATGCAGAAATTACTACTGTATTAAAAAACAAGCTTCCATTTCATTCAAACCGAACAACCTTTCTCCAGTGTCCGGTTACCGGGCAACACTCGACTGCTCAAGCACAATTCACATTATCTCGAATTTATGAGGAAGAATTCCCCTTTTACTGAAGGTCCATTGCTAGGTTTTATTAACATACTCAATTGAGGAATATCATAACAAACTACTTACCATTTTTGCACAATTTGTTGTCAAAAAATTGAGTAGAAATGCACGCCCTAATCACTTAGTATTTGGACGTTTCTGGAAGCTTTCTTCTCTACTCTACTTCTGCCCACAGTGTGCACATGTGCATCCAATGCGCATGCGATATGCGGCGAGTCATCGGGGCACTAGTATCGATTCTTATTTTCCCTCGATTATCGTTATTCAGTATCGGACTAGCAGAATTTGACAGTTTAATTTCTATAAAATTATTTGATATAATTCTCAAAATTAAAACTTAAAAACAGTGTCAGTTAAACTTGTGGTTTTTTTTTTCAATCACGGCAAATCGATCTATTCAACCAATTTTAGGAGCCATGAGAAAAAAAAGTGGAAAATTATCAACTCTTCGGTATTCGTTAAAAAGAAAATCGATAACTGGTTTTAAGGAGAAAACAAAAACACAAGCGGGCGCCCTTTCATACGGTCGATTTTTTGTTTAACACTGTTACGTCACAAGAGGGCGTACTTAAGCGCGCGCCGCATAAAGTTTTGTCAATGTTTGTAAACAAAACAGCATGTTGTTGTTGGCATGAGGTTATGTAGTGTGTGGATCATTTATTGTCATGCTTATCAAACAACATACATTGTATCTTTGTGTAGTTCAAAACCAAGGTAAGTGTTTTGTATGATCAAGAGAAGAAAAATTACCAGAATATGTATCTGCAGATTTTTTTTCTGGACAGTTAATATTTTTCTTTTACGATGTCAGATTTTTTTCTTCTCTTACAGATAAGGTTATAGTTACAAGTTGCAATACAAGATGGCCTTGATCGATGCTAAGTTCCAGTCATGGGCTACCATCAAGGAAAATCTGCAAACTGTTGTCCGAACTTCGGATCCACAGGACATGTGTGTAACAATTCCCTACGGTCTACAGGTACGGAAATCTTGTTTGTAATTGTAACTGTCAATATAAAGCACACCAGCACTTTCTTATAGTTCTACTATTTAAGGCTTTTTAAGCAAGTTGAAAGTTATTATGTTTGTTTTATTAGATCTCATATTGGTTTATATGCATGGGAAATCTGTACAGAATGTGTTTTTCTTAATTTTAAGAAATAATAACTTGCTATAAACTTTTTTCAAACTTGTTGTTATTGTTTGTTTTCATTTGAATTTGTATAGTTGTACCACAGCATGCATCACCCCCATGTGGTGCGTTGTTTAGCGTTCTATCACTCCACCGCTGGGGATATTTATGTCACACACATCGACACTGGAGCTTGCAATGAGATCTATGTTTGGACCATCAGTAGTTTAGATGAAATTGCTGTCAAGTGTATCAAGTAAGTGGATACGATGACTTTAAGTTAACCTTAGTTGCTTTTACTTAGAAAGCCCTTGTCTTGATTAAACAAATACAATAATACTGAGTTAACTTAACTTTAATGCATTTAGCTCAACTTGTCAGTGCCAGTGTTTCCATTATAGCATGACACTTTGCTTAAGATTGATCAGATCTTTTAAAAAGCCATTATACACTTTCGTAACAGAAAAAAAATACAAAAGTTCACAGATGTACAAAAAACTAGGGTTTACAGAAGGTAATGGTGAAAGACTTCTCTTGAAATATTATTCCATGAAATGCTTTACTTTTTTGAGAAAACTTAAAACAATGATCAATTCTCGATAATTGAGAATTACAGATTTTTTTTAAGAATTAAAGTTACAAATTTTTTTAAAGAATTACAGATTTATTTTAAACACACATGCCATGACACGGCGAAACACGCGGAAACAAGGGTGGGTTTTCCCGTTATTTTCTCCCGACTCCGATGACCGATTGAGCCTAAGTTTTCACAGGTTTGTTATTTTATATATAAGTTGTGATACACGAAGTGTGGGCCTTTGGACAATACTGTTAACCGAAAGTGCCCAATGGCTTTAAGACTAATTTTAGGTTTTTTGTGAAATCCAGCCATGCAGAATTGAAGAATAAAATCGTTTTCTTTCTTAGAAATTGATCTTGATGAGTTTGCTCCTTATGCCTGGCATTTAAAGGCACTGGACACTATTGGTAATTACTCAAAATAATTGTTAACATACAAACTTACTTAGTAACAAGCAATGGAGAGCTGTTGATAGTATAAACATGGTGAGAAACGGCTCCCACTGAAGTAACGTAGTTTTTGAGAAAGAAGTAATTTTTCACTAGAAAATTTGAATTAAATTTCGAGACCTCAGAATTAGATTTTGAGGTCCCGAAATCAAGCATCTTAAAGCACTTCATGTGACAAGGGTGTTTTTTCTTCCATTATTATCTTGCAACTTCGACAACCAATTGAGCTCAAATTTTCACAAGTTTGTTATGTTATTATTTTTGAGAAGACTGGTCTTCAAAGGTTTCCAGTGTCTTTAACAGCTGAGGGCATCAAGGTTTAACACTTTACCCAGCTTGACCTAGTTTGGGGTTCAATCAATAAAAGGAAAATAGCAAACTTTAGGTGATGCGTATCCCTAAAGTAAGGGGTCATTATTTCCAAAAGTTCAAAGGTTAATTTAAAGAGGGTCAATTGTGGGAACTCACTTCACCAAATTGATCTGGAAAATCTCAATGAACTGACACTTTTAATCCACAAATAATTGTCTGCCTAATTTTCTCACTTTCTTGTTACTTTAAAACGATTTTTCTTATTTGACTTCATACTTGACTAAATAGTTAATTATTCAACCACCTGATTATTTGTTTTTGTGTGTTTTCCCCCTCCCAGGTTTCCCATGAAAGCTGCTATATCCAGAATGATATACATTCCTCATCACAGGGTAAAAAACCTGTGTTCTTTGTGTGAATAATATAGTTACAGTTGAATAGTTACAATAGAATTAGACGTCTTGATTAAAAGGTGAAAGGAAATACTAATGTTCCGAACACAAGATCTATTCCATTGTTGTTTCTCTCCACTTTGATATTTATCTCGGTTGTTTAAAAAATAGGTGGCCTTTCGTGGACATACCCTTAAAACCTGACTCCCTGGGTCCATTGGTCTAGAGGTTACCCCAATCCTCCAAAATCATGTATTTGTATAAAACTGGATGCATGACCCAGTAACAAGCATTTTTTATTTGGGCCCATGGCCCCAAGCTTATGAATCCTTCATTTCAGCAAATAGAAGGCTCTGCGAGGGTTACTAAATAATATATATTTATTTTGGTTGTACTTTAGGTGTTTGTTGGATTCTGCAATGATATGACGTTACGCACGTTTAGCGATCTGATACATCAATGTGCCGAGTTGACTCAAATCACATGTCTCTCCACCGTTCTTTGGTAAGAAAAGTCGCACTCATTCCACCATAAAATTACCGTCTCAGAAATGGTTATCTATCCCATCAGATTATTTTACAAATCTCTTCTTTATTTCACTCTTGCTTCAAGTCGTTACTATCTGGCGAGATTTCGAGCACATCATAAAAAGTGACTACAACCCAGATTGTTGTATCTGTATTACCAGCACTACATATCACTCGTCATATTGAAACGAATTGCGAACAATTGTTTTGGCAGGAGCTTTTGTTGTCAACAAAAATTATGTTTATAATATTGTTCACTGGAGTCCAAGAAGCGAAACTCTCTTTCTCTCTATTTTGAATGAATCTTTTGTTTCTACACGTTTATCATTTGTTTATGATTAGTATGGCATACAATGAGTGCAACGATGAGCTAATAACCGGAGGTCATGGCTGCCTTCAAACCTGGAAGATGACTCACATTGAGGTACCGTAGTTTTTGTTTTTACTTAGAAAAAATAATATATACAGTATTGTTTGATTATGTTTGTCATGAAATGTATTTCAAAAGATTGGATAAAAAACATGGTTTAATTTTAGTCTGAAAGCTTACTGATTGTGAAGTTCATGCTAGAAAAAAAAATTATGTGAAATATTTCTTTCTGAAATAAAGTTCTATTTGGAAACCTGTATCTGAAAACCCCCACAAAAGACACACAAAAAACAGCTGATTTTGACAGTTACATCCCAAACTAAGAACATGATGTGTTACCATGCTAAAAACTCTGCATGGTTGTCCACAATTTTCTCCCGACTCACACAACTGATTAAAAGGAAGGTACACGTTTGGTAATTACTCAAAACAAATCTTAACTTAAAAACTGACTTGGTAACGAGCATTGGTAAGCTGTTGATAGTATAAAACATTGTGAAAAACGACTCCCTCTGAAGTGGCATAGATTTTGAGAAAGAGGTAATTTCTCACTAAAATAATAAAAGTCTTTTATTCCTAGTATTTGAAAGCACACAAATTCTTCCAACAAGGTTGTTTTTTCTCTCATCATTTTCTCACAACTTCGATGACCAATTTAGCTCAAATTTTTGACAGGTTTGTTATTTTATGCTTATGTTAGGATACATCAAGTGAGAACACTGGTCTTTGACAATTACCAATAGTGTACACTGTCTTTAAGCCAAAGTTTTCACAGGTTTGTTAATTCATGTGTGATTGGTCAGCCAAAACATAAACATTGTCTGCGACTGTTTTGTCAGCTCTACCAATCCCGTGTAATGAAAAGGGAAACAAATGTTTTCAACAGAAATGGTATTTTTACTTGTTTATTATGCACTTGTTCCCCATTTTAATGTAATTTTGATATATGTACACTTCTGAACTTTTCGTAATTATCGAGTAAAAAAACAGGCCCCTACCTAAAGGTTTTTTGAAAAACTAAAAACACTTCTGCCGTTGAGAGCAGGCGTCAAAGGACAATGCCGCTGACGTCATTTGTGGGAGTTTGCTTTGTTATACATCCACGCTGCAACAAAGCGGCTTTATCTACTTATGACGTTTTGAGAGTGATTACGTAACAGGGCTTTTCGCAAATCTCGCAGAAAAGCTCTGGACAAGGGCATACAAAATGATTGTTTTTTACACAATTGAAACCTATTTATAATCATATGACTCGATTTCCTTATTCATCGAAAACATTTTAAGTGGAACTCAGCTAAGTTCACGACTTAACATTTTCGTTCAAGCAGGTCTTTAAAGAATATACTCAATTACTTTTGGTTCTCCAGCTTCGGGATCCCTTGACCCCGGGTCGTCCGATGGAATGTCAAATCACTCCTAATGACTGGGTACGTGATCTTCAGATAGACAAGAAACATCGTCAGCTTATTGCCCTGTGTGATGAGGGGGTGTGCATTATTGACTATCAGACCAACAAACAGGTGTTCTTCATCCGTAATTGGCACGAGACGGCACTGACGAGGTAAGATGCTCCACTAGAAGAGGGTTTTGCCTCATCTGGATGTCTAATCCTTATTGATCTAATTTATTTGAATGGTTTACAGTCGTTTACATGTAGTTATAATCCTTTATCTTAATTTTGATGTGTGATGCATGTAGTTGATAATAACAATCAAAACTTATGACACGCCAGTCTGTCATTATAGTGACACTCCTGGCACAGAGATATCCCTCAGCTAAACTGCTATCTGATAACCAAATACAAATAAACAGAAGGTGAAACTGCTTAGAGAGGGGTTTGAGTTTGTTCTTGAAAGTGTTGAATGAAGTTTCCTTTCTGAGTTTGATGGAGAGTGAGTTCCATAGGGAACGACCGGACCGAGAGAAAGAACGGTTCCCCCAGGAGTGATGAGAGAGGAGTACTCGGAGAAGATCCTTTCTGAGTTTGATGGAGAGTGAGTTCCATAGGGAACGACCGGACCGAGAGAAAGAACGGTTTCCCCAGGAGTGATGAGAGAGGGGCACCTAAAGAAGATTTGCATTTCGTATGCCCCATTAACAGCGACCATCATCAATTGGTAGCGATCAAGTAGTGAGGACTAGTATCTCATCCTGTTATGCCCTAATTATTTCCCTTTTGACCAGCTGCGTGTTCTACCGCCGTCTTGAATACTTCATCACAGCAGCCATGGATGGATCTATTAAAGTATGGAATGCTGTGGTGTATAGTCAGGTGCATGAGTTCATTGGTCATTATGACTGTGTCACAGGTGAGAAAACAGGCTTAAAGGAACACGTTGCCTTGGATCGGACGAGTTGGTCTATAAAAAGCATTTGTAACAGTTTTTTAAAAATAAAAATGCAGTTGGTTGGAACGATGTTTTAAAAGTAGTATACAATGATCCACACAAATTTGCCTCTAAATTGCATGGTTTTCCTTTTACTGATCGAACTAACACGGTCGGCCATTTATGATGCCCGAATGTGTTAGTCGACGAGGTAACACTATGATCTTTCTACCCATGTGCATTTTATAACAAACGGTTACAAACGCTTTTCAGCGACCAACTCGACCGATCCAAGGCAACATGTTCCTTTAAGGTGACTACTTTATGTTTGACAAATGTTTGACTATGTTCTGATAACACTTCATGATCAATATAGTAGCGTTAGGGTTAAGGTTAGAGAAACACTTCAGGGGAGCGGTAACGGTGTCATAACATAAGGGTGTCGGAACATAGGGGCATAAAAAACATAGTAACATGTGTTACTTGATTATGATGGCGTCGCTGTTATGGTCAGAAGCATCTTCGCCTGTAAAATCTGTGCCTTTTGAACAAAGAAATCTACCATATTGAAATTCAGAATAAGAAATAAGAAGAGGAAGACGTATGCATAAAGCTCTGACTGGTGACAATTAGTTTATTATTTTTATTCAAGGTATATTGGAAATCACACTACAACCAAATGGCTGAATTGAATGATTGAAAAGGAACAAATACCAAATACATCACTTAAAACATTATTTTTCGGATTTCCTGAGACTTCTTAGTTTTGGAATAAAGACAATATACCCAGCAAGTGTAGATACATGTACATTGTATACACATGGTGTTACAGCAAACTAAATACACATTGATACCTCACCATGCAATGCCTCAGAGTCAACAACTTAATTGAAATAAAGTTTACCTACTGTTAATTTGAACCTGTATTAATTTTATTTCTTGTCTGTTGAAGGTCTAGTGATGCATCCCACTGATCCGTTGTTGATCTCAAGCTCAAAGGATGGAACCATCAGAATGTGGCGCTTAGATACCTTTGAACTGGTGAGAGAAAGAAACAGAAAGTTATTTTAAAAGAGATAGACGACTAGAACACACACACAAAACTTGGCCAATTT
Organism: Asterias amurensis; assembly: GCF_032118995.1. Taxonomy (NCBI): domain Eukaryota; kingdom Metazoa; phylum Echinodermata; class Asteroidea; order Forcipulatida; family Asteriidae; genus Asterias; species Asterias amurensis. The sequence continues at coordinate 23,383,780 of NC_092654.1, forward strand.
GATAGAATTGCTTTGCTTTGACCGTTTACCAGTTACAAACAACAACACTTCTCACTGTAATTTGGCTGGTAACTTTTCTCTATAAAGTAACAGTTGTGTGTTCTAAGTACCTTGTCATGATGCGCCAAAATCAGAAGACACTGCAATAAAAGCAGAGGGCATTGATACCCAGATATGCAACTCTAAACAAAGCAAATACAAAGAAACTATTGTTGTTTTATTGTATTGAAAATATTTTCATCTTTAGACCCAAAGGCTGGATGTTGGAGAGAAGGTTCTTGGCATGCGAATAGCCAATCATAATCAGTTATACTACCACACCCTCCACGATGTCAAAGTCTACAACTTCAATCAAGTAAGATCTCTCCAATTGTTTCTTACTTTCCATTTTCAATGTTCAAAATCAACAAAGTATTTTGTGGCAGAAATACAAGATTTGTTTTAGTTCCACTTGCTCTTTTTTAGCATGCTAGATGTTGTGGAGTGTACAGCCACAATCATGGGTACACACGTTTTTGTGTCTACTGTATGACCAAAGTTTTGTAACCACTAATGTAGCAGCTGTATCAGTAAGGGAATCAACGTCGCGGTAAAATTATCAAGAATAAGCCTCGGCGGGTTTAAACCTCTAGTTGAAAACCGATTCAACACACCTTGATTCCCATTCATAAATACAGTTTCGTTCAAAAAACTTTTTAGTCAAAAAGTAAAACAAATCCAAAAATTATAATTGTTCAATGATTTCTTTCAACACAACACCCCTCCAGCTATGAAATGGTAAGCCCCTCGCGTAAACAACTCCTTATAAGGAGATTGTTGTGCGCATCGCGCGTATCGCATGATGTGGCACAACTGTTCCAGCCAATGCTCTCGACCGATAGGAATGAAGAAACTGTCTTATAAGCACAGGTGCAAGCTGGCGTGTCACGCCCATGTTTCAACACTTTTTACTGGTGTTATATCATCCGGTCAAACACCCCTCTCGACCAATTAGAATGGATAAACTGTCTTAGGTATTTATGAACGTTATTTATAAATCAATTAACAATTGCTGTGTCAATGATGAATGTAAAAATGGTTGAGAGTTTGTCAAAATACAAGACCTGCAGAGAGTTACTCACTGTTTATCTGCAGATCCGTTGATGTCTTTGTAACCAAGCGTGTCCCTTGATTGTGGCTCTGCATTGATCAATAATGCTCAATGACTTTGAAACAAAGTTTCAGGAAAAAGTTTTGAATTGTTATTTTGTTTACAACTTGTTGTCTGTTTGTTTGTTTTAGTTCCACCATATCTTCACTCCAGTGCAGTCGTGCATTCACAAACTAGCCAAGGTCAAAACCAAATCAGCACCCACAAGAATTCTATGTGCAGCAGAGGTTTGTATTTCTGTATTTTCATCTTAGTTTCCTTTAGAAAATTCGGCATAATGAATTTCCCTGGTTGTGTTGTTACCTTTCTGTGTTCCACTACATCATCTTTATCCTTCAGCAACTTGAAAACATGTATTTTATTGGTATGTCTTGCCTATGTGCAACACAAGATTGATTTGGCTTGCAGTTTGGAATCAGTCAAACTCAAGCAAAACCGGTCATGGATATAATTTTGTTGGAGTTAAAAAGTTCAGACTTCTAGCAGAAGTGGAAAAAAGGTGATATTTTCTTCAGATACATGTATTTAGAATCCTGTTCTTTGATCTACTTTTTCAAAGCTGATTTACTGTTCTGAATAGCTCCTTGACAACTTTAATTCCAGGAGTTATCAAAAGAATGAAATAAAGCGATCATTTCAACATACCTCGTAAAATGTTGATCCTAGTTTTAGATCGACTCTCACCCCTTGCAGTGGCTACATGTAGGCACAGACCAAGAATACCTGCAAACACAAATTATTCCTGAATTTTAGTCAATTCAACACATAAGACAATTTGCAATCGTTTTTCTTTCCTAGGATGGTGGTGTTCGCCTCATCTCAGCTGTGTCTGGGACCATATTGACAATCATTTACCCAATGGCGACTTACCAGGTGAGATTAGCATTCAGAACACACTTATTGTTTTAACAGATTACACAACGCTTACTGAATGTTAACTAAGAACTCATTACTCAAATACCAATAACTAGAGGTTTGCGGTAACACCATGCATGTCAAAATCTCTTTTGAGAAGTGTTGGTTCTGAAAAGAATCGGTGGTTAAAGACTCAACAATGAACAGTTGAGAAATTAAAAAATTAATTTTAAGAACTCCCAGGTTACTCAAATGCTTAACCTATAGCCTGAGAGTGTTAAAAGGCAACAAAGAATTCACTGGACATCTCATAAAATGCTTCTGTAACCAGAGGTTGGCCCAATAAGCAATAGATACTAGAAAGGTTTATATTTAAAGACACCATTATCCACTTTGTTTTCTACAGGACAAACAAACAACAATTCCTTTTTGAGCCTCACAATCTTAAAAACCAGTCTCCGTCTTTTCTTTACTCCTGGTGATGGTGGTTTCCTTCCACAGGTTCTAACTGACCTCGTGTATGACCCTAAACATGACGTCATCTACACAGTCATGGCAACCGGTGATGTTTTAGTGTTTGAGAGTGGTACTAATCCATGTACAGCCAATCAGTTGTGGGTACCGGGCCTTCCTGATGAGTGTGTGTTATGTCTGGCTCTGGTCAAACTGGTGAGTTTATTGTGTGTTCTTACGGAATCCTGGTACCTGGTTCTGCTAAGCAAGACATGCCTGTCTGTGCTTAGCAAGTTTGTTTGTGCTTACTGGTTTTATAAAATTGGGTCCAGGGGTGGATTTCACATAGGTAGTCCTAACTTAGGACTAGTCCTAGGCAATGCTAAGAGATAGGACTGGTCCTAAGTTAGGACCAGTAACTCATCCTAACTTAGGACTGGTCCTATCTCTTAGCATTGCCTAGGACTAGTCCTAAGTTAGGACTACCTTTGTGAAACCCACCCCAGGAATACTACAGGGCAATGTGAGGCGGATATGCTGTACATGCTTCTGCCCACCAAGCCGGGTTCCTCAGCACTTTGCTAGGTGTTTTTACATTTTTCAATTTTTCTTAAAACTATCACTTTTAGCCTTTTTTTACTATACATGTAGGAGTGCAGTGTTTGGTTTAGGTGTATAAAGACAAGTTTAGAATTTAAATTTAATTAATTGTTCTTATTTGATGGCAGGATTGTGCACTTGGTAAGCAGGAATCCTCCAGCGAGTCTTTAATCTTTGCCGGACTCAACAGCGGTCAGATCATTCTCCTTGAAGCTCAAGATCACTTCATGAAGATACCGGTCAAAGCACACCTCGGTCACGTCACTGTGCTGGAAACATCTCATGGATTGTGTGATGGAGAGAATAATGGCATCGGAGGGGCGGATCGGCTGCTGTCTTGCGGCTCAGACAAGGTACAACATTCATTCATTTATTTGGCATAGACTTGCGTCTGTGCCAGCCTCACCCTGAAATTGTAATGGGGTGCATTCATGGAGTTGCTGCTTGCACCTGCACTCTTTCAAGCGCTATTCTCAGCTCTTGCACACTTCAACCACTCCACTTTGTCACATTATCTATCCAACGCAGCTTAAGGCGGCCGCTGCCATGACTTAAAGCAGACCATCTACACCTGCTTTCTACAGACCTCCTTGTCTTCACACAAGATAATTGGGGTGGAAAACTTCCCTTAAAATATTGACCAGTGAACTTTATATTATTTTGTTGTGATTTTCTTTTCATCAATTAGAATGTTTGTGTGTGGGCCATTGAACTGTCTGGAACAAAGAGCTTGAAAGTAAATCTGACATGTATGAAAATGGTAAGATGATAAAACAATCTGTTAAAATAAAATGGCTCAACCCATTTACTCCTGGTTCATGAGAAGCAGCTATAGTTAAGTGTCTTGCCCAAGAACACAAAGTGACATGACCAGGATTCGAACCCACACTATGGTGACTCTGCCATCAGAACATTAATCGGATGAGCTAGACTTGGGTCCCAACATCCCCAGCCATGACAGACTCATTCAAGACACAGTATGACATGACTAGGACTCAAACCTGCACTCTGACTGATGACTCTGCCGTTAAAACTTGACTCTAATGCGCTAGACCAAGGTCTGTCACCTTGAACCACCACAAACTCATTCAAGAACACAACTTGACATGACCAGGAGTGAACCCACACTCTGATGATTCTTCCATCAGAAGTTAACCTAATGACCTAGACCTTGGTTCTGTCACCCTCAGCCAAGACAGAACACAACGAGACATGGCCAGGGTTCGAACCCACACTCTGATGATTCTGCCATCAGAACTTGAGTCTGATGCACTAGACCTCGGTCTTGAAACCCTAGGCCATGACACACTCAACGATGACACACTCAACAATGACACTATCAGCCACGACACTTTTGGCCACGACTCATTTGACCGTGACACACTTGACCATGACACTCTCGGCAATAACACACTCCTTTAAACAAAGAAAAACTGTCTTCATTTTCAATGCCTTTTCGCTCAGCTTGATCTTCATTTTTCACTGGTAACCTATCTCTTACTCTGTCAATGTAGATCACAAGCTCTCTTTGTCCATCTCATGTGTCCATGCTACAAAACTCACTCTGTATGGTTCTACCTAACAAGTGAGTACTGCTTCTCTATTAGTAATGCTTACTCAGCTTACCATAAGCGCGCTGCTTATTAGCATAAGCGCGTTAACTCCCTGCTGAAAAGCACACTTACTTGCCTGCAGTTCAGCTAAGCATGGGCCCAATGCCATGACTCTTTACCTTGAGTAACAATTGGTGCTTACAGAAGCAGGGAATTCTGCGCTTACGTCAAGCGTTTCTCCTTGGTTAGCAAGGAATATTTGCTGGTGCTTATATCGGTGCTTATGGAGTCGGGGAATACCATGTTTACACGTATGTCAAGTGTATTTCACAGGAATACTTGCTAACGCTTATCGGTGCTTACAGAACCAGGGAATTTTGTGGGTTACTAGGCATTCCAAACTTACACAGCTTATGCACAAAGTGGGAGCCTGCCCTGTAAGCGAAGAATGGTGACTGCGATCACAGAATTCGGAAGTAAGCAGAGCCTCTAAACTGGGCTAAGATATGAGTAATGCAAGATACCCATTTTAAGTACAATCCTTAACAAAATTTTCTTGACTTTAAAACTCTCTTTGCTTATCTTTACGACAAAATGTGTTTACCTGTAAAACGGCTTTAAGAAATTGCCCCCAGATGAACTCCTGATACACTCTTGCCCATCATCCTTGTTTGATTGTCTCTCAGTGATATCCACATGTATGAACTTCTTGATACGGTTGAAGAGACTGCAGGAGAGAAGGATGAGAAACATTGTATGACATCTAAGATGCTGAAGAGTGCTACGATGTATACACATCTCAAGGAACACAATCACACCAAGACGGTCAGTGAAACAACTTAACTGTTTAGATAAGAAATCAAAGATTTTTTCCTTGGTATACATGCATATGTACATTACAGACACTGGACACTATTGGTAATTGTAAAAAACCAGTCTTCTCCTTAGTGTTTTATCTCATCATATGCATAAAATAACAAACCTGTGAAAATTTGAGCTTGATCGATCATCGAAGTTGCGAGATAACTATGAAAGACAAAAGCACCCTTGTCACAAGAAGTTGTGTGCTTTCAGATGCTTGATTTCGAGACTTCAAATTATAAATCAGAGATCTCGAAATAAAATTTGTGGAAAATTACTTTTTTCCTTGAAAACTACGTCACTTCAGAGGGAGCTGTTTCTCAGAAGGTTTTATACTATAGGTTTTATGCTACTAATTATTTTGAGTAATTACCAATAGTGTCCACTGTCTTTAAGTAGTTTGAGTAGGGCATCCTTGGCTAAAGGTCACATTGAAGGTTGCTCTTTGGTTCATCCTGTGTGCTGCATATTCATACATGTAAACATGATGAATGTGCATTTTCTATGGTTTCATTTCCCAGTCTGTGACTGCACTTCAGTTTAGCAGATTGACGGATAAATTTCTGTGCGTTTTCTATCGAAGTTTGGATTCAACTTTAATTAGATTTGAGGTAGTATTTTTGTTGTCTTTCTCAAGAGTCCCCTCTATGTGTTTTGTCTTTAGGTGACCGCTTTATGTAGCTGTCCATCACTTGGTATCTTTGCATCGACCAGCAGCGATGGATCAGTCAAGGTAAAGTCAGACTTTCTCTCTCTCTAACCATTCAATCATGACACGTACCAGAAGTATGAGACTCGTCATCAGGTGAGGGTTTGAGGTAGCACCTTGTGTGTAGTGTAGTCGCTTTAAGTCGCGTGCCACTTTAAGGTTTGCGCGCGCGCTGTTGAGTTGTTGGAATGAGTAGCAAGAGTTCAGTTGTGAGTAAAGGCCTGGTCACACAGACCCCGATAACAAGAACGATAACGAGAACGATAAAAATGCACGCCCTCTATTGGTTGAAATGCTCCACGCAGAATACGCCCACGCTCATTCAACCAATTGAGGGTGTGCATTTTTATCGTTCTCGTTATCGGGGCCTGTGTGACCGGGCCTTTAGAGTTCGTTCCAGCCATGGGGCAAAGAAGTTGACATTAAATGTTATAAACGTACATCAATACTTGCGTCAACCATTTTAGGGATTAGGACATAACAATGTGTAAATCTCTTTTTATATTTGAAAAGAACCTGTGGTTGACAGCTCAACATATCGTTCAGTATGCTCTGATCATCTGATCGTATTTCTCCTGAAAAGGATCAGAGCATACTGATTGAAATATTAAGTTGTCAACCGTTAATTCTTTCCAGAACCAACACTACTCAAAAGAGATTAACACACGGTGCGACCGCAAACCTCTTCTAATTTTACTCCCACCTTCCAATGTTCAAATCCTACTTATGAGACTCATCATACATAGTACTCTTAAGTTTCAAATCAAACTGGTTCCATTACATGTTCATCCCTCTGGCATCTTACAGGTGAAATGATGTTTACACAAATGGAAAAACTTGACTCTTGTTCAATTTAAAAGGATGTCAGATGCGTGTAATTCAGAATTTTTGTTTCTGTTTCGTGATAGTTATGGGATCTGACAAACACGTTGGTGAGGGAGTTATGCTTTGATCCGTCACTACGCAGTGTCTGCTTTGCTAACGATAGAGGAGATCTACTTGTTGGTTTCCAAAATCATGTCAGGTAAAAAAATACCCACCAGGGCATTGCGCCATCAATGTTTTAAATGGTTGAAGACAAAGTGCAGGGGTGCGCTCCGCTTGCCTGAAAGTTTGCATGGCACGGTTGGCTTGTGCATAAAGCGCTCGCCTCTCACCAAGGTGTCCCCGGTTCGATTCCCGGTCGGGGCCATATGTGAGTTGAGTTGTGCGTTGGTTCTCTGCTGTGCCACAAGGGTTTTCCAGACTATCTGGTTTTCCTCCCTCAGGAAAAAAATCAAACACTTTCGATCTTGGCTGTGCTCCGTGGTCATAATGGGTTGATGTGGCTGGCAGCTGAATGCGCCCTTGCATGCCCGCTTCTCGAACACGCTGTAGCCGCGTCCTTCGCATTTCAGCTCTTAGCTGCCAGTAAGGACGATTAGCCCCCCAAATTATTATTATTATTATTATTATAAAATATTTGGTAGAATGAGTTCTGTGCTGCCAACTTTGGCAAATAAAATTCAAAGGTGTTTGCTGTCGCTTTGAAAATGGCGTACCATTTTTAAGATGATTATGTACTATTTACAATCTTATAACTACACAAAAGCTTGCCCCGAATCATGTGACAACTGTCTCCTCAGTCTGAGAAACTCAAACTGATGTGATCAAGCTAGTCATTGTACCAGACAATACTCAAACCTAACACGCAAATGGCTTACTTGGACATGGCCTTTAAAGGCACTGGGCACGTTTGGTAATTACTCAAAATATTAGCAACAAAAACTTATCTGGTAGTAGGCAATGGAGAGCTGTTGATAGTATAAAACATTGTGAAACACGACTTTCTCTGAAGTAACATAGTTTTTGAGAAAGGGAATTTAATTCTCACTAAAATATTTGAACTTTCAAGCCTTGAGCCTTTCTCAGGAATCTGATAGCACACATGTTTGTGCAACAAGGGTATTTTTTCTTTCATTATTTTCTAACCAATTGAGTCCAAATGTTCACAAATTTATTGTTTTTATGCATATGTTGCGATACACCAAGTGAGAATACCGTTCTTTGACAATTACCAATAGTGTCCAGTGCCTGTTTATCCTAAAGAGACATCTTCCATTGTCTACAGCTACATCAGCATCTGTACATACCTGCCTCTGTCTTACATGGAGAAAGTCATCCAGATGGACTTTGAGGACGAGGAAATAGAGGAACCAATCAGATTCAACCCTGACCTCCAACTCTGGTAACTGCGCTTCTTTGTATTCCGTTCATACTGCGATAGCATCAAGTCCACCTGCTATTTCATAAAGATGTTAAAACAGAGAAAGATTACTTAGTGACAAAATAGAGAGACTGCCAACATTAGGGCTAGATGGCTCGATGAGTAGAGGGCTGGCACGCTAATCTGGATGGTGCAGGTTCAAATCCAAATCTAGTTAATTTGTTGTTGTTCACCCCAAAATTTCCTTTCCTTTCTGCTCATACAAATAGGACACCAGTTATTGTGATTTTGATATAGCTTATTTACACAGGATTGAGGGTGCATAGGATACAAACAAGATTTGTTTTAATTTTTGTTTTCTATAAACAATTTCTTAGGTTTAATATATCCAGCCTGCCTACTTTCCCAACGGATATCATCCTCAGACGTCATATGCAACAATCCATGGATCATCTGCAAAAGCATCTCCAGAGTATAAAGCCCCCGGGAGACAGAGGAGACAGTGAGGTTATATCAACCCTGGCTCCAGCCCTGGGTTAGTACCATCCTCGAGTCTTCTGAGGTAGCTCCAGTGTTGTTTGGTTTGGTTTGGCTTCAGATTGCACCACATCACCATGGTGTAAATTGGGTCTTAAACGTTAACATAGCTCTGCATACCTTGTAGGTTTCGTTCTAATAATCCCTGCTGACACAAACTACCTTTCCCAATAAATTCTATGGTCAAAGAGCCTTCATCTTCGTTGCAACTTACTTCATTTACCTCTTCATATTTGCCAAGCTGACTCTCTTCAGATTTTTAAGGGGCATTTGTCTGAATCTGTACAAATTGCTTTATATATCTTATGTTACATGTTTTGTGCATAAAGGCTCCTGCATTATGTACCATAAAAAACATTTTGTGTTACTCTAATTATTATTTGAGATGCTATTGGGTGCGATAAAGCGCTTTATAAGAACTGCGTACAATTATTATTCTTCTTAATGTTAGCTGAGCCTACGGCAGCATCTGTCCCTTCGGTGAGGCAATGCCAGACAAAGCACCATGCTCGATTCAGCATCTTCAAACCTTCCATTATCAAGGGTGTTGTAATACCAGAGACTCCATCAGATGGAGCTGTTAAATCTCAGCAGAAAGAAGAGAAGGACGTTTCTCCACAGGTCAAAGGTAACATTATGTTGAGAGCTCTTGGAAATTGAACTAAATGTTTTTAGCTTTATTTATTTATTTATTTTGTTCAGTTTAATTTCTAAAGAAGATTCAAGATTTCAAGTATAATACTTTTTTTAAATTACAGTTTTGATGGGGATAGCACTTCTCATTAATTGACATGTGTAAACATGGCGATTCGCTTGACAGTTCTTACTAGTGAGTCCACTCCAATTCTAGCTTGATAAACTCATGAACCCATCAAACAAACAAAACAAAGAGAAGGAACCAGACTTACACATGTACATCGGCTTCAGTGTGAGTGACATCTCCCCAAAGTCGTGTTTCTAAGCAGTGGGTTGTTTTTGTGATCAGATGAAGCCGATGATGCACCTCCAGCCACTGCGGAGGAGGCTCTGGTACAAGACGGCGATGAAGATGAGACCAGAGAGGAGGTGGAGCTTGCAGGACTCCTTGAGGAGGAGAAGGAGGAGGAGGTGTATAATCCATGGCCGATAGCACCAGATGGTAAGATGATGGAGTTTGATGACATCTGGGGAGATAAAACAAAAGGCGGAGTTAGTCAAGGGGAGGGGGTGAATATCTCTCTCGTTAAGGGCCCTAATACCCACCATGCCCACTGGAACTCATCTCCATCATTTAGTTTTTTATTTTGAAACTTGTTCTCTACCCACTGTTTGGCTCCATTAGCCTTTTATCATTTTAGTTGCTACACATGTACAGCCAGAAGAGACACAATAACACAGCATCACTCAACCTGTCATTACCATGATGTGTACAAATAATCTGAAATGCGAGCAAGCTAGTCAAAATGTGGAGACCAATTCAAGAACTGACTCCAATGTAGTGCAGTTAATTCTGATCCTATAAGCTAAAGTAGTAGTCCCAGCCTTTTTTCTATACCGTCTGCCCGAGTAGGAGTTAAAAAGCAGGAGAGTTCTTCTCAGAACTGAGAAGTCTCCTGAACATCCGATAAATCTACTCCGTGGTAGTAGAATAAAGAAAGACAGTTCTCTAAGAACAAACTACTTGGCAAGTAGATACACACGTGTTACCGCAAACCGAATGTATATTAGTTACTTCAATTTTACAATTACTGTTCCATTCTTACTTGGGCGTGCTAAACTTAATTCTAGACACAAGTTGGGTCTGTCTCGACAGATTTAATGTATAACTATATCTCTCCATCATTCTAGTTTATAGGAACTTTGCAAGTAATTTGCAACACTTCACGTCCCATAGTTACTTTAGAAATAGATGATCTGTTTTCTCGTATGAATTCAAGGTTTCTGTTTGTTTTTCTCGAAGGCTATATTCCTAATTCAGTGATAAAGAGCATCATGGGATATCATCACACCCTAGAGCCAATCCCAGAATCCCCATGGAAACCAAAAGCAGTAAGTGTCCATTATCATATCTCCTAAAGAGAAGGGGTTTGCCCCAGTGTTCCTGGTCTGATCGGCAGCTAATTGCACCACAGCACATTGAAACCACCACATGGTGCTATAAAGGAATGCTTCAAAAATGTAGCTCCACATACCCTGCAGGAAAAAGTACTGAGCAGTTTGATAGGGGTTTGATAAAGTAAGAATATTGTATTTTATGTTACATTTTGCTTCATATAAAACTTTTAAGATCAAACAATTCAGCCCATTGTTCTGAAATTTCACTTGCTATAAATACAACTTAGTTTCTACTCAAAACAGCCTGCTTTTATTTAATTTTATAAATTTTCTCTCATACAGTTTTCTCAGTTTGAAGTCGCAACGAAAACATCCGCAGAGTCAGATTCTTACGTAAGTATTTTGGGGTTAAACAAATTGGAAAAAAATTGACTAGAATGGGACTTAAACCTGCAGTGATCAACGGATTGCGCCAACCGAGAGATATGTAACCCTGACATTGGCCTTCTCCCTGTTTTGTCAATATCTTTGTTCGAGGGTGCCAGTAAGAAGCTATACAACTTTTTCACTTGACATTCTTGGATGGAAAAAAAAACCCAAAACATGTCGATAGGTTAAACTTGGGCTTGCTTTGATTGTACTAGTTGAAACAAACTTCTGGTGATATCTCAAAAAAATGATTACTTTTAAAGTGAAATTTTCACAGGTTAGTTCTATTGTATATTCATTTATAAAGTTTTAAAACAATCAAAAGGTTCAATAAACCAAAGGTAAAATTTGGCCGATAACTATAAATCAGTAAGCTTTCAGTTTTTAACTATTTTTTCTGAAGTCCAAATCCTGTTCTATGTCTTGAATTGTCCTCAGGACAAGCCGTTTACCTGGGTCCCATCTTCATCTGAAGAGGAGGAGGAACTGGATTATCTATCCTACCAGAGTCTTCAAGATGAAGCCTCGAGGACAAAGTTCTTCCAGGACCTGGGCATGGCCGACATGAGCGACAAACAACGCAGGCAAACACTTGCAAAACTGCAGTTGTCTGGGATGGGTGGGTATATGCCAATGTCTGGCTTGACGGCTAGGGCTGTTGCACAAGGCTTTCTACAGTCCCAAATCCTTCTATGTTACATTGTAAAAGTAAAGGATTTAGGAGGACTGGATCCTTTAGGGCCGAGTGCAAAAAGCGTTAGGGACAGGCATATCAATCTTTACAAAGTACAAACAATTTGGTGAGGAGTGACTTGGGAGAAGGGGAAATGGAAGGAATGAGGCTACACTCAAGCCAAACTGCCTAGTCTGGACAATTGGAATAAATGTGCACAAGTCAAAATATTTCTAGAAATATTCTAAGATTTCAATCCCCTTGTTGTCTCATTTGCAGGACTTCCAGGGAAGGTGTCCATTCCTCAACTTGAACTTCTGGGCATGAAGGTTTGGAAATAATGTGTTTTTAAAGCTCAGTAAGACATTTATTATTCCAACACTGTCTTCTTAAAAATTTGTCCATAGGATTAAATATTCAAACTGTTGTTGAACAAAGACAAAATGACTAGAGCATTGTTGAACCTGTGACCTCCAGATTAGCATGCCATGCTCTAGCAACTGAGTTGTCTAGCCCTATGTAATGTTAAATGTAATTTACCTAGTCAGTTACTAAATTACAAAAACAAAGAAATGTTTGTAACTATCTGAACTTACCAAGGATAGTGGCATGGTTTATCTTGCTAGCTGTGACCTGATTGCGACATGGTGGCTGCTTGAACAATGAACCTTGACATTTGATTCGGTGTTGCATACACTGAGAGAAGAAGACCATGGCATAGATTCCAGTTGAGACAGTAGAGTGGTTTTCCTTGATAAACTTTCCTTGTTTCTTTGTCAGGGAAAAGGAGGGAAGCAGCGAAGGAAGTCCCGAGGAATTAACACAAAAGAAGCAGCCATTGTGAGAAGAAAGGTAAAGATCAAAGGACAAAGGTTATTGATAGCAATTATAGTAAAGCATCTTGCTCAAGAGAACAAGTGTCATGACCAGGATTCGAGCCTACACCCCGATGACTTAACTACCAGAACTTGAATCTGATGCTCTTAAAGCCATTGGACACTTTCGTTAAAAAAAAAAAATAAAAATTCACAGATTTACAAATAACTTACAGGGTTTACAGAAGGTAATGGTGAAAGACTTCACTTAAAATATTATTCCATTAAATGCTTTTGTTTTTGAGAAAACACTAAAACAATATCAATTCTCGATATCGAGAATTACGGATTTATTTTAAACACATGTCATGACACGGTGAAACGTGCGGAAACAAGGGTGGGTTTTCCCATTATTTTCTCCCGACTCCGATGACCGATTGAGCCTAAATTTTACAGGTGTGTTATATTATGTAGAAGTTGTGATACACGAAGTGTGGGCCTTGGACAATACTGTTTACCGAAAGTGTCCAATGGCTTTAACTGCTTGGCAGTGACACTGAATATGCACCAGTATACATGGGTGTAGGTCAGAACTATCATGCAGTAATACAGTTCCTCAGTAACCATACAAATTGTTGTCTTCAGATGAAATCTTCTGGGATGGCGATGGAGGATGATTCCGGGGATGAGGAGGAGGAGATTTTCCCAGACGACGGGACTCCAAAGCTTCTTAAGCAGATTGCGGCCAACGTTTGGTTTCCTAGAGGCATCTCACTACAGGTTGAACCTGTAGTTCAGACACTGTGTAAGTAGAAATGAAGATGAAGGGTGTCCTCTTGTAAATGGCTCATCACCATACTATCGCCATTTCTCAATAAGCAGTTATGAACTTGAGTTATTTTATTTGATGGTTTGTTTTTGTACGCAAGTTCATCCCGCACAAGGCTCAAAGCAAGGGGTGTGAAAAGCTGATATTTTAAGATGAAAATAACTTGGGGGAGCTGAAGGACGGAATTAATATTCCTCTCAACTCAGTCTACATGTAGATTGTAGGATGGAGGGAAACATGCATCAGGCAAGGAGTTCCAAAGAGATGCAGTACGTGGAATAAAGCTGTTGGAATGACTCTTTGTTCTTCATCTCAACAAAGCTAGATTGTATGAGAAATAATAAGCAGAGAGCCTGCTGTCTCGCTCAAACATCTCGGTAGGAGGAGCCAGGTCTGACACACTGGTAGCACATTTACCATGAAAATGTCTGTAGAAAAGACAAAAGGCTGGTTACAGACCTACAATTTTGGGATTCCAGGCACAACAAAATAAACAAACAGAACGGCCACGATGATAATATTTTGTACATTTACTGTTTCAGTGGATCTCCTTGATGATGTAGCAGATCTTCAGTACAGGCATGTATGTGAGGCCCTCGTCCAAATATACAAGTAAGTTGTCATGGAGAAACTGTTACTCAAGTTGTTGAAAAACATGATTCCAGAATGCTACCATTTTTGGTATCACAAGCCTGGGACTTTTTCTGTTTTATTTTGCCCGCAACCATTATGTTCTGTTATTTTCAACTGATTTTCATTTGTTTGTGTTGTTATAGTGCAGATTAATTGATATGTCATTGAAATTGTTGGAAATTTTCATCTTTCTTGAGATGAATGCAACATGCTTTAGTAGCTAAAGACAAAATCTTGTCAAGAAATCCTCTTCCCTTCTTGTCCTATTTCTAAATTGTCAACCCTGATTTACGATCTTTCTGATTCTTCTCTCATCCCAGACAACTTGGCATGAGTGATCTTCTGTTAGAGACCGTCTTGACAAAGTGCCGCACTCAGCTGAAGAGCAGTAAGGCCATCGTCCGAGCAAACACTGTCAAGACACTGACAAGCTTTGGTCTCGATCGTCGAGATGTCATCTTGAGTCTCCTACCTGCTCTTGCTGATTGTGAGGTGCGTTTCAATTAATAAACCATTTATGTCGTCTTTTGGAGTGACCATGAATACTTTTAAGGTGATTTTTGTAAATGGTATTTTTTATGAGAAAATAGAATAAGCTGTTGCAAACTGCTTATCAACCAAAAGGACCGAGGGTATAAATGCACAAAATAGTTTGCCTGAAGTTTTGATCCTAGCAGTGACAACGCAACACAACACACATGAACAAGTATATAAGTGTAACAGAAACAGTGGAAAGAGATGAAAAGAGAGAAAGGCAGAAAGTACACAGAAAAGGGATGAACGATGAAGGCGACAAATAGGGTAGAGAGAAGGGGCTAGTTTTGTATTTTTTATGTTCTAAAACAATTCTGAGAGAATGGATTGGCAGTCTCGTCGAGTAATATTTTGAGTAAGTATTTAAAATGTCCGTTATTGGATTTTTAAAGGTATTTTATGACAATCTTTTTCTATGTCAGGAGGGTGTGAGACAGGAAACTGTAAAAGCTGTTGATGCTCTGGCTGGAATACAAGGTAGATCTGGTCTAATGGGATACCTGGAAAAGATTGGTTTCATACGACCATACCACGGACAGGAGGTACATCCACATTTTTAAGCCTGTCTTACATGGGTTTTGTTTTCATTTTTCGTTAAAGGATTTAGGATTGTTAGAGCTGACTAAGTAATCGCAGACATTGTTCATGTTATTTGAAGGTATATTTGCATTGTGGTGACTGGTGAGCAAAGAAAGCAGCCGTGTTTTGTTTGTTGGTGTCTTCAAATGAATCCTTGATTTTAACAATATTTCTATGGAGGGCTGGTACTGGCCCAAGCTCGTACTTTGTATGTTCTGTATTGTATTGTATTGTTTTTGTATTTATTGGCCAAACCAACAGAGGTCAAACTGCCAATCACAGAACTTTTAACATTGTATAACTTTTGTATTGACTGTGTAGCTTGACTAGGATCACAATATTTGCCAATTTTAATAAAAATAAAAATTCTTAATCACTGAGCTTTTAGAATAAATCTATCATTTAATTTATCTTTGATTTTTATCAATCCCTTCATAAGTTTGAAATTTGAGCTGTAAATGATTTCCTTTCTAGAAGGAGGTGATACAAGAACTTGCCCGACGCTACACCCCCGACCCCACCCATCATCGGCCCTCTACCCTGCACCCCTCCCGCATCCAGCTGTTAGCTCGCAGGAGGAACAACGAAGAAGATGTGTTACCCATCGAAGGCCTACCTTGTGTTTCTCCGGTCATAAATGTAGATAACTGGCTGTCACAGTATCAGATGGAATTGGGTAGTCGGCCAAGTGAAGACCTTTCATTTGATGATGTAAGTTTGGTTACTTGTTGTTTACTTATTTGTTGTGTTTATAACTATAGTTTGAGGCTTTGCATGGTGATTCGGACAGTATACTCTGTTCGTCTGTTGTGTTAATTAATTTGTACAATACTAAAGCACAACAGAAACTGACTGTGTAAATTTCAAATAACGTTGGGTTCAACCTGCAACTTCCGGATCAACTCAGCTATCTACAATTGGCCAAAATACTTCAGCCAAGTGAAACTAAACATACCCTTGAAAAAAAAAAACCTTGAGAAATAATTTTTTAATTTTGTATTTTGAGGGTAAGTTAGGTTTAAAAATTATTTATAATAATTTTTTTGAAGGAGGAATTTTCTGGGACTGAGACCCTCCAGCCTTGGAGAGGCAAAGTGTCAGATATGCAAAGGAAGTACATGCCATTACCTGACCAGAGGGTAAGAAAAACATCCAAACAGCAACAACGCCCCACTGGAAACAGAAGAGCCTCTGTACACCCAGCTCCCAGTGGAAGACTTAAACCAATTCCAAGGGATCAGAAACTTGGTGAGATGCGCAGGAATGATGAATGGCTCCCTCAGTTGCCGGTCGGGAAAGAGGATGGAGCGTCGTCTTATGATCGCTCCATGATACTGACACACGGACGGAAGACAAAACACGCTCAGTTACTTCAAGCTCATGATGAGACGATTGGCCTAGAGAAAGATCAGATGGTATACAAAATGCAGGTCAGTAATCAGTTAAAATCTTTTTAAATTAATAATTAATGGCCTGTCGTTTCGACCCTAGCAGAGTCTTCCTTTGAGAAAGACTCTGCTAGGGTCGAAATGTCAGCCCATTAACTATTTTTTGTATATATACCAAAGGTCCTTTTGGTTGGTAGGCAGTTTGCACAAGCTAATTCTATTTTCTCAAGTAAAATATGTGTCACTGGTTAGTATTGTGTTTATGTTGATTTTAAGGCCAAGCTTCACTGCCATCATGAACACTACGAGAAACTCAAGCAACTTCAGCAAGCAGAACGAAGACGTAAATCCAGTTACGTCCCAAGCAACTCCCGCTTCTACACATACTACAGCAGACAAGCTCAGATTCATCCTTCAGACTCTGATGAGTGGGAGACAGACACGTCGCAAGAGTGGAGCAATACCGCTCTCCAGAGGGTCAAAGCTGTCATCGAGGCATTCAGCAAAATGCCATCTAAACCCCTCAAACCTTTCTGGGAGTTACCCAGCGAGTCAGGGGTCGGTGGGAGCAGCCTTCTTGGGAGCAGTATGCCTAAGATGGACGGAGAGGACAAAGGGAGGCAGGGAGAAGTGGAAGGAAGTAGTGGATTCTTCACAGAGGTTGACCTCTTGGGTCAGGGGTCAATGCCAGAGAGACCAATGTCTAAACTGACTGTGAGGAATTTGCAGAAACACGATGCCATCAGCGGAAAGGCTAAAGTGGTGCTGGATGATGTAAGTTTAGATGCAATAACGCTTCAATTTTGGATGGTTTACAAAGCTAGTTCGTATTCACTCTTGTTGTCACATTCAATATCAAAAATAGGTCATTAGAACACCTGGGAGTTTTAAGACTGGTGATGTAAAATTTAATTAATCGCGATTATATCGAATATCGCGATATATTGTCGGCGATATATCGCGAATAAAATAAATCGATATCGCCCAAGCTTACCTTAAACTATCTCAGCTCCCTAGGGAGTATGCTGCCAAGTATGTAGTGCACCAAGCTAAAACAATCACAAGAACCATGTCTGACCTCACATAATTTATTACCTGATTAAAAA
Organism: Asterias amurensis; assembly: GCF_032118995.1. Classification (NCBI taxonomy): domain Eukaryota; kingdom Metazoa; phylum Echinodermata; class Asteroidea; order Forcipulatida; family Asteriidae; genus Asterias; species Asterias amurensis. The sequence goes on from NC_092654.1 coordinate 23,401,724, forward strand.
ATGTAACAAAAAAGTGTTGTGGTGGTTTTGACTCATTGGGATTTGTTTCATTTCCTTTGTTCCATGCAGAGTACCCTTTCCACTAACACATATACAAGCCATCAGATTCAGAGTGAGTAGTGAAAGTGAACAAGAATTTTAGCAAATCGAGATAAGAGATCGGTTCATTACCAAACTATGACCCTACCTTTAAAGGCAGTGGACACTATTGGTAATTACTCAAAATAATTATTAGCATAAAACCTTTCTTGGTGACGAGTAATTGAGAGAGGTTGATGGTATAAAACATTGTGAGAAACGGCTCCCTCAGAAGTGCCATAGTTTTAGAGAAAGAAGAAATTTTCCACGAACTTGATTTCGAGACCTCAGATTTAGAACTTGAGGTCTCGAAATCAACCATCTAAACGCACACAACTTCGTGTGACTACGTGTTTTTTCTTTCATTATTATCTCGCAAGTTCGATGACCGATTGAGCTCAAATTTTCACAGGTTTGTTATTTTATGCATATGTTGAGATACACCAACTGTGAAGGCTAGTCTTTGACAATTACCAATAGTGTCCACTGCCTTTAACATGAAATCATGTCTTGCAGGAAAAAATGCTTTATTAAGTTACACAAAGATATAAATAGTTTTTATAAAGTTTTTTTGTAAAGTTTATTCATCATCCTGTCAAAGTCATGTCCTCTTCCTTTACACAGCCTTACACACTTTGTGGCTAACAGTTAACCTGTTGTAAGAAACGATAAACAAAATGCTTTTCTGTCCAGATGGTCCGATTTTATACTTAAGTACCATCGATGTTTTGCAACCTTTAACTGGTGGTGTGAGGTCATTAAATAGGTTTGGATTTAAACAAATATCTTATCACAACAATGTACAAAATCCTTATCATATTTTTCCGGCCTGCATGGCCTGTGTGATTTATCGTCTTTTAGTGTGCATTACTGGCTGAAGCCAGTGACCTCAGCATGACATCACAACTACAGTAGCGTATAATTGTGACAGACAGATTTACACATAACTGAAACTGAAAGAGACTATTTTAAATTCAAATGAAGGAATATTTTTATTCCCTGAATTATCTCCAAACCAGAAAACTGGAGGGAATTCTTCAGTTTGCCCTTCGTCCAACGACGCAAGAAACAAAAGGGTGCATTGCCATCCCACAATTCACCGGCCAGCTTTCAACCAATCAAATGCATTTCATCAAAGATCAAGGTTGAAAGTGCACAGGGGGAAAAGGGTCAGAGGTTATTGGACGAGGTCTTTGTGGACCCAAAGAGGGTGGAGAAGAGGGCGGGGCAGGGGGAGGTTTTCTGTACTCCAGTTCCGGAAAAATTGACAATCGATACCAAAAACAGGTTGAGTATCAGAACATAATTTCAAGTCAAATGAGTACAATTTTGGTTGTCATTAAAATTAATTTTAAAGGTGTTGTGCAGGTTGGCAGGGATAAAAACATTCTTTTATTTTAGTCTGAAAGCTTGTCATGGCCCAATTTCATGGCTCTGCTTACCGCTGAACTCCGTGATTGCAATAACCATTCTGCGCTTACAGGGCAAGTGCCAAATTTCTGCATTACCCGAGTAACTGTAACCACCCAAAATGGTTCACTAAAAACATACTAATAAAGTTATGGCAAAGATCTAAATGATGAGTCGCACCAAACATCAACACTGTCTGCAACTATTTTGTCGTCCCTACCAATCATGTATGAAAATTTGTTAAAGAGAAATAGAACTACAGGAAAATTGGCAGTTAAAATCTCAGAGTACCATAACATTTTAACTTTAATTAAAATTTGTTCCTATGTATACTTACCAGATCAAGTGGGGTCAGCCAGTACGGGAATCTGGAAATGAGTTGGACTACGAAAAGTCCAATTAGAGATAAAGATGTCAAAGGTCGTAAGGTTGTCTCTTTCACAACAGTGGTCCCTGATGATAGTGACAAGGAGCAACGGAAACAATGGCTGCAGCAACAGATGCTTTACCCTTCACTCTATCAGATGAGGATCTTAGATGAAAAACGCAAAAGGTAAAATCAGATGTATGCCTCATCACATTTTTGCTAAAATCAAAGTTCAGAATTTAAATTTTGTTGTTTCTTTTTCTAACACTCACAGCTGAGGACACAGAAACTGCAGAACTAATCACACCTGTGTGTTACTGTAGTCAGGTAGTAGAAGTCTCAGACTAAATTCAGACTGTTTTTGTCTGCCAGGTGAAAAAAGTAGCTGTTATTTTCTCCAGAAATGAAGAAATTCTTCTATAGTCCTGGCCTGAACACACTGTACCCAGAAGCTCCTTAAAATTGTAAAATCTACAACTCCAATGGCTACCAAAAGGCGGAAATAGAATCTTTCATAAACCAACCGGTTTGCAAGCGACTAGTTGAAATCCCTTCAGAAAAATAGTTGTAAAATGAAAACTAAAGAGTGCACAGCAACACAGATTTCAAAATGGGAAAAAAGCTCTTTAGCGTGCTATTGTGTAAACTAATGTGTAAAATTTATTGCTAACACAAATGGTGCATGGAAAGATAAACTTACCTTCATAATTTCAGACCTTTTTGTCAGCAATGACTGGCACCCCTGAATCCATTCTCCCACTCTCGTCTCAAGCTCTCCACTCTGTTGGATTAATTTAACCAATTCATCTTCATCAGGCATGCCGCGATGGTCAATGCCCAGCAGAAGTCTCCCCATCTACCTCTCCTTCAACGTCATTCCTCCACTGGGTTAAAGAGACTCCAGTACCGATGGTCATCTCCAGAGCCAGTTGTCTGCTCTCAGAAACTCAACAAAAAGCCGACAGTGAGAAAACCAGAGGCAGCTAGGATACAGGAGAGGGATGAAATAGTTGAAAAGGTTTGTATTAAAATACTGAAAAATGATCACTGGGAGTAGGTTACCAGCCAAAACTCATGTGTACAGGTTTATAGGCAACAACTTCTACTCAGATCTTCAAAAACCAGTCTTCTCGCCATTCCTATGGGGTAAAATCCTTCTGCACTAGATTTTGTGAAAGTTGATCTACAATTACATCATATTTCAAATGGAAAAAAAAAATTTGCAGTAGGAATTGGAACTCTAAATGATGGGAAAACATTCTAGTTAAAGGAACATTACAGAATTGGTTTTGCTTGCAAAAACAGTTGCTGGCCGTGTAAGCACTTTATGTAATCCACCATATATACCATATATATAAACTGACAAACCTGTAGAGGTTTGAGAACGATCAGCCTTCTGGGTCACAAGAGAATAGTGAAAAACCGATTACAAATTTTGCATTGCTTCGATGCCAAAACAAAAATGAATAAAACGCTCCCTGAGCGATAAACTCCAAACAAGAAATTAGACTATTTGTTTCTCATGAAATATGCAATTTCAGACAGAAATATTTCAAGGGATGTTTTCTACTATCACCATCATTAGACCGTGTAAATTTTATGTAAATCTGTGATCTTCCTTTTTTCTTTTTTTACCAATTCTGTAATGTTCCTTTAAGTTTAAGGCAACACTATGGACATTTTAGAAAAATACAGGTTTGAAGTAACAAAATCGTACAAGGTAACACCATGGAAATTTTGAAAAGACCGATATACATTGTACTACAAGGTTTCAATCATGACACTGTACTGAATATTTTTCAAATATCAAATTTCAATTTCAGGAGTCCAAAATAAAGAAGACGCACATATACCTTCCATATCTTCCATATGTGGGAACGCGGATGCCAATCGTGCCACATAACTCCACCATCTCTCACCAAAGCTCGATGAAACTTCCCAAGATTAAGCCAGCATCAGCTGGGAGCAGTGTAAGATATGTTGATGACTTACCAAGCTTGCAGGAGAAAGTAGAGAGCTGTGTGACGAATCCTATCACTATACCTCAAGAATGACGATGACTCTGTGATAATTTTGGGGTACAACGACTGGGGGTCGGGTATTGGGGTTCATTAAATTAGGGGTAGGGAGAGGGGATTCAGAAATTGTCCAGGGACAAGGCAACTTTTAAGGGTAGTCGGGTAAATATGAGGGTTCCCTTTTTACTTGAATTTTTAAGGTCAAAGGTGAAGGACGAATGGTTATTACTTGTCCGATGTATACCTGCCAACTGTTCCTGGATTTAATTGCAATTTTCCAGATCTTTTAGATTACAAGCGGCAATAAGAACATTCCTATTTATGACAAGATACGAGCAATGACGAGATAAGTTGAGATTACGTTATGGGGTACAGAGATTTTAACACATTGTTTTAAATATTATGTACATCACTTGTAGTGTAATTCAATAAGCTTTACTCGCACGACTTTTTGTGTCGCTATACGAGGACTCGTGAAACTGTTGTTTCATATTTCTGAGGTTTCAATGTTGGCAGGTATGCAATAGTGCTATTTCAAATGGCCTTAACTACATTTGACATGTCTGGGTGTTCCGTTTTGTAAGGGGCAATTGCAATTGTGTAAATTAACTTGAATTTATACATTTGATACCAGGAACAAAAACCACAATATATGTTTGATTGTAATTTCCAAAGACAATTTGTTTTTACTTCATTCAAAGATAGAATATAAAATTTTACATAATGTATATGTAACTCTTCATTTGCTAAAAGTATTAGAAATTGGTACAATCAACGTGATGCATAATTCTGTGTATATTCCTTGAAATTTAAAATAAAAATATTTCACACACCAACAAAAGAATGAAGATAACAATTTTTGTGAATTGTAGCATTGATCAAGTATTCTGTAATATCGATTGTATAGTACCCAAGTGAAACTAAAACCGAGTATTTAACTAATGCTAAAAATCTCCAAACCAATTAATAACCATCTCCATTATAAATTTCTGTAAACATAACCAAGCAGTTTATAAGGGTGAGAATTGTTGCTTGTGATCATTTCAAAAATTTAGCTTGTTGGGCCTGGGTTTTCTTCTTATTCTGAACACAGAACCTCCCAGATGTTGCAAAATTTTATTGTAAATTTGATGTACTTTTATCTTTTTAACTTCTCAATTGTTTTAGGTTTTGTGGAAAGAAATAAATAAATTCAGGAGGTTTACAGACTCTGTGCATCACCAGAAAAACTATTTTGGTCTCCGTTTGACGATTGTGTTTACTTCTTTCAAGAAAATTTGAAGACTTTGAGAAAGAAATCTGATCAATTCAGTAAAAAATAATACTGTAAACTTTTCTGAATTCAGCAGCCATCTTTTGTCAGATTCCCTGTATACACATATGGCACTGATAGTTTTAATTTTCAAGGCACCAGACTGGTTGAAAAAAAGATACAAATTTTGCATATATTGTTTAATACTCACAGAGTCAGCCTCGTACATTATCTTTGACAAGTTCAAACGTGGAATCTAAATTATACTTTCAATAGCTTTAAAGTCACATTCTGAAAGCTTAAACTGGCAAGATACCCGTGCTTAGGTTTATATGCAAATAAGGTGTCCACAATAAGCCATATGCGATTTAGATTTGAATAATGTCTGGTACAATGACATGCTTAGTCACAAAGAAGCTACCGATTAAATATATGAATTCCCCAGACTGTAGAGACAGTTGCTATGGCACATTGTTTATAGGGTAAGCTTTTTATAATGATTTGTACAATTGTACAATTTGTTTTAGAATTCTTAGGTTACTTGACTTATTTACTTAGATAAATATCTGTGAAGCGTCTTGAGTACCTTTTATTTAGGCGGACTTTCGCATAACATGTTATTTATTATTATTAACACAAACAATCTTCCCCCCCCCCCCAAAAAAATGCCACAACCAAGACTTACCATGCACGATGATTGTTGAATTGAGGACTTAGACAAAGTTAACAGCGCCCTCAAGCGACCTTGTTTACTACTTGTGTATAAGAGACCATGTTTGATGTTACATGTTACATGTTCTTGTTGTTTCTCTCTAATAAAAGTTACTCTGACTCTGATAAAAGTCACACTCTGACTCAGTTTGCTCGTCTACGCAACAATGATGCCAGTCGTCATGTGAATCGACCATGGAACTTGTCAAACCATGGCCATGTGATGATTTATCAAGGGGTAGATTTGGTTAAGATTTCAGTTACATATCACGAAACTCATACTCTTTTTGTTTCCGGTAGTTCTGTCTCCGAGCCCGCTTCTCCTTGATCTTAGACAATGTCTCATAGGCTGATTGAATCTTCATGAAAGCCGCCGCAGCCTCTTCTTTGTTTCCATTGCGAATCTTGTCCGGGTGCATCTCACGGACGAGCGTCCGGTAACGCTTGGTGATTTCCGCTTGGGTCACACCCTTGGAAAGCCCTAAAACCTGTTTCCAATGGTAAACACACACACACAAACACATAAATGTTTGTTGACCCAGTTACATGAGGACTTCTTATCATTCTCCCACTGTTTGGAAACGAGGACATTCTTTGTCTGTTAAACCACCCAGATCACTTTTCTCATATTTGTTGAAGTTTTCAGATTTTCAGCCTTGCGCCAACTCAATATGTTCATATTACAACAATCCCAAAACTAATTATGAAAATCCTTGTCGTCTCTCCTTAATCAAGTCAAGGGTTTCATCATAGCAAAGATGTTTTCAAAGAAAATCGATTACTCAAGAAACTGCTAAAAAAAACATGCAAGTGGGCAGGGATAACTTGCGATTTTGACCCGGAAGATTGTACCCAAAAAACAAAAAGGTATAAACTTGCCTGATAAGCATTCTGTTCTCCTTCAGGATCTAAGGACTGCACGAATCGACTCCACATATTCTCCCAACCTTTCTCCCATCCCTCATGGAACAGCGCCTTAATGGTCTCTTTGAATTCCTTCCAGATGGGAGAACCAAAGAAGTGGTCGACAGCATCCCTAAACCGAATGGTTTCTCCATCAGAGGTTGTGACTGAAGCGTTGAAGTAGAGGGCAGAACCCCACAAACTCATGATCATAGATCCTGTCAGAAAAGTTTACAAAAAATACAAACAAATTATTAGTTATTACAAAAGCGCGAGTGGAATGCAGAAAAAATATAGCGCTTCTGCGTCCCATATCCACAAGAATGAAGTCTTACATGTTAGCAGGTTGGTGGTTAAAAAAGCAAAAATTGTCTTGTTTTAACACTAAATAGGAGAGGGGGAGGGGAGGAATTACAATGTTTGTTTTGTTGTTGATTTTGTGAACATGATTAATGGTAATTTTGTGTCTTCAGTTTTTAATTCTTCTGCTGTCTCTTAACAGTATTTCAGCAGAAATATTTATTGGGAGAATTGATAGGGTCTACTCGTATGGAGTTTAAAGTGAGTAACCATTTAGTTTTTGTTTTCCTTCTCAAGTTCTCAGCCGCCCCCACCCCCCCCCCCCTCCTCAAAGATCTATTAAGCCCTTTTCAAACTACTCTATTCCCCTAGCACATGGGCATACTCCGGGGAATTACCATCCCTTCTCTGGAGTAGGGGTAAGTGGTAAAACCTGTGGGTATTCTTGAAACATGCAGCTGGAACACTGTGGAATAGGGACCTACATGTAGGCGGAAACAGTATGAAAAGTGAGCTGGGGTAACTGGTGCGAAACCATATGCAACCAAGCTTTTCCTTCATCATAAGTACTTACCAGCGACAAAAAGCACAAAGAGACGACTGCACAAGCCTCTTTGACTGGGCTTCCTTTTGAAGCTTCGATCTCTCTGGAACAGAATGGCGCTAAGCAAAGCCATGTATACAACAATGTGAGGGTTACTGATAAGCTTCAATGCGGGTATGACAGCTCCCACTATCGCCCACTTAAAATGTCCAGTTTCCCGGCCGATATTTCCAACAATGTGGACACCAATGGCAACAGAGAATGGTACGACGAGGCTTCGGACTATCGGGTACGCCACAGCAAAGTCCTCAGAGATGGCGAGCATTGACAGGTACCCCAGGAAAGTTCCAAAGCATGCTTGGCCGATGAACCGACTTGGGTTGAACGGTGGTGATTTGCGTATTCTGATCATTTCAGTGAGACGTTCCATGTAGTACGGCTCCTCATTTGCCGAATCAACATACGACGGTAGACGCCACATGTCACGAAACCAACCCAGACCGAATATACCGCCACCAGTTGCCCACCAGACGAATGCATGTCTGTCTCGACCCAGATAGAAGTGATGCACACCCAGCCATCCCAAAAACCACCACAGCACATACGCCACAAATAGATTCTTTGCCATCTTGGATCACCGTCTCCTCTCTACTGTGTGTGCACTTCTCATTAAACTCACGCAACACTTTGTGTCAAATATCACCTCATCTAGATGCAAAAGTAAAAAGCAAAAAGTTATCAATTGGTTCTAGCATTTAATATTAATGTATAGTAACTTTTTTACTGCTCAGTATCATTATTTGGGCAATTCCACGATTACTCAAAATAACATTTCTGATACAAAGTTGTTTGAACAATAGTTAAATTTATTATTTATTTTCGAACAACACTAATTTCCTTAATAGTTTTAGTTTTTTAATTGTAGATTTTGGATATTATTTATTATTTTTATAAATTAACTTGAAAGTGTTCTTTATAATTTAACCAAACATTAATTTCCTTTCTTTATTTTTTATTAATTATGTGATTCGTACTGTTTTTATGTAATTAGATTTTAAATGTAAGTTATTTGAAAAGAAATCAAATAGGATTCAATTATTAATGTTTGTCAATTTATGAATTGTTGAGAGCCATACAGAAAGCAATGCTCTGGTTGAAAGCAAAGAAACATCTGAAGACATTTTTGGGGGGCCAACACAATCGGTAATTTTCAACAGTGAATGTTATAGAAACAGGATAACTTTCCGTATGAACCACCACTTGTTCACTCATTTTTACAAAAAGGGATATCTCATTGAGGTAAATTAGATACTATAGTATTTTATTTCGAATGAAAAAGTGGTGGCGCCATACGGAAACTTTTCTTAGAAATAAATCAAATGGGTCGCTTTTGAAGGCATCGAATATTATACCCTGAACATCGGTGCACACTAATTATCCCGTTTCATGTACACACAAAAAACGGTCAAAGGACATTAGTTATAAATGATTGTTTTCCTATTCAAAGAAAACATAAAATTACTTCCCGTCAACCATACGGACAGAGTTGACTTGGGACCGAGTTGACGAATTCGGGTCATCTCGTACCCAAGTCAACTCGTACCCAAGTCAACTCGTACCCAAGTCAACTCGTACCCAAGTCAACTCGTACCTAAGTCAACCTGTACCCGAGTCAACTCGTACCTGAGTCAACTCGTACCCAAGTCAACTCGCACCCAAATAAATGTTTACAATTTTTTTTACTCGTACTGATAAATATTGTAGTTTAATTAATTTATTTATATTGTTAATCATACATTTAGCTATTCATTGTTGCAGTAATGATTTTGTTTTCTTGTTTTTTTTCATGTTGCAGTTTTTTTGTACTTATATAGGCCCTATCGGTGGGGGAAATTAATCAGAGAACTTTTTTTTTAATATAGGCTTGTTAGAATAAATTTTTTGTTTTTTTTTATTCGGAAAAAAGATAATAAGAACTTACGCAAAGTGTTTTGGTTGGAAAAAGTGGAACAGTATGATTGTTAAAATGTACTTGTTTGAATCGGAAAACGATAATCAGAATCGCAAATGAATGAATTGAATGAATTCTTACCATGAAATTTTCTTTAGGGAACACTTTAACAGGAAAAACACCAAGGTAAACATGAAGGGTTGCGTTTTATACATAGTATATTTTTGAGAGAAATGAGCAGAAATGAGATGAACAAACATTATTAAAAACGAAATTAGTGAGATTATTATTAATAAAAGCATGGAGGTAGGATTAAAAGTGAGCTCCATATGATGGTAGAACATCATTTTTATTTCCTATCGCTTACAAAATCATGCCGCACGGAAATTCTCCGTTTCGGCATACAACGTACGTTGTACGGTACGAGTTGACTTGGGTACGAGTTGACCTGGGTACGAGTTGACCTAGGTACGAGTTGACTTTGGTACGAGTTGACTTGGGTACAATATTTTGGGTACGAGTTGACTTGGGTACGAGTTGACTTGGGTACGAGTTGACCTGTTTCGGAGTTGACTGGGACCGAGTTGACTTGGAACCGAGTTAACTTGGGACCGAGTTGACTCATAAGCGCTAGAAGTGCTTAATGCTGGCAAAAGTCTGCTACACAAAAATAACAAAAACAAGGTCGGCCAATTGGCAATTAATAAATTATTATTTGATTAAACTTTAATTAATTAAATAACTTTAATTTAACTTGTATTAAACTTAAAGTAAACTAAAGTTACCTTTAAAAACTATCTGTCTGACTTCAAAGTAAACGGCAGTGTACAGTGCACTACACAATTGTGATTTACAAATACTTGTATTTTGAAAATACTTGCAAATACTTACCATGCTTAAGTACGACGTGTACTTCTCTGCTTGGCTAGTTTTTATTTCCCGAATCTTGCAAGCAATCGAAAAAAAACACCTGTATTTCAGTTGAAAATGACACCCTGATCCGTTCAGTGCTGTTACTTCGTTTGACACGTCAAGGTACTTGATAAATTGCAAGATAATTGGAGAGGGCGCTGTTTAACCAGTTCATTTGGGCGTCCATAGCGACACAGAACAGCTGGGGACTGAACTGAAGATGGGAAGGTGATGAGAACTTACTAGATATGTTGGAGCTGGACATGGATTTTGTATTGACATTTTAACAGGTAAAAGTTTCCCAACTTTCGTTATTATCTTAAAGGGGAACTTTCACTGATGATAATTGATTATTGAATTAAATTCATAATTTTTGTTCCAACAAACATCATCATGATCTATTCTACTTATTAATAGGCTAAGTTAGGCTAAGTACTATCAATTCAATATCATTAAGTTTTTCAGCAGAAACCTCTAACTTTGCACAGCTCCATGGTTAGACCAGGACTTGAAATTAACTCACACTCTGCTGATCATAAACACCAGCCAGAGCTTGAGTCTGGTGTGGCTGACCGCTTGGCCAGGACAAGCCGCTGCCAGGACCTGACATAGATTAGTAAAAAGTAGACCTACATTTACTACATATACGATACATGTATCTGAAAAGAAACTGTTATTGTAATTATAGCCTACACCGTGTGTACATGTAGGTCACCCCTTTGGTACTCGAATATCGATAAAATGTTTCTATTTCTTTTCCAAGAACTTATGCATGTTTATTTCACCCGAAGCCAAAGCGACTTTTTGCACTTTGCAGGTCCAAATCTTGGGGCTCCAGTAAAGCACCTACCGGTATAGACCCAGTAACTGGGGCGCTGTACTCCTTTTTCTAGTACTAATAACTAGTATGACGGAGAATGTCAACATTACAAAAAAAGGAGTACAGTGACCCAGTTACTGGGTCTACTACCGGTAATAAACTAAAAACCCATGTGATTGTGAGTGTCACTCCAATCATTTGGTTTGTTTCTTTTGGTTTCTACTCTAAAGATGACATAATGGATCGAGAACCAGGGCATCTTCCTGTCTGCGTCCAAGATGCAGTCTCATCTCTCATCTGGGTCAAGGTCATCGCCGTAGGAACATCAGCTGCAGGTAAAACCTGCATCATCAAGCATTTCTGTGAAGATAAGGTGATTAAGCCCTTGATATATTCTGACTTTTGGTTGAAACAAATTCTTTGAAAGATTCATTCATTTTGTGCTTCTCTCTCTGTTCATCTCTTTCTTTTTGACTGATTCTGTTACACTACACCTGTCTAAGTGTGTTGTCGTCTTAGACTCTTTCTATGGTTGAAATGTCAGGCCATTTAATAGCTCTTATTTTGCAGAAAATAAAATTGTACATTATTAGTGAGTTAAATGTGTTGACAGTTTCGTAGCCTACCATTTTTTTTTTCAATCTGATAAACTTTAAGAAGCCACAAGAAATAATTTTTAGATTTGTATTATACAGAAATATAATATTGAATTTAATTTCGTTTTTTTCTCTCTCTACAGTTTTCTGCAACATATCAACCTACAGTTGGTGTTGACTATGGATTTAAAATACAGAAAGTCAAGAAAGAAGACTGTAAGCGAACTTTGAATGCAATTATGACCATACAGATTTTGTGTATTCAGTTCAAATAGAAGAGATTCTGATTTTTTTTTTTTTTTTTGTGGGGGGGGGGCAAATTAACAGCTCATTCAATAAGTTTAACCATGGATTGGTTTAATAAACCAAGTAGTTCAATGTAAACACACTCACTTATTTAAAATGATGTATACTTTCTGAGTTCTTGTTGACAACTCATAATACTTTAATGGAACACAGATGTTTTTTTTTAAAATATTTTGTCTACAGTGCGAGTTCATCTATGGGATCTTTCCGGACAGTTGGAATATTCTGAAGTACGCAATGAACTCTACGGCGGCACTCACGCATGCATCTTAGTCTTTGATGTGACCAATCGCAACTCATTCGAAAGCTTGGACTTCTGGTTAAAAGAAACAGTGAGATTCGGAGTGGGCGCTATGCACACTGTGGTCGTGGCAAATAAGGTGAAACATCTAAATTTATGGGGTTTTTTTTTGCAGTCCCCCTTACCCTATCCCCCCCCCCCAAAAAAAAAAAGAAAAAAAAATGTATTATCTAAATAAATAATCACAACCCTTTTTCTAAACATATGGCTTCTTTGAAAGCCATGGCTTAAGCTCCATCCACCTTGAAACCTCTTACTAAAAGTTCTTTTTTTGAAAATTACTGACACAGCCAGAGCCTAAGTCAGAGCCTAAGCGATGGTTTCAAAAAGAGCCACATTTATTATCAAGAACAGGATTGTTAGTAATTGAACATTTATTTGTTTCAATCTGAAAATCCCAGCACTGGTCCTCCTGCAAAATATTGAAGATCCCACAAATTTTGTCCATTAATCCCTGACAAAATACCAAACCACTTGTCATTGTTTACACATAGTATTGAAACAGAAACTCCGAGTTTGATGACTTCTTAACAGGTTTTTTATATATTTTATTCATGGGAAACTTAGCATGGTGAACACATGAGCTGCAAGTTCTTATCTTTCTGTTTGATCTTTTGTGACTGTAGAGGAAAAAATTGTCAGTATACAAGTACATGTACACACAAATGCTGTTACCACTTGATAAACATTTTGTACAAACCACTTGCAAATACACTCATTATTCCCCCAGATTGACATCAAAGGCAAGAGGGTAATTACACCTGACGAAGCAGCAAAGTGGGCAGCCTCAAGAAAACTCAAGTAAGTTTCATTATTTGTTTTCTCAGTACACTTCCATCACGTCCGCCATACCTCAAAAAGGCTTATTGAGCAATTTAAGCTAAAAATATTTTCTCCTAAAGAATTTAATTCAGCAGAACTAAATACTCTCCTTTTGTGGTGTTTTTGTTCTCCAGATATTATGAAACATCTGCTCTAAGTGGTGAGGGTATTCAGAGGATGTTTTGTGAGGTGTTAGAGGTAGCCTCCCTCAGCGCCACACAGGGACAGTCTGGAGCAATAGGAACATGAGACCGGTGAAGGATTCTGATTGAACTACTGGAGGTGCCAAAATTAAGTAGCCTAGATAATAAACATGAACAGGAACTTGAATTCTGCAAAGTATTTATAAGATATTTTGTGAGGTGCTAGAGGTACTCTCAGTTAAAACCTCATTAAGGAAAGAAGTTGAAGTGTATGGGGCGTTGGACTCTTTTACTGGTGTCCATCATGAGTACCCTGGAGTTAAACAAATGGATTGTAAACTCGTTATCCTTGTGAGGTACATTACTAAACCTCAGTCAGATGCCACTGAAGAACAGCCTGGATTATGTGAATTGTGTGAGGTTTTGCGAGTGTGAGAGGTACATGTAACTGACATCACTTGTAGCCTCATTGGAATCTTATACAGGTGTCCATCACGAGTCGGAATATAAACGCTTCTTATTCATTGGAGTTGCAAGACTAACCATGTTTGTTTGCTTCCGAAGAAAAGCTTGTATCCTCCCAATTGCTGGATATGTGAAGTGTGTGGGGTAACCGAGGTTGCCTTGAAACCTAGGTGTCTCTTTTCAGGTAAACACTGTATTGGCTGTCAAGCAGACAAAACAACACAATCACAGACTTGGAGCAAAGTCAATCACTTTGTACATAAGTGGATCAAAATGAAGTGATAAACTGAAGTTTCTAGTGAAAGAGCTATTTTTAAGAACAAGTTTATAGGCCCATCTCGCTTTCTGAAACTCTGGCTTTTTCATCATGAGCAAAGTATAGATCATAACACACAGCCATGACATGGAGAATGCCTTGACTTGCTAGAGAGGCCATGACCTCTGTTGACCCGGTCTTGACCTTGGTGTCCCTTCAAAAGTTTCACATGAATTGTCCAATTTTCAGATGGAAGTGCCCCTTGCACAATTAAAGGTGACAAAAATTGTGTGATTAGAAGCCAAATTCAGGGCAACTTTTTTTCTGATACAAACCACTGAAATAACATTAACTTTGCAAGCGATAACCTGTCCATAATGCAACACTTTTGAGTTTATATGAGAATGTTTCAATTGGTTCAATTAATGTGCAAACATTTGTGGCAAGTCAGAACCGTACAGTATTTGACTTCAATGTCTGTTAAATAGTCCTTAATTTTGACATATTTGGTCCCTGAAAAAAAGTAGGAAATGTTTTTTTTTTTAAGTACAAGGGCTGACCCTTAATAGACTTTTCAGGCTGAAATCTAAATTTTCAAATCAGACTTCAGTAGAAAGAATATCATGCATGAAGAATAATGTCCAATAAGAAAGAAATTGACCACATGTTATTCTTGTCAATGTACCTTGGTGGAACAAGAAGACTGATAAACCTTTTAATAAAAATAGCAGACTAAAACTATTAAGTTAGTCATGTCACTCCGATCAATTTACAGATAAATAATTCCCGGCAATCGCCATGAATGGAAACAAAACAACCTTCTCATTGCAAATTTTACATCATTCTTTTGAGGATAAAAGTCACACTCTGATAAAAGTCACACTCTGACTCAGTTTGCTCGTCTACGCAACAATGATGCCAGTCGTCATGTGAATCGACCATGGAACTTGTCAAACCATGGCCATGTGATGATTTATCAAGGGGTAGATTTGGTTAAGATTTCAGTTACATATCACGAAACTCATACTCTTTTTGTTTCCGGTAGTTCTGTCTCCGAGCCCGCTTCTCCTTGATCTTAGACAATGTCTCATAGGCTGATTGAATCTTCATGAAAGCCGCCGCAGCCTCTTCTTTGTTTCCATTGCGAATCTTGTCCGGGTGCATCTCACGGACGAGCGTCCGGTAACGCTTGGTGATTTCCGCTTGGGTCACACCCTTGGAAAGCCCTAAAACCTGTTTCCAATGGTAAACACACACACACAAACACATAAATGTTTGTTGACCCAGTTACATGAGGACTTCTTATCATTCTCCCACTGTTTGGAAACGAGGACATTCTTTGTCTGTTAAACCACCCAGATCACTTTTCTCATATTTGTTGAAGTTTTCAGATTTTCAGCCTTGCGCCAACTCAATTTGTTCATATTACAACAATCCCAAAACTAATTATGAAAATCCTTGTCGTCTCTCCTTAATCAAGTCAAGGGTTTCATCATAGCAAAGATGTTTTCAAAGAAAATCGATTACTCAAGAAACTGCTAAAAAAAACATGCAAGTGGGCAGGGATAACTTGCGATTTTGACCCGGAAGATTGTACCCAAAAAACAAAAAGGTATAAACTTGCCTGATAAGCATTCTGTTCTCCTTCAGGATCTAAGGACTGCACGAATCGACTCCACATATTCTCCCAACCTTTCTCCCATCCCTCATGGAACAGCGCCTTAATGGTCTCTTTGAATTCCTTCCAGATGGGAGAACCAAAGAAGTGGTCGACAGCATCCCTAAACCGAATGGTTTCTCCATCAGAGGTTGTGACTGAAGCGTTGAAGTAGAGGGCAGAACCCCACAAACTCATGATCATAGATCCTGTCAGAAAAGTTTACAAAAAATACAAACAAATTATTAGTTATTACAAAAGCGCGAGTGGAATGCAGAAAAAATATAGCGCTTCTGCGTCCCATATCCACAAGAATGAAGTCTTACATGTTAGCAGGTTGGTGGTTAAAAAAGCAAAAATTGTCTTGTTTTAACACTAAATAGGAGAGGGGGAGGGGAGGAATTACAATGTTTGTTTTGTTGTTGATTTTGTGAACATGATTAATGGTCATTTTGTGTCTTCAGTTTTTAATTCTTCTGCTGTCTCTTAACAGTATTTCAGCAGAAATATTTATTGGGAGAATTGATAGGGTCTACTCGTATGGAGTTTAAAGTGAGTAACCATTTAGTTTTTGTTTTCCTTCTCAAGTTCTCAGCCGCCCCCACCCCCCCCCCCTCTCCTCAAAGATCTATTAAGCCCTTTTCAAACTACTCTATTCCCCTAGCACATGGGCATACTCCGGGGAATTGCCATCCCTTCTCTGGAGTAGGGGTAAGTGGTAAAACCTGTGGGTATTCTTGAAACATGCAGCTCGAACACTGTGGAATAGGGACCTACATGTAGGCGGAAACAGTATGAAAAGTGAGCTGGGGTAACTGGTGCGAAACCATATGCAACCAAGCTTTTCCTTCATCATAAGTACTTACCAGCGACAAAAAGCACAAAGAGACGACTGCACAAGCCTCTTTGACTGGGCTTCCTTTTGAAGCTTCGATCTCTCTGGAACAGAATGGCGCTAAGCAAAGCCATGTATACAACAATGTGAGGGTTACTGATAAGCTTCAATGCGGGTATGACAGCTCCCACTATCGCCCACTTAAAATGTCCAGTTTCCCGGCCGATATTTCCAACAATGTGGACACCGATGGCAACACAGAATGGTACAACGAGGCTTCGGACTATCGGGTACGCCACAGCAAAGTCCTCGGAGATGGCGAGCATTGACAGGTGCCCCAGGAAAGTTCCAAAGCATGCTTGGCCGATGAACCGACTTGGGTTGAACGGTGGTGATTTGCGTATTCTGATCATTTCAGTGAGACGTTCCATGTAGTACGGCTCCTCATTTGCCGAATCAACATACGACGGTAGACGCCACAAGTCACGAAACCAACCCAGACGGAATATACCGCCACCTGTTGCCCACCAGACGAATGCGTGTCTGTCTCGACCCAGATAGAAGTGATGCACACCCAGCCATCCCAAAAACCACCACAGCACATACGCCACAAATAGATTCTTTGCCATCTTGGATCACCGTCTCCTCTCTACTGTGTGTGCACTTCTCATTAAACTCACGCAACACTTTGTGTCAAATATCACCTCATCTAGATGCAAAAGTAAAAAGCAAAAAGTTATCAATTGGTTCTAGCATTTAATATTAATGTATAGTAACTTTTTTACTGCTCAGTATCATTATTTGGGCAATTCCACGATTACTCAAAATAACATTTCTGATACAAAGTTGTTTGAACAATAATTAAATTTATTATTTATTTTCGAACAACACTAATTTCCTTAATAGTTTTAGTTTTTTAATTGTAGATTTTGGATATTATTTATTATTTTTATAAGTTAACTTGAAAATGTTCTTTATAATTTAACCAAACATTAATTTCCTTTCTTTATTTTTTATTAATTATGTGATTCGTACTGTTTTTATGTAATTAGATTTTAAATGTAAGTTATTTGAAAAGAAATCAAAGAGGATTCAATTATTAATGTTTGTCAATTTATGAATTGTTGAGAGCCATACAGAAAACAATGCTCTGGTTGAAAGCAAAGAAACATCTGAAGACATTTTTGGGGGGCCAACACAATCGGTAATTTTCAACAGTGAATGTTATAGAAACAGGATAACTTTCCGTATGGCGCCACCACTTGTTCACTCATTTTTACAAAAAGGGATATCTCATTGAGGTAAATTACAAAAAGGGATATCTCATTGAGGTAAATTAGATACTATAGTATTCCATTCGAATGAAAAAGTGGTGGCGCCATACGGAAACTTTTCTTAGAAATAAATCAAATGGGTCGCTTTTGAAGGCATCGAATATTATACCCTGAACATCGGTGCACACTAATTATCCCGTTTCATGTACACACAAAAAACGGTCAAAGGACATTAGTTATAAATGATTGTTTTCCTATTCAAAGAAAACATAAAATTACTTCCCGTCAACCATACGGACAGAGTTGACTTGGGACCGAGTTGACTGGGACCGAGTTGACTTGGGACCGAGTTGACTTGGGACCGAGTTAACTTGGGACCGAGTTGACTCATAAGCGCTAGAAGTGCTTAATGCTGGCAAAAGTCTGCTACACAAAAATAACAAAAACAAGGTCGGCCAATTGGCAATTAATAAATTATTATTTGATTAAACTTTAATTAATTAAATAACTTTAATTTAACTTGTATTAAACTTAAAGTAAACTAAAGTTACCTTTAAAAACTATCTGTCTGACTTCAAAGTAAACGGCATTGTACAGTGCACTACACAATTGTGATTTACAAATACTTGTATTTTGAAAATACTTGCAAATACTTACCATGCTTAAGTACGACGTGTACTTCTCTGCTTGGCTAGTTTTTATTTCCCGAATCTTGCAAGCAATCGAAAAAAAACACCTGTATTTCAGTTGAAAATGACACCCTGATCCGTTCAGTGCTGTTACTTCGTTTGACACGTCAAGGTACTTGATAAATTGCAAGATAATTGGAGAGGGCGCTGTTTAACCAGTTCATTTGGGCGTCCATAGCGACACAGAATAGCTGGGGACTGAACTGAAGATGGGAAGGTGATGAGAACTTACTAGATATGTTGGAGCTGGACATGGATTTTGTATTGACATTTTAACAGGTAAAAGTTTCCCAACTTTCGTTATTATCTTAAAGGGGATCTTTCACTGATGATAATTGATTATTGAATTAAATTCATAATTTTTGTTCCAACAAACATCATCATGATCTATTCTACTTATTAATAGGCTAAGTACTATCAATTCAATATCATAAAGTTTTTCAGCAGAAACCTCTAACTTTGCACCAGGACTTGAAATTAACTCACACTCTGCTGATCATAAACAACAGCCAGAGCTTGAGTCCGGTGTGGCTGACCGCTTGGCAAGGACAAGCCGCTGCCAGGACCTGACATAGATTAGTAATAGTAGACCTACATTTACTACATATACATGTATCTGAAAAGAAACTGTTATTGTAATTATAGCCTACACCGTGTGTACATGTAGGTCGCCCCTTTGGTACTCAAATATCGATAAAATGTTTCTATTTCTTTTCCAAGATATGCATGTTTATTTCACCCGAAGCCAATGCAAAGCGACTTTTTGCACTTTGCAGGTCCAAATCTTGGGGCTCCAGTAAAGCACCTACCAGTATAGACCCAGTAACTGGGGCGCTGTACTCCTTTTTTCTAGTACTAGTAGCTAGTACGACGGAGAATGTCAACATTTCGAAAAAAGGAGTACAGTGACCCAGTTACTGGGTCTACTACCGGTAATAACCTAAAACCCCATGTGATTGTGAGTGTCACTCCAATCATTTGGTTTGTTTCTTTTGGTTTCTACTCTAAAGATGACATAATGGATCGAGAACCAGGGCATCTTCCTGTCTGCATCCAAGATGCAGTCTCATCTCTCATCTGGGTCAAGGTCATCGCCGTGGGAACATCAGCTGCAGGTAAAACCTGCATCATCAAGCATTTCTGTGAAGATAAGGTGATTAAGCCCTTGATATTCTGACTTTTGGTCGAAACAAATTCTTTAAAAGATTCATGAAAAACTAACCTTTTTTTGTGTGCTTCTCTCTTTTTTCATCTCTTTCTTTTTGACTGATTCTGTTACACTACACCTGTCTAAGTGTGTTGTCGTCTTAGACTCTTTCTATGGTTGAAATGTCAGGCCATTTAATAGCTCTCATTTTGCAGAAAATAAAATTTTACATTATGAGTGAGTTAAATGTATTGACAGTTTCGTAGCCTACCATTTTTTGTTTTCAATCTGATAAACTTTAAGAAGCCACAAGAAATAATTTTTAGATTTGTATTATACAGAAACATAATATTGAATTTAATTTCGTTTTTTTCTCTCTCTACAGTTTTCTGCAACATATCAACCTACAGTTGGTGTTGACTATGGATTTAAAATACAGAAAGTCAAGAAAGAAGACTGTAAGCGAACTTTGAAAGCAATTATGACCATACAGCTTTTGTGTATTCAGTTCAAATAGAAGAGATTCTGATTTTTTTTTTTTTTTTTTGTGGGGGGGGGGGGTCAAATTAACAGCTCATTCAATAAGTTTAACCATGGATTGGTTTAATAAACCAAGTAGTTCAATGTAAACACACTCACTTATTTAAAATGATGTATACTTTCTGAGTTCTTGTTGACAACTCATAATACTTTAATGGAACACAGATGTTTTTTTTTATATATTTTGTCTACAGTGCGAGTTCATCTATGGGATCTTTCCGGACAGTTGGAATATTCTGAAGTACGTAATGAACTCTACGGCGGCACTCACGCATGCATCTTAGTCTTTGATGTGACCAATCGCAACTCATTCGAAAGCTTGGACTTCTGGTTAAAAGAAACAGTGAGATACGAAGCGGGCGCTATGCACACTGTGGTCGTGGCAAATAAGGTGAAACATCTAAATTTATGGGGTTTTTTTTTGCAGTCCCCCTTACCCTATCCCCCCCCCCAAAAAAAAAAAAAAGAAAAAAAAATGTATTATCTAAATAAATAATCACAACCCTTTTTCTAAACATATGGCTTCTTTGAAAGCCATGGCTTAAGCTCCATCCACCTTGAAACCTCTTACTAAAAGTTCTTTTTTTGAAAATTACTGACACAGCCAGAGCCTAAGTCAGAGCCTAAGCGATGGTTTCAAAAAGAGCCACATTTATTATCAAGAACAGGATTGTTAGTAATTGAACATTTATTTGTTTCAATCTGAAAATCCCAGCACTGGTCCTCCTGCAAAATATTGAAGATCCCACAAATTTTGTCCATTAATCCCTGACAAAATACCAAACCACTTGTCATTGTTTACACATAGTATTGAAACAGAAACTCCGAGTTTGATGACTTCTTAACAGGTTTTTTATATATTTTATTCATGGGAAACTTAGCATGGTGAACACATGAGCTGCAAGTTCTTATCTTTCTGTTTGATCTTTTGTGACTGTAGAGGAAAAAATTGTCAGTATACAAGTACATGTACACACAAATGCTGTTACCACTTGATAAACATTTTGTACAAACCACTTGCAAATACACTCATTATTCCCCCAGATTGACATCAAAGGCAAGAGGGTAATTACACCTGACGAAGCAGCAAAGTGGGCAGCCTCAAGAAAACTCAAGTAAGTTTCATTATTTGTTTTCTCAGTACACTTCCATCACGTCCGCCATACCTCAAAAAGGCAATTTAAGCTAAAAATATTTTCTCCTAAAGAATTTAATTCAGCAGAACTAAATACTCTCCTTTTGTGGTGTTTTTGTTCTCCAGATATTATGAAACATCTGCTCTAAGTGGTGAGGGTATTCAGAGGATGTTTTGTGAGGTGTTAGAGGTAGCCTCCCTCAGCGCCACACAGGGACAGTCTGGAGCAATAGGAACATGAGACCGGTGAAGGATTCTGATTGAACTACTGGAGGTGCCAAAATTAAGTAGCCTAGATAATAAACATGAACAGGAACTTGAATTCTGCAAAGTATTTATAAGATATTTTGTGAGGTGCTAGAGGTACTCTCAGTTAAAACCTCATTAAGGAAAGAAGTTGAAGTGTATGGGGCGTTGGACTCTTTTACTGGTGTCCATCATGAGTACCCTGGAGTTAAACAAATGGATTGTAAACTCGTTATCCTTGTGAGGTACATTACTAAACCTCAGTCAGATGCCACTGAAGAACAGCCTGGATTATGTGAATTGTGTGAGGTTTTGCGAGTGTGAGAGGTACATGTAACTGACATCACTTGTAGCCTCATTGGAATCTTATACAGGTGTCCATCACGAGTCGGAATATAAACGCTTCTTATTCATTGGAGTTGCAAGACTAACCATGTTTGTTTGCTTCCGAAGAAAAGCTTGTATCCTCCCAATTGCTGGATATGTGAAGTGTGTGGGGTAACCGAGGTTGCCTTGAAACCTAGGTGTCTCTTTTCAGGTAAACACTGTATTGGCTGTCAAGCAGACAAAACAACACAATCACAGACTTGGAGCAAAGTCAATCACTTTGTACATAAGTGGATCAAAATGAAGTGATAAACTGAAGTTTCTAGTGAAAGAGCTATTTTTAAGAACAAGTTTATAGGCCCATCTCGCTTTCTGAAACTCTGGCTTTTTCATCATGAGCAAAGTATAGATCATAACACACAGCCATGACATGGAGAATGCCTTGACTTGCTAGAGAGGCCATGACCTCTGTTGACCCGGTCTTGACCTTGGTGTCCCTTCAAAAGTTTCACATGAATTGTCCAATTTTCAGATGGAAGTGCCCCTTGCACAATTAAAGGTGACAAAAATTGTGTGATTAGAAGCCAAATTCAGGGCAACTTTTTTTCTGATACAAACCACTGAAATAACATTAACTTTGCAAGCGATAACCTGTCCATAATGCAACACTTTTGAGTTTATATGAGAATGTTTCAATTGGTTCAATTAATGTGCAAACATTTGTGGCAAGTCAGAACCGTACAGTATTTGACTTCAATGTCTGTTAAATAGTCCTTAATTTTGACATATTTGGTCCCTGAAAAAAAGTAGGAAATGTTTTTTTTTTTAAGTACAAGGGCTGACCCTTAATAGACTTTTCAGGCTGAAATCTAAATTTTCAAATCAGACTTCAGTAGAAAGAATATCATGCATGAAGAATAATGTCCAATAAGAAAGAAATTGACCACATGTTATTCTTGTCAATGTACCTTGGTGGAACAAGAAGACTGATAAACCTTTTAATAAAAATAGCAGACTAAAACTATTAAGTTAGTCATGTCACTCCGATCAATTTACAGATAAATAATTCCCGGCAATCGCCATGAATGGAAACAAAACAACCTTCTCATTGCAAATTTTACATCATTCTTTTGAGGACTGTCCAACAGTGAACACTGATTAAAAATTTCTCTAGTGCAACCAAAGTGGTTCTTTTGCAGAGCATTTGGTTGTCTAGAAGTTGTCTGTAAGCCTTGACTTCTGAGAGGTCTTTCGATTTTAAGGGCCTGGAATTGCCCTTTAAACTCAAGCTAAACTCTGTCTAAAACTTATGTTAAACTGAAGAAAAAAATGTACAAATTATTCACATATATTTTACAAATCTTTAAAAAAGACTTTGTCCTGAAAATGTCCTAATAAATATATTCTCAGATTGTACGAATGATCATCTTGAACAAAGTTGGTGAATTGTGAACTGGTGTTTCGTAGCTGCAAGTATTCAAAGTGACATGATTTTTTAAAATTCAAAATATGGAGCAAGGCTTAAGCCATGTTCGCATTGGACTAACGTTTTACCGAGACAGTGGTTAACATTCCAAAAGGGGAAACTTACCAGCGTCCGCACTTAGATTTACTTGACTCGGGTAAACTAACCGAGACCGTGGGTAAACTAACCGAGCTGGCCCCCTGTGTGACATTGAAGAGTTCGATAATCACGAAAATATTATTCTCCCATGACAAAACATGTCAGCTTCTTCGGGACACGGACGGATGGGAGATTTAACCGAGTCGTCGCTTCCGCATTGGACTTTCTGGCTCGGTTAAACTGACCTGGTCAATCTTCCTGGGCACCTTTGGCTTGGTTAAACTACCCATTCGGTCGGGTAAATTACCTGGGAGGAAAACCTCCTGGGCTGTTCGCATTGGACTTAAAATGGGTAAGTTACCCATTGGCTCGGTTAGTTTACCCAAATTAAGTCCAATGCGAACAGGGCTTTAGGCATTCCTAAGCCAAATGAGGAATTCTGGGAAATAATAAAACTACAGCATTAGGGAAGAGGGGGTGTTGATTATAGAATAAATTAAATTGAATTGTTGTATGAGCGTGATTCCCCCCCCCAACCTTGTGTGGCATATTCAATAAAAACAAAGTACAGAATTGAGAAGAGAGTTCCCAATAAATCTATACAAATGTAACAAAACACCACATTCAGTAAAGCCAAAACTAGTAATGACAATGTATAAAAAGTTCATCAAAATCTCTGTAATCAAAATAATCAGTTGACAAAAATTTTTCAATAATCTTTACTTTCATTTTGTGAATTTTTTCTACAAAATGAATTTGTGACATTTTTATAAAAAGTGACATCCCAAAAATGGCAGATTTGTTCTTATTCAGATTTTACAGAATAGTAGGTGGGTTTGTATTGGCAAATTGCCAAACTGACACAACTTTTAAGGCAGCAGGAGATCACAAATAAAAAAACACCAAACGAGAATACCAGACTTGACATTGGTATGAGTAGCGTCTACAAGGCTGTGCAGTGATGACTACACTCATTCGTCATCGCTATCTGATCGCCGTCTCTTCTTGTGTTTGTGGTGCTTTTTAGATTTTTTCCTCTTTTCTGTACTGGATTTCTACAAATAAATATAAATAAAAAAATAATATATAAATGTGACTATAGGTCGTCGCATTAATTATTGAGACACGGAATGTCAACAACTTAATTCTTGGAAGATTTAATCTGAAAAATATTGAAGACAGAAACTCAAGATGTCAATGTGTCTTTGTACAAAAATTAGTCATAATCAAATCAAAATAACAAACAATGTATAATAACATATTTATGAAGGCAATAACTTTCAAAGTAAACTGCTTACAACATCTGGCTTAAAGGCAGTGGACACCATTGGTAATTGTCAAAATCCAGTCTTCTCACTTGGTGTATCTCAACCTATGCATAAAATAACAACCCTGTGAAAATTTGAGCTCGATAGGTCGTCGGAGTTGCGAGATAACTATGAAACTACGTCACTTCAGAGGGAGCCGTTTCTCACAATGTTTTATACTATCAACTTCTCTCCATTACTCGTTACCAAGTGAGGTTTAATGCTGATAATTATTTTGAGTAATTACGAATAATGTCCACTGCCTTTAATCTTAAATAGAGGCCGACATGTTTGAATCTAGGTAGAGTAGCCTTTAATGACAAACACTTAATGCACTGATAACTATGCTCAGGAACTATCAAATTATAACTTCCAATTATACCACCTCATGAACAATCCTTGATTCATAAATCTTATTGAGATTTCTGGATGCGTATGAGTGCAGAATATAATCACTGGGTAATATCTGGACTATTCCATTTCTTGAGATGAAGTTGAGTGAAATGGAAAAGCCAGATTTCACTGAGTAATTATTTTTCTGGCACAGCAGACGAACGAAATGCATTCAATATTTCTTTTATATAAATGTAACTCACACATACATGTACAGATCCTTGTCCTTTGACAATTTTTCCTCAATATACACAATAATAGACACCATTGTATCCAATGAAATCTTAGTGTCTGTAAAACCAGCGCCTGTCTTTATCCTTGCAAATAAAGACAGAGGACCAGTCTTAGGTAAGAAAAACTATAAAAAAGTAGTTAATGGCCTGACTATTTGACCCTAGCAGAGTCTTTCTCGAAGGCTCAAGTTTGACAAGAAAACACACACGACAAACTCACCGACTGTCTGTCGCTTTCCTCGTCTGAAGAGTTGTCATCATGTCGCCTCTTCTTCTTCTGTCTCTTCTTGCTTTTCCGTTTCTTTTCTCTCCTCTGCTGGTGGACAGGGAGAGGTGTGTGGTTTGAGTGTTGTGATTGGGAGGGGGAAAAAGAATGCAACTATGAGTCTTTTTTAATTTTTATATATTATATACTATAAATATTTCAAATGAAATTATCCAAGCCCTAAAAACAGTGAGACAATCACAAATCAAAAAGGTAAATTGCATATTGATCAAGGTTGTAGCTAGGGCAAATTGGATGCCGGCTAATTTTGTCGAGAGCATGGTCGAGAGGGTGGGTGTACATGTAGGGGCAGCGTAGCGCCTCACAACCCGGTGGGATCAACAGGGGCAGCGTCTTTGGAAGCTGAAGATTTTTAGGTTTTGTTTAAGCTTTGATGGGTTCCCCAGGCTCTCTCTTGCCTATTTGTGCCTTGACATCGCCATTGTCAAAGGAAAAAACATGTCCAGGGAGTCATAGTAAATAAATACTTATTAAGTTTTAAAGTAAAATGTTAGGGTAAAATAAATAAAATTAATATTCTGTTTACGATTTAAATCCCATCTCAAAATAGGGTAGGTAGACTACTAGGCAGAATTTTTGAGTGTTGAATTTATCAATTGAAAAGCTTGTAGTTGCATATATTCATCAGCAGGCAATGCAGAGTGGAGAGACAAGTTCAGAAACACAGGATGACGGGACACATGTCCGATCACTGCCGCAAAATCTAGACTATTCCATTTCAAAAAGGAGCACATTAGTAAAATAGAAAAGCCATGTTTCACTGAGTTGTATTCATTGACAATTTCTCAACGAAGTGCATTCAATAAACTCAAAAATTGATTCTTGTCATTTCATTTTTTTTTCAACAAGTATTAATAGACAGGAAAATCGTCTAAATAAAATTCTAAATAAAAATTTAATGCAACTTCGACGACTCCACCCATCAGAATAACTTTGTTTTCAACCGCCCGCCGGGCGAGTCAACCAAAATTCTTGATCGCCTGCAGGTTTTTTCACTAGCCTGCTGCATGTATGGTACAAACAAAAATTGAAACTAAAAAAAAAATATTAAAAAAAACACGGAAGTGAAGTCCCTAAAATTGGACGACTTTATCTCTTAATTTATTCCCTAAATTATCAACAACCATTTGAATGAACTTGTTGTTTGAGAATTGTTTGTTTTGAACATGTTCTGATCTCCGTTTGCAACAAAATCCTTGTGAATCAACGATCGGTCAACAACACACATTGAGAAATAATTCAATGAACTTTGGCCCGCAACGCCCTCTGTTGGCAGAAGTTGTCCATGTTACTAGAATTCCTCCAAGGCTGTGCATTGTGCATACAGTCTGCAGGCGTGATGCACAACGTTCGCCAATTCTTTATTCCGTTCGTGAGCGTGTGTTGTGAAGAAGGCTAGCCGAGAAGATCTTGAATATGGATTTATTAACAGCCATCAATGGCCAATCACAGCGTGCGGAATCTTGGTTAAGATGGACTTCGGACTGTGTGTGTTATGTGCTGTGCATGCTGCATAACCAGTGGGTGACCGTGTGAGTATTACCATGTGGTTTTGTGCATCATGGATACTACACGCACGCTGGAGATTGTGCGTGCTTTTTTCAGTACTCCATGAACTCGCAGCATTCAAGCGGCTTATTTTTAAGCAACAATCACGGAGAAGATCGCGGTTTTGGAGAGAAAATTGTTTTGATTGTTTTTACAGAAATAAAATACACATCTAATTAGGAGTTTTACATGATTGTTTTCTTTATTTTTCACTTATTTCAATGGCATTTAAAACAGTTTTACATAAATTTATGCCGGTCGGAGTTTGATATTTTTTGTTGGATCCCGGTCGGCAAAAGCTGGGGCCGGTGATAGCCGACCGGCTCCGACCGTGGTAGCTACAACCTTGATATTGATTGAAAAGTTAAGTTTTTAAACCACTGGTTCTCAGAACCACCACAACTCCTAAGAGAGATTTATTACATTTGTACTTGGTATCTCCTCAAACCTTACTTGTTTACACAAAAACTTATTTTGTTTTCTCTTTTTTTTTTTAGGGCTTAAAGTTCCCCTCAAACTTATCCACAATATAGTTGGATTGCTTGTGGGTTTTGAAATCAACTGTTGAGATATTTTTCAGCAAGTTATCCGCTTGTTCGGTTATGGTTTTAAAAGGTGCCTTAAGCCAATAATTTTGAGAGCTTTTTGGGCAATGATCCTGGAACTTACCTCGGTCTCAGATTCTTGTCGACTGTCGGAGGACGATGATGAAGAAGATGAGGGTGAAGGAGAAGACTTGACAAGAAAAAACAAAAGAAAACCCACCGAGACAATGGGCATTATGTTAGACATTGCTTACTGCTTGTACATACAAGCATTTTAACCTATCTACTACTCGTAGATAAAAGAAAACCCACCAAGACAAAGGGCAAACAATTTAGTTCAAAGATGCGAGTTCATAAAAGTCCCTTGAAATCTAAAAAGAGTCAGCTTGGTGAATATGAACTTGTAGGTCATTTCATAATGAAGGTGCAATGAAGTTGAAGGCTCTTTGACCATAGAATTTTGTAGAACAGCAGTTTACGCCAGTATTGATTGGCCAGCAGAACAAAAGAGCATTGTTTTAATATTATTTATTATGTGGAAAGTTGGAGTGATAGATCAATCAATCCATTTATTTAGCCCTTACATAAATATTTTGTTTTCCCTATTGTCATCCAGCGTTCTCTGGCTGCATTGATCACAGCTGCATGTCTCCGGCCTCACATTGCACAGCTGGCCACAGAAGCTGTGGCCACTGTTAGCCCTGGTTGAAGCTGTTGACCTTGGTTTCAAAGGCACTGGACACCTTTGGCAATTGTCAAAGACCAGACTTCTCACTTGTGTATCCCAAACATTAACATTGCAACTAATAACTAATCTGTGAAAATTTTGACTCAATTGGTCAGCGAGGTTGCAAGTGAACAATCAAAGGGAAAATACCCTTGTCGCACAATGTGTGTGCTTTCAGTTGCCTAAAGAGGGCTTCAAGTCCTGTTCAGTCTTTTAATAAAATGAAATAATTTGATTGAGAAATTACTTCTTTCTCAAAAACTACATTACTTCAGACAGAGCCATTTCTCACATTGCTGGTTTATACTATCAATAGCTCTCTATTGCTCGTTACCAAGTAAGTTTTTATATTTATAATTATTTTGAGTAATTACCAAAAGTGTCCTTTGCCATTAATAGTAATTTAAATGTTTATATAGCACTTTGTACAAAAGTTTCAAAGCGCTGTACAAGAGAATCATGACAAAAAAATAATCAGAACCTTGGTGCCCTTTCAACAAATTTTAACTAAGGGAATCAATGTGTGGTGAAGAGGTTTTCAACTAGTGGTTTAATCCCGCCGAGGCCTGGTTCTTGATAATAGCTGAGACGAAGTCGAGGTAAATTATCAAGAACCAGGCCTCGGCGGGTTTAAACCACTAGTTGAAAACTGATTCAACACACTTTCATTCCCATTCATATATACATTTTCAGTCAAAAAACATCAACACTTTTGGTCAAAAAGTAAAATAAGTGCAAAAATTATAATTGTTCAATGATTTCTTTCAACACAACACCCCCCTCCAGCTATGAAATGGTAAGGCCCTCGGGTAAACAACTCCTTATAAGGAGACTGCTGTGCGTGTCGCGCGTATCACGTGATGTGGCACAACTGTTCCAGCCGTTGCTCTCGACCAATAGGAATGAAGAAACTGTCTTATAAGCACAGGTGCAAGCTTGCGTGTCACGCCCATGTTTCAACACTTTTTACTGGTCATTATCAAAGGTTTAAACACCCCCACATGACGCGCTCTCCACCAACAGGAATAGCGAAACTGTCTTAGCTATTTATGAATGGACTTTTAAGGTTTTCAGTTAGATGTGCCCTTTGCAATACAAAAATGACCTTGTTCTCCTCAAAACATGAAATTCCAGACCAGATGTGTGACCATGCTTCAGAGACTTTTGGTCGCATAACAGCATCTGTGATTGATCAGTTAATGACGGGGCAGCGTTTCATTGATTTGTCTATTGTCATCAAGTTGGATTTGTCCTTCAGAAAATCAATTAATCACAGAGGTGTCGTCACACGAACAACAAACAAGTGATTGTTATAAAATATTTTATATTCACACCGGAATTTACAACTCTTTGTTTAGAATCACCCAACAAAGAGAATTTCCTTTTTTCAAAATTCCTCTTTCTAGATGTCCAAGTTCAAAGTATTTTTATTTTTAATTATGCGCCTGCCTTGTGGAACTCATTGCCCATTGATATTCATCTGAAACATCCGTTTCTTTATTCAAAGCAGCAGACAACAGATTCTTGAAGCCATAGAACTCAAAGTTTCTAATGGTTTATATGTTAGTTATTTCCCGGTGTATATTGCCTGTCTGAACATTATAAAAATAAAGTTATTGGCAGATAACCTTTCGGCTATAAAGGAAAATTTAGTGCATCGCTTTTGTGTGTAACTTTATTAAATTTGTGAAGAGAAATCATTTAACAAAAATTATAATTCCTAGGTTGTATTGTAATTTGGGTGTGATCCCTGGCTACACGAGTTTCGGTTGTACGGCTTCTGACTGGCACCCCAAAACAAAGATATTGACAAAACAGGGACACCGCCAATACAGGGCTAGATAGCTCAGTTGGTAGAGCGCCGGCACGTTAATCCGGAGGTCGTTGGTTCAAACCCCACTCAAGTCAATTCTTTGATTCAACCCCCAAAAAATTTATTTAAAAATTATAATTGTAAACAAAACGTTGGAAGGGGTCATGTCAAAAGAGTGTCAGTTAACAAATTCTGTCTAAAACACTGGTCTGATTCCAGCATCTATACTCACCCTCTCTTCCTTCCTCTTTTTAGATTTCTTTTTCTGAAATGCCAAACAAAAAAGTATAACATGTTTAAGATTAAGTATTGTTTAAAGCTTTGCATGGTGTGGAGAAATAAGAAGAAACTATAAATAAATAATGAACTTGTGGGTACAACCATGTGTAACTCTCTTTTAGGGTGAGTGTTGGCTCACTTAAAAGAGGCGGTTTTCAGACATTCTCCTTAAGACGAGCAGAGTATACTGTTTGAAGCGTCAAGACCAAACCGGCTCTTTTCAGAGCCAACACTCACCCTAAGAGATTTACACATGGTTGTATCCGCAAGATTACTATTTTTTATAGTTTCTTCTTATGTTTGAGATTGTCTTTTATATAACAATCAGCAGACTTTCTGCCAAATACTAGCGTAATTAATTTGAACAATACCACGGATTAAGAGCGAGCAAGGCGTCCAGGGAACCAAAGTGGTGTAGCGAGATCAATCAACCCTAGCAGCCCCAAGACTGAGGATTGTCCAGTAAGTACCGGCTTCTTCTTTCTCATCTTAACCCTAAGCGAGATAAATCAACCCTAGCGACCCTAAGACTGAGGATTGTCCAGTACGTACCGGTTTCTTTTTTTTCTTCTTTTGGTTTAGCTTCTCTTCCCTGTTCTTCCTCAGCTCTTCTTTAAATTGCTGGGGGGAAAAATAATACAAAACAAATTTGACACAAACAATTATTAACCAACAGTGGACAGTTTTAGAAGTGAAAGACACTTCTGTTCTAGCTTCACACTTTTCAAGTTAGGCCAACAGTTTCAGCTGGTGTCGAATTCGGACAGGGCATTGAATATCTATAAGGCGCTGGTATGATGCTCATGGCGCAGTCAAACAGAAAAATTACATAAAAGAAAGTAGGTAGATGTAGTATATATGATGTGACCTCTGACCTCACTTGAAAACCATAACATGATTCGCACGCATACCGCCGGGCAAAACCTTTGTGTTTTGGCAGCCAGCTAGAAATCTTACCATGACTACGCGTCTTTTTGCCCAGCGAAACATGACGTAAACAGTGTTTTATCAACAGAGGGCAGTGTGAATGTAAACATGATCACATCGTCTATACCTAGCAACTACAAGAAAGAAAACAGAACAATCTTTTATGGACTATGAGTTTGAGTGAACAACAATGTTTTGAGAGTTCCCTTAAAACTACTCACAGGAGATATGATAAATATTTTAAGAAAGTTTGTTTACAAAGAAGAGGACCTGCATGTAAGAATGATCGCTACACATTATCTCCCAATAGTGTGATTAAGAGAGACAACAAGCCAGGACAGATCTGAAGATCTTAGACTCCTAGCAGTAGCAGCCTTACACTTGAGACATTAGAGCAATGAATAAAAAACAAGAGCAACTTAAAAGTAATTTGATAACGAACAGGGAACCAATGAAGGGAACTTATGGAGTAATGTGTTGTCTATTCCAAGCTAATGAACCCATGCGTGATTGTATCAATACATTTTATCAAAAAAGATTCCTTAGAAAGAAGGATTCTTACATCATTCATATTCTTCTCCCAGTCAGCCAAAGTACTCGATCCTCCTTGCTTCTTGTCTACCATGTCCTTCCATTCATCCCTTGTTGACAAATAACAATAACAACATTTAACACATAATATCAAAAAGTATACACATGTAAACTCTAACATAGTACAGTCGGTGTTGTACATACATGTAGCTAGACCAATTTTAGTGGAGGGTTCTAAATCAAATTAGTCCACTGTTTAGCAATGATGGCCATTAGTCCTAGTAGCCATCATTGCTAAAGTGTCATCTCTGGGATATCTGTGCTGGGCAGCACAGTGTATTTTGCTCAGAGTACACTGTATTTTGTTATACCTCGGTAACAAATTGTGAAGTTTGATACCATTGGTCGATTTCCAGCGCTAAGTACGAAACGGACGCGGGTTCGAGGGAACAGTGAAGAATGGTTTCTTACTTGAACAACTGTTCGTCTGCTTATAAAGTTATGCATACTCCGTCGTTATAATGTTTGAAGATGACAACATAACTCTGAGAAAAGGAATAATCATATTACCAAGGCACATGTATAACAAAACAATTGTTGCACGCTGTGATATGGAGTCCATGGGTTTTGTACACCCTTCCTCGGGTGTACAAAACGCCATGGACTCCGTCACAGCGTGCAACAATTGTATAATGTACAGTCAACTATCCTAAAAAGATATCATACGAATATGTGGAAAAAGCCCTTGGAAAAAGGTAGGGAAAAGTTAATTAGAGTACCTTCCAGGGGCAAATATACAAACATGAATGGTTGACTTTTTCGGCCTTCTTTTATAACTATTTTGCTGATTTTTTCTGACGGCTAAAAATCTAAGATCAGACTGGACCCAAGCTCCCTGCTATTCAGCCTCCTTAAAGGCACTGGACACAAACAGTAATCACTGCATACAAACTTACTTGTTAACGATCAACGGAGAGCTGTTGATAGTATAAAACATTGTGAGAAACGGTTCCCTCTGAAGTAACAAAAAGTTTTTCAAGAAAGAAGTAATTTTCCACTTAAATATTTCAATTTGGTTTCAAGACCTCAGAATAAGATTTTGAGGTCTCGAAATTAAGCATGTGAAAGCACACAACTTCATGTGGCAAGGTGTTTTTTTCCTGTTATTATCTCGCAACTTTGACGACCAATACATGTAGCTCAAATTTTCACAGGTTTCTTTAATACTTGTGCATACACCATGTGAGAAGACTGGTCTTTGACAATTGCCAACAGTGTCAGTGTCTTTAAGGCTGTGAAGGTGTTAAATAAACCAATCTAAAATATTAAAAATAATAAACTGGACTCACCAGGTTGGTCTTGGCCGATTGAGGTAATCTCTTATTGAGGGCCCTGCATTCTGGACTGGTCCTGAAGATCTGGCCGCTGCTATTGGGTTCACATAGGCCTAGGGAATAAAGAATCACATTCATCTCAATAAAGTAATACAACAGTGTCGTGTCGTGGATGAGGGGTCAGCTCTGGTGCTGAGTATATATTATTATTGTTATTATTAGCAGAGTGTGGGTTCGAATCCCAATCATGATTAATCGTCTCCTTGAGCAAGACTCTAAAACTATTATTTCTTCATCATTCGGATGAGACGTAAAGCTATAAATAGGTCCAGCGCATTGTGTAACTGTAACTGCACAGAGAAAACAAACCAGTTTCAATTATCACTAAGAAGATAAGAGGTTTGCCTGGCCGTGATACATAAATGGGTCTCATGAATTCAACAACTGTCTTATTTTATAATTTGATATTTTGTTTAAGCACCTTGATTGCCTTGGTGGATGTGCGCTATATAATTATTAATAAGACTCCAATCTACTAAAACTACAGGGCCCGGGCCATTCCTGTTAAGCCCTACGATGGTCTTGTTGAATGTGAGCCCAGTCGAGGTGGGCAGGTTTAAAAAATAACCATTGGATGCAATCGGTTAAATTCGGATGTCAGGCTGACAATTGATATTAGATCAAGCAATGATTGAAGCTGAAGGGAGTCAGTTGATTTTTAAGGACTGCAACAACTTTTACAGGGCAGTTTTTCCACATGTCTACCCATGCCCCTGCTGGAGCTGGGAGCTCCTTGTCTACCCAAGGCATGGATGGAGCATGATGGAGGAAGCTTGAAATAAGACCTTATTACGAATCCCTAGGCGCCTGGTGGATTTTTCTTAATTGTTGAAGGGCATTGCCATTGTGGGAAGAAACAGTGGTGGGGCATCAATTCAGTGCCCCCCTCTCCTTCCCACAATGCCTTTCGACAATTGAGAAAAATCAGCCAGGCAGGAACCGCAATAAGGTCTATATATAATGATTCATCGGAAAAGTTTCTGTATGCCTTTTTGTATGGCGCCACCACTTTTTCATTCGATATGATTATGATTATGAATGAAATAATATCTAAATTTACCTCAAATGCAATGAGATATCCCTTTTTGTAAAAATGAGTGAAACAGTGGTGGCGCCATACGGAAAGTTATTTATCGGGATTAAGTGTGACCCCGCGAAAACATCAACCGATGACCAGTAATGTTTCTGGTTTGGGTCGCCAAACGCACTCGTAATCGTATGCAGTGTCAGCACTCAGTGTGGACAATTCAATATCAAATCACCATGATCCTCGGATTCAGAACCGTACAGAAATGGTTCAACGAATTGTCGAGACCAGGTTTGCCGTCTAGATTAACACTTACCACTCTAGTATCACGTTTTCCCATTGTATGTTGTCATTTACAGTCGTTTCCAATCCAAATGGCCTGCAATGAATGATTTTAGGGTTCAATATTTTGCCGCGATATGTCTGCTTGCGAGCTGCCTGCCTGTGGTGGAGTGCTAGTGCTGCAAGGAAGGAGTAGAGTTGTGGACAGTGAAACAGCGCCCTCTTGTGGAATAAACAATCAAGAATAATCTTTTGAGTCAGTGTCTTGAAAACTATAGGTTTTCTCGGTCAGTTTCGGAAAATGAGCAGCCAAATTAATTTTCATGCGTTCGAATTAAAGCTATCTTGTCTCTCCGTTTTTTACTGCGTTTCAAATTCAGAATTCGGTCATTCAATTTCGTTTTGAGGCATTCAAGTTCCTAACACACTCATTCTTTTTCATGACACACAATCATCTTTCAGTTTAGCAAAGCTGGTTCGACAAGAAATTGTACTGATTTAATTATTTTCAATTTCGTAAAGAGGTAACCAATTTCGCTCAACGAGGATTCAAATAAGTACGACTATCAAGACATACGAATAAACAGATAAACTATAAATGGCAACTATTTCGACCTTTACTTTTAAATCAAGCAAACCATATTTTCTTTATTTTATGTTTCCAGTAGACTTTACCTGGGGCTATATAAGGTTGTTTTCTTCTTTATTTATTTTTTCGCGAGACCTTTAATGGTTAACTGACCAAGACCGGATATTTGAATGTGCTTAATGAATGTTTTTTTTAGTTGTTTAATGTTTTTTCCACTTTTTGTTGTTTTTGTAAATATAGGTTTTCTCGGTCAAATTAGGCAAATGAGCAGTCAATTTAATTTTCATGCGTTCGAATTAAAGCTGTTTTGCTTTTCCAGTTGTTACTGCGTTTCAAATTCAGAATTCGGGCATTCAATTTCGTTTTGGGTCGAGTCAAATTCCTTAAGTACTCTGTTCAATTTAGCGTAGCGTCATTCTTTTTCGTGACACACGCGCCTCAAGAAGCGTTTGCGAATTTGAATGCTGCTTTGATGAATTGTTAAATTGAATGATTATTTTGTTAATTCGAATGACGCAACATTACATTTGACTAATCTCAAAACGAAATCGAATGACCCTTTTGAGTAGCATTCGATTTTGCGCGAAATAGAATAGCTTGGTGGTTAAATTGGCTGTTCTTTTTCCGAAATTGACCGAGAAAACCTATATTCACCAACCATCAATCTGTTGGCGTTCCAGACATCTTGGCATATTATGCTCAAGAGTGCCAACAAATTTACCGCATGCCTTTAACATTCATAAGGAAACAACAAGTTAACCAAGCGTTTTTAAGATTGCACAAATTACAAAATTGATTGCCCCAAAATGATATTCCTGCGAATTTGAATGCAGCTTTGATGAATTGTTAAATTTAATGATTATTTTGTTAAATCGAATAACGTCAAAGTATATTTGACTAGTCTTAAAACGAAATCGAATGACCCTTTTCAGTAGCATTCGATTTCGTGCGAACTAGAATAGGCTGGTGGTTAGACCTCAGTTATGAGAGAACTAGAAAAGTTGTGGGAAAACTGCCTTCTTCAATTCCCCTCTCTCAAATCTCTTTCCCTTTTTACAGCTTCTCCACATTGATTGATCCCCCTCTTGTCGATTGTTTAAATAAGTTTGTAAGACCATTACAATTATAAATAATTGTAAAAAAAAAAGAGACAATGTAAATAACTTGAGGGAGGATTGGAATATAATTTCTGACTTGTCCTCGTCCACTGCACCCCTATCACGCCCCTGACCCCCCCCCCCCGCTGAAATCCCCATTGGTGGCAGCTCTAAAAAGTACAATATTGTTCCGCCCATTATACCTGGTCCTGTGCCATTCGTTATTTCATAAACAACCTTAGCTCCCTGTGGAATACAGCTTGTGCTGCCAATGTAGCGCACTCAGCTTAATCAATTACAAGAACCATCTCTGACCTTACAGGTACCCAGCCCTTGTTGGAGAGAAGCAATTATATATAATTGATCAACGCAAGGGTTAGTGTCATGACTGGGATTCGAACCCACACCCAAATGACTATGACTCAGCAACAACACCTTCAGTCCGATGAACTAAACTGCTCCGCGACTCGCATGAGTGACACCTCTATTCATATTGTGCCGTGCTATATAGTCCGACTTGTTGATAATTTGTTGGCGACGGTGGTGATGAATTCCGTAGATAAAAAACACGAATGTTACGCCCCTTTCCGGCTCTCGAAGGTTATCTTCCGCAGATACCCAAATAATTCCAAAAAATACCCGATAATTACGAAACATACTTACGCGATCGAGAGCAGCGTATTGATTTTATATGGCTACGCCTAGTGCTAAGGGAGTTGCTAAGGGAACCTCGTATAATTATACTTCAAAACATGATGAGGTGGTGATCAAACTGTATCCATAGCCGTAGACGCCAAGTCGGAAACGGCCGTGTATCTCAGAGGCTTGGGCGCGCTACACCAATGAGAAACCTGGGGGACAATATAAGCAGTGAACACATTTTCAAAGACCAGTCTTCTCACTTGGTGTATCTCAACATATGCATAAAACAACACTACCTGTGAAAATTTGAGCTCAATTATTGGTCTTCGAAGTTGCGAGATGATAATGAAGAAAAAAAAAAAAAGTTGTGTGCTTTCAGACGATTGAATTTGAGACCTCAGCTGAGGTCAATTCGGTTCAAATAATATTTTAGTGAGAAATAAATTAAAGATTTCAGGATTTAAGTTTTCGATTGCAAGTGAGTTTTTCCCCCGTTTTTTTTTTTTTTTTTTTTTTTTTTACGGTTTGAAGATAGTGATGGTAGAAAGCTTTCCTTAAAATTACTTGCTGATGTGCTGTATTTTTTTGAGAAATGAGTAAAACAATGTCACGAGGTGTAAGATTAATGCAAATCTGTGGACATTGTGTTTTATGTTACAAAAAGTACCCGAACTCTGTTAACATCAAACGAGGGTCAAATACACTGCAGCTAAAGCTATAATCAGAGTCTATTTACTTGGTTATTTTTAAAACTTTTTTCCATAATCGTGAAATGATAAACACGAACGCAACGCCCTCTTCCGGCCTCGAAGGTTTCGAAAGACCTGTGTAATTAAAGGCACTGGACACTACTGGTAATTATTCAGAATAAAATAATGTTAGCGTAAAAACTTACTTGGTAACAAGCAATGTCAGGTAACACCAAGAAGTATCATAGTTTGTTGAGAAAGAAGTAATTTCTCAATGAAATATTTGAACTGAGTTCGAGACCTCGGCTGAGAGCTCGAATTCAAGCATCTGCTGAACACACAACTTGTGCGACAAGGGTGTTTTTTCTTCCATTATTCTCTCGCACTTTTGACGACCCATTGCGTTCAAATTTTCACCGGTTTGTTATTTTGTGCATTTATGTTGGGTGTACACTAAGTGAGAAGACCCGTCTTTGAAAAAGTCCTGTCTTCTCATTTTGGTGTATCTCAATATGCATAAAATAACAAACCAGTGAAATTTTGAGCTCAATCGGTCGTCGCGAAGTTGCGAGATGATAAAGAAATAATAAAAAAACACCCTTGTCACACGAAGTTGTGCGCTTTCAGATGCTTGATTTCGAGACCTCAAATTTTAAATCTGAGGTCTCGAAATCAAATTCGTGGAAAATTACTTTTTTCTTGAAAACTACGTCACTTCAGAGGGAGCTGTTTCTCACAATGTTTTATACTATCAACCTCTCCCCATTACTCGTTACCAAGTGGGTTTTTATGCTAATAATTATGTTGACCAAATAATACTGACACCTTAATGTTGATTGCCTCAACCAAAATAGGTCTTTGGTAAAACATAACTTTGTCAAATTGTCATGATTGATTAGGCTAAAAAATTACCGCCGAACTTGAAAAGTTTTGTCACCTTCATTATATAAGAGGATTATTGAAAACTAGAAAATTAAAGAGGAAATAATTTCTCTTCCAAGAAAACATACACTTGCTCATAGTTTTATTCTTTTTATCAATATTCAAGATGATAAAAATGTTTTTAATTCGATTTGATTTTTTGGTCATCCATAAACCACTGATGTGCAAAAAAAAACTCGCAGACGACAACTATGAGGAAACCTTGCCGCAAAATCTTACAGCGCTATATCACTATGCAAGTGGAATGCAAATTGTACCCGCCTAATTGGTTGGAACTACAGTGACGAGAAGGTATCATCCAATCAGCGAGCAAATACCATCAGCCGACAGGTGTTTTTGGAATAAGAATGTTTCTTGGCGTCTCTATTATGCAACATGATGAGCTTTTTGCTGTCTGCAACATTCCTGAACACATTATTGTACCGTTAATCCATGGAGAAAGGAAATTGACATGCCTTCGATACCTTGCAAGAATGTTGCTTGAACTTAGCCCCATTTGGGTCCAAGGAGTGGATTGGGCCCAAATAGGATTATCAAACTTAGTGAAAAGAATGTCAAAAGTGTTTGTTTGAAACTTTAAAACGAAAAGTCTTCTCAGAAGGTTGATTATGGTGTACAAATGTAGTATACAACCTGTAGTCCAAGAAAGGCACGCAGCGAGGTGTGTGTTAAACTACGGAGACCCCCTGGACATCTTGTGAAATGGACGACCAACTTCGCCATGTTTGTTGTAGGTCCGTGATAACGAGTG
Organism: Asterias amurensis; assembly: GCF_032118995.1. Taxonomy (NCBI): domain Eukaryota; kingdom Metazoa; phylum Echinodermata; class Asteroidea; order Forcipulatida; family Asteriidae; genus Asterias; species Asterias amurensis. The sequence goes on from NC_092654.1 coordinate 23,441,295, forward strand.
TTTTGCAAGAATTCAAGAGTCGTGACAAAAGCTTACGTGATAAAGGTAAGGAATTTAAATAAGATCGAGTATCTTTGGAGTATAACTTGTTACTGCTATTCTTTGTAGTAGGTTTAATGGGAAAGGAATGAATGAGCATGGAGGGGCATTTTCTTCGTCAATCAGTTATTAAATAAAAGCAAAACGGGTTTTTTTTAACAGCAGGGTTGTACGGAAAACCAGTTGCTCATTCACATCATTTGAACTTTTTTTTTTTTTTTTTTAGTTTGCAAGTAGTCGAAAATTAAAAAGGGGGGACGTCGTTGGTTTGGGAGCAATCGTCACAGCTTCAATAAACGCACACTCGGGCCTAGCTCCTTTGGCCAATCCCCCTAAAACTGCACTTTAATGTGTGGTTAATGTGTTCTCAGGATTTTTGGGGCGTTCAAACGAGCTTAATTTAACGGCGTTAGTTGAAATGATGATTAAAATCCCATTATTTATAAACAAGTTCAATAAGTCTAAGTAAGTAACTGAGTAAAAACTGTCAAATTCCAAAAGTAGTCCTTGACATAGTCATGTGTAGGCCCTTTTTCAATGGAGGGCGCTGTTACAAAATACTGTGATTTTTTTGTGAAAAAGAATTGTTTTCAGAAACCGCTTTGTATACCGCCCTCTGTCTAAATGTTGCCTTCTCAACGCGATTCCACTTGACTTTTTTTAAAAACCATCACCATGTTCATGCATGCTTATTTTTCTTCTTAAATGTATACTTTCAAACTAACTCAACTGTAATGTCGTATGATTTTGATAAAACGTTGGGATAGTTGTTTACATTTACAATAATTATCAGAAAATGTCGAAATAATACGGTATTGGACGACAGAGGGCAGGCTTCACTTGAAGCGGTTGGGAAGTGATAGGCGTTTCGTTTAGGCCTTTGTAAAATATTGTGAGTAAAGGAATAAACCCTTTTGTTGACTGTACCCTTGCTCTATGGCTGTACTCTGAATCGAATAAGACAGTTGCCAATGTTCCTTTCATGTTTTAGCGTTATTACAGAATGCATTGTTTACTGGCATTAAATCCAATTCACTGACTCTATCATAAGCCACATTCGAAACCACGGCTTGATGGGCTTGTGCTTTTTGTCAGGCTCCGTCACATGTTTGGGAATGAAGCTCATACGGGGCTTCAACAATGCGGACAGAACCCAAGCCAACGCCTATGTTCAACTATAGAGCAAAATGTCAAAGCCATTGTTCCACAGGGGCAAAATGATCTTTTATGTGCAATTTGAATCCATAAAATAATAGAAAGCGTGGCAGACAATTGCCGCGTGCGTCATCTGGTGCAATATGATTTGGTCGCTCGCCTTCAAGTGAATAGGGCTCCATTGGTTTCCCACATTAATTGGGTTTTCATGTCCACATCTAAAACAGTTCTTCTCGTTTTCTATCCACTCTCATGTTATTCGCGCTTTTGCGCTGTTGGGTTGCCATGAAAGAAAAAACAAATTAACTGAACTTTTTGTGTTCGCTATAAATCCCGTATCCCCAATCTTAAAGGCAGTGGACACTATTGGCAATTACTCAAAATAATTATTAGCATAAAATCTTACTTGGTAACGAGCAATGGAAAGCTGCTGATAGTATAAAACATTGTGAGAAACGGCTCCCTCTGAAGTAGCGTGGTTGTCGAGAAAGAAGTAATTTTCCACGAATTTGATTTCGAGACCCCAAGTTTAGAATTTGAGGTCTCGAAATCAAGCATTTGAAAGCACACAACTTCGTATGACAAGTTTTTTTCACTTTCATTATTATCGCTCAACTTCGACGACCAATTGAGATCAAATTTTCACAGGTTTGTTATTTTATACATATGTTGAGATACACCAAGTGAGAAGAAGTGAGAAGACTGGTCTTTGACAATTACCAATAGTGTCCAGTGCCTTTAAAAGCATGTTGTTTTTAGTGTATGTATTCCAAATCTGAAGAAGTTCGGTAATATAAAAATTATGTCCTTTCTCTTATTTATGAAAATTTATTTTTGTGTTAGGTAAAGTGACAGTTTAATTATCTCCATACAATAATGTAAAAATAGAACAGTACAAGATGTTTGTTCGATAAGAAAGGAGTGACAATAACCAAACTCGGATAAACACACAAGTAGCTGTCTACACATCATGCATTGCCATTGGCACATCTTCTCATAAACCGATTTCATTGAATGATTTTTTACCCCTTGCCCATCCTCACACATACGTTGCCAATAAAAAGCATTTTACTTCTCTGGTTAACAAAGGCACCGTTGAGTGAGCTGAAGTAATTGTCGTCAATTTGTTAAAAAATAATTGCCCCCGGTATAAATTAAAGTAATAAATTGACGCAACGTAAAACGCAGTCTAAGAGTAATTCCGTAAGATATGGGGAGATAATTGGCGACACTTAAAGATCTAGTGATGTTGTTGCATACCTCTCCTCCAAGGTTTTTTTTGTCAGTCTGTCCATGGTCTGTCTGTCCCCCGTACAAGAACGACTACCGGTCGGCATGTAATTGGTGTCGTGTCGAGTACACTCATGGTGTTCGGGCAAAAATGACAAATTATTTTTTGGGAGGATTTAACTGTAATGGCCTCGCTAGTGAAACCTTGGCAGTATTAAGGGGGGTTTTACACGTGCGTTTGATTGATGATTATCAGAAGGCGATGTTGTTTCTTTTGTTGTGTGGTGTCCTTTAATAAAGTGGCCGTGTTGTTGAAAACAAAGTTGTGTTAGTTGTGCTAATACCGAGGGGGTGTGTTTCGTGGATTGCAAGGTTTGGTTGTTTTTGTCGGCTGCCTGAGGTGCGGCAGCCAAGGTGAGCGTCTCGCTTTGTTTAGTTTATATCAAGCATAGTCTAATGATGAGACAGGACTTGATGGTGGGGGCACAGAGAAAGGACCACTCACTCTTTGATGGGGGTAGATCCCTAAAACTCGCCTTGAGGATCGTGTTACAGACCATGCTCAAAAAGGGGCGGTACAGGCGGCAGACAGTTTTTAGAATTCCCGATTTGATAAAACAATACACTATCATAGGCCCTTTTCGAAACCACGGCTTCAGCTGCAGATTCGGCGCAGGCTATCTTGGCCCCGCGGTTGTTATCGCGTGCTTTGCGTACGTGCTGGGCTCAAACGAGAGAACGGAGACTGAAGCCGAATCCAAAGCCGAAGCCGTAGCCATATTGAGCAACACACCATGTGGCATGGCTGAACAAAAAATATGCAACAATCCTTTCTTTTTATGGACTTAAAACTTGGTCCATTTACACTCTTCAGACGAGACCTTTTTTTTTCTCATTGCATGAAGTGATGGCGACACAACAAATGTACCTTTAGGAGTAAGATATCGAATACCCCTTTGAAGTGTCCTCATCTGTAGGAAGAATGAAGAAATGTTATTATGGTCTTCGTGAAAAGATAGTGTTTGAAGACGGGGCTTAAGTGTTCCATCCCTCACCCTTTTATCATTAGGAAAAAGACGCTTCTCTCATCGGAGTTCCTCAACTTCTTTTCTTCTTTTCACCAAGGAGTATCCCTGCAAGGCATGTGTGTGGCGTCGATTCGTGTCTGATGTAATTGCCCGCTCGTGTGTTTGATTGCTTATCATGGCGAAATATTATGATCCCAACTAAATGATTTGTGGTGAATATTGAAAAAAGAGCCGTTGGTTACAATTTGTGGACAGGTTGGATAAGTGTAATCTGTATGAGGAGCTGTCAATCATGGGGCTTGTCCGATTTAAAAGACCCACGACCCACACTTTCAATGTTATCGGAGACGCAACCAAGTTTATTTCCTTGTGTTGTCGGCAATTTATTGTTTTACTCAGGCGACAAGATGCGTCAAATTGCGTTTTATTGCATTTCTGCTGAGGTGATGGGGGTAAAAAATTAAGGTTGTTTTAAAATCATCGAATTGGAATTGTCATCAGGGAGACCTTTTAGTACTTAATGGGAATTTCACAACTTTGATATACTTTTGAAAGGGATGACAGTATGAAGCTCGGGTATCGTAGATTTGACTCTTCATCCGTATTGGTTCAAGGGGTAGGCCCTAAGCTCATCAACCACACAACAGTAAACATGAATTTACATCACAGATTAACAATTGACAGTGGAAGGCCAATGGAATTAAAACACTTCAATACGGAGCTGAGTTGTTAAATACATTGAAATCCATGTGGGATTTCGCTTGGAAAATGTTGTTTCTCTGCCCAGCAGAGCTGCCGCATTTTGTGACAGACTCTCTCGGTGCGCTGCCTTCCCAACAGCACCCTAAGAGCAAGCCCATTCACGCCTCACTCCGTGGCCGAGCCTACCGCACGGGAAACTTCCGCCCAGTAAACCACGCTTTACAACCGGTCCCAATTTCCTGACATTAGCTGGGAAGGTTACACAACTTTGGGATTGGATTCGGAGCAAATTGTTTGGGAGACCATGGGGGGAGATAATCGTTTCAGCCTTCAGGGGAAAGCACTTGGAAAGTGCTCCAGCGTTAGGGATGTGGAGATTATAAGGAGGCTTTTAAGACGGTAACTAGTTAGTGTATTAATTTGAGCTTATAGGGCTAAACCCATTAAGATTGGACATCGTTAAGTATCTACGATATAAAGTCATGCGTACTTCAAAAACTGACATTCATTATCGCAGTTATAAGTAATGACATTTGGTATGGTGCACCACGGAATTTTTGTTAATACTTGTATTGTGTAATAGTTTAATTATCAATTATTACTTTACTCACAACGTACGAATATGTTGCTAGACTACTTAAAGGCACCGTACACCTTTGGTAATTACATAAAATACAGAGAATACAAATTTACGCTGATATAAAATATTGTGAGAAAGACTCCCTCGGAAGTTTTTGAAAAAGAGGTAATTTCTCTAGAAAATGTTTGTATCTGAGAAAAAGTTCAGACCTAAATCCCTTCCCTTTGTTTGTGCAACAAGGGTGTTTTTTATGCCATTATTTTCTTACAACTTCGACGAGCAGGTTAGATAAGGATGTGTAGACATTTTTTTGGTAAGTCCTAAACAATTCGAGCGAAGAATTCCCGCCTATAAATTAATTCTGACGGAAACCTTTTCAACCATTGTTAAACGTATAAACAAACGAAGTTATCTTTGATAATATTACTTTGAAAAATAACATTAACAGCTAACTGCATGCTTACAAATCAAAAGCACCTGATCTAAATGCAAACAATAGTTAATGGCCTGACGTGTTGACCCCAGCAGAGTCTTTCTCGAAGGCTGAAGAAGACAACACAACAAACAATAATTATACAAGATACAAGTACAACAGTAGAGTGAAAATATAAGAATAGAGAGCAAGAGGGATTTAGACAACACACAGACAAAACAAAAAGTAAACATTATTCCTTACGGATAATAATCACATACATTCAAATCAAACTTTAAACTTAGTGTAGGGCCTACATCATATTCAGGGAGCCCGGAAAAATGTCTTTCTCTATATTGTAATCCGCAATTAACGGTGCCATGTTGTATCTAATTAAAAGAGCTGCCACATTTGTAGACAACTTTGATAATATGTTGGTAATGTTTGCACTTTCAATTAGCAGTAAAATGGTTTTGACTTTAAGTTCGTTTGATTGAGTCTTTTGTTTCTGATTGTCCTTGGTCTGATGGGTTGAGAGTGTTTACAATTTTAAATACTGGTATGAAAAACGCTAAAAACATCCAGTTGACAAGAACACGGGTAATGAATTTGACGATGTGATGGTGGTTATAAAGATGAGAGGTCAAGTGAAGTAAACTCAACTTCTCGTTTTTTTGTTCTGTTTTTGTTTTTTTATAATTTGAAATTTTACGACCATTTCAGTAATAAAAGTTCTTTTCATTTGTCGTGTGTACGTTGGTTGTTTAGTGTACTTCTAATAATTATTTAGTCTGAAGTGGTTGTTATAATAGCTCGACATGGGAGTACTTGAATTTATGCCGTTATTTTTTATGATTTGTTTCACGGTGGTGGTACACCTCTCTTTACGGTAACCCGTATTAGGGGGACATTTTTCTTTGACTGGTGATGATCTTTCTTTGAGATGAGGTTGTGACTATTTTATCAATGCAGTTATCTGGCGGCCTCCAGCGGCCCACCCTATAACGTTGGCCTATAACCGAATATTATTTTCAGTGGGTGGGGAAGTGTTATCATTCGGTTTAAATGATGTTTCATTTTTAGTTTCAATATGTGGTTTTATTATTCGGTTTATATTGCGGGTTTGCGGTTTTCGTTTTATCATGCAGTACGAATGTGAGGGGTTTGTTTGTTTGTTTGTTTGTTTGTTTGTTTGTCTGTCTGTCTGTCTGTCTGTCTGTCTGTCTGTCTGTCTGTCTGTCTGTCTGTCTGTCTGTGTGTCTGTGTGTGTGTGTGTGTCTGTGTGGGTGTGTGTCTGTCTGTCTGTCTCTGTCTGTCTGTCTGTCTGTGTCTGTCTGTCTGTCTGTCTGTCTGTCTGTCTGTCTGTCTGTCTGTCTGTCTGTCTGTCTGTCTGTCTGTCTGTCTGTCTGTCTGTCTGTCTGTCTGTCTGTCTGTCTGTCTGTCTGTCTGTCTGTCTGTCTGTCTGTCTGTCTGTCTGTCTGTCTGTCTGTCTGTCTGTCTGTCTGTCTGTCTGTCTGTCTGTCTGTCTGTCTGTCTGTCTGTCTGTCTGTCTGTCTGTCTGTCTGTCTGTCTGTCTGTCTGTCTGTCTGTCTGTCTGTCTGTCTGTCTGTCTGTCTGTCTGTCTGTCTGTCTGTCTGCCTGTCTGCCTGTCTGCCTGTCTGTCTGTCTGTCTGTTTGTTTGTTTTTTTGTTTTGTTTTTAGATGAACTTCCCGTCAAGTAAACTCAGCAAACTACCACAAGGGGAATTAAACGCCAAGCTGACAACAGCCAATCTCTCTCATACAAACATTGGTTTAACGTGTATGACTATTAAATGAATTGCACAAAATAATCAAGAAACTCTGATTCATGGTAATAAGATGACAATGCTTATTCTAGTGAAGTTAGCGGTTAGCTTGCAGTGGCATTCACAACCTTGTAAGTGCAGTCCATCCAGTCCAGTAGTTTGATCCAGTCCAGTAGTTTGATCGAGTAAAGATCCAGTAGTTTGATCCAGTAGTTTGATCGAGTAGTTTGATCCAGTAGTTTGATCCAGTAGTTTGATCCAGTAGTTTGATCGACGTTTCCCTTAAATTAAAGTTAGCCAATTGTTAAAAAAATAAAAGATGATAAAAATACTTGGGTCGCATAAAAAGTAAACACAGAAATACGAAACTGAATCTAATTTTAGATTTAAAATCAAGTGAAAGTACCAGAAATAAAGCATGAACGAGGTATTGAAAGTTCCAGACAACATTTGCACGGAAGCGATGACAATTTAACCAAGGTGTCGAACCTTATCGATCGAACCATATTTTTATGACTCACAGGATTCTGGAAAAAAAGATTAATATAAAATGTTTCACTGTGGAGTATCTAAAATTGAGTTTTTGAAAATGACATGTCGAGTTTTTGGTGACTCGTTTGCTTTTGCTATAGTTTAAGTAGGAAAAAATACCCGTAAGACTATTGCTTTATTATAATTATAAACCTGACAAATTAATTTGTCTGAGGAAACAAATTCTCTCTGTCGGATTTTATATGCGAGAAAATTGTCATACAATAGTTCTTTACTTGTTTTTATGTTATGTTCTTTTATTTCACCTGCCATTAACTTTTTGTATTCTTTTAAATTTTAATGTACACTGTTTTGCAACCAGTAGGCTGCAATGAACATTTTTTTTTAATAAACCATAATACTACTAATAATAAGCGACGGTTAACTGCTAATAAACCGCTTATTGCAGGAAGGAATTGCAAACACAATTAACAAAACTACAATACAAATATATAATTACAGATGTTGCTAAAGAAGTTATATTGCAAAATGAAAAGGGGTACAATATGCCTACCAGTAGAAAGAATGACCATACAACGAGGATACAAACAAACACGTTTAAGTACTTAAATGAATAAATCAATTAAAGGCAGTGGACACTATTGGTAATTACTCAAAATAATTATTAGCATAAAACCTTACTTGGTAACGAGTAATGGGGCGAGGTTGGTGGTATAAAACTTTGTGAGAAACGGCTCCCTCCGAAGTGCCATAGTTTTCGAGAAAGAAGTAATTTTCCACGAATTTGATTTCGAGACCTCAGATTTAAAACTTGAGGTCTCGAAATCAACCATCTAAACGCACACAGCTTCGTGTGACCAGGGTGTTTTTTTCTCATTATTATCTCGCAATTTTGATGACCGATTGAGCTCAAATGTTCACAGGTTTGTTGTTTTATGCATATGTTGAGATATACCAACTATGAAGGCTAGTCTTTGACAATTACCAATAGTGTCCACTGCCTTTAATCACTAGGCAATAAGCCGTAAAGGTCCCGTGTATATACATAGGATTGGTACCCATCGGCAGTGCACGTAACGAACCCATAACACAATGTGGAATAGATAGGGGTATCCCCTTTTGTTACTTTAGTTCACAAAGCAATCGCCTTTGTTACAGGTTTCCTCTTGCGAGCTATTGAGTTAACCTCATTGTTTGAGGAATCCTTGGTTTTATTACCAGAATTATAGCATTTAAAATATCAATAAAGTAAAAAAAGAGTAAAATTCTCGTTTCATTTTAGCGAATTTGAGAGTAATTGTAAGTTTAAAGAACCACTTTTTTGCAGAATAGCAGTATGCAAAACTTGTAAGCTTGACAGCACCATAGACTAATGCGTACCACCACAGACTTTGAGTCACTACTAAAAACTGAGCTCTTTTGTGAAAACTTATCCCGCTATGGGCCGATAATTTATAAAAGGTTATTTGGAAAGTTTTGTGTTCTGTGATTGAAAGAGTACGCCCAGTACTATACGCTTCGTTGGAACACGTCAATACGCGATTTGACTACTTGAAATGTCCATTTCCCTGTCGCTGCGAGTAGCTTGTCAGTTCCAGCATGGCTTCTTAACAAAAGAAATCCCAATTATCCCATCGAGATGTCAAAGCGGATTCAGTCGATTTTCTAGCTTAAACAAGTCTATTAGAATGCAAAATAGCTTGCAAAGAGATTGCAGCAACATCCGTTGATGTTTCCCAGCATCGTGAACGAAGTGTTTATTTAATGAGGGATAGTCTTGATACAAGACGTTGGTATTTACTACCACCCAATCGGTGGAATATTTGCGACGTGTGTCGTACATGTAGCGCCTACCAACCCATCAAAAACGTCCTGAACCAAGACTAAATGAGGGAATGAAGTGGTATCCAAACATTGGTAGAGAGATAGTATCAGATCGACCAGGGATTAAACCCCGATGAATAGAAAGCAATTACCTTTAACTCAATAAGCTTGACAATGAACCGAAGCGTTTACATAAAACACAAATACTGAGTGGCGATAAACAAAGATATCAACCGAAGACGTTTGAATGAAGCTTAAAGGCACTGGACACCACTATAAAAATTACTCAAAATAATTTTAGCATAACAACTTACTTGGTAACGAGCGATTGAGAGCTATTAATAGTTCAACAAATTGTGAGAAACTGCTCCCTCTGAAGCAACTTATTGTGTAAGAGGTAATTTTTCACTAAAATATTAAAAGACATCCGGTGTCGCATGCAATTATGTCCTCTAAGCAATACTATTCGGAGGACACTATTGCATACGCATGACGGTTTTGCATATGCAATCATGTTCTCCCGGACGCTGCTGCATAATGCAATTGTGTCCGGATGCAGTTGTGTTCGCCCCCGTGCAAAACCGTCCTTGCAGTAAATTAAACCGCCCTTGGTCGACGGAACAGGTTCGCAATTTTTTACAAGCTAAGTGCATGTCATGAATGACATGGCAAATGTTCGGCCGTTGGGTATTTGCTGCAATCATAACATGCGTGAACATATATGCTGTATGTATGTAGGTTCAGTGCATGCACGCTCGCTTTCGCGTGCACATACATGTACAGTCATGTACATGTCCACCTGACGGTTTTTGCATAGCCCCGGACAAGATTGCATATGCAAAAGTGTCCGTAGCGGACAGTATTGCATGGCGGACACAATTGCATATGACACCGACCTAAAGCCCATTGGCATCTGAAAACACAAAATTTTGTACTACAAGTGTTTTTTTTTTCTCTTTCATTATTCTCCTGCAACTTCGATGACCAATTTGAGTCAAAAATTTCACAGATTTGTTATTGTATATATGCATAATGGTGGGATACACCAAGTGAGAAAACTGGTCTTTGACAATAACCAAAGGTGTCCAGTGTCTTTAGTTGTATCAAGAGACTCTTGATCTGACTGCAAATGGGATGTACTGTAAATTACTACAAATTGGAAAGTGACAGACAATAGAGCAAAAAAAAAAATTTTAAATCATATATTGTATAGTGAGCCAAGATTTGTCTTTATCTGAAGACGATCGCAAACTGTCAAACAATTTGGGATGTGCGAGGCCCACACCGAGTCAATCAAGGTTGAGTGTGACTGTGATGGTGGCTGGAACTCACCATAGCACCCCTAGTTCACCCTTTTCATTCCTCCTCACATTTGACAAAATAGAATGACAAGTTCTGACGTTTATTGGACATCTTACAATACCCCCAGTCAATTAAGATCCTTGATACAGTTTGAGGGAAGAAGAGAGGGTCCATGCTGATTAGTGATACCTTTTAAAATCCCCAATAATGATTTGGAAGTTAATGGTGGTGATCTGCTACCACTCGAGAGATGTCTTCCAGAGTTAGGTAATTATACATCAAGGATGTAAAGCCATGGAGATGACAAAAGAAACTCAGTCATTGGATATTCATTAATCATTCAATCGGATGGGATAAATGATACATAAGCTAGACTCCTTAATCTCGGTGAAGACAAGGTTTCTACCAGCAGGAACTTGGTGTCTGGCCCTTTCATCAATAACTGTATACCCTTAATAATTATTCCATGTACTACGTATAGCTCATTGTCTTTGATTTCTCTGTACGTTCATTAATTAACTACCTGTGCTAAATTTCATAGAGCTGCTTAAAGGCACTGGACACGTTTGGTAATTGTCAAAGACCAGTGTTCTTACTTGGTGTATCCCATCATAGGCATAAAATATGAAGCCTGTGAAAATTTGGGCTCAATTGGTCATCGAATTTGCGAGAAAATGATGAAAGAAAAACACCCTTGTTGGACGAATTTGTGTGCTTTCAGATATGAATAAAAGACTTCTAGCTAGAAGTCTATTATTATTTGAGGGAGAAATTACTTCTTTCTCAAAAACAGTCGTTTCCCACAATGTTTTATACTATCAACAGCTCTCCAATACTCGTTACCAAGTCAGTCTTTAAGTTGATATTTGTTTTGAGTAATTTCCAAACGTGTACCTTCCCTTTAATCACAAAATTTATGCTAACAAAAATAAGGTTATTGATGTTATGGGAGCCTGTTTAGTTGCTGTTGCGTAGAAGAGCACAGGGATGTAGAAGCAACAGCAAGGGTCTGCAGTTGCTCCTGCGAAGAGGAGTCACCGTTGTTAGACCGAAGAACATGCAATCACAAGGTTGTAGGTTCGATTCTTACACGCTAACCGCTGATTTCACAATGACTAGAATAAGTATTGAGGTCTAGTTAATAATAATAATAATAATAAGACTTGTAATGCGCACATATCCACCCTGCTGGGTGTTCAAGGCGCAGTAAACCAAAACAAAACAAAACAAAAACACAACACAAAGAAAAACAGAGACAACAAAATTAGTCATTGAAAACCTGTGACATAAGATAAGTTTTGAGAAGAGACTTGAATTTTGCGGTACAAAGACAAGATCGAAGATTAAGTGGTAGAGAGTTCCAGATGCGTGGAATGACTGAATTGTAGTTACTGAATGACAACTTCTTGATTTGTGCAACTCATAATCATGGACGTCAAACCAATGTTTGTATGAGAGAGGGTTGGCTGTTGCCATCTTGGCGTTTATATCCCCTAAATTCAGTTTGCCAAGTTCCCTTGACGAGAAGATCAGCTAAATAACATTCATAAATACCTCAGACAGTTTCGCTATTCCTATTGGTGGAGAGCGCGTCACGTGGGTGTGTATAAACCTTTGTTAATGGCCAGTATAAAGTGTTTAAACATGGGCGTGACATGCGAGCTTGCATCTGTGCTTAAGACAGATTCTTCATTCCTATTGGTCGAGAGCAACGGCTGAAACAGTTGTGCCACATCACGCGATACGCGCGACGCGCACATCATACCCTTATAAGGAGTTGTTTACCCGAGGGCCTTACCATTTCATAGCTGGAGGGGTGTTGTGTTGAAAGAAATCAGTAATCTGGTTCTTGATAATTTACCTCAACTTCGTCTCGGTAAAATTATTAAGAACCGGGCCTCGTTGGGTTTAAACCACTAGTTGAAAACCTCTTCACCACACATTGATTCCCTTAATCAAAACAAATAGTAATTTCAATCTGACGATACTCATTTGTAACCTTCACAATGGCTTGGTGACAGTTCGCTCAGAGCGGTCTTGTGTGCATTGAATAGATCTTGGCACCTCGATGGGTGGTGCGTCATGTTTCAGTTCTGCCGTTTACAAGTAGTGGGTTCGGAACCAACCTTCCCGGTCGCAGTGTTTGTTTCACAGCAAAACAATGTTACCGAACTTTCTCAAAAGTGTACACTGTTTAAAAAAACAAAAACATTATAAGGCAAGATGATAATGGAATAACTAACAAGAGTGTAATTAATAAACCGATTTCGTATTCATTATTTAAACTTGTGACATTGTTTATGTTAAGTTGTTTTCAAAATTATTCAACTCCGTGCCAAGCTCCTTCAAAATCCATGTGTCGGAAATACGAACGTAATCCCAAAATGTGTACATTCAATTGTAGAGTGTATATTAGTTTTGACCTTTGACACGGGCACCATGCCACGCCCCCTTCCATTGACATTATGTAAAGATAGTACCATGTGATCATATACGAACCAATCACTGTCACTGAACCTTCATAACCCCCAGAGTTAGTTAAGGGGTTATGGAGATAGTTTGACATTAACCCCTCCCACTTGCGTGCCACAGGCAGGGAAGGGGGTAGCTTCTTGAAACCATTCTAGTCTACCCCACTCGTGACCTCACGCTCAATTTGGCAATACTGGTAGAGTCTGATGGACACCATTACAGTATATGTATAGTGTATCATATTATTCACATAGATTCAGAATGTTACCCCGGGGGACTAACAAAGCGGCGTCAAGCTACGAGATGGAAGTCTGTGGCTTCTAAACACAACCTGTCTTTTCGCCTCTCCTTCATAAAAGGAGGGGGAAGACAAAAAAGGAATCCTTCACCTTCTCCGCAGGCACCAACTTGGCCTTTTCATAGCGGAGATTGCAACTAGGTATAAACTGTTGCAATTCAACTTGATCGCCCGCGGCATTATGAACAAGCTCACCGTCCGATCCTACCGTGGAACGGTGCGCGCGCTCGGTACACTCACAGGCTTGGGACCCACGATCAACCCCGGACCCGCTCGTGAAAGTCACTGACCGCTTTGCAAGTGAAGAGAGTGAACGCTCGCTCGGATTAGCAGAAAGGAAAAAAAGTAAACAAAAAACCCGAGACTTCTTAAGTAAAACATCGAAAATGAAAACACGAAGGGGGTGAACGAACTAGAGGTTATACATGCTTGATCGTTAGCCGGGATGGGGCCGAAAGCGGGAAAGATGCCTTTTGAATGTGAGTTGAAGACCCTGGTATGGCTGCGTCTTACGTACACAGTAGCAGGGGTTATACACTGGCGACGGGTTTAGCCTTAGGCACAGGTGGGTGGTTGTAGATGTGGCTTTTGTCTGCGTGTATGTTTCTATCAGAGTCTGTGTTTTTCTTCCCTTGCAGGCATCAGCCGTGGTGCCTCCACGGAGCTGAAAACGCCTCCAAGGAAGTCGGTATCTCAACCACCAGCTACGACGAGGAGGCTCAGGCACAGCGGACAGTCTCATTTCACTACCCCGTAATTTTCACGTCGATGCTCGGTGGTAATTGGTAGAAGGGACCCAATACACTACGGACGAGCCTAGATTGTTGTCCCCGCGGGAGTATCCAGCTAAACGGTGGAGATAACACTGGGGGATATCTTTAAGTTAGCATTGAAGATCGAAGATCCGTTGGGGACATCGTCATCTTAATCATCTCGCTCTGTAAGAAACAAGAAAGAAAGAAGAAAACAGGTGAGTCCCTCTCTCTCTGGTTCAATCACTCCTTGATGATGAAGAAGAGAGAAGACAAAATTATTCCTGGATCCTGACCGTAATGATTAGCCCATTGATTCCCTTACCACACTGGAACAATGCGAAGACGAAAATACTTGTGCAACTTCAAACCAAATCCCTGTAAGGAAATTAATTAAAGATTAAAATAGTTTATTACTTGGAACTATTTTGGTTTAAAAAAAAACAAAAAAAAACCGAATACCGTTACGTAATGATATTAATAAAGCAAAGTCGAAAATACTGTAAATCAAACCTGTGCGATTTCAAACTTCAAATCAACTCCCTGTAAAGAAATTTGTTTAAAATAAAAAAAGTTTATCACTTATTTGATTGTTTAAGTAAAAAGACGAATGCTGTTACGTAATGATCTTCATAAAGCGAAGACGAAAATACTGTTGATCAAACTTGTGCAAGTTCAAATAAACTCCCTGTGAAGAAATTAAGTTTGAAATGAAAATAGTTTATCACCGTGGAATAATTTGTTAACATTTAAAGACGAGGAGGAGCGACTGTTACGTAATGATCTTAACAAAGCAATATAGCTAACAAAATAGCATAAAGATGAAAGAAAAATATGCGATTAAAGCCTCTTAATTTATTTTACAACGCTTAAGTCACTGCCGAAAAACAACAAAGTAAAAAGGAAACTACCCATATTACTGATTACGTAATCGTCAGTAATTACCAGCAAATGAGGACAAATAATGACCCCTTTCACAAGTAGTACTTTAAAAGTACCTGTTGCACTGAATCTTATGTGGATCTGACCTGTTGCACTGACTCTTATATGGATCTTTATCAGATGTGTTAAGTGATTGATGAATACAGACCCATCCGTAAATTATGATCACCAACAAATCATATTCATCACCATTGACTGTGTATAGATCTGGGCTCCAGACTTGTTGCATGATCAGTTATCAGTGTTACCCATCATTCAGACCATAAGGTGACCCGCCTCTTTCGTCACACTGTGGTGTGTTCGGGTTGTCCCTTGGCATTAAGGCTGTTGTCGAACCCCAGTACGAATGGCCACAGAAGAGGGGTAAAAGGGTGGGGGCGGGGGCGGCAGGGGCGTCAGACGCAATTCTGAAAATACACCGACAATTGTCTACTCATGTTAACGTTTACTGAATCACATATTAAGATTAATATTATTATAAAAAGATGTGCCCTCCCAGACCTAGCTCATATAAAAAGGTAAACATTTATGTACTATACTTTAAACACTGTAAAATTGCAGTAAAAATTCAAACAAAAGAGTAAATGTTGGTTCTTTATTCTAAAAGGAATGTACCCCATTACCCTGGGGTAGACTTATAACAATATTTAAAATATACAAAATTGTAGTTTACATAATTAATATAAAGTACCATAAACCATGAGCCTTTTTTGTATATGGATACCAATGTATAGATACATTAACACGTTGCTATCTTGTGAAGAGTTCATGCACTGACCCGATCAAGGCAGAAGAAAGTATGAAAGAAATGTTGGACATTTCATTCGACCTCAACCTCAGACTGTAACAAAGCCCTTCGCCGAAAAAGGAAACACAGTAGACGTTTTCCTGAAAGGCAAAGAAAATGATGTGATCAAGTTAACCTAGAATCATAAGTACACAATAATTACAAGGCTTATAATATTATTTCCGAATATTTAAGCCAGATTAGTTAGCGGATTACAGGGGAATAAAATCAGCCTGGACTGAAAAACCCAAATCTCAAGTCACTGATTCAGACCACCAAGCCAAAGACTGTCCTGCAATGTTTGCTTTTCTGTGGATATGCTCAATGGATGCCTTTTGAAGTCAGATTTCCCGCGGGGCCTTGGAGTGTGTATAGCCCCCTGCTTATACCTCGACATTAACCAATTCAATTTTCACCTTTTGGACCATGCTCAGAAATTAAACTTCTCAATGTCATTCATGGTTTTAATCATGGACACTTTAGGGAGAAATTAAAAATGTATAGTCCTCGTCTTCCCGTGAGATGACTTATCGAGATTTTGCCTGAAGAAGAATTGTGGCGTGGATTTTTTGCACATTATAGTGCAAAACAATGCTAATTGCGCACAGTTTAGGAAGCATGTAGAGTCGCTTTCCAAATCAAATTTTTCCTTCAAGAATTCAGATATGACGAGACCTACTGCTTAATGACGATTGCGTACTCCGGGAAGACAGTTCAGTTACTGTTTACTTACAAAAGATGACGTAATGTAATAGTTTTAATTTGTTTGTTTACAAAAGCAGGATCAGAGGTATTTGTTGTTTTCTCGGCTGGTTTGTTTATTCATGAATACAAATAATAATAATAATACAAATGTATGTATACTTTGCCAATTCCAGACAAACCTGTTCAAAGGGGCATGACAATTAGTGATACAAATATTAAACCATAAATAAGGAGCTGAGTAGGTCCCCATTGAGTGATTAGGAATGTTTTGGCACATAACTACCATGCCATTAGGTTGTTTGCGATTACAAAAACAACTTCTATATAACTATCGACTGGAACATATCACTAAGCACCCAACTAACCAGTAATTGGCAGGTCCACATAATGCTTTAAAAAAAACTTTGGAGAAAATCACATTACAGAGAAAGTAATAAAATCCAACATTTAAAAGACCGAAACATTCTCGATAAAGACAGATTGATAATGATTCTATAGTCACTGACGCCAAGTTCAATGACATTAACAATTTACCATTTTCTATTTTTAACTCACAATGAAAATACGTAGGCCTTAGCCTTTTCTTATAAGCGCGAAATGTTGCCCGTGAAGAAATCGATCGAAGCCTTCCAGACGTCGTCGTCCCTACAACGATCAAAACTTTCGCCATCTTTATGAGTTACAGATATTAAACCAAGACTTGGTTTTGTTATCAAGTTCAATTGAGCATGATTGTTTCCTGTTTTTTCATTCATCCTGGTGAAATTTGATGCCGGTGATTGGACATTTCATATGTTTGTTGGTTTTGCGACATTATTGGAATGAATGAAAGAATGAATGAATGAATAAACAAAGTTTCCATACGTTCTGACTACAGCAACTCGGTGGTGTTTTTCCGGATAGTTTAACACGCTATACTTACCGCACCGTTGTGAGAGAGCGTGAGACTGAACTCCAATCTATTAACATAACTCACTTTCAAGAACCCCATTTTTAAAAACAAAACAAAACTATGATGGTAAACATAATTTGTTTATAAAGAAACTGATTTACAAGGTAAGTTTGAAAAAGCAATGTGTTCCACTAACAGCGATCGAAAGTCGTTAAAATTGTCTCTTTCTTCACAATTAGCGTATTTCCAATTGTTTACTCCAGGTCTTTGGTTGTGTTATTTGGTCCAGTTTTAGTTATTTATTTTGGGGGTTTCTCAATATTTCTAAGTCGAACATTCTGCTAAATTTATACTACATTTTGGTTCCAATGACACGATTAAGTTGTTTTTATATTATTCTTTTTTACAATCTGACTTTTTAAGCAATGTAAAAACATTGAAAGGATTTCCTGGAATTTATTGATTAGAAAAAGAAAAAACAACAACATTATATTGGGTTAGTTTTAATATTTTTCACATATTATTTTCCACACTCCAGATAATCCAATAACCAAATATTTAATCAAGCTTGGACAGAGTATTGTCTTAAAGCCCCAAACAAACAAATCAAGAGTATTTTTGAAAAATTGTTTTAAACATAATCTTAATTCATTTGAATCGTGTCGAAACAAACTTGACTTAACATCCTTTCCATTTTATCAAGACGTAAATTAAGTGCAATTTTCAGTCATTTTTCATTTCCATTGTTTTGTTTTTATTTTCCTGAAAACCACCGAGTTCGTGGGTATCTCGAGCGAGGGCTCACCACCAGTTACCCGGGCGCGGCGTTCCGCGTTCTGAGGCCCGTCGGGGAGCTTAGCTTAATGAAGCCTCGCTCCGAGGTAAAACCCTCCTTTAACCCAATCTGGATTTCCTCTTGTTAAACCTGGATGATTTTTGCTCGTTACTTATAAGATCAAATTATTGTCAAGTAGTGACAACCGTCAAGATAGTGACAGTCAATTTATCGAACTTGATTTTAAATAAACCATTTCAATCAAAATGGATCCATATTCCCATTTAGAAAAGACTGTGATAAAGCCGAAATGGGTTGTCATGGGATTAGTTGCACTAACGTACTGTAGACATTGATGTGTTCAATAAATGTTTTTTTTGTGTTGCCTATTCGATGGCATGGTTGAAACACATATAAGAAGATCGTCCAGGACATTACTTTGTTCTTATTTTCTAAGTTAATGCCATTTGTGGATTCGAGTTGCAACTAGAAAAAGAAGATTTGAATTCAGAGAATCAGAATACGGTGGATCAACTTCATGCTCATAAATAGAAGTTTCTTTTGTAATTGTACACAATATAACTTGTATAATCGATGAATAGTTTGAATTCAAGGTGATTCTTGCTTGGTTAAAACTCATGAAATGTAAACGCAATGATAGCCTAAACATAATATGACACTTTGTTGCTGCTGTTTCGTTTTTCTCGCAATTATTACAACTCGTGTTTTTTTTCTTTTCTTTTACGAAAGGAAAAAAAAACTTGCATAAAAACCAGCTTTGTAATTAATAAACCGTTTGTGTTCATTGTGATTTGCCTGGTTTAGACTTATATCAGATGCAAGTACATGGATAGCCTAAACATTTGACACTTCGTTGCTGCTGTTTCGCTTTTATATACAACTCGTGTTTTTAACGTGTTTTTTTTTTTAACGAAAGGAATAAAAAAAACTTGACTGAACCAGCTTTATAAGTAAATCCAGTAATCTCGTGCATAATCGTACAGGACATGCTTATAGATTTGTGATTCACAGATGAATACGTAATGAGTGAAGCTGTAAATGTTTGAGACTCCAATGCGACTGTGGAAGTAAAACCTTATCGGGAGGGTAACAAGGGGGTAACAAGCACCCGTGACAGAGACCCGTTTTGCCCCATACCAAGTTCGGGGTGCCCACCCCGTCTTCGGAGTTTTCTTCACTTTCAACTTGCAAACTAGAAACACGCAAATAATCTAGAATCTGCACACTGGAATTATGCAAATCATTTATGTCTAATTAGACATGTTTTGAGAATAGTTCTCTCTGTCTAATGCAGTGATGTGATGTATAAATGAATAGGATTTTCCTAAGCTATTTCTTTGCGTGGTTTTATTTTGGGAGTATGTGTTCCGATGTGTTCATGGGAAACATTTGTAGTGAATGTTCGGCCCAATGTTAGGTTGATCAAAATGTTCCACGCGTCGAGTAAAATGTTGTACTTAAACCGAACACTGTGTCCTTGTTTCATGTGATTCGTTGAATGGACCGAATACATTAACTGCTCTCAAGATATTACATTGTGGAATCTTGTTATTGTTAACATTGAGTTCTGATTCGATATAAATTATGATTATAGTGATTGTGAAGAAAAAAAATCATTTTTATATGGGCTGTACAACATTTGTAAAAAATGTTAACTTTCTGTATATAAACCGTAGTGTAAAAATCATCTAATCACAATTTTTCCATTGAAAACTAAATTCCATGTTTTCATGTTTTTTTTCGTCTGTCTCTCTCTCTTCTTCTTTTCATAAACATGAAATATGGAGTTATGAGTGATTTTTAAAATTAAATTTTTGTGTAAGAGAAAGAGGCGGGTAAATCGATACAGTCAAAGGCTCTCTAGTGACAGT
Organism: Asterias amurensis; assembly: GCF_032118995.1. Lineage (NCBI taxonomy): Eukaryota > Metazoa > Echinodermata > Asteroidea > Forcipulatida > Asteriidae > Asterias > Asterias amurensis. Next base: position 23,461,361 of record NC_092654.1, read on the forward strand.
TACATGATCGGGTGTTAGCTTCAGGCGCAGCTGACTGTCCGCCGTGTAGCCTACGCTCCAACCAGCAGTCCATGCGCTTCTTGTTTTTACGCAGTATATTAAAAACATAGAGATCATCAGTCAGAGTACATTAAAACCATTGGACACTTTCTGAACAGAACAAAAATTAAAAGTTCACAGATTTACAAATAACTTACAGGGTTTACAGAAGGTAATGGTGAAAGACTTCCCTTGAAATATTATTCCATGAAATGCTTTACTTTTTGAGAAAACATTAAAACAATTATCAATTCTCGATATCGAGAATAACGGATTTATTTTAAACACATGTCATGACACGGCGAAACATGCGGAAACAAGGGTGGGTTTTCCCGTTATTTTCTCCCGACTCTGATGACTGATTGAGCCTAAATTTGCACAGGTTTGTTATTTTATATATTAGTTGTGTGATGTTGTGCGATTGCTTTATTAAAGAAACATTTTGCCTGATTTTTGTGGCAGTTAAGGTTACCACTAGAAGCCCATGTACGACACATTTGTTTTGTCAGAGTATATCCATGGAAAGTCAAAGTTGAAGGTTGATATTATTTGTAAAGAAAAACACATGCTAAATAACGGTCAATGTTTTGACAGAGATTTGGTGGGGACACATAATACTCAAATGGATATTTCGGCGGATCGAAATAAGACATCGAGCATTAGAGACAGTCTTCAAAATCAACAAATTGATCAGCACCCAAATTCTGTTAACTGTTACATTTTTTAGTTTCATATGGTTTTTTTATAGGAAAAACTGGATCGTTTATTAGCGGTCCAATGTCATCATTTTAGTATACTCTACAATATAAATAGTTCATGTATCCGTGAAAGCCACCCCCTGCAGGGTTGGTTTGTTGGTCACATTAACATCATTTGTTTGTTTATGTGATATTTTGCCTTATCATGTCGTTTACAATGGGAATGGAATACACTTTAACAAGTGTTTAACAAGTCACTGACAAGCCCGACAAGGTATCTATCATGCAGATACATTCGCCATGACAGTTCTTTAATTTAGCATCTGAAAAAAGACTCACGAGTTTTTCTTAATCTTTGACTTCCTGTCTCACGGGTATGCGATGTGTAGATTTTCTGATCAGGATTTGTGACGCCCACCAACTTCCCAAAATAAAACGGTTGATCATTTCTTTTTCTTCTATTTTTTCGTTACTTTTGCAATATAACCAGTTTAAATTAGAAGTATAAATACTAACACTCTTTTCGATATTTGAAAAGTAATACTTCCAACAGGATAAGAGCATGTCTAAGCTTTGTAAAAGAAAACAAAATACAAAATGAAAAAAACCAAGACGAAAAAAACAATAATAGAATATTAAGAAACTATTTTTAAATTAAATTTCAAAATGAAATTTGGCATTTCCTCCTTCACTCTGTTAACGTCGCCCTTTGAATGTGTAAATTTCTATCGTAGGTTTGTCTTTTTTTATGGTGTCGCTTAATGCGTTGAGTATTGTGACGGTAGCTAAAGGTTCTTTTGTTTATATTATGATGGACAGAAGTAATATTCAATAGAATGTGTAGCTTAGTTAATGACTTTACTCCCCTCGCTGACAAAATTAAACAAGTGTCCTTCATCATTATTATTATCATGCATAGCAAGGAGGCTGCTCATGCTTGGACAATACATTGGAATCAAACACTGTAGGTTGACATTCTTCCTTCCCTGATTGAAAGGGAAAGTTCAGCGAAGTGAAGGCGCGTCGGTATTTCCTAGAACAATATAACAACACGCTACAATCTAACATTGTCGAGGTTTGTGTTGGGGGTTCGAGGCTGTGCGAGAGTGCCCAGGTTTGCCGCTGGCGATCGGCGCAGGATCAGGCCTTCAAGCTGACTCCTGCGAGGTTATTCAACTCAGACTCATAATATAATATAAAAAATAGTAGCTCAGACAAAAAATGTAAGAAAAGATGACATATATGAATTAAGATTTGTATTCATCCTTTTTGTCACCCTAAGAAACGTGTTCATATTTCATACTAAATTGTATCGAAGGATAACATGATGTGCTTGATTTTAAATTTATAAGATGACTGTTGGGTAATCTGGTCTCCCACGTAGGCCATTAACTCGCAATCAATATTCATCAAGAATTATTAGTTGGTCACAAATAACAAAAATGTGACAATATTATGCAGTCCTAATAATACTGAGCATCAGACGGAGGCGGTTGGGGTAGTTCGTTGTTACTTCATAAAGGTCATATTTTAATGTAAACATTTGGTTTGAGGTTGAAGTAAGCACGAATTCTTTACATGATAAAATAAACCTGCATGGACACCTTTGGTGGTTGTCAAAAAAAAAACCAGTTTTCTCACGTATCCAAAAATATGCATAACATACAGAATTGACCATTGAAGGAGTGCAAGAGAATAATGAAAGGAAAAACTCCCTTAGTTGCACAAACGTGTGTGCTTTCAGATGGATAAAAAGGCTTCCGGCCTGAAGTATATTCAAATATTTGGGTGGAAAATTACTTCTCTCTCAAAAACTTTACGTTACTTCAAAGGGAGACGTTTCTCACAATGTGTTATACTATTAAGAGCTCAAAAGTAAGAGCTGAACAAGTTAAAGACCTGTGGAAGTTTGAAAAAAAAAAAAATATATATTTTAGTTTCCTATATTTCTTTCTCTGAAATTAAGTAGCGGAATTGGAAACGCCCCCTTTTAAGGTCAACCGTTTTTTTAAACATTAAAATGTTTTTAAAAAGCACATTTGTCCCATTGGTAACCGTCAAAGACCAGAATCCTCTTTGATGACCCAACATACACTCGTAAGTTAAGCAAGTATAAACCTGTAAAAGTTCAAGCTCAATCGGTCATGGGAGTCATGAGAATAAAAAGGATAAACAAATCCTGAAAAATTAATGTTTTCACTGTTTTCCATAATTTTTTTGACTCGCAAGATCAAAATCAATCGTTTTCCTCAAAAACTATTTTTTGTTCTAAAGCAAAAACATTTCAAGGAAAGTGATGATGACTAACTTGTTTCAGCTTTGAGTTTGAGGTTAAGAAAATCTTAGGAGACTGTCTCCATTGGACAATGAACTTTAATATACTGAAGGATGACATCGTTTTCATGCTTTCGAAATCGACACATGCTTTTGAAATTGTAACCACAGTCACGGTTTGTTTAATTAAAGAGTTCAAGGCAACAATCGTAGTTTGACGATGGAGTAGAAAATAAAAATTATATTAAGATATAAAAACAGAGGAATAGTAATAATAAACTGACTTAATCGATTTTGCAGTACAAGATGTGTGTCACTCAAAACTCGAACAAACGACCTAACAGCCAAAAAACATTCCATTGCTTTATGATATTGCAAAGTAAAAAAAGGTAAATTGTCCGACGTTTCGATACTATAAGCCTAACTTGAATTTTTTTAGCATTTGAGAAATATACTTTTTTCTAAACATTCGATAAATCCTTTGCTAGGATCGAAGCGTAAGGGCATTAACTATTTTTCTGCACTCATCCATAGGTCCCTATAGTTGGTGAGAATTATAATATCCAATTAAAGTGTTACTCCGAAGTCGTTTACCCCTTCTCCCCTCATAGAAACTTATCGTCCCTCATGAGCAAATCATTCTTTTTTGTTCGTTCTTTGTTACTGAAACTAAAAAGCAAATTCTTCGAAACGTAGAAATAATATAAATTGCCCGGGAGCGGGAGATGTAGGCGGGCTTCTTACACCTCCTGAATCACACCCCCACAGATTGAACAGCTTCTTGCAACATAAACAACACAATGTCATATCAAAGGAAATATAATATATTTGTTTATCAGAGCTACAAGTTGTTATTTGGGTCTGGGTAGTTGGACCAAAACCATTGATAAAGAACGTGTTCACGGCCGTACTTTTTAAAAATAAACAAAATATTTTTTTATCGTATTGCTGCTGAATTTGTTGTTTGTTTGTTGTGCTGCTGATCTTGTTGCTGTTGTTGTTGTTGTTGTTTTCATGTGAAGATAGGGAAAACCAGGTTCTATTTATTGTTTTGTTTGTTGTGAAATTTATTCTGGTTGGTTTATGCAATGTTAAATAATTTGGTCCATCAGCCTGTGGTCTAATTCAACGATACATCAAGCTTATCAATTTCTCTTGTCCGTTTGCTTAAGTAATTAATTGTCCGTTTCATTAAGTTATTTTAGGAGGACAATAACCAAAATAGTAAACAATGTTACCGGTAAGCACCGTAGATGTGGCTTTTATTAGCAACATTTAAATTTAGCTTCACAATTCATTTAAACGCATGCGAAGTCTTATTCAGACTAGAAATGATAAACAATAAGTGCTCATAGAACAGTCGTTGTTTTTAGTAGCTTGTTTCAATTACGGTGCGCATAAAATGAGTAAGAATTTGTTCAAATCTCATGTGCTATCATTAAAGACAATAATGTATTCAATAATAATTTCACAATGTATGTAAGTTTTTGTTATTAAAACAAAACAAAAATGTGAGCGCGATGTCTTCAATATTATTTTCTTAGCTAAAAAATAGCGTAGCTTAACAAAACCAGGCAGCAATAGAAAAACCGAAAACACAAACTAAAAACAAACAAAAAATCTGTTTTTTGTTTTTTTAGGGTAACTGAAAAAAATAAAAAATCAATCTGATCACATCAAAACCATTAAAGGCTCTGGACACCTTTGGAAATTGCTAAAGATAAGTCTTCTTACTGATGTATCCCAACATATGCATAAAATAACAAAACTGTAACAATTTTGACTCAAACGGTCATCGAAGTTGCATAAGAATAATGAAAGAAAACACTCTCGTTGCACAAATGTGTGTTCCTTCAGATGCCTAAAAAGGCTTCAGTAGAAGTATTTCTTAAAAAAAAAAACTATGTTACTTCAGAGGGAGCTGTTTCTCACAATGTTTTATACTATCTACAGCTCTCCATTTGCTTGCTACAAAGCAGGGTTTTATGCTGACAATTATTTTGAGAAATTACCGATTCATATTGCGCTATTGAACACTAACAGTAATAAGCAAATGCAATGTTGGGCTCCTTAAATGCCGTTTTCATCGAATTTAAAGGAACACGTTGCCTTGGATCGGTCGAGTTGGTCTTTGAAAAGCGTTGTAACCGTTTTTTAGAAAATGCATATGGGTAGAAAGATGTTGTAAAAGTAGAATACAATGATCCACACAAACATGCCTCGAAATTGCGTGGTTTTCCTTTTACCTCGTCGACTAACACGTCGGCCATTTATGGGGTCAAAATTTTGACTCCCATAAATGGCCGACCGTGTTAGTTCGCACAGTAGAAGGAAAACCACGCAATTTCGAGGCAAACTTGTGTGGATCATTGTATTCTACTTTTAAAACATCTTTCCAACCATATGCATTATATACAAAACGGTTACAAACGCTTTTGTTTTGACCAACTCGTCCGATCCAAGGCAACGTGTTCCTTTAACATTGGGCAGATTGAAATTGGTGTTTGAAATTTTAAAATAACACTGCATTACAGTGGGTGTAAAAAACGATACTCAATTACGTATTGATACTTAATAGAGAATCAAAACTAACATCCCAGGGCGTTACAATAACACATACGTAATTATTTTTGCAAAAATTAGTGATATTTCAACACCGTTATTGTGTTAACGTTGATTCTTTTTGACACAAATGATGTCAATTTTAAAACATTTGTGCAGTGTAGTTAGTTTTCAGATTGACACTAATCCATTCCTTCCTGGTAATAAGCATTCCTGTTTAGTTTGCGAATAAGTTGTTGCAGTGTGATTTGTTTACTCTCTAACCAAGAACAATGTTAGGTTCAGATCATTATTTCGACGGAGCTTTAAAGGGAGTGTTTACGTTTGGTAAATCACTCTCAAAGTTAACGACAATATTGGTTAGAAGCATACAGCGGCTTTCGGTGTTACATCGCATTTTGCAAACGATTTAAATCGAAATAATGTGGTTATTTAAAAACATATAAGATTTTATTCCCCTTGTGTATTCCTACCAGTGATTATTCTTTATGTGTGGACAGTAGTCGTTCCGGATATCGGCGATATCTAAAAAACGCAACCATAATTTTGAAATGAAATGCTCACACCTTAGTTGTAATGTGTACATCTTCATTAATGTAGGATTGGATCATTCGAACGGTTCCAATAACTAAATATTTACTTCGCCTTTAATTGTTCTTTTAATGCACAAACCAATCGCGATTTCCATCGCAGTATCTCATATCTCTAATGAAACTGAGTGTCTTTATGAGATGATTGACAGCCACGTGAGTGATCACGTGATTAATAAGACGGAACTACATTACGCCACAGCAAAATTAGCATAAAGACCTAGATTTGCTTGACCCTCTTGCTCTTTGACCCCAGACATATCTTTACGCCAGACTAAATTCCCACGTAACCCTTAATAGAATGTCACCAAGAATTTCGTGAATTGATGGAGACGCGGGAGGAGCAACACTGGTCTAAACTGTTTCTGGACGAACGTGAAAAATGAAATTTACCTGTAAACAAAATGCAAAATGTACTAAAGAGATTGTATTTCCAGGTTTAAGATGGTATATCCTTTATTGCGCTATTTTGTGTGCTGTCGTGTTCAACTTCAAGGGGCAGAACCATTAAAAAAATCCTCTGAGGAAACCCTTTTTTTCCGATTAAACACACACCCTCTTGCAAATACCAATAACAATAATATAAAAAGAATAAACTAAATTACATATTACATAATTTTATCGTGTAGGCTAGACTCACCCTAGGTGAGTTTCGTGTAGAGAATAATAATGTGTCAGATTTCAAATCAAATTTACCGAGTTTTTCGTTTGTGATGCAAGAGCAGTTTCTAATTGAAAGTATAGTGTTGGCTAATTTGAATATATTAGGATGGTTAACTGTCATTCATCTTTATTCTATACCAGTACTACTAAACTAAGGAGCAGAGAATATCGTTAAATAAAAATCGTTCGATTTTTTTTTTTTTTTTTTTCATTTTTTTTTTATAGGTGCTACTGACAATAACACGAAGAGTGGTTCATATTTCTATTCAATTATAATGGATACCCAAACTTCATTCGTTGTCTACAATCAAACTGTATGAAGCGTGTATAAAACGCACTGGCAGGCAAAGTGTAAGCTTACCCAGTTTTTTTTTTTTTTTCACCAGATTTAACGAGCCTCAATTTCGAGATTATTACAGAATGAACCTATTTCTTTTAATTCTTGGCTAAAATATAAAAATAACTTCTGCATCTTCGTTTTGCGTCCCTCTTTTCACCCACGTAATTTATAACTGCCGCCCTCTCGTGCCGATATGACAGACTAAATTGTTGTCATCTCGAACCACACCAGTACAGGGATCAACCCGTTAGCATTGGGTCGCATGCATACAGAGGCAGCCACTAGTGGTGTTGGACTCGTAATAGTGGTATATACTTGAGAAATCAGGCACTTCATATTAATTTGAATTTTGACCGCACTATTTCCTAGCCACAAAAATGTTGGCAACCTCACTTGGGGCTTTCCTTATGCCCAACATCACTGCGTGAAACCTACTCATTCGATATCCAGCGAAACATACTTTTTGTGAGGACTTCATTTCCAGCGCTTTTTTGTTTAAGAAGGACAGCCTCGCTTTGGCTGCTTCTCCTGGCATATCTAAGCTGTCACTTTTTGTCCAACTCGCCGGAGGGCCGAGAGGCCATTGACAGATCCGCCATGAAGCGGCTCTTCAAAGCACAAAGGGTTGTAATTATAGGCACTGGTGGGCGGAGCTATTCATTCCAATATCTCCGCTTGGAGCAATCACCCCGTGAATAATTCTTCTACTTGACTACTTTCTGGGTGATGAGCTAACGGTGAGCGACGGTAGGCGTTAAGGTGCACGTCTATTGACTTCCCCGTCGTCACGCTACGCTGCCCTCCATACTCGGTGCTCCGTAGCCCCTCGTCCGTCCGTCCGTCCGTCCGGCCAGCCGACACCGAGATCTAACCGTATTGCATCAGGTAGATTGAGGGTGTCCTGCACGCCTCACCGTACCCTACAAGGCATCTGAGATTATCAACGCTTGGCCCGTCTTGAGCATTATCCACTATACATGTCAGGCAGCTAGTTATGCTAGCCTTGGTGTCATCCGCTTATTATAACGGACACTTAATACGGAGGCAGTTCACGGGACACTTTAAGGAAACTGTTTTGAAATAGATTGTTGTACCTCATCAAAAAACAAAAACAGAGACCACCTAAGGTTGCAACTGGTTTCTTCTCCTGGACATGACCTCTCTGTTTGGGGTAAGTCTTTTCAGTTTATTTCACTTCATATCTCGGTTTGTTTTTGAAACAACTTACTATTTCGATAAGTTACGACAAGAAGCCAGTCATCCTGGGCCACTGTTCTCCGCTGCCGTGTTTCATCACATTTTGCCGGTGGCACGATTTACCTCTGAGTCGCTAAAAAATGTGTTCACGTTTTCTTATTCAATCGCAGGCCGCGAGGCGTACATTTCACCGTCTTAATGTTTTCCTTCAGATCTCACTTATGAATTGATTTTTATGATCGCTGATCCATATGGCCATAATTGAAAAAAATTATTTCTACACATTTTCGGTATGTCTTTTAGCCTTGAAAACACAAGGTATTGGTGCCGACAAACGGGCCGACTGCTCTCGGTGCAAATTCATGGTTGTTGTTCCGACCGGTGACAGCAAGTCAATGCTACCGTCCAGACAACGCATTTCACGGCAGCTAACTGTCTCCTTCATGGCCATGAACCAACACTCTGCACTCACGCCTTCAAGCTTATTCTTCCCGTAAAAGTCCCGAACAATTTCTTAAACAGATGTTGTGAAATGTTCAAACAAATTTATTCCCCCATAAATCGTAATTTCATTTAAACCTTATGGGTATGCATACTTTGTTTTTGAGGAATTGCGACGACGTGTTTTTGAAAATCAAATCATTTTTATTCGGCGGTGACATCAACAAAATAATTTGCGGGTTGGCGTTTGATCAACCGCTGTCAGATTCATTCCAAACCTTAGCAACTCAGTTCTTAATTAGCTTGAATTAGTTGTGCAGTTAGTCACAATCTGTGTTACAACAAAATACTTTCACTCACATCGGCAGTTCAAAGGATTCTTGAACTCATTAATCCAGATGCTTACAAACAAAATTCATATTTTTGGGATAGCCCCTTTACCTTGAACCAAGGTTTTAGACAGTATTTGGTAAAAGGTTGTCAACATTTCCCAGAAATTTTAAAACTGGGTATTTTTTTTTTTTTTTTCAACACACAATACATTTGCAAGTAAAATGACAGATAAAACAGGGTGTCCACATTTAAAACAGAGTGTCTAAAAGACACACAGCAACCCCTAGCTAATATGATTAGAATTCGATTTATTCCTCAAACAAAGTAAATATTTTTTTCCTACTCCTTTGTAATTTTCCCGGTCAATAACAAAAACGGATGAAAGATAAACGTGAATTCGAATCTCTTAATAAAGCATATAGGTCTTTTCTTGATGACTAGTTTGAGAATGAATCTAAATTGACAGGGTTATAATGGCATTGTCGATGTTAATACTATGCAGTAGTCACTTAGTGTACAGTCACTGGGTCAAGTAAGTCAATGATGACTACCGCAGCCAAGACACTGGGTCCTGTACCAACCCTACATGAACCCTGTCTTCGCTAAGCTTGAATAAACCTACCCTGTAGCAAATGGGTATATTCAAAAATAATGAAGTGCTTAAATCTTTAAGATTGGGTCACTCGTTTAACCCTGTTGATTGTTTGTTTTATTGAGAGTTAAATCACCAAGTAGGACAGCGTTCCTTCTTAATTTTAAATTGTCATCACCAAGCTACCTTCCCAGTGTCTGGTCACGATAACGGCACAAAGCAATGTCTTCAAACCTTGGTCTAAAAACACTTTTGCAACAACTGATTTTGCCCTTTCGGCTGTTTTTGTTTAATATCAATGTCCCGAAAGAACAGGAAAAACGATCAAAACGTAATAGATAACATACAAAAAATAGAAACAACTTATAAATAAGTGTGGAATAATTACAAGTGAAAGTAGTATGTTTCCTGACCAATATTTCTTCCGAGATTTGATCAAACAAACACACCCAAATTGTGAAATAAATCCTTCCTTCATATTGTTTTCTCGATAATAAAAAACAGACAAGTTATTGGTATTTTTAGGGAGGGGCAGGGTGGAAGTAGAGGGAGGTTGTTGGTGGTCATTTCAATGAATAGGTTTTAAGGATCCTGTGGTATCGTGGCCTTGCACAGGCTGATCTTAAACTAACATACAAAATAATCGATACAGTGGTCAACGGTTTGGTGAAGCATCCATGAATTCAAGAAATATTCTAACTAAATTTGTTATCCATAGTATTGAATGTCGCTGTATTTGTTGGTAAGAAGGTATAAATGTCTTCCTCCTTCATTGTTTCGTAGAATGTTTGTTTTTTTGCCAGACATAATTGTACGGTTATTAATCTGTGCCTTGCCAGCAAGCAGCATAAAAAATTGCCTTATATTCTTAAAAATATCTTTCTCCTATAAGCGACAGAACTTCCGACGGATCCATTTCTATGAATTGTTGATGCAAGTATTAACACATCAAGTAATTTCAATGATTACAAAAACAAAATTATTTTTCTGTTTCCACCCATCCCGAAACAAGCAAAACTATAACATGTTTGAGGTCTCAACAAATATGTTTAAAAAATATTTTTCTCTCATAGATTTTAATGCATTGCTCATAAGGATTTAAGAACCTGGCTAATTATTCATACAGATTACTGTAACCTGAGAGGAGACATTTTAAATTATGTCTGTCAAAATGTCTCCGTTTCATTTCTGCAACTGATTCAGCTTTGATGTATAGTAGCATATAGTGTTGATGCTCACCTCGGAGTCTGTGTGGATGTTGTATGTGTGTCACAACCTTGCGTCTATACCGTGCTGGCCTTCGGTCTAACCCGGCGGCCATGATGACGGAGAATCGCCAACAAATTCCCCCTGTTTTCTTTTCTAAATGAATCTATACCAATGCCAGTATTCCTTGAGGTTTGTGACTATGACGATCGAGTGTGTCTTTGTGTTGGTTCGTTCCCCATGTGCTGGAAATTATTATTGTTTTCAAAGGCAAAGAGGGAACACCAAGTGATTTTTGTTATGGAATTGAAGGAAGAGATCTTTATGAGTAATTAACACCGTCCCTGAACTTTGAGAACTTGGAAATTTGAGAAGTAATCTAGGATGATTGAAGGATTGTGCTGACATTTAGAAACATAACGACTCTCCGCCTGCTATTGATGATTCGAAAACAATGAGAAGTTTGTGTGGACAGACGCAAATTGAGGGGGAAAACACAGACTTTTAGCCGAGTTGCGTGTGGACAAATCTTTTCAGGAGAACAAAGTCAACAGACTTGGAAATACTAGACAGGAATAACATCTGTGTAAGCTTTACTCATTTTTAATATGTTTGGTTTTGTTATGTGATAATTTGCAACGATAATAAAACGTTATTGAGGAAGTTAACATCCGTCTGAACCAATGAAGTCACTAAACAAATTATACTTGAACAATTCCCTGAAAACAGTGGATATTTACAAGAAAACGGTTAGTTTTTATCACGATTCTAAAAATGCATGGTGTTTCTTTTTTAAAATAACAAGATTCAAAATTCAATTTTCTCGGTGATGAGGAAGTTCACACGCTTACTTCATTCCTGATGATATAGTTTAGTAGTCAATTATACAACAAAATAAGCGTTTGGTTTAAAACTCGTTTAGTAGAAAATCAACGACATAATGATTAAAATTGGTTCCATGAATGTTTCTTGGATGAATTCCAAAAAGAGTATTTGGAATGTAGCAAAATTTTGGCTAGAACTAAGTGAAAATGTATAGTTATCAAATTAACCAGAGTCATGCGAGTACGCTAAATCAATCACTACTCAGCGTCATGAATAGGCTTCTATTTTCGACACCAGAAAGAGAAAGTTGCTTCAGGGGGTTCATAGTTCAGTTGTATTGCTCTTATTCATAACACACATTCATATATAATGTATAAATCTATGAAGTAATGTGTTTGATTGTAAACAATTTTGTAGATGATGAAAAGGCATAGCCTTTGATTAATCTCAACAAACTGAATGAACAATTCTATGTCCAACAGTTTAAATTGGTGTAAACATGGCACCGTTTTAGTACCCACTTATTAATCAAAAACAAAATTTCTACAGAAATGTATCCAGTCTTTTGAGTTTTACGGAAATGTCTATGTAAATTCCATTTAAAGTTAGATTTTAAAACATTTACGCCTACCGAATTATGTAACCATTCTTTTTTCTAAAAGTCATAAGCCCTATTTGAATTTGAGTTTCTGTGCAAGTTATTTTGATGATAATGTTACGTGTACACTTGATTGGGTTTCCAAATCAAGGTTCTATACTAAACCAATGACAAATCGTCAGTAAGTATTACACACACTGCCGGCAACGTTATGCCAATCAATTTTGTTTTACAAATTAAATTAACGAACTGCAGACCGAAAGCTTGCATGGTAAAATCATAAAAATAAATATACTGGTATTAATTTTTAGACTTGTTATTTCCTTTTGAATTTCTGTCTTCTTTGTGTTGACCTGGTCTTGTTTTTTCCTTTTGCCCTGCAAAGGAATATAGATGCAAGAGATATGTTGAAACATATAACAGGACTGGATCATGGGTTTATAGGCTAGTTTCCAAATGTGAAGTGCCTACTGGATCAACGAATAGCCTGGTTTCTGTGAAACTGTAGTGGTTGAATGTTCACCTATAAACGACAAATCTATCATATCTTTGATATTATGCACCTATGAGTTGAATTATGTTGTGTCTTTGCTCGTAAAATAAACGCTTATTCATTCCTGCAAATATGTGAACCATGACGAACATAACTCGGTCAACATGTAACTGGAAACATGGATAGGCCTCCAGCACATTATATATTTTTTCAAATGGATTATTTTTCTTTTAGATTAATACTTATCTATTGAATGACAATACCTCTTCAGTAATCACTTCATGGTGTTGTATGTTTTTGGTGTTATCTTATTGTTATAATTATTTTTTCAAATGATCATTCTGTTTTAAATATGAGGCAAATTACCCGAAAAATAACCATCATTTCCCTATATGATATGACACGCCTAAATGATGACCCCAAACCCTCGCAATGCAATTGTTCTAACACTAAAATTAAATATATGTGTGTATTAGAAACATTAAAGACAGACTACAATGGAAATCTTGAAAACCAAAGATATAATGGGACAACTTAAACATGTATGTGTAGTCATTAATTTGAATTGTGTTCTTGTTTTATTCCAAAGGAACATACCCCATCACCCTGGGGAAGTTACAACATTATTTAAAATATACAATTAATGGCAGTTTACATCATGACGGAGAAGTTAGCAAAAGACTAATTTTGAACCATAAACATGATGATTTTAAACATTGAATTATTTTAACCAGACCTATTAAGACTATTTTAGCTTCTGCAAAAACCGCTTAGACGGTATCCCTAATTTATTCAGCCTTTTAGTATGATTTGACAGCATCGACTGAACATTGATGTCCCCTTGTCAATCCAGAAGGCACATCACGTCTTCAGAAACATCAAATTTCATGTCTCGGTGAGAGGAAGGGCGACAAAAAGTAGAACGCGTTTTGTTAAAAAGAGCGTTTGTTTGCGCTCGTGCACGCCATGGCAGCCGATCACGCTGGGTTGAGATACACTGTGGTGGGACTAGAGTATGAGAGACATCTGTGACTGGTTCAATCGGAACTGTGCCAAGTAGTATACCAGATCCATATAGAGAAGCAAGAGTAGATCAGGCCATGTTCTCATTCAGTTGACACCGTAGTACAAGCAAACTCCTTCAAGAGCTCAGTTAGAAAAACAGAGTCTAATAATGCCACAATGGACCTTAAAATCACTAGGATATTTGATACTTTGTCTTCGCAATTTATAATGGGATCACGTTTTTTGGCTTTTCCTTGAGATAATTTATATCAACTGTAGAATAGACAATCATAATTCGTGCTGCATATAATATGCTATCATTCAATGTATGCGTATATTGAATACGGAGAAGCAGCGCTTAGAATGTTACAAACCAACATAGACAGAAGTAATATATGACGGGGGTAAGATGCTGAGAGGAGAAAATGATCCTACATTTGTTTTGACAACTTAGAAAATGCATTTTGCCTGGAACTACTGCTTCGAAAAATTAAAACGCTTTTCGTCGTCACTAAAAAAAAATGAAGAATAAGAATGAGGAACCGAACATAAAGAATGAATTAGAAAAAGAAGAATTAACAACCCAAAAGACAAACAAAAACCCCAGTGATGTAAGTGTGCGATGTTGATGGCTGTGTATCATTTATCGTTCGGGTCATCCAGAATCCATGGCCTTTATTTGTAGATTTGAGTGAAATTACATGCTTCCTTCAAAGAAAACAAAAAGGAATAACAACCGATGATACGATGTCATTTTAAAGATTTTGATTCGGAAAGATTCGTGAAGGCTCTTCATTGCTTAAAGGAATTACTAAAAAATAATTATAAGAATAAAGCCACGCTTGGTAACGAGTAATGGGGAGAAATTGGTAGTATAAAACATTGTGAGAATTGGCTCCCTCTGAAGTAAAGTAGTTTTCGAGAATAGTGTTCAGTGTCTTTAAGATGTTTTTGAAATTGCCCTCAAAAGAAAAGATGTCATGCAGTAAAAGACGATTTGACAAAACTGTTGTATAGTTCTGGTATGGTTCCCCTTAATAAGAGTGAAAGTAACCACCAATTCTGTCACTTTTTGGGCAAGAGAAGATTCCATTTTCTTCTGTCAATGACCTGCAAATATAGAATGTTATAAACAAAGCGTGTATCGTGCGAATTGTTTCAGAGTGATTGCCTATGCACCCTGCACCGGAACTGTACCCCATTCACCAAACATCTGTCTAGGTTGTTTTGTTTGTTTTACAAACGTTATGCAACTACTTGGTTCAAGCTTAGTCTGCTTCTCACAGATTAGGGTCAAATTTTAAATTTTCCCAACTCAGACAACCTAATTCTTCCATTATTTCTCCCCCTGCCTTGCCCCGTCGACAATAGCATTGCTTCTGCAAGACCGAGCACGCGACAGAATGTTGAAGCCCCTGTTTCTCTGGGCCTGATCCGCAGCTTAGAGCCCCTCTTACTCGTCTGATTCCCTATCACCATCAATGCCTCGCAGCGGGATGGTTTTGTGCGCCTGCCAAGCCAGGGCGGTTTGTCTTACTTCTTTGGTCTTGTCTTAACCATGACTGGGCGGGACACTCTCAAGATTACAGGCTGAAGTACTGCCACTCATCTTCACAGACGTTTCCTAACCATTAAATAAGACTTTTTCTGAGAGTGGTTTTTGTTTTTTGTTTGTTTGAGTGGAGTGCGAATTGGGGCAGTCTAGAGCACGGTGTGACTCGTGTGTTTTTTAACCGCGGGGGCAGAGTAGAGAACCACCTTTGTGTTTTGCAGGAGGGAGTCAGACCTCTTTTGCAAGGGGGTAGTCATGTGGAAACAAATTGGGATTTGAAGTCTGTCTGTCTGTCGGACTGAGTGATGCTTAAGCCTTTTTACTGGGGATAGGTTAAGGACCGTTTGACATGATGGTATTATGTGTCTTGTTTGGGGTTTATTCTTTGCCCCTCGCGCTTCAAAGGGCCAATCAAGCCCCCAATTTATGCTCTGCTTGGCCCGCATAAATGTGAGCGATCGGAGCTCAATGGTTAACGATCAATAAGTGCCGCCCGCTAACTTGTGCGAAGTGTTGCCATTCGCAGGTTAGTTGTCATCCCTATACATCGCTCAATACTGTCTCAAAATGTATGGGGGTAGGGTGCTTTCAGGAGCCGCAAAGCCCCCCTCCTTTTACCGATGGCAACACGCTTCGCTTACCGGTTGACAATCAAACATCCCTCGCCTAAAAAACAGTTGTCACTAAGTATAATGCCAACTGTGTAGCTATGTTTGTTCAGTTGTCTATACTCTGTTATCATATGGAGGACGTGAGCAGAGAGAGATAGAAGAAGACAAAAATGAAGGGGGGGGGGGGCTTAATTTAAACTAGAGAGAAAGTATACCGTACTGAGAGACGGAACACTTGAGCTAAACTAGTGGTGTGCTACCCTAGTTGATGTAACGGCTGACCATCGACAGTTTGAGGCAGACAGTAGTGAGTGTTTTGAGTACAGCGTATCAATACAGGGCCATATTGATCTAACACGTCCGCTCCTTGTCACACACGCGCTCTGGACCCCTGGCCCCCCGTCACTATGTCCCCTCTTCTATCTCTCTCTCTCTCTACCCCTCTCTCTCTTGCAACACGTCCTTATTATCTGTGAGCTCAATTCACTCAAGAGAACGGGGGAAAAACTCGTTTCGACAATGATTTAATTACAAAAGCACACTCGGCAGTATATAAACAGCTGTAGATTACAAAATAAACACTTGCTCTTTAATCAGTCAATTTTAATGGAGCTGTAGTCAATGAATTGGCACAGGCTTTCATACATGCCCAGTCTTTCCCTTCCAATGGAGCCTCTTCCCACTCACGTCTCATCAGGCTAGATCACACCTTGCCTGTTGCGTCCCAAAAGGCCGAGCCGACCATTAGAGGTGACATCAGTCTTCCCTGGGCAAATAAATCCGCCGACTCAAGGAGACGGACTTTCGATCGGGGGATGCGAGAAAAACGCGAGAGGAATCCATGAAAGTTTTTTTGTCCTCTTCGTTTCTTCTTTCTGAGGGGCTGGGAGTAAAACATTGATATCACTAGCATCCACTTAGGGCGAGTTATGACACTTAACATACCTTAAATATACATAACCAAACACTGTCTCAAGCACCATCATTTGTTTGTTAAGTGCATTATCCTGGCCATTGTTGGGATGGCTGTTTTTAGAGTTTCAAGCTCAGAAAATTGTGAAAACATTGAAACTTCCACCCAGTCCCTTTGTCATGCTACGAGAAAAGTGGCGTAACATAATCACAGGGTGAATTGCCAGTGGATTGTCTGAGTAAAAAATAACAACCATAATGTTATGCAGATTGGTTTTTTTATTGCTCATCGAAACAGTAGAGAAACTAAAGTGAAAGTAAAATAATAAAAAAGGCCGCTCCTGAAGATTTTGACATACATCAAAAGGTATGCATCATATTTATTTTGTGAGGTAAAATGTAGAGTTGGCTTTTCATTGTCTCTTTGTATGTGGAAGACCTAGTCTGTGTTTTAGTCCATTCAAGTCGGTGCACTCAACCAACCCATAATATGCAACGGTTATAGTCTGACACCTTCCGCTGTGCTGAACATAACGGTACAACACACTGTTATTGAATACTAGGAACGCGACAACCATGTGCGATGCATTTTGTTGTCAGTCCACAGTCTAAAAGATGGAAAGTCAGGATAATAGATAGTGGGCGTTTTAGTCAGGTTACATTTTGAATTAATTTGTATCTGTATTATCAATGTGGGTGTACTGACGATTGGGTCATGGGATGTGGTAAGACCCTATAGTATGGTATCCTGGTGAAATTGTCCATTTGCACCTGTTTGGAGATCCATATTACCGATAGTTCCAATAGAGTAACGACTACAGCATGCAATATCATACTGTATGTTAATGTCGTATACCTTCTGTTGGAGAAATAACATCAGGGAAAATAACCATAGCGCCTCATGTTAAAACGGCAATACATAGTATTTTACTACAATGTGTCCATCTCAATTTGAAAACCACTGTGTTAATATCTTAATACACAGCCTTCCTCACATGTTGTTAATGTTTTATTTTCATCACTAGATATCACTGCTGTGGGCCACCATCCCATCAGCTAATAAAACCTATGGTGACCAACAAAAAAGGTAGTCCTTATACTCTCTTGCATTTCAAATCGCATCGTTTATTTCTAGGAACAAACGTATACGAAGCAACATGATCCCACATGCAGGCGGTCACATTACCGCCTCCAGGCACAATCTGCCGAGCTGTTTTTTCTCTCTTCATTTTGCCGAGAAAGCTTCTTAAAATACACACCAAAAACATACAGGAACAAGTATATAAGCCTTTATTACGTCTCTGTATAAATCCCTGGAAGGGCTTCTCTTCAACACATATTAAATGAAAAAAAGACTAGCATGGTGGAGCTGGTATTTGCCCCCATTTGCTAAATCTGGTTGGGTTTTTTATGGTTGTACTGCGGGCAAGCTTTGACGGGGCGCCAGGTTCGGACTGTTCGCCGGTTGCAAATGAGGCCGCTAGCTGTACTTATACAGCCGCTACACCCTTTGACCAGTCGTTCACTGAACTCGCTTCGTTTCGAAGCCTGGCTAACACATAGTCCTACCAACGCACGGGGAAAGACCGAGAATATAGAAAACTCCGTGTATATGGAAAATGGCCCATAACTACTTGTATGGACGGGGCTGTTGCCTAAGGCGTCATTATTACTGTACTACCTCGCTCAAATTGATCAGGTAGAACCATCAGACTGACTAAACCATTCCGGAATAATCACGGACTATTATCACAGAACCGCGCTGGTGCGAATTGGGAATGTTTTAAGCTTAAACCGTCTACTACGGGCGGGGAGCCCGGGCGGGTTGTCCCCTCGTCTATCTCTCTGTTAGGTGCGGGGTTAGTTATTAGAAGTCATACAGTTTATGGTAATTTGGAAAATGAAGAGCCCTCTTGCTCTTGAGAGTGTATTTTGGTTTGGCTTGGAATGAACAGGTTTGGGTGTTAGATGACACTATTTGGAAGTCAATGTGCTGGGTTTTAGACTGAAGCTAATGATGTCATCATGACCACCACGTACAAGTCAGTCACCTCTACCAAAATAAGGAAAACTAAAAAAAACATTCACTCAAGACATTTTGGGTTTCATACCGACACTTGTCCCTCATAAGTCTTTTTAGTTATGTGTTTTATTCATAAAAAACAACAAAAACAATGTCCAAAATCATTGATCTTTTTCGGCACAGACAAATCATGCTTTTAAAACGCCGCTAAATATGAATGAAATATAATATTTAGCCATAACCGATTTCCATTTTCCAACAGCTCAAAAGAAATTTGGTCCATGATGAGATTTTAAAACAAAACAACATCATTGTTGACACAAATTACCCCCTCTCTCGCGTCCCCTTAAAATGCTCAATGGTAGAAAATAGAATCCCTTCAAAAGGTACATGATGTTGAATAATCAATGAATCTTTGAGTCTTTAATTTTGTCATGTAAACAATAACATAACAATAACATAAAAGTTAAAATAAAAAATAAAATAAAAAAACGTATATGCAATGAAAGTGAGACTTTAAATGTCGCTTGTGCCCCAAGTAGACTGGGAAACATTCTTAATAATGTTGAGAATGTACACACAGCAGAGAAGCCCTTTAAAGTATTTCCCTTATAATAATAACACTTTATGAATGAAACCCGATGAATGAACCTTCGGTGGCAACCCAACGCTTTACACCGTTTGACATTACATTATGTGTCAAGAGGGTCAGAGGTCAAGACATTCAGTATCAAGAGGGAGGTCGAAGGTCGCGATTCCTAGCAACGGATGTTGACATTGTTATGATTGGTTGCTGACGTGGTCGGAGGGGGGGGGGGGCGTACACTAACCTTCCTTTGAATGGAGCGACTTATGATTTACCGGTAAGGCGGGCCCTTTGGATCGGGTTGAACTTAACGAAGCACAACTAGAATTTAATTAAACCATGATGCTTTACTGTAATTAGCGGAATATGGCGTTTCATTAGTATAGGAAAAAGGTTCCCGATGGTTCGCCTTTAATTGTACACATTGCCTTCTGTCTTTAGGTTTCTCAGTTTAATTGGATTGAAAAAGCTTTGCATGGTGGGAAATACAATCTAGTCAGGTTTGAAATAACACGGGAACTTTTCTGCATGACTTGTGGTGTCGAACTGGACATTCTAATGTCTTCAGATCATTCTAAAGACTCGTTTGTTTTAGCCTGCTCTTGAAGACAATCACAGCATAGATCGAAACGTCGAGTTGTTTCACCACCAGGGCACTATTTCATAAAGGTGCTTCAACAAATATTGATTAAAATCTTCTGCTTTACAGAAATGAGCAGGATACCAGTAAAAAAAAAAAAGGTTTTTTGGTTGGTAACCCTGTCCTGGTAAGCATAATGTTGATGTGCATGATTGTTTTGCTTAATCAGCTCTATAAATTGGGCCACCACAAACCACAAAAAGAGAGATTTAATGACCATGGTTTTACCGCAAAATTACCAGATGTTATATATTTCAATATGAAAGCTCACTGGTTCACAAGTTCATACCAGTATCAATCCTCTTTTGATATATTTCCGTTAAGTAATAGTTTAGCCACCTCAAATTACAAATGAATGTTATTTTAATTGCCTCAATCAAAACAAGCCAACATCGAACGTGAACAATTTCCCCTTCGACAGATTTTCGTCGTTTACTCTTAACACATAACTAACTAATTCCATGCAATTTTTACAGGATGTATGGTGTTTGTCGAAAGGTAGAAGTAGAATAATCTACTCTAAAACTAGGAAAGAAAATGAGAAGGTTTACTTTCCATACGAAATGATCTGTTCAATTTTAAAATACACTTGGTATTACGGAGTTTAAATGGAAAGTTTTCCTTTGGTTTTTGATATATTAAACTATAACCTGTGAAATTGTCATTGTGCTCGTTTCTGAGATATCGCCAAAAATCCGGAGAGCTTATATCCACGCAGGTAGATAAGCCTTATTGGACTACACAATTGAGAAACGTTACTGACATTAACGCTTCTCACTTTGAATTTTTGGGGATAGCAAATTACATATTTTGTCCATAACAACGTTACTTTAAAGGCAGTGGACACTATTGGTAAATACTCAAAATAGTTATTAGCATAAAACCTTACATGGTAACGAGTAATGGGGAGAGGTTATTGTGAGAAACGGCTCCCTCTGAAGTGGAGTAGTTTTCGAGAAAGAAGTAATTTTTCACAAATTTGATTTCAAGACCTCGGATTTAGAATATTAGGTCTCGAAATCAAGCATCTGAACGCACACAACTTCGTGTAACAAGGGTGTTTCATTTCTTAATTATCTCGCAACTTCGACGACCGATTGAGCTCAAATTTTAACACGTTTGTTATTTCATGCATATGTTGAGATACACCAAGTGGGAAAACTGGTCTTTGACAATTACCAATAGTGTCCAGTGTCTTTAAAGTGAAAAGGTTTGAATGAACAAAGAGCAGACACTTGCATTGAAGACATTTGAAGTCTTTTCGAAACAAAGGCCGAGGCACCGGCTTGGGCTTCGTCTGTTATGTTAAAAACGTACACTCTCGTTACGTGAATTGTATCAGGTGGACGGAGCCTAAGCCAGAGCCGTAGCGCAAGCCGTTGTTTTGAAAGGGCATTAGATTCTTGAAGAGAGTTTCACTTTCGTTCAGGACGTAAAACGGAACTAAACAAATTTGCCTTTTTTCGGCACTCGTCGGTTTTCTGTGGAAATTACAATTGCAAATGACTGTATAATGTATATTTTTAAAGAGATTTCAGAGTCATTTCTAAACGTACACAGACCATTTAAACTACATTGAGGATTAAATATTATTTAATAAAGTAGATCATTGCATATAATTACAAATGAATTCCTAGTAGTGTAATACATCTGACCTCGCCGTCATTTCATACCGATTTCCTTCACAAGCACTTTACAGTGTCAAACTTTCACACGTATAAACAACTCTCCAGCAAAAATATGTTTTTTTCGTCCTCTCTTCCTGCTTATCGTGTGAACGAGTCATAATGTCTCACGTCCGATGAGAGAGGATCACTCAGTCAAAAAGATGATGGGTATGAACAAGGGTTATTGGCTTACGCAACCAATGACAAGGGGTAGCATATCAACGATAAAAGGGTAAGCCTACCACTCAAACCATTTGGAACATATTTTTAGTTCTCATTTCTCCAGGAAATATCAATCAGGATTAAGTTGGTGTGGTTTCGATTGTAAAAATTTTGCATAGTTTCAAATAGATTTAAAACAATACAAAACAATACAAAACAAAAACAACGCCATTTTACTTACTTACAATTTTTACAACGCGGTAGTCTTTGTGAAATTTCTCTCAAAAACTAGACGATTGAAAAAAAACCTTACCAGTTAATTGTTGATTCGGATGAATAAGTTTGGGTATAAATGTGCTGAATGACTGTGCTTATTCTATGGATGTCGATCTTCAAACATGCACACATGCATAAAAATAGCGTGGGGTCAGTGTGTTTTGACCCAAACGAATCTATCAAGTTGGTTGAGAGACAAAACACAATGAATGTGCAAGTTGTGGTCGTTTGTATACCACCTCCCATTGAAAACTATCCGTACTCATATTATTTTCGTTTATTTTTGCCCTTTAGATATTTTAAAGGCATCTGTCTTTTTTTCCTAGTTCAAGAGATAAACCCCTAGAGCTCGTTTTACAAACTAATACCTGTCCAATCAGTCGAGCACCAGGGTCTACTTCCAGGGCTCTGCTTAGTAAACAATTCTACGCTTACAGAGCACTGTAATGTGTGATTCCATGAGCGTAAGCACATTATTCCACGGTAAGCAGAACTACAAAATTTAGTCAAGCAAGTGAACAAAAATCCTACCGTATTATATAATTCAGTCGTTTTGTAAAGAAGAGTTTATTTGGTGTTATTATGGTATCTCACTAGATTCATTCTGACACTGAGCTTCCGAAACAATGTTGGGCTCAGTGTATCAGCAGCTTTGAGCTGTTTACTTACAAAGTATTGGTTCAAATAATTATGGTTTTATGGCAGTGTTCATTCATAAACATTTCTCTCAAAATGAACCCATTCTGGCGTTAAGGTTTGAGCCTCGTGGCGAACTATTCACGAAGACAGAATCTTGTTCTTTCTCGGTGTTAAGGTGGATCAAGATAAACAACATTTTCTCGCTCGGAGTGTTTTCTTATTAATCAAACGATGCGTGGATCTTTAGCCGAAGAAAGTAACATTTTATGCCAAGTGTTCTCTCTGTAACGTGTGGATACCCCGTTTGGGTACAATTTGGACATGGGTTTAGGTACAATATGGACACCCTGTTTGGTGACAATATTGGCGACAATGTTGGGCATCATTTTATGACAGCGTTGGACACCCTGTATGGTGACAATGTTGGACACCAGTTTGGTGACAATATGGACACCCTGTTTTATGACATTGATGGGCTACCTGTACATAGTCTACATTAACATTGGATTAAAGCAAATAAATAAAAGGATTTTGCCTTTAATGACATTTAGAACAGAGGAGTTAAGCATCGTATAGACACAACATACTTTCCCGTATAGCTACTGGTGTACCTTTTAGGGCTTGTCCGTGCATATACCCGCACATTTAAGTTTCTACAGGCGTCTTTATTAATAAACAATAAATTAATTGTTCAAACTCACATCAGAGACATGAACATAAAATATCATTTTATGATCTGTCAACTACCAAATGTGTTTTCACTGCAAATGAGAGTGAAAGTGTACACTCTGTCATAACTTACATAGCTAGACTATGTAGGCCTACATAGATCATTGGTATAAGCTCGTAAAAATATAATGTTGTTGAATTTCGTGAAGGTCATGTTATAAAAATGAAAGGGCTTTTGATTGGTTATATTATTGTTGTTATATCTCGGCAGTTTTGTCTCCAAACTGCCCTAGTTTTGTAGTTGTCGCTTCGTTACAGCACAGTGTAATGTGAGTTTGTCATGTATCAGTGAGTATGTATTTATTGCCCAACAACTCTTTATAAATTGTTTGTACTGATCTATATTTGTCATAGTTGTTTTGTAAATATTACCGACGCTACTTGTTCAAATTTACGGCAATTCATTGATGATGTTAGACAAAAATATTTTATTGTTTAACCGGATGGTTTTCAATTAAAAAAATCATCTGGAATTATTATTTTAATGACTTTCGGAATAACAATGTAGAATTAGCAAGTTTCAGATATGGAAAGTTGTAGAGTCTCACTGAGCTTGGTAACAATTAATAGCTTTTAAATTGTTTCAAATGATTTCGCTGCGAATCAAGAAAAGAAAAAACAAACACCCAAACCTAAAATAACCAAAATGGCAGACCGGCTCACCTATGTCAGAGACCTCAACCTCGTTCACGGTGTCAAAACAACCCGATAAAGTACGTATCAGGACATGTAGCCCCTGGGGATGAGTGTGAGACAAATCCCTTCTATTTTGCAGTCGGGAAAAATCAACATGCGAGGGTAAACTCCAGGGTCACCCTAAACCGTGCCAACGCTGCCCAAATCCCCAAGACCCAACCCCGGCCCTACGGTGCCTGATGTACCGTCGAGCAGCGACCCCAATGCTGCCTGTAAACGCTTCTCTATGGTGTGGTTTAACCAAGCATAATCTTGTTGATAGTTATCACAGATTGCACCCGTGGGAGATTGGAGCTCCAAAAACGGGTAGAGATAGATCCAAAGGGGGCGAGGGGACATCGTGCCGACAAAGATGGTTACTGGCTGAACAATGGGATTTACCGGTAGAGAAGCCAAAGGCCGAAAGTCGCCTGTGTACACAAAGAGTAACCCTGTGTTTAATCTCGTCTAGAAAGGTTTGGGGGTTTATGTTCAGACAAGGAACCATCCCACTCTATCTGCTGCCTTGAGTTGTTTAGGATTGAGAGTGGGTTTTGAGTCATGTATGGTAAATGTGATCAGACAGTTATGTTGCTTTGGGTAGTTGCGTTTTTAATACTCATCATCCTTTCAATAACAAGCAATTGTATCTGACAAATAGTCTAACTGCATTTTCACAAATATTTAATACATACTACAAGTATACGTGTCTGTTTTTGTTACAGTGGAACATTTACCATAGAATGGATAAGAATATAATAATACATTTTTCCCAGTGGAAAAAAGCATTACAGCTAAGTTGAACAGCGCCACCTATCGGCAATATCTTGAACCTTTTGAAGTTCGACTTGCTCACGCGAGGTTATGGTACTAATTATACTGGTTGTGAATGTGTATGGACAGCTATCTCTTAAGTCATCTTTGTTACTTGGTTTAATTAGAGAGGGAGGGGCGGGGCAGGTCTTTATGAAGATGGGAGTTGACAATCGGCCATTGTTTTCTGACACCACTTCCTTGCAGTAACAAAATCTCGGCACAAGTTAGCAATTCATGAGTTGTACAAATACAACCTACTCACATACCAAATACCAATAATGAAAGGTGCCTCACCAGCACAGAGATGTTTATTTATTTTTCTCCTAACACCTATTTGCTTTGCTGTTGAGATCATATTCTAATACCGTTGTCCAAGCCTCTTATTCAATTTACTCTATGTACACATTTATTTAGACCGTAATGTACGTCTTTGCTCTGTGTTTACATTGATTAAGAAAGTACATTGACATCTTAATCTGCACCTGAATGCTTTTTCCTTTATTAAAGCGGCACTCTGTTAACAATAACCTCCGGATTCGCAAGCCTCTCCCACGTGCCGTCATAATGTGTGTGGTTTAAACCAATTTAAGCACCAATTAAATCTGGATCGTCGCTGGACAACAACCACACATTAGACAATTAGTATTTGTCTTTATTGGTTTGTATAAGCTTACCCATGCCATAGCTGTCAGAACATCCAATTAATTTCTTTTTACCAAACCCGACGTTTTTTGTTGTGGCAACTTGGATGCTTTCTCTCCCCCCTGCCTATGGGTTATTTATTAGTTGTTAGATGCAATTGATACTAGACGGTTTGACAAGACGGGCTTTATTTAGCCCTTCAGTTAATACAGTTAGTTCTGTAATTAATGACGGTCTAACAGTACGTCAAGCTAGGGCCCTAGCAGACGCGTTCACTGTTCTCACGGGCAAGAACATATCCTACATTGTCACTATTAAACGCGGTTCAGTGCGCAGATCGAATTATCTGGATGTAATTTTATTTAATTCCAATTCAAGAACGGATACTGCGCTGTAGGGACTCGCTGAGTTGGCTACCAGAGAGCAGCAGTTTTTTTTTAACTTCTAGGGTCCAAAAATATGAAAATGTCAAGAAGAAAGGATGTCCCTCTAGCCTGGGATAGTCCAGTACAATATGAATTGGAGGGTTGGTTGTATTATTGGACAATATGCATGGTCAATGTTGAAAGTAATCATCCGAAACAACGGGATTTCTTTTTTGTTTTGCTCCTTAAAAAAGTAGGAGGGGTTTGTATATTCGACATGGGCAATAAATGTTCATGTTATGTTTAGGTACAAGTTTGACACGATTTATACACTCGACACCACACTATGTCCCTTGTTAAATGCAATAGTCCAAAACAATAACATTTCACGTTATTTTGAGAAATTTGAAAGTGTATCAGCAACAATAAGATTTAATGTTATTTTGTTCTTAAGACGTTGTAAAATTTTGACATCACGTATGTCAACTATTAAATGCAAGACATCACAATCAATTAGATTTTAAAGAAAGCAATAATTAGTAAACACATATATCAACAGAGTCTGTAACATGACAATGAGTTTAACCATTGGTTTGTGTTTCATCTGTACATTGTTATGTGAACTAGTGTTGTTGTTTGTAAAGATGTATAATATCGCAGTGCATCCTGTAATAAAAAGCAGCGATGACATTCACAGCCAAGTCGAATTCGAATAACATCTCAAACTGCACCAGGAAGACACGCCGCACTACTTGTTTTCTAGTTTAAGGAGGGCTAATACATGAGTGTTTGCGATGAGTTTATTTTAGTTCATTGTCTTATTTTCAAGCGAGGCGTGGAAAGATACATAAGAAAATATTTAAACACAGTTTTCTCAACGAATAATTAATCAGAAAGTGAAATTGTTTTTGGATATTTATGAAATACAGTAACACCTTCTTTGCGTGAACAATTATCCAAAATGATTGATTATCTGAGAGATAAAGACTGTGTCTAATATTGACTAATTGAAACAGAAGTTTTTTTTTTTTTTTTAATTACCGAAACCGACGTAAGGTTTTTGATTATAAATACCGCTACAACCAGTCAACTTATATGTATCGATATTATTCACATACAATAAATCGCTTCTGGCGGGCATTTAGTCTTGTCTTGTAATCTCACAGGTCTTCGGGTAATAGTCGCCGGGCACATGTGTTATAAACACCGAGGTAGGCAGCAGGCCTGTACGCGGGGTGGCCGGGTGGACGATCGGGTATGGGTTGGGTACGGGCTGCTCGCCCCTACTCTCAGTCACTAATCCCGATTACTCTGGTGTCTCGGTGCTGCCTCTTTCTCCTCCTCGCCCCTCCCCTCCTTCTCCCGTATGAGTTTTAGCCAGAGGTGCCTGCATAATACAGAGGGAGTTAATTCAATGAGCGTATGCGCGTTGGGGGGGGGGGGTGGTTGGGGGCGAGCCCGGCTGAGACGCCCATGTCAGGTCTGAAGAAACACATTGGCTTTGTTCTCACTATAAGACGTGACACGGAAGTGTTGGGGCTAGTAACTAATACAGGAGGGGACCTTTCATAGGGCGCTGGTGTGTATGGAAGTAGGAAGAAAGTGATCAATATGACAATGAGGTAGAGGTTGAACTCGGATAACCTCGTAACCGTGGCGAACAAAGCTTTACTCAACAAATGCCGTGACGTCACACCAGTCTACCCGCCAATGGCAACAACCTTCAAAACACATCATTGTAACACCGTGTAGGTTCTTCATTAAAGCCATGACACATTGGTTAACTATTGAGTTCTTTGTAAGCATACGTCATGTCCAACTGTTGACTTTTGACAATTAATCTTTAAAATCATGTTAGAAAGCCTCGTTAGAAAGAATGTTAAACGTACTAAAACTAAACTAACGTTCCACATTAATGGTGTTAGGGTAGGATTTACAGATAAGGTGTCCGACGCAACTCCGTGTCCATGGTAACTGTGGTGATATACACTTCCACATGAAGGATTAGTCATAGTAATAACATTATGCAAGCTGCATGCTGAATGGCCCCCAGTCCGACCGGGCGGCCAACATGGTTAAACATTCTATCGATCACTTCTTAGTCTCTTTTGACCAAGGCTGGGACAGCATAAAAAGACTCATGGATCCACAAACCTTTAAAGCACATGACTCATGCATTATTCATGACTACATGAGGCGGGTTAACGACCGCTGAACTCAGCTATTGAAAACAGACAAGGACGAGTTACACACTCTGGCAAGGACGCAACATTTTTAAGGATTGTATGAGTTCTCTTTTGGACACCGCGGCGGCTTAGCCCCCAAATCAAGTCAATCAAAGACCCCAGCACATAATGCAAGCTGTTCCTTTCTTGGGCTCTAACAAAAATAATGTACACACTTTGTTTAACAGTGTGTGTTATCCCGGTACTGTTATTGTAAAATGTGCGTTTTTTCTCTCCCTGAACTCCATTTTAAGTTATTTTGAACATAAAACTTCAACCCCAAAACTCGGCAATACAAAAAACTCGGCAAATATTCAAGTTTAACAGTCTTCATACCATTATATTAAAAATAAAGTAATTTTTTGATGTACACGACGGAACATAAGGTTATGTCTATTTAAAAGTTGACTGCTCTATGTTCCGACCCTTTCAATGTTCCGACCCTTTCAAAGTTCCGACCCTTTCCATGTTCCGACCCTTTCAATGTTCCGACCCTTTCAATTTTCCGACCCTTTCAATGTTCCGACCCTTTCAATGTTGCGACCTACCTATTCTGAAACCCATCGTGGTTTAAATGTTAGGGTTAGGTTTAGGGTTAGAAATAGGAACATAAACAGATGTCGGAACATGGTTGTCGAAATATAGGGGTGTCGGAGCATAGGTGTGTAAACATTTAAAAAGAGAAGAATGTTTGTTACACAACGAGTAAAAGATTTTAAAATTACTCCACATTTTATTCTTTACTGTAGAGTGAGTGTTTGATGTCGTTCATACCATTCGGTCACCAATGCATATCGAATGACGAGTGCTCTTATTTGCATAGAAGAAACAAAACGAGAGAAGCTGTTAATTTTATGTCTAACAACGAATATTTGGAGTTATAGCAACATCTGTTTTGGATGAAACTATGTTTTGTGACCGGTGAACGAAGTGGACCGACTCTAGACATAATAAAGAGAGGAATCTTAAAATGAAAAGTGTCCAACTTGATGAAACTTTCTGATGTACATTTTACATAGTAATTGCATATCACTTCTTTGAATGTGTTCCCCTACTGTGATATGTTTCGCATTCCTTAGGATTTTGAAACGCTTATAGGAAATGGGTAGGCCCGTGGTACCCGTGTGTTTATACTCTACATCTACTTGGGCAATTATTTGTTGCATCTGACAGCCCCAAGTAGCTCTTGTTTGTTCCGTTGAAGGAAATGGAATAACAGGTTCGAACTTCCAAACATGTTACATATTAGCCTACGTTGCAATGGGGTTCGAAACGGGCACCTTTTGTTTTGTCAAATAACGACACCAAAAAAAGAATAATCATTTACACCATGGGTTGTTAGTATAACACCAATTTCTGCCAACACAATTATATTGGGGTTTATGAGATGTTAAATTTGCACCGAGGATAAAGAATGTTTTTGTGTTTTACCCGATGTGAAGTAGCACTGTATACTCAGTGCTTTCCCGAGTCATGTGAAAAAAAAATATCACAGGCATGATACTCGGGTGGGATTCGAACCCACGACCCTTGCAATTCCAGAGCAGTGTCTTAGCAACTATATTGGGTTGTTTTAACACCCTTAAATGTTAATTTCGGTTCTCTCTTTGGTACGTGACAACGCCCATGTTGTCAATTTGAACACCCCATCCTGCTTGTGCAGTGTTATCGTAAGCTTAGTTGTTTCCTCCGTAACTAAAATTACAATTGACACAACTTATCAGTAAATATGAAAGAGTAATTTTGAATCAAACAATTCTATAAGAAGATTATGATATTATGACGTCCTTGCATTGCGTCACATCCGGTGCTCCCCACCGTGCCATTAGTTATTGGATAGCCATACGCAGATAAACCATTCCCAACATGGCGGCTTCGGCTTACGGCTACGGTTGGTTCGCCGCGTCATACATGCACTGACTGGTAGGACGCCCTGGGCAACAGTCGTATCCAATTCGGATATGGTCAATGTACACGAAAATACTGCACACATTCATTGTTGCTATATACACTGTATAATCACTTCATGAAGAAATGTGAGGCAGACCTTATCGTCATTATGACCGTATGGTTGGATTGTTGTCGCTAATAATTATAGTTAACCATTTATATAACACCAATTACATTAAAAAAAAGATCAAAAGCGCATAACACAAATGCACAAAATGGAAGAAAATGAATTTTAAAAAGCCAAGAAAAAAGGTTGGGCCCCAGGCTATATTCCCAAATAGGGCCATACGCCTTTCTCGCTTACAGAGACCTGTTACATAAGCCTAACACCGACATGTTTTGATCTTTTCAGGAGACAGACGCCTCTAACTCACCTTTAGTAAAACAAACTAAACTAACTGGCAAGACGACCCTAGAAGATTACAAACAGAAGACAAAAAGACACAAAAGAACAAGGAATCGATTTGGTGAGATGCAACAACATGAAACAAAATGATTAAAAAGTAAATGAAATAAATTACCAATGTTTTCTTTAAAATGTCATGTTTCTGTAACTTCACCTCGATTGACGGAAATGACTTTCAATCGATGTTTATCCAAAATGTTTGCTTATTAAAAAGGACACCATACCGACAAACATGTTATTTGAGCAGTTTAAAAATTACCCAAAGCTACGGGATGTGAACTTGTTTTTTGGTAAGAACACGTCATTTTATTATATAGCTTTTGCTGAGCGCTGAGCCGGCGTTGAATGGCTCGACGAAGTGCCTTCAGATTAACCGCCAAAAGCCAAGGGTTAAAAGTTTGACGTCTGCTTATCTATATGCAAATCAACCACCATATCTCCCCGCTTGGTCGAAATGAATTTTTCCCGCTTCTTTTTTTCCCTCGCTCGTTTTCGTTCGGGGATGTCGTTGGGCACTGCCTCGCCACCCGAGAACAATTTCCCCAGTGAAAACAGTCGGTTACTCCTTCTGACCAAGACAAATCGGACGGGAAAACAAACTTTCTTCTGCTACTCTTCCCTCTGACGAAGAGAATTGCAACTTCAAGGAATGAAGCCCCTGTGAAATCCACCGTAGGCAGGGTTGTGGAGCTTGCCTCTCGTTAACAAATGTAATTGGAAAAGGGAATTTAGTATTTAGTGCTGGAAGCTGAAAACAACTAAAAGGGTTGTTGTGGCGCAATCACACCTTAGAAACATACATACATCACGGCTTAGT
This sequence comes from Asterias amurensis, assembly GCF_032118995.1. Classification (NCBI taxonomy): domain Eukaryota; kingdom Metazoa; phylum Echinodermata; class Asteroidea; order Forcipulatida; family Asteriidae; genus Asterias; species Asterias amurensis. The sequence goes on from NC_092654.1 coordinate 23,492,910, forward strand.
GGGTTTCTTCAGCAACCTTAAGACTCATTTTAAGATGCAATTTAAAGCATGCAACAAATTGGTGATTTGGGATCTTAGGTTTGAGATAGAAAACAGAATATCCTTTGCTGTCATTATGTGATCAAAACAGGTGGGTGTTTTTTAATGGAGAAATATCACCACGTCCTGAACTTGTGAACTCCTAACCATATTGTCATGCTTCTCTAACTGCCTGCCACTAATCATACAGAGTGTTACTTTAATGTGGCTATATGCCGTTAAGGAAATTAGTTATTTTCCGAGATCTATAGGGGATATATTCTGTCTAGTTTTAAAATGAAATTTCTCTGGAAACTAACTTTGCTCCATTCTCAAGAAAACGATGCATGATGATCACAATCCGCATAATGCTATATCAGTATTTTTTTATTGCTTTAATTCATTGCCGTTAGATGAAATAGAATAAGTTTAAAAAATACAAATAGGAAGCCGTTTGGAATAAAACCACCTCATTTTAAGTTTCATTACTCACAGAAAATAATCACGAAACAGCTGTTAGTATAAATACTTAAATGTTTATAATTTCACCCACTTTGAAATGATTACTGTTTCGTGTCATGTGGAAGTTTATCGATCTCCGTTTTTTTTTAAATAAAGGATATGGGAGTTTTTTTAGTAAGAAAGAATTTCTGTTCATGAATGAATTTCCAATTGTTTTTTGTTGTTGTAAATTCTGTACCTCCTATATAACGTCACACATGATTGTTCAACACGTGTCACTGAACACGAAACTCCGTAGCGCAACTTTCTATATCGATAGAGTTCTATTAATATGGACTGGGTTTAAGAAGTGATGATCATAATCAGCTCACCGTGTCCTGGTTTGCCAAAACAGTATTTTGTTAGGTATTCCTGGCTTTAATCGTGTAGCTTTGTATCCATCTTTATCTAAACATACACCTCCGCTCGAAACCTGCAACACTCTATCCACCGGTAGCCATACACACTGAGCTTTCAACGGTTTGGCATTTTGCAAACATCTCTCGTAGCTACAAGAAAGCCTCGGTCGTTGCTCTGTCCATGGAATTAACCCCCGCCGGCCAGGCCCATCCATAACCATCAACCCGGGGCGTAGGGATTGGCAAGATTAGTAGTCTCCACTACCTCTAATATGCTTGCCAAACTCCGTCGCTCCGACACACACAACACGCGGACGCACAACTCACACAAAAAGGTGAGCACAAACGATACCCAAGGCTCCATAAAACCATGAATTTCCGACTCCAAAAGCACACGGATCATAATGGTTTTGCGTTTCCAACCTTGCAGTCTGATCAAGGAGTCACCTCGCAAAAAGCTGTGGCCTCAGGTTATGTCTGGATGTAACCGCTCAACTACTTACGTGGTTACTGCTTCATTCCTCGTGTCTTCAAGACGCAGAGAGAGAAAGAGGGAGAATTCGAGTTTCTAGGAGTAGCGTAAATCCGACGGTTCAGTAATTCAATACCGACCCGTAGTCCTAAGTTTATTTTTGAGATTTGGTTTATATTGGTATTTGGCTCGTATGGATTTACCCGCGAATGAAGCCTGGCGTATATTACAACGCTTAAAGGTGGTCCAATATTTGGGTACTTTTTGTTCTTCAAGTTTTTCCCAATCAAACATTTAGGCCTACCCCTGAAGTGTCATTTTGTAGAGGAAACAAACGGGTCTCGTCGTGGTATTGTTCTTGGCCAGTCCAGTAAGCGTCCATCATATTTTGTTTACAAGTGGCCTTTACCCAACCCTAGTTGGGCACTTGGGCTCCACTTTATCAAGCTTGGACCAATGTTCATTTTTGGCAAGGTGTTTCCTACATCCCACGTAGCCCGTAGCCGAAGACATAGCCTGAGCCGAGGTTTGGAGCATGCCCAATTGTGCCGTACCGTTCATAAAGTAATAGCAGAAGCTCGCTGGTACCCTTCAAGCAATAACCTGTAAGATCCAATTGCTAAATTTAGGTCTTTTCGGATTGAAGACTTTGGCATCGGTTTTGGCTCACCCAGTGATTTCCGAGAAGCGTTTTCAGGGAAGGGAAAGTTCAGAAGTAGCGGATAAATTAGATTCATAAGCAGGAGCTAAATTTGGCATTTGGGAAAACACCATTGCACCTTTTTCATTACCAATAAAGAGGATACCAAATTTCAGTGTGAAATGTCTTTCGTGCGTTGGAGCGTAAATCAACTCAAAAACAAACAGCTCCAAAACAAACAGTGAAACAAACTCATGATTTAGAATTGCAAATTATAATGATGGTCATCGTGTTATGAATGAGTAATATTACTTAAAGTGCCATTTATGATCTGTTAAAACTCATTAATGAAAGAATTTATCAGCACATCGTCTTCTTATGTTAGAAGTAGGGTCACTGTTGGATATCCTGATCTAGTCTACCAAGTTGTCTACCAAGTTTAATTAAAGTCTCTTCCATGGAAATCGGGGTGAGAAAGACTCTATAAAACTGCTGCAACATCTAATGTCTCATTAAATGATCTCTGTTGCAGTATACCTTTTGATGGTCCTTCTATACCTTCATTGTTCTGCAAACAGTGTCTCCCATCCAGCAGGCTGTTTCTTGGTGTTTTTGTTTATCCTTCGATTCGTGAAAGACTCCCCGGGGTTGAAGCGTCATGCCATTAAAAATGTTTTTGTTTTTTTCATAAAATAACACCACACATTTGAAAAAGTTTATTTTTCAATATTTAGCTCATTTTGCATCGAACTGTGATTTTAAATTGAGTTGTCGTTTTGTGAAGCTTACTTTTTGGACATAATTTGTGCTTGTGCGTTTAAGACTTTTCAACTTGAACTTTAATATCTCAAAACATTCTTAAAACAATATACAAACTAAAGAGGGGATGTTCCGTTGAATCTGTGTTTGTACTTTGAATCAGAGTTGTGTTGTCAAAGTGCTATCAATAGAATATAATTGCCTCTTGATTGTTTGTGTGTAAATCGCTCTAACGAGGTTTAACTCTCGAGTTGTTTCAAAGTATCCAATTCAATTCAAGTGTTACCGGCATTTCCTTTAAGCCTTTGCAACTGGAAAAGAGACAAGACAACAGGGGATTTTATCGTCAGCTCCATTGCTCGAAGCACTAAAACCAACACTCGTCCGGTAATTCCGCAAGATTTGCCCCCGTAATCCCAGCGTTGTGCACAACGTGTGTAGAGTTAGCGCTAACTCCACGCTAGGTTTGCGTCGTCCATCGGGGGGTGGATTGCAAACCAATGCATAGAGAGCTACAAGAAGCTCATGAATGGGGTTGTCCTGAGCGGGATTTCATTAACACGTGGTTAACCTTCAAATCCACGAGGTCCGGTATTTGTTAAAGTTAGAGCTCGGAAACTGATGAAAAAAAGGATGAAACATTACTCCGTGTTTACTTGTCATTGAATAGTTATTATGATAGATCGGCTGATACCTCTATGTATAACACAAGATGATGCTAAACCTTACAAGTCTTGCTATTTTTTCTATCCAGACTTCATCAATTTGTAAAGTAGTATGCAAATTACATACATGTGTGTGTGTTTGTTAGGGATTTCGGGGATTTTTTTTTCTAGCATCGAGGAGAGACTCCATTTTTTCTTGGCCATATTATGCAAATTGGATGATATCATAGGTTGCTGAATGGTTTTGAATAATTGATAGACATTGTTGGAACGCGGTGAGAGGCCGGCATACTTAACGGTCACCAACACTCTCATTCAACTTAAAGAAATACACGGGAATAATCAAATGACGTATACCCATCAGGGTTTGGATGTTATTGTTAGCAATTGCGTAAATGCGAAAACATAACTAACTTTCCGGCTATATTACAAATTATCATGTCATAAATAAATCAAAGTTACTAACAATTGTTATTAAAATAACAAAAAGAGTAGATAAATCTATCCACAACACGGTATCCCGAAGCCCAACCCTATCGAACTGACTCACATAGACGTAAACAATCATTGCTAAGACAATCAATCGCCTGCTATTCAAATGTTGAGCTTTGTTTTTAATTCTTTGGGTTTGAGGATTTCTAAAGATTTTGATAATTATGCAAGTTGAAACTTAAAAAAACCCACCCAGAACTTAGTGATGTTGTTATCCCCAATGTTAGTTTTTTCCACAAGTGAATATGCCGTATGTAAATTAGATAACCCGTCATTGTCTTTTTGATGGCACCAATTGAACACATCTTATGTCATTGTAGTGTCGTCATGAACCAACTATTTAGAAGAATGCATTTACTGATTTCTTTATTGTTATGTTGTACTTATTTATCTGATTTTATTTAGCTCAGTACTTTTTTTATGAGGGCGAACCATGCAAAAGATATGTTTCCTTGCGTTGGTAACACCTCACACATGTTGCGTTACTCAATAAAACAAAATGGAGTTGCATGTGATGACGTCATTCACCAGGCGCTCACCAATGAGGATGCACGTTTCGACCACAAAGTTGTTTGGATCTTAATGACAAATCGTCCCTACAGTATTCTTGTTCTGGGACCTTCTCCAACAAATAATGATTCCGGCCAAAGTAACAATACCATCTTCTTTCTTATACACCTTGACACTCTCTAAGTCTGACACAATGATTCAATGCCTTCTTTCTTGTAAATGTCATCCTTTTGTCTTCTGTCTTACTTCTTTCTCTATAAGTAATCTACTGGATCTCTTCGTCAACTGCTCCTCACATCTGAAAGTCATCTATTTCTTCAGACTTAAGCCCCTTGTACGAGATTCCGTATTCTTGTAGGTGTCCCCTTTCTCAGTCTTGCGCCCCAGTAGCGCCGACCTGTCTGGGGTCGAAGCCTCACCACAAGTACATTTTCCCGGGCGGGTGGGGATCAACTTACGTCGCACAAAGGCTAAAATAATGATTTTTGTGAAGAATTCATCATCTTCAAAAATGGTCATCATTTTTAGGAGGGGGGGGGGGGGTTAAGTCACGATTAGATCCGCGGATCTCAACGGTGAGACGGGGTTTCGCTTGCGTGTTGGGGCCAGGTCGACAAATGCGGCGTGGTTTTATTAGGTGAGTCATAACCTATATAGTATTTGCTGATAGTTTCTACGTTGAACTACTTACAAGGACTTTCTTCCCAAGAAAACGAAGAGACAAAGTAATAATCGTTGGTGGTTCGGGATGACCTAAATTGATATCCACAGAAGTTGGCTACACTAAGTGATACGCCATCAGCAAGTGGTACCCCCGGTATTTTGACCGAGAGAAATGAGAGAAATAAGAGCTGCATTTGTGGCCGTCTCTCTTTTCAAAGGGTTACCGCCTACAACCATTTAATCTTCCCACTCTACCATCCCTGACTAACCGCTAATCACTCCGAGGTGAGTGCCTCATATTTTGCTTGGTTTTTTGGGGGGTTGGTTGTAAATTGTTAAAGACTACAGCTTCGGGGGATAATTCTTCTTCGGCAACCCAGGGTTGTTCACTGACTTTTATCTGGTTTCGTTTTGGTTCAAGTTTCGTATTTTAAATAAACATGTCAATGTGAAAGGGAGATATATCGTAGTGTTTGGTTGTTGTTTGTTTTGCCTCTAGCTACCAGGCAATCTCGGTGGTCAAGTTTGTAAGGCTTCTGCCCTAGAATAACAAAGGTCGTGGGTTCGAATCCCACCCGAATAATATGCCTGTGTATTTTTTTCCCTGAACTAAGGAAGTCGCGTAAACACACATCGGTGTAAGAGTAAAAAACTAATACTATTCTTTATCCACGATAGAACTAAAACTTTTTTCTTCACTATTAGGACCAATCGTGTTATACACGAAGAGCACACTGATGCATGAACAATCATGCCGATAAACTTTCGGAATCTGGAAAGTCATGAAAATGAAATGACGTCACAGAACCCAAGAGTCTCCGTCTGTTGTAGTCAGTATGACGTTAGGTGTCAGAGGGCACTCTCAATCACGTCACAGTAGATAACGAACCATCAATTTATTAGCCATGACTCGGGGTGAACTGTATTGATGTGGTGCTGGTTTTGATGACTTAAAGGCAGTGGACACTATTGGTAATTACTCAAAAAAATCATTGTCATAAAACCTTACTTGGTAAAGAGTAATGAGTAGAGGTTGATAGTATGAAACATTGTGAGAAACAGCTCCCTCTGAAGTGACGTAGTTTTCGAGAAAGAAGAAATTTTCCACGAATTTAGTTTCTAGACCTCAGATTTATAATTTGAGGGCCTCGAAATCAAGCATTATGAAAGCACACAACTTCGTGTGACAAGGGTGTTTTTCTTTCATAGTTATCTCGTAACTTCGACGACCAATTGAGCTCAAATTTTCACAGGTTTGTTATTTTATGGATATGATGAGATACACCAAGTGAGAAGACTGGTCTTTGACAATTACCAATAGTGTCCAGTGTCTTTAAAGTATGATTAAGATATCTTTGTGTATTTATAAGGTGTCCCTTGGTGTGGGGGCGGGGGCAGGGAGTGGGTGGTACTTGTAGTTTGTTCTCTGTCATGATGTAAAGCAATCAAATGAAGAGATACGAGTGTTATTTTGCACACTTCATGTAAATGGAGATGTCAGAATTGGTGCTTAAGTAACACCGTGTCGTGTAGTATTCCTTATTTTCGTAGGTTTTCGACATATTGATATCTCCAATTAATAACATATAACGTATATTTTACGCTTCCACAGTTTATAGGCCCTTTTCGAAACACGGGCATCAGTTTATAGACTCCGGCTTGGGCCCGTCAGTTATTTTTTAAATTCGTATACATGTAAACCTTCGGTAAATTTCAAACAGGCGAACGGTGCCGCCTAAACCGGAGCTGACGCCTAAACTGTAGTTTCATAAAAGAAAAAACGTAGGTCCGTGTCCAAATTGGCTGATGCGGCTACAGCTACGGCTAGATCACTGCGTCATCCATGCATTCATACAGGACTTCAAACAACACCCGATATAGCAACAACCGTAGCTGCTGATTACGGCCTTACAGCTCTGCTCGGTTAGTGAGCTTGGAACAATACTGTTCTGTCAAACTCATAAATAGGCAGAGTTTCTATTAACGAATCCAAAAAGGAGACCGAACCATCGTTAAAACGAAACAACGTCATACCGAGAAAAAACCGCCACTGAAACAAGTTTCTTTTATCATTATGCTCGTTCATGAATCAACCATACCACGTCATATAAAGATAACACAGTCAGTGTCTTTATAATTAATTGGTGTGATTTTCAAATACCAATGTAAACCCATCTCTTAAAGATGACCAAAAACCGTCGTTGTAAAGGAAGCAACCCAACGCTATAACGAGATACTCCTTGATCACCCAACTGCAATCAACACTCTCCATATATAGCGACTCTTTACCATCTGATGCATCCAACCTCTCGCGTATTAGCCAAGATTCGAGGGACCCAAATTGACTGATAATAATCCGGACTCAACGAGGCGATGAAGCCGTTATTTAGGCCTCATCTCTTCCCTCCTTCCCCGGCCTTTGCTCTACCATGACCCCAGGTTGCGATCGATAGGAATCAGGAGTTCTTAAACAGGCCCCTCCCTCCCGGGATCCCACACGGGATCCCTCCCGCATCAGGCTCCCGGTCTACAAGTCTTATGGGACGTCAGTGGGGCAAGACATCTCGGTATCATCTGCATGCGCTTTGTGTGTGTTAAAGAAAGAAAGAGAAAGAGGAAAAAGTCAGAGTAGGGCCAGAGACGAGGCAGTCAGGCGCAAGAATCTGGCTTTAGTTTGAATGGGGCATAGACGGCACGGGCGTAGAATAAAAACCCCGTGACTGGAACAGTTAGAGAGTGGATGCAGCCCTCTATACGCCGTACGCACTGGCAGACACCGTCGGGGATATGATGGCATGATTAGCTCGAATGGCGCTCAGTGTTAGCAACTCCTCATATCACATCAAGTGGTACGCGGACGAGGAGTGCATCTCAAGGCATCCTCTTTCATCCAGCAGCATCTTCAAGCGGGACTTGCAAATCCTCAAGTTTAATCCGTAATCGTCGTTTGCTGATAAAACAGTAAAAATGTTTTACTTTTAAACCAACGCTCTACATACACACTCGGATAAAAATGATGTGCACATGGTAAACAAGCGACTCATACCAGAGCGGACAAAAAGTGATAATAACTGGCATTATTTTATACTAAACGCTGACCGACTACAGAGAAAAATCCAGCTTTATTTCCGGTGAGTGTATTTTTAGCATTTTTATAATAATGTATAATTTTTTATCTTCGCTTGAATTAGAGCTTTAAATCTGTCCCTTTTTCCAATTAATGAATTCGATTTTTTTTCCTCTTTTTGTTCTTCTTCATCTTCTTTTCTTTTTGTTTCCTCCTTTGGTACGTCTTTGTTTTCCCCATCACCACCACCCCCTCGTGTTTCCCTGCTCCTCTACATTTACTTTGATCGTACCTGTCATCGAGTCGCCGATAGTGTCGTTGTCATTATTTACTGTCGTCGTAGACATCGTGGTCATCGTCATTATTGTCAGTGTTATTCGAAGTGTCGTTGATACAGTCATTATTGTCATTTATGACATCCTATAGTTAGCTAATATAGTTATTTGTTTCATTTCATTTATCTGGTTATAAAGCCAATGACTCTCACAAAAATGAACTTAATCACGATATTTAAAAACCAAAATTGAGAGAAGACAATGAATGATTATCTCATCACACCGACAGATAGATTTATCGCCATTGCAATGATTCTGTTTATTGTCGTGTATACTCGAATAGTAATATAACAGCGTTTCTTTGTGATTTGTTAATACAATACCTCGCAACTATTTGGTTTGCATTGATGTCGGATGTTTCGAACCATTGGGCAACAATACTTCATACCTTAAACCCATCAATTATATCACTCAAGCGATGTGTTTGTGGCGTAAAGTTTGCATTCTGCATTTCATTATCATGTATCTTCCACTGTTTAGTAAGTTACCAAAAGGGAGTAAGTTACACCCGATATCACTTCAACAAAACCACTCCGGGTTGTTGTACTTTGACCAAAATCCGTCTGCCGGATGAGTTTACTCCAGTACATGTCATTGTGCTAGCCTAGCTCAGGTCGATATCAGGAGGGCGTTACAATGAATACAGAAGTGTCGAAATACTACAAGCACCCCTCCTAAACAAGGCAACCCACAATGGTCTCTCATGCCGTCTGTTGGGGGACCATTGCCAATTTACACAGACAAAATACCGTTTGTGAAGGCAATTGGGGGAGAGGGGAAGCTTGTGGCTTCGATGGTCATACACCGCCAAACCAATCGATGATAGCGTAATGAATGGGGTGGAAAGGGGGGGGGGGCAGACCAAAACCTCCGCTTGGAAGTTGATGACAAAATCTGAGATGGCCTCCGAAGTGTCGGTCGATAACTTGGTACGAATGGAACTTATTCAATGTTTTGTTGAGCTTTACCATTCTGTTAAGCAATGATATTTGTTTTTCTCTAGACGGGGCAGACGTGGGTCGTTTAGGTTATTGTTTTCAACTATTGATGGCAAAATGCGCGCCAAGGGAAAGGGGGGGGGGCGTTTGACCTGGGTTTGCCTCTGTGTTTGACTATTGCAATGAACTGCTTTAAGTTTCCAAATTCAATTTCCGATTTATGTTTAATTAAAAACTGCGTTCTGAATGTAAGCGATTTAATTACTTGAACATTAAAGGCATGGGCGCTGAGTTAAGGTTTGCTTTATTTTGGTTGTATGGTATTGTTGCAAACCAATGGCAGCAATTTGCCAATCATGAGATCGGATTTAATGACAAAATAAGTAGAGTAATTTCCCCTTTTTACTTCAGGTAACGGGAACTTTTGTTTTGTTCATCATTTCGATGGCAATGTGAAGAGGGGAAAAGGACCTTTAATGTGATCAATAATAGTCACGGAACATAAAGCCCCTTTCTCACGAGAGCAGTTTAGCAAAGGTCACTTGCTTAATTATAGAAAAGTTGTAAAGTATGAGGGGCTATATCGGTATGAGGTAAACTTTGGTTTCGTTTGACAGTTTGATGGCTTTGTAAAGAGGGGAAGGGACCTTTAATGTTGTTAATAAAAGTAAAGAAAGGTAGAAGTGTTGTGAGACAAAATTAATGTCTACATTAATATAAGGTAATCAACGTTTTCTTGAATTTCAGGTATTCGTATATGATCTATCTTAAATCACACGTGTTTGACCTTTGACCTAAGCGAGGGACACACTTTCCTGTAATTCTTAGGTGAGGTTTGCAGTCACGGCCAAGGTCATCGGCGAATGTAATTTTAGCTTTCTTCCCCCTTCTTATTCTTCCTTTCCACGTCACCAAAGGCATCACTAAATCACTAAATAGAAGAATCCAATACCTGAAGCCTGGTCGCATGGTCGTCTGGTATGGCAGACCTAGAGGCCCGGGGCGTAGCAGGCGCCAGCCGGGGTTGGTTTTCTCCTCGTCGGACTGCCCCCTTTCCCCTCCCTTGCCTGCTTAGCACCGAAGTCATGGTCTTTTTGAGGCACGACAACACTGATTGTTCAGTATACAGAGGACTGACCTAAACAGGGCGTTACCCTATGACTGGCGGTTTGATAGGATGCGGTCTGCCAGATGCCAAAAGCCCGGGTATTTCAAATTATTCCTATTTCACGTTCGTTTAAATTGTTATAACTGGGCGAATGGATTAAGTGCACAAAATGTGCGACTCTTTATTGTAAAACTGAAAATGACGATTGAAAATAACATGTTATTATGTAATGTATAAAGAGTTGCGCCAACCAGTCGTTTTTGTGCGTTGTTTGATAAGTAGTTGGATGATTTCCAAATAGTCAATACGGGCACCAGACTAATACGACTTGCTTATGGATACACAACCAGGGAGTCTATGGCCTTTTTTGGCTTTGGATTCGGCTTCAGGCTCCGTCTCGTCTGAAACCCCGGGTGCGTATACGCAAAGCACGCGCAATTGTCAAAACAACCGCGGGGCCAAGCTAGCCTGAGCCGATTCCAAAGCCAAATCCAGTCGTTTCGAAAAGGGCCTTTACAAACGCTACATTGTCTAGTACCCCGAGACCTGGGATCGTATTGTCTTGTCACAGAGAAAGACACCGTGGTCAAGTGGTTAGACTGTAGGACTTGCAATCACAAGGTTGTAGGTTCAATTCCTACACGCTAACCGTTGATTTCACAATGACTAGAATAGATATTGTCGTCTAGTTACTGAATCACAATTTCTTGATTTGTGTAATTCATAATCATAGACGTTAAACCAATGTTTGTATGAGAGAGATTGGTTGTTGCCAGCTTGGTGTTTTTATCCCTTGTGGGAGTTTGCCGAGTTCCCTTGATGGGAAGATCATCTAAACAAACAAACAAACAAACAAACAAAGACTGGTGTCCTGCCGTCACGACCAGCGCCCATAATATGATAGTTTAGTTAGCCGTTGATCGCGCAAAAAGGTCGAGGCAGTCATGACGAAGAAGCTTTGTGTGGTTGTTTGGTTTGGTTTGAACAAAACATGACATGATGCAATATCTTTAATGATGAATTGATTACATTTGATGGTCTTGACTTTGTGATTTGATTGTTGTATCAGTAGAATTACTAATCCAGCAGGATCTGTACACATTGTTTGCTCGCATGTCATGTTCTGTTTCAGTGTTTTACTTTATTCTATTTACATATTTTTATTACTTCACCTTTGTGATGACTTCTTTATTAAATTGAGCTGGGTTTTTTTGCGGTGGAAGTTGATTGTGCCGCTTTTTGGATTGACACTTATTGCTTTGGCAGTATTTGCAAGAAACTAAATTGCACAAACTTAGGACTGGATTACCCTCCATTCTTTCTTTGTTTCTCAAATATCTCTTCTCGATTGTGAAGATTGAGTGTGACTACAGGGGACAGTTCTGAGCCCTCCGTTCCATTAATTGTTGCCATCTTTCACCGTGGATAGATAATTTCGTTGCTGGCCGTGATGATCAGGAATCCGTTCGTGGGACGAACCCGGCCTTGCCTCTTTGGCCATTAAGTCAGGCCAGCCAAGTAATGCACGCTGTGAAAGCGATCCACGATTGCTCTACACCCATAGTCCAGCGAGCGATTGCGTAAATAGCGTGCGGTCCTACAATCTAAAACCCGAGTAGCGTACTAAAATCGAATCAGAAATGAAGGGGGGGGGGGCACTGAGAGAAGGGGGGGGGGGGTAGGGGAAAATAATATCCTATAACGTTGGAGGTGTACAATCAGAATAGCTCGGGGGTATACGGAATAGACAGGGTGACTGAATCCAAGCCAACAGCCCGGGCGATATGATTGGGGAGATTTTTTTTTTGTATAACTGAATCGGGCCAAGTGCACACGGGTACGTTTTTTCTTTTCTTGAATGACAATGACCGCATGGGAGCAGGGACGTAAGGGTAGCCTAGCGGGGTCCATGACCGCTAGCTCGTTGTCCCGTTCGCTCGCTCGGTCGGTTGCTCAGTCGGAGAAGAAGAGGAAGGAAAAAAGAAGAAGAAAGATTGGACTTTCGCTTGAGGAGCTAGCCGTCATCCAAGCGCTGAAGGGGCTGACTCTATCACCTTATGCCATCTGAATACACCAATGTGTACAAGTGTAGTCAAGTGATGCCGAATAACATCTTGTGAAGAGGCTAGTCGGTGTACATGATGTTGGTACTGAGGGAAATCGCTTATCAATGATCCCCCGCAATGAAAACAGAGCAAATATTAGACTAGGAACAATTTGAAGGTTTTGTTTATTTTAATCGGAAACAATTATAAAGTTGGCAGACTGTGACTGCCAATAGAACCTGAGCTTTAATAAGTTGCCATTCCGAAACGAATCATCTATAGCAGTTCACATCTGCTAGGAAAAGATTGACTCTTACATGAACACATGCACACATCATGAACACACTAAATGAACACATCACTAACATAAAGTTTCACATAACGGCTTTCTGCATCGGGCATACCGCATAGTTTACTAAATCATGAGTAAAACAAGAAAATAACACCAAACATACAATCAAACATCACACCACAAGTCGAGACTATTTTAAACAACAAAATTGTCAACACCAAGGTTCATTTTATTCTCTCGTCTCCGAATGCCCTGCCCCCGCACGAGCGACGAAGTCTACGGTATCCCCCAGTAACGCCAGCCCGTATCATGTGTACGGAAGGGCGGACTGGCTAGCAATCGCTGGGCGTACGGCCACACCTCAATGCTAGTAAGGATACCCGGCCACTATACACCCAGATGGTGTTAAATAAACAGCCAGCCTCCATGACATGCAGCCTTCTACTATTGATTTCTTATACCATGTACTGGTGTTGCTTTAATTACGAACGTTATATACTTTATTGTTGGGATAGTGTGAGTTACGGGAGTTTGTAGCCTTCTCGGGCCTCCCCCCCCCCCCCAAGAGAGAGAAAACAAGAAATTAATAAGAAAACCAAAAGGGAAACTTGACAGAGAAAGACAAATACTATTATCAGATGATTTAGTAATTTTATTTTATTTTAGGTTCTTTACTTCTCTTTTTGAAGCAAAATGGTTTAAGTGTTATGATTAAATTAAGGACACAGTCAAGACCAATACTCGAATCCACACTCTGCTAAACAGAAACACAAGAGCCCAAGTTCACTTGACCGCTCCACCGAATCAAACCGTCAAAGAAACAAAAGTTAAAGGACACGTTGCCTTGGATCGGTCGAGTTGGTCCATGAAAAGCGTTTGAAACCATTCGTTATGAAATCGATGTGGCTAGAAAGATGTTTTAAAAGTAGAATATAGTGATCCACACAAACATGCCTCCAAATCGCACGGTTTCCCTTCTACTTTGCGAACTACCACGGTCGGCCATTTTGTGGAGTCAAACTTTTGACTCCACAAAATGGGCGAACGTTATATTCTACATTTAAATCATCTATTTAACCATATGCATTTTTTAACAAACGGTTTCAAATGATTTTCAAAGACCATCTTGGCCTATCCTAGGCAACGTGTTACTTTAAATTGCTAACACTCTGCTCACTAAAAGGTGAGCACCCTTTTTACATTTTCAGTTTCAAATAACTTCATCATTTGCTTCTTCAAATGCGGCTATAATCAGTGTTCTTGTCCCAACTTAAAAGCCTCGCAATTCTCGGAATTTTCATTTATATTAAAATTTGAGAGAACATGTTTTGTCAGACGGAGTTGCAAGTACTTCAAGTGTTGCCATGTGAACTACTGTGCAGTTTACTATTCGAGGCGACAGCACGATATGACCGTCAATGTCAGAATATTTGGCGCGAAAATGATGTGAAACTCAAAATTATACACATCCAAATAAGGGGTGCCGTTTTTAGTGTCTATTTTTGTGACGTCACGTTGTGCCGTCACCTTGTTCAGTGTAAAGCGTCCATTTTGTTTCTTTTGCAATAAAACATAATCGTGGTTTGTAAGAAATTGTATATATGATAATTAAACATTCAACGTAACGGTGGACAGAACCGGGTCGAATGGAATCCCCACCCCTGGGGAATAGAATCCCCACCCGTGGGGAATCGGACGGTACTTTGAATGCAATTCTGTGGCGCTGTACTCATTTACATCATAGGTATAAAGGCAGGTATTGTAACGCTACACTTATGTCGCAACCAGTGTATGGGGTTACTCGATGTCATTCCACCCACAGTTAATACACAAAACCAACAGCGTTTCATTGAAGACAAAATACAAGAAAGGGAAAAAAAAAAGTTCATGTGCTGGTTCAGGGCGAAAAGTCAATGACAAGGAACTAACGGTTCCAATAGAACTGGCTCCCCTACCTAGACTGACATCTTTCTCCCATACTTTTGGGACGGGTTTGTTCAAGCTGAAAATGAGAGCCGCAATTACTTGGGAAAATCAGAGAGGCCGTCCGGCCTTCTCCAAATTATCCAGCTTTTGTGTTATTATTTGGAAGTTGTTGGTTTATAGGGTTGGCGGCCCCTCCTATTGTCACCCTCTCAGTATATCTCGTTTATATGTAAAGCCTTTTCATCAAGAAAAACGAGCATGGATTTTTGAGGTTTTTTTATGATAATTGTTTGGATGAATGAACACAGCGGTCTTTGGCCCTGTTCACGAGCGTGTTTCTAGCCGTCATATTGCCGGGGTTGTCGGTCGGTACTCACCCCTACCGGTAAGTGTCTCCAACACGGCGGGGGTGAGGGCATGTAATTGGACTGCAAAGATTCAATACAACCCGGGGAGTGATGGACTAAATGGTATTGGTTCTGACAAGTGGGGGAATTGGAAACAAAGATCTATTATCACACCTTCACGATTATAACTAAAGACGCATTCTGGGGCTGTAACCAGTCCAGTCTGCTATCAAACTATTACATGCAACAAAAAGTCACTCGCACAGCGTAAACAGATTGAGCTCAAGTCGTAACCATACTCACACAGCCGCCTCAATAATAACTGTTGAGCAATTAATTTCCAGTTGCCATTTTTACAAACTGCTATATCAGTATCTAACTCTCAATTACCAATACAATTTAACTCATTGGATGGAAAAAGACTACAAGTCCAAGTCTCAGGCCCCCCGTCCCCTACTTTGCTTTTACACCATGGTCAACAACATAAAAGAACTTGAACGAGTTTACATTGAAAACAATGAATAATATTGCAGTTAGTGCTTCTAGTGATCTGACCTTGTGACTTCTATCTAAAATAGTCGAAAACCAAACCATAATTGAAAACCAAACCACGAGAAGGAGACACCATGTGTTTTCATCTTTAAAACCAATACCCTCATTTTGTTTTATTACAGTCATTGATAGTTTGTTGATTCAACACTTCATACCGGCACTCTGTGTTAGGATGACTTCAGGGCTGATAACTCATTTACATAATATATTCAAAGGTGACGTATGATCACGTGTTTCATATCTACGACAGCTGCATTTGACAATTGTGTTTTTGCTTTAAAGGGGATGTATGGCGATGGTTGGAAGAGGGGGGGGGGTGGAGTTCGTCACCGGGACGCGGGACTTCTGTGAGGATAATAACCGCACTGGAGTAATTAAATTATCTTACGTGATTCCACTTGCATAAAAGCTTACATAACCACAGAATATGACATCAAACATGAAGACTCACTCAGTCTCTATACAATTTTAATGAGAATATTTTATTTAGCACGGCAAATCATCAAATGAATAGTTTCGATAAATCTGTGTTGAAGTTGAGAATGATAAATGAGAAAGGATGTTATGAGAAAGCTCAAATAATTTTAATTCCCCCAGAGGTTGATTTAACACTAAGAACATTAAGCACGTTTTGTATTCTTCTTCTTCGCTTTAAACGAGGTATAACTGTGCCAATTTATTAGCAACTTCACAAAAGAACAACTCTTATCATAAGTAGAACGGTTTGACAAGAATAGCAAAAATCCCTTCTAAAAATAACCACCATGGGTGAAACATTGTGATACCATGATTTATTTTATTTTATTTGTTTGGCCTTTTAACAAATCCATCTTTTTAAAAACATTCGCTGACAAGAACACAGCAAAATCTGCTAGAAAAGACAGTTGTGCTCGAGCGCAGTATGAGTGGTCCGGACAGCTTGCAGTGAGGGACACAAGTCACATACACTGTCTCCAAGGTGTGATCTAAATGTAACGGAGCAAGTTGTTATCAATTAGCGACACTGACTGGATTCTCGTAGACAGCGGAAGCCACCGAACCCAGGCGTGAATCCCCTCAGTTGAAGAAGGCCGTCTTTGATAGGCCTCACACCGCTAGCCTCCATCACCTGCACTATTGTTTTCGGAAAGCGGCAACGGATCTTAGAGCAACGCGGCTCTTCCCTATTATTTGCCCCCCGTCTGTTGAGGTTTGCTTACGGGCTCCTCGTCGTCTGCTTGTCGCGGTGCTCAGCGCAAAAGGGCGGTTTGAGCATTTGGGACTAGTTTGCTAGGGAGTTGGCTCTTTCCGCCGGCTAACGACTGAAGTCACTCTGGTCGGCGTGAACACCATGCTGTAACCGACCTTGTTAAAATTCCTGTGATTATCAGCGAAAGTGTGGACCTTTAGTGTCTTACTATTTCCCCGCGAACACCATTTGGAGTGGTGGGGTGCTATCAACCCTTAATAAATACCGATTTCCGTTTTAACAATCATTTCATCTTCGCGGTATGGCCGCCGCCTCTAATGAAGTTGAATGTGAGAGAGTTTTTGAATGCGTCAGATAGCATGATGTTTCGTCAAACGAAAATGCGCGCGGTACCGGCTCACAATGGTTTGGTCTTTGGTTGGACAGTTAATTTGGTGCATACTGTTTCCTCGTCATATTCTCAAGACCTCGCGTGATTTCGGTGTGGTTTATATTGTTGAGAAACATTTTCTCGTATAATGAGCACAATGTGGAATGCTAACAAAATCAAGAAGTACAAAGTTGACAAATTCTGCCATGGTTTAGAATTCTTTGGTTGGCTCGGAGGTTTCTTCTCCGTCTTTCACTTCTAGGACCCCGGTTCGATTCCCGCTTCAGACCAGAGCCTTGACGTTTGGATTGGCTTTGAAGTCGCCACCGTGATTGTGTGGGTTTTCTTAGGTGAGGTTTTCCCCCAAGAGGTTTTCCTTCCATATCTGAAACTGAAATTTCTTTATCATCTTCTCTACACATCTTCAGACCTTCGGGTCACATGATTGAAAGTTCCTCTGTCAATTCTTTTCCAGATAATGTTACAATAATACTAACAAACACCATCATAGGATATTTTTTAATCATAATTTGGCCCGACTTTGGTTTGACAAGTAAGTTTGTAAAAATTCTCGACACAAAGGACAAAAAATAACATTTTGTTCCTGTTGGAAAGAAAAGAGCAGAATTTTAGTAGAGAGTTTTTGAACTCTATGATTTTACAAAAGTGCCTCTCCAGTGTCATGCTGTTCTAACAATAATAACATCGGAATAATCACTTTCAATCGACAGTAGAATACATATTCCAAGCTACATTGTCTACTTCAGCATTGATAGTACAAACACAATATCATCAAGTCTCGACATTACACCTTTACAGAAAGGTCTAAGGATGGTGTATACACCTCATCATATCTGGCAGTACAAGGGGATGTTTTCCATCTTTCATACAAACCGACCCTACCGGGACGTAACTATCCAAATACCCAAGGCATCGCCCCTTATTTAACTCCAAGAACAAGCAAGTTTTTTTTTCCTTTCTCATCTCATCAAAGGCGCGGTAGTGGTGTTTTGTGCGACGTGTCCATGTGATGGACGCCGACAAAAACGTCGTCGTTTCCCCCGGACCGTGTATCACAACAGCGCGGAGCAAATCAAAAGTGCTTTGATTTGTACTTCGTAGTGTTTACACAGTGTGCGCGCGAGACTCTTCTGTATGCAGCCTTTCCATGGCAGCGTGCTTTGTTAACTCAACGTAAATTTGTTCTCATCTTGAATGAAGAAAACAAGAAATGTCGGCATTAAAGTACAGGAAGGAGCAGTTGGGAGAAGGGTCTGCTAGTTTAAGGAGGGGAAGAAAAACCCCGCAAGTTAAAGGCAGTGGACACTACTGGTAATTACTCAAAATATTTATTATAGCATACAACCTTACTTGGTAACGAATAATGGGAAGAGGTTGATAGTATAAAACATTGTGAGAAACGGCTCCCTCTGAGGTGGAGTAGTTTTCGAGAAAGATGTACTTTTCCACGAATTTGATTTCGAGACCTCGGATTTAGAATGTGGGGTCTCAAAACCAAGCATCTAAACGCACAAAAGTTCGTGTGACAAGGGTGTTTTTTTCTTCATTATTATCTCGCAACTTCGACGACCGATTGAGCGCAAATTTTCACAGGTTTTTTATTGTATGCATATGTTGAGATACAGCAAGTGAGAAGACTGTTTTTTGACAATTACCAATAGTGTCCAGTGTCTTTAAGTTGTAAGTGAATCCAAGATACACGGAATGAGCCTGTTGTGTGTTTTGTGGGCAAAGTAAAAGCTCTATAAACTGCATTCAGATGAGGCCTGTAACGAAATATATCCCCATCTCTCATTGGAATTACATATGTTGTGATCTAACTTCAACCCCACATTGCTAAGGCAGCTACTGCCTGTCTAACATCGACAGAACATGGAAGGTCATGTTTTATATGTCAATATTACGTAAACTGAGCTGAAACCATATCGCACGTGACCTAAATAATCAACCTTCCACACGGGCAGATATACATCATGGTGTATCTAAGGCGTGTCGAACGTCAAACCGTATCCAGACTGAAACCGTGCGTCTTTGTTTCTTGACGTGTAGTACATGTCGACTCGGCTTGGGTTGTTTCTAGCCAACATATGGTTAATGTTTTAGAGCTATTCTTAGGCGGCATCGCAATAACCGAGGCTAGGTCATGAGATTTGTGTCACTAACCTTCGAAGTCCGCCTTCTGTGAGTGTGCATTTCCCATTTGCAGCGAACGGCATGGCTTTCCCGCCCAAACCATTGCCCATGTATCAACTAAAGCATATAATATTTAAACGGTTGATTTATCATAACGGTGTACGGGAATGTTTGGAGTTTATGGTTAATGGTTTATTGTGCTTCACCAGCTGGACTTTTGCCGGTTTTCAGTGATATTTGTTTTCAAAAAACATTTGTTTCATGATATCTTGTCCGATAATGCAACCGTCTTTGGCATTTCTTCCAGCACCCGGTTGCTCTAAAACTCATTAAATATATCGAACTAGATTTTTGCCCTTTTTTCCGACCCTTCCATTTTCACTTTGATCACAACAAGTTTACTACTCTGCAGTAAAAATGGACCTAAAAATGCACCCGTCCTCCGGGAATCCAACATTCATTAAACCTGCCTAGTTTCCAGTGAAGTTGTTGCAGCAATACAGCTATGAAAATTTCATTGAAACATTCGGTTCCGTTTTTGACAACGACTATGCATTTATTAAAGCATCCTGCAATATGTCTTCTCTCCAACGAGGCAAAAGTGATAAGATTTGTTCTTTGGACAACCACAGAATTGATAACAATTTTCTTGGGAAACAGTATGCATCCGTTGAAAAAATTGGGTTATCTATTCATGTGTTAGTATTGAAAGTCACCCTTTCTTTACTCTGATGACGTAGGCCCATGCAGTTTTATTGGTATTTCAAAAGTTTTTATTTTATTTTTTATTATCTTCTCATTCGGGGAGAAACCATGAATGAAACTCTTGCTTTTGTACATTTGTGTTTCTTTGCTGTCCATTCACCATAAAACAGTGTTCAGTTGTCCCTCTGCTGTCTATTTATTCCAGATGTTCTTGGAACAACCATCCAATAAACTCTGTTTAAGAACACCAGTAAAGAGTAAACCATCGAACCCTAACTTATGGTTAAACCAATCATAGCAGTTCATAATGATTCAAAATGTAACATTCTACTCGAACGCAAGCTCCGATGTTCTATAATGGAAGACATCTGGGGTGGATTTCACGAGGAGTTAAGACTATGCTCTTATCTGGATAGGACGCGTAGTTACTCCGAACGCAATGAACACATACCGTTTCCGGTGTTCTGATGTCATAACGTCCACTTCCAACAAACACCCACATCCACCCCATCATTACCCACCAACTTTATTGACTCCTTACCCCTTGTGTGTCTGCGGTCAAACTTGTTGTACAACTATACCACCATTGTGTCCCGTACCGATTTGTTGTCCATGAAATGTGTCTATCATTGAGTGGGCTCAAGGGACATTTCTTACGCCGATGTCCTGACGGGGACAGGCGGTCGGGCGCCATGACCAACTCGTGTCAATCACGGTGCATGTCCAACATTTGGGATTTTTTTTAGGGGCTGGGGGAACGAACGCGAGTTGTGATGTATGTGATTTGAGATCGAGTTGTAATTCTATCAGATGTTGCATTTAGGGGGGATGGTACAGCATGTTGTTTTTGGCATGCGTGTACGGTACATAAGAGTGACATGATTTCAAGTTATAGATAGTGAGTTATACGTGTATGTTATTCGTTTCTCTTGTTTTACTTAGCAAAAACAAAATTATGCGGGAAAACTGTCATACTCATGATGTTTCGGACTAAATTTACTTTTTGGATTTCGACGATCACCAGATGTTATTAATATTAACCGTGTCTTCCGGACTGATTGAATTATACACTTTAGTCAGAATTTGGTTTTAAAACCAAAATATCGTTTTTTTTTTACAAAAATTATTTCAACATTTACTGATGGCTCATTCCTTTTTTCTTTAAAAAAAATTAGAATAACACAAACTGGTTAAAATTGGATACAAGTTTGTATGTTGTTTCTATTGTCCCTATTGGTATTGCAGTGATTCTCAACTTCAACATTTTGTGATTTGTTTTTTCCTCTTGCCACTGATAATACTAACATATTATGTTTACACACAAGGACATCATTGATATTTGTTAAAGACTAGTACCCGCACATTATGTGACCCAGCACATTAAACAAATGATATAACAAACCTGTGAAAGTTTAAGCTCAATCGGTCATCAGAGTCACAAAGTATTTTTGAAAAACCCTCTTTATAAGTTTTTAGACATGCCATTACAGACATGCCTTTTCATCTTTTGGGTTTAACTATTGACATGACATTAATGTCAACTTATGCTCACATTGTTTGTTTCCTTGAGCGTTCCCCCCCCCCCCACTCCCCTCTGGTATCTCTTTTTTAAAGACAGCATACCTCTGTGCCATAATTGATTTATTTTATTTTAAATAACTTCCGTGAAATTTGTAGATGGTGTTACCCCCTTGATATTTTAGGGTGAGGTTGAGACTTTCTCAATTTAAAGATCCAGAACATCTTTAAGAAACCTGGTAGAGAGCAAGACGTTTCAAGAGAAGACATGTATTGTTACGGTCCACTTCCTAATTTTGATGAACCATGTTGACGGTTTTACTGAGTGCTTGGGCCGGCATGGGTTGGTCCACGCCAAGGTTACCGTATTGATTGTATGACATGGGCCCGGTGCACTTTTCCACACGAATGGCCTATACCCCCAAGGTTGGGTGCTGGGCATGGTGACTATGCGTGCAGACGGTCCTGAATGAATATGACCCGAGCAATGAGGGATCTATAGGCGCTACGACGGAGTCAATGCAACCCTCATCTTAGGGTCAATGGCCGGGAGAAACTCAGGCGGAGGAAAAGACCTTGAGATCAGCGAAAGCTGGCTAAGACATACTTGCATAATTTACATAATTCCCCACTTTTTGTGATTTTGTGAGGTTTGACAAAGGGCGTCTGCGGAGTCTCCCGATCGGAAAATCTACCCACCGTCGGGAAAGTGCCAAAGGCCCGGCCCGAGAGTGCGCGCCAGCGGACAACAGACTCCCGTAAATAAGCATTCTGTGCTGGCAACGACGATGAGTCTTGGCATGGTCAAGATGCATTGTGGGAGGTGGAGGATGATGTGTGTTTTGGCACTGGATAATAAATATATATATTGCAATTTGCATAAACGTTATGGGTGCCACCCTTTTCTCTTGTCCATGCTGAGTGAGTGACGAGGTATAATGACGCAACACAATAGCAGCTCTATTATTGATCTCAGCACAATGGACGACAAACCCAGTCCAGCCTTGAATGGCAGAAGAGAAAAAGAAGTCGAAGAAGAGAAGAAGACTGGAAATTAAGGTTCGAACCTCACACTTTTGGATTCTTTAGTCTTGGGTGGAGGTACTAGTTTGGCGGCGTGGTTTTTATTTTCGCTTAAGGACACATTGGGCTTTCGATCGCAGTGTATACGTCAGCAGTTGTAAAGCCAAACTTGAAGGATTAACGGTATTCAACCATTAACAGGTATACTATTATTACTTATTTGTTTATTTGTTTATTTAACATTTTCAGATATTATTTCGTTGAACTTTGTTTGTCTTTTCGTGCGCGCGTTTTCTCTTTGTAGCAATGGACTAAAATCGCCTGCGCATTTTTTAATTTTTCTGTCACTTTTCAAACTCGCATGACACCCAGATTGTTAATGTGTTATAAACCAATTTATTAAGAACTCACTGGTTCTCTAATAATAATTTGTAAACAACAAAAACACCGAGCTGTTAAGATGGTTTACATGACATGATATTTTTTCTTGGCGTTAAAATAATACGGGCTTCTAATGCAGTCAACGTCGAAAAATGCTTTTGTCCAAAGGAACTTGTTTTGTAGTGAATCACTATGATTGAATCAGGTTGGGGGCAACCCAAATTTGTTGTTGTTTTTGTTTGTTTAACTGCCAGTTAAAACAAGTTTCGGTTTGTTTGCGGCTATCCGATTCTTCGTGATTAACATATCCACATGTCATGTCCATCAATCTATCGCTATTGCATACTTTTGATTTACATTTTATTTTTTCATTGATGTGATTGGTGCACGTGATCGCACATAGCGACACAAACTACATTTCTAATCTGATGTTTCTTTTTGTCGAATTTAGCGATGGCACATTTGTAATTTTTCGAATCGGTGTTTTCTAGAAACTTGATGTCGAAAACGGGCTAGGCTGATCTTCTTCACAGTAGATTCTGTCTCACAATCTTGCTATTTCCTTTATAAGTTTTCGCATTTGAATTATTAAATTTCATTCTTACTTAAAGAAAAAATTAATACTAAATTTGTGGAAGTCTTTTTTTATATCTGATCTATCGTAACAGCAATCAATGTATATATTATGTTTCGAGGCATTACATGGTGAGGTATCATTGTGTATTCGATATGTTGGCCGTTAATTATAGAAACCATTAAATTCTACACATACAATCGCTGCTCAACTTGTTTTGTTTTATCTTGAGCGAGGGTGGCTGCAACATTCACTTATTGTAGACCGTTAAGCGACGCTCTAATAACTTGCCACACGATAGTAATTATTGTCTCTAAGTTTCATATTTTATCACTTTTTATACGTGTAAAGAAAAAACTGTTCATCTGAAATGCTATAATGTTAAAGAATTATAAGTTTCCAAACTTATAAAAACATTTCCCATGTTTCTCCAATCGAAATAAACGGGTCTTATCAACGCAAAACAAAATCGTATACAAAAAAAAATGTTGTTTAATCACCTTTTACGAGAAAATACTAACTTCATACGGGGCTATAAATTAAAAATATTTATCTACAAATTTGAACACATCTGTTGGAACTCTCGCAAACTCATAACTTTGTACAGATGGCGTAACACATCGAACATACATGTACATGTGCATTGATACCTCACCATGCAATGCCTCGAAACATCTGTATACATTGAATGTTGTTATGATATGTGTTGTACACATGTGGTTTTTACTTTGTCGCTCACATAGTGGTTGGAATATTCCATTGTATTACCGGTAGTGACCAAGGTATAATTATGGGGAAATTACTTCCCTTCAAAGAGGCTGTCGCGAATTGAGAGAGATCGAGTAAAGGGGAGATAAAAAACAACCAACTTTGAAATGAATCCTAGAGCAATGAGGTAGATATAGGGTATCATAATTAGCGCCTGCTTTGAACAATGATGGTCAAAGACCTCGGGTATGTGTAGCCCTGACTTCATCGCCTGATATCACCGCGACTGGCTGTCACTGTGACACAACGCTCGGGGCATAACTGCACCGCGCACTGTACGTTATGCCCCGCGGTGTCGTAGCCTCGCTTGCGACCGTTGTGCGGTCGTAATGTGTACCGTACCTGGGTGGGTGTATTAGGCTCTGTTTCCGTTAGTGCCAATACCGTACGGGCCGTGTAGCCAACTTGTATAGTTACAATTTTATTCGTATTGCCCTGCGGGTTATTTGGCGGATTTCCTACTTTGCCACTGTGCTCAACAACGATTGCTTGGGCTTGAAAAAAGAGCGCTGCTGATGCAGTGCTGTTTTTGTACCGTGGGTTTATTATTTGCTCGCAAAATTGGCATTTTCTTGCTGCGTTGGCTAGTGCCGTTTTGATCAGGGGACAGGCTCTTTTCTCGATGGGCGATTATTGCAACAAATCCGGCGGGATATGGCCCGGGGATACTGAGGCCTTGCGACGGGCTATTGGGTTTGAGTTACTCAAGAGTATGGCTTCAGGCGGGCATTGCAGTCGGAACCCGGTAGGACATTTTGGCAATTCCCCACATGTTGGTACTAAGAAGGAAAAAAAAACCAAAAAAAAAAAACTTATTCCAGACAAGATGTCGAAGCATAACAAAGAACCCATATATCATAATCACCGAAAACCATGAGAATGAAGAAGCGTCAATATGGTGATGGAACACCCCCCCCCCCCCCCCCAATTTATCAATAGAATAACCAGTATTAATTCCAGACGCTAAATCACACAGGAACAAATCCTGGTAATAATGTTGGAGCTATAATAACTAATACTGCATGGAGGGTGGATATTAATTTCAACAATAGTCAGCTTATCATGAAAGCTTTGAAATAATGAGATATTACAAAGCAAGGGATTGGAAACAAGACTGATTAATTGTCACCCGACGTGCAGGTGTTCTACGTACCTGCCCCCCCCCCCCCCAAAAAAAAAAACAGGGAACACAAAAGTGTATGCTTAATTAATCAGTAATTAACTTACACGGCTTTTAACCCTATATATAGGCTTTTTGTTCATAGTACCAATTTGTACCTTATCGGACGATTTTCACTTTTGCCTAAGACCCTATTTTGGGTTAATACAACTCTTACTTACGTATGTGATGTACGTGGTGTGGTTGGCCATTTAAATTGTATATGCTAATAAGCATTTGCGTATAATTAGCATAATAATTTATTAATGTGAAAGTTTGTGTCTAGTGCAAATTGTCACAGTTTAACCAGCAACATATTTTAAAGCAATATTTTAGTAACGAGCTGCTAGAAATCAAGTCACTCATTCAAGATAAGAAAATGAACATAGCTCATTTTTAGTTGTGGCTTTTTTTCAAGAAGACGCCATTCGTTTCCAGAATTCAACCCGAGTATTACACACCCTATCTGTATAAAGCCAGGGCCAGTCATCTTGAAGTTCTACATCGATAAACAAGGTCCGTGCAGCTAATCTTCTGTAAAACCCAATACTTCTCCGTAAAACCCCGCCGTGTAAAACAAGACGAGTTGGGCTGCCGGAACCATCATCCTAGCTCGGAGCGGTTACAAAAGGGTGAAAAGAGCTTCGGAACTCGCCCTTCTCATCATCTAGCAGGCTATACTCCCCTGCGCCCGCTGGTTCCCAATCCTAGAGAGACCATAGATCCGTAGATACGATTATTCCCTAAACCCGAGTTTTCTTAGGCCGGCGGGGATGTAGCTGCTCACAGAATCTTTTGATGTTTGACTTAGAAAACAAACCGTTAAAGCAACTGCAATTTTTTTTTTCAGTCTCTGTCTTGTCACAAATCTTGTACCAGGACATGTGGTGAAACGTCTACAGAAAAGAATAGGCAGAAACTGTCAATCAAAGAAGATCACTGTGATCTTCTTGACTACCTTGCATGAGCGACCCCCCCCCCCCCCCACCACTATGGGGAATCTCTCGCTTGACCGTACTAGATGAGAAGTCACGAGATTTGACGATTTGCGTTGGGTATCGGCTGACTGATCTATCGATGTCGCGGCTGTGATATCGTCATCGACTCAGGGTTCCATAATTGAATTACGCTCAAGTTATGATTTAGGCGAGCGATGTCATGATAGGGGTTGTGTTACGAACTGTGCTTTTTGACACGTCAAACGAAAACGAGAATACGATTTTGACGACAGTTTGAGTTAACTCGAATAGTTGTAAACAATCGAATATCAGTACCATTGTTTTTTTTCAATTGTGTGTTTATTTGAACATCAAAAACCGGGAAAAGGAATATTTGTTTAAAAACAATTGCCATACCCGTCCATTACATATACAGAAAATAATTGTAAAAACAAAAAATAAGTAAAAAAAGTGTCACATAGTATTTGATGTTAGACATATTCAACTTTTAGCAGGTATTTTTTTTTACAAAGACCAAATATATGGTTTACCATTTTGATTGGCGAGTAAGAGAAACAAAAAGCACAAATTCGAGCGAAGTCTATTTTTGTTTTTAATTTTTCTTAGAATGAGCAACTTAATATCATTTTCTTCTTCATAAAATGACGGCTTCTAAAAAGGCAAGCGTTCATTGCTACGCACTCGACATGTTGCATTTAATAATCTAGCAATTCAACACCATCAATTCCATGTGCCAGGAATGATTTACCAAGCCCTACCTGACGTGTAATTACCTCCGATCCTTTATAAACCACTTAGAACACTCCATCCATCTTAAAACCCTACCCGACCAAGCCGTAGTAATTATACATTATTTTCCCGCGGTAGCACCGTATAACGATTAGCTTTTTCTACTCGAGCGGGTCGCCGTAGTTGGGCGGTGGGGCCAGGATGACCATTTGACGGTATGCACCTTTACGGAAGTAGCGCTCGAATGGTCGGCTTTACGCCCATTGTCAACGTTTAACACAAGGCCGTCATGGGCTGTCGATACCCTAGAATTTGCCTCTGTCAAACAAAGCGAATCTGTAACGTTTGCGAATTGCAATTAATAATACTTAACAGATTAAATAACTTGTAATACATTTCTAAAGGGCATTTTGTTATCAAACGGATTAATTGACTAAATTAATTAATTTATCTAATTTATCACCGACTGACAAACCCGACGTTTTATTGCGTGTGAAATTTGCACGTCACTTGTATGACCGCTGGTAGTCCTATCTCGTTTGAAGATTCTCCTTAATTTCTTCTCTAGTGTTTGACTGTACCTTCCCATTTTCTTCCTTTATTTGTCATTTTGAATTCAAAACAAACATTTTGTTAAGAACATTCTGGATGGGAATTTGAAGTTTGCTTAAAATGGACTAGTCTTCATAGACTGATTTGGTTGCATTTGGGGTGTAAACGCCTATTTTGAAGATGCACTTTGAAACAAACCAGTGGCTCAGTTTCGTTAGTTGTGCTTGCTCTGATTAGTGCGCCAAGTCTCCTTGTTAATAGTGTTGCGATTTTAGTTGTGTGACTCTAATAAAAACAATAGTAGGGTTGGGATGTCAGTGTGACATCTTCTGGTCATTAACCTATCATTCCTGCACCATTCACGAAGGCCCTTTCTCTATGAGGTTCCCCCCTGCTATAGCCCGTCCTATAATATTGACGTACTTTGAGTCCAATATAACTTTTTGTATTGGCTTCAACCCTACTCGTCTTCACTCGTGCATTATTCCACATTGAGTGTAGTGGTTCGTGCAGTTTGACAGAGGGGAAGATAAATAATACAGACTTCATGGAGGGGTGAACTTGGATGACAGGCCGGCCGGACTTCGTCTCTTTGCTCCCTCTGTTTCTAACTCTTTCCTCCGTCTTCAACACTCCCGTTGACTCTTGTAAAGTAAACCGGGGTTGCCTAAAGTTATCCCAGCCCCCTCCTTTCCCAATCAAGTGTACATCAAGTACAAACCCAGGGTGGCTAGGAAAGTGGTCAACAGTTTTTTGCCAACGCATAATAAAAAAGAGCAAGTGATGAACATTCAAAACCCGGGCTACGAAAATAGCGGTAAGTGCACTCACTTTCAAGTGCCAACCAAAAGCCGTCGAAGAACCCACCGTTGTTTTCTTGAAGGGCCCGGCGTACGCGGGCAGGAATTGAGCTCCCTGTGATGAATTATGGAAAAATCTGACAAACTGAGTATTTTGACAGTATAATTTGGCGTAGCGGGGCAAGAATTGGCGGGAAGACGGGTTTGGGGTTGTTTTCTTGTAGGAGCGAGCGGAGGTTGACGGAGTGATACGAAATCCATAGAGGGGATATTCAAGAGGTGAGAATAAACACGCTAGTGCATCCGTAATCATTTGAGACTCGTCAAGAAAATGTAATTAACTTCCAATTCACCGCGCTGCATTAAATGGCCTGGTTAAAGTTAAGACAACCTGCCTTTCATTCTGTGGGGTCGATTTTTTGTCTGTTTTTCCTTGTTTGTTTTTCTTTTCTTGGCGGCTACTTTGTAATGCAATTTGAATCAGATTCCAGTCACATGGTCACGAAGTTATTTTCATCGTCTGTTAATCTGTCAGTCCATCAACCCTTTGAATCTGCATGCTTTTTGTTTTTTAATTAATGTAGAAACGGTGGAAATGATTATTTGAATCTTTGTGCCTCACCGACCAGTACTGAGCTTCCATGTTCAGTTTGCAACACTACAGGTGAAGGTGTGCCGACTACACTTTCTAATGGCACCTCTTGCCTCACGCGTTAAAGTGGAAAGGGAAGCATTGATATTTTTTCGGTTTGTCCTTACATTAGTCCGGATGCAAACGTACCAAACGGATTTTCAGTTTGTATGACTGCCATATGGATTTGAACATCACCCCTTTTCCCCGGTAGTAGGAAGCCATACAATGCCCCGCCTCTCCCATTTTCAGCTACAATTTTTACACCATCGCTTTGTGTTTACATTCTCACAACGAAGAACAGTATCTTCATGACGTATTAATGACAATATATTGACATCTTTGTTATCAGTTATCCTAGTCATTTCGGTAGATTGTAATAACTGGGATGTTAAATTAACACCATGGATGATGTCACATTATACATACCAAAACATACACCATAATATGGTAGGGTGTTAAAATAACACCATTGGTGTTGTTTTAACACTCTGTTTGCTATCTATACCACAACACCCGAGGTGCGCTCAACTGAAAGCTCTTTGATTCGACTCTTCAATTTCAAGTAGTGTGCAAGTTTGCTCTTTTGCGTTACGGTATTAAAACACACGACCATTCAATTTATCTGCATTCAAATTCGCAGCAGTTTTATTATTATTGCAGAAACCTCTAGTTTACTAAACTGATAGCCCATCTTACTTTGCTAAACAGAACACCTTATACACGTTTAATAGAATATAATATTATAGTTTAAATTTGAATGCCTCAAAATGAAATCGAATGACAGTTTCAACCGGAGAGGCGAAATCGCTTAAATACAAATGTGTGAAAGTAACAGAGCCTCAGCCTATTTCTTGTGCCGAAAATGACCGGGAAAACCTGTTTCAAGCTTGACAAGACCCCAACGTGTTCATAAGTCATGTTTGCCGTGTGAAAATCTCGAGATGCAAGGCTCGTGTGGGCGAGGTGGGAGGTTAACAGTTCCCCACCTTTTGCTCTGCACGCTGCTGGCCAACAGAGAGAGACCCCCGTCTTGGTAATAACAAACCTTATTCAAACAATGACAATTACATCGTGGTTTTCGTTTCCACTGAGATGTAACAAATGTCAATGTCAGTAAATAACATGGTTCCTCTTTTAACATCATAACGGCATTTGACTCCACAAATTCCATGAAAAGTCAAAACGTTTACAGGACGGGAACGACAGTGTAGGAAGTTTCCGTAGTTACTTGATGGTTTGAGCGGTGAAACATGTTTTTCTTTTTGGAGATCCACCACGTGATCACCACGTGATTACTATTTACTTATGTGCTAATAATTGACTGGATGGAAACAAAACTGTTTGATTTGAATAATACAGGCACTAGTCCTATGGGTTATTTCTGACTAAGAGTTGATACTCTTTAGAAATGTGCAATATTTTAGCTTTGACCCTTTCCAGTGTTTTTTCTCAGCGTGAATTAATCGTTTTTCCTGTCCTGTATTTTTCAATAACAAAAATACACAAACCTTCAACTGCTGTTGTGCCTTATGAGTTAAAACAAGAAGATAAAAACAACGTTTTATCTTTGTTGTGAAAGTGTTTGTACACGTTCTGTGTTGAATTTATTTCGGTTGAGGCAATCGATATAAGCATTTTGATACTTTGGGGTCTCCAAATTATATTTTCTCAACTATATGACAGTATCTCAGACGAAAACATGTCGCTTTGGGTGTTGATCAGTACTCGACTGTTTCGATCAGAACTTTTTCAAGTTCAAACTAATCAGTACTCTTGATACATGTAAAGCTACACAAATCTGCAGTTTGTCTTCAAATTACTGTGGGTTCGAATCCCACAGAGTAATAGTCATGTAGATTGTTCTCACGCAGGGGAAAGTTATGTGGTCGATTTCACAAAGAGTTAGGAATAGTCCTAACTTAGGACTAGTCCTAATATTCAAAAACGTATAGTAGTCCTAAGTTAGGACGAATAACTCATCTTAACTCGAGATAAGACTAGTCCTAACTCTTTGTGAAATCCACCCCTGCATAGTGCTTTACACACATCGGTGTATGGATAAAATCAAATAATAAGTGGAACCTACTAATCCAATAGTTTGAGACTGCTCTATATTCCGACACCTCTATTCCGACATCCCTATGTTCCGAAAATCTTCTCTTGATTTAAACGTAAGGGTTTAGGGTTATGGTTAGGGTTAGAGTTAGGGTAGGGGTGTCGGAACGTGTGTAGCACAACGAAGTGGTCTGGAGTACTCCAATGCGAGAGGGCTTCACCGGGGTGTATTCCTCGTTATACCCTTAAGTTCTTAATGTTGACGAGTGATAACCTCCGTTAAACACAAGAATAAAGCCCAGAAAACTATACCTGAAACCAAGCAATACTTTCCACAAGATCACATTAACTTAGATGAATAATTAAAGTCAGATTACCTCAGACACACTCCGTGCAATAGACGGTATGTGATGACTGGGCTATGCAGGGACTCACCACTACGCGTCAGCGATTTTCTCTGCTCGAAACCCAGTCAGCTTTTCTGGGGGTAGATTTATTATGTCCAACTCTTCTTTGTTAACCCCCTCTGTATTGACACAAACTCAGTGAACACAAAGCATAATCTCACTCTCTGTATATTTACTGAAATTGAATTTACCAAAAGGCGTTTAGATCCAGTTGGGTGAATTTCCACATTACTATTTATTTATATTGCTATTATTAAATTTTGACCAGCTTGGCACTTTAAGTTTCTACTTACTTATAATTCGTTAAAAAACCTGTTTGGATTCTGGCTTTGTTCGACTCCACTGTTATTTTGTACATGACTATTTTATGTGTGTGTTTAAGTACGCATTCCCCCCTCCCTGTAGTTTAAACATTTCCTGATTTTTTTAAAGGAATTCCTTTATTTAATTGATAAGGAAGAACATGTTCCCATTGAAAAGCACTTTGGGATGGGCAATTTAGTTGTACAGAAAAAAGTCCTGATTTGGTTTAAGGTTTCCCTTTTTTTAATTGATTAAGAGAAACAAAATTTCCCAATTGAAAAGCACCACGACAACGGCAATTTTGATGTACATAAAACAAAATTGCGTGTACCATCCATTAAGAAAATCTCCATAACGACGACCGCCAAAGGTGATAAAATGAGCAGCTGCCGCTGGGGGCGCTGTATCTAAAGGCCAAAGCTGCAAACTATTAGCGGTCATTGGCCTTACTAGTTATGACCCCCTCGTGGACAATAATCCGCTGCTGGTTAACCGGGCATTATGACTACACCAGACGGCAGCCTCCAAAATATCCCTCCCTCCCTCCCGCGACTAGTAAATACCAAAACAGGGTAAATCAGAGGCTATTCTTGTTGACAATGGTGGCTGTTCCGATCCACTGAGTCCGTTTGTTCTCTCCCGTCTCTCCCTGTGAACCCATGAAGCTCTGGCGTGCAGAGGAGTCAGCCGAAACATGACCTGAGTTGACTGTGAGCATCCACTCCACAGGATCGATAAACTTTCAGTTTTTGTTCTTCCTGGAATTTTACAGCAATTTAACTTCTTGCTTAAACGATTACCGATTGTCGGTGTGCTTGTGTTCCTGTGTTAAAGGTGTCTGAGATCGATTTAGAAATCCCAGGCGGGTCACTGGGTGACATGACCTGTTTGCTCCAGCGACTCGACAATTACATAATCAAACCATTGGCTAGCACGGATTTAACACGCATTGATTACTAATTTACCCCACCGCATGTTTATGCATTTTTTATTATAAAAAGAAAATGATAATCCAATCCCCCAGACCGTTTTCTTCAATCCCCGCATTCTTCTAAAAATTAATGATTTTTAATCTTTCTCAACTATCAGACGAAACAAAAATGACGTCACATGATGCACTGGCCAATGAAAAGCGCAGATGCGACACCTATGGTTGCCTACGTAGAAAAAAGCAGCATGCATATATTAAGTGCTCTATGCTTCCGTGGGTATAGTGTCACACACTGCTCTATATGGGATATATTGATTAATGTTCACTAGGGCCTTAATCAGTGCAGTGCGGTCACTTTGCTGGCAAGTCATAACCCCGTCTGTCCGTGGCTACACACCGTATGATCAATCCAACTACTGTATAGGGTTAGGGTTCTGGGATGTGGTGGAGGCGTGGATAGCGAGGCACTATCCCGTTATTACGACTCGTGCTGCGGAGGTGAAGTGACCGTGTGGCAACATCCTCTGAGGTCCCGCGCTTCTTCTCTCTAGTCAGCAACGGGACATGATGACAGAAACATCGGCCACAGTCGCCGGCTACTGATGACTGCTTCCTCTGTAGGTTTATTGTCCAATGATGAGAGATTCTGGGGATTTATGTTGCGCCTTGGTTTTTAGGGGATGGCGAGGATCGAAGAAAATATAAAATGAAATAAAAAAAATGCTTCGACTAAGTTCGAAAGACTTGTCTTTGGCATTTTGATGGTGCGCAGTTTTAGAGATGCCGCGGTCCAGGGAATTCTTGTCGGGACTCTTTAAAAAACGGAACCATTCTTGGAATGATGAAAATCAGTTTGAGTTAGGAAGGATGTCAATGGAACCATGTGTCTGGGCACAGCATGGGTTTCGTTTTCTTTTACTTTTTTTTTTTACTTTTTTTTTACTGTTGATTCGATTATAGATTTGCTTGTTGGAGTAACTGTCCATTATTTTGTTGGTATTGAAGGGCGGTTCTACTGGTGCTCATTGGAAAACACACAAAATATTCTTTATTGATTACTGATTATATTTGTTCTTCTCATTTTGTCTTATGTAGGATCAGTCACGTCTTGGAACGACACCCCTGGCCATGCTAGCTGCTACTTGTAATAAGATTGGTACAAAAACCCCGCCCCCGTCCCTCAACGACGTCACCGCACCCAAAGCCAAAGGCTTTCACCCCTTCATCAAGAAGACATCCTCCATGTCAGACCTCCCGACAGCCCTAACCGATTCAAGGATGCCGATTGTGTCAGCTTCATCTAACGGGTTCACCCCTTACAGTATCTCGTCGGCAGTGGCGTTACACAACTCATCTCTGACCAGTTCCACGGCCGCTGCTGCGGCCTACAACGAGATGCTCATGCACGGGAGGACTTCCCTCAAATCCAGCATACCATGGACTTCAACAGATTCCGCATCCCAACCTGCTATCATACACAAACTACATGGGACAACTGCTGATCATTTAATGAATGTATGCCCTGGTATGCCGGTGTGTCCACACCCGTACGACTCGTGGTTAAAGGCGTCTAGTGCGGCAGCTGCAAGTATTGCCCGGGACTCAAACACGGCATCCGCCCTGAGCTGGTGGGAGTTACGTGGAGGGTCGAGTTGGTTGGATCTACACCCTAGCACCGCCGTGGCATTGAGCTCACAGCTACCTAAATACTCGAGCTATGCCGCCGAGTGTGCGGCACTAAACGCGGCACACCCTGTATTCAGTTCCCCTAGTGGTAACCCATTCATGCCGGCACCTCCCCTCTTCAGTCATGACAGTCTAGGATCATTAGTTCCACCAGGCTGTGACCTCATGAGTTTATCGCAGATGCGATCCCCGTTCCTCACACCCAATGGCTTCAGCGGATTGTCGCTGTCGTCTCGAGCAAACAGACGGTACACAGGCCGTGCGACATGTGACTGTCCCAATTGTCAGGAGAATGAGCGACTTGCCGCGGCTGGTCAACCCACACGCAAGAAGAACGTTCATAGTTGTCACATCCCAGGGTGTGGTAAAGTCTACGGGAAGACCTCACACCTCAAGGCCCATCTTAGATGGCACACCGGTGAGCGACCGTTTGTCTGTAACTGGTTGTTCTGCGGGAAGAGATTCACAAGATCGGATGAGTTACAGCGACATCTACGCACACATACTGGTGAGAAACGGTTTGCCTGCCCCACGTGCAACAAGAGATTCATGAGAAGTGATCATCTTAGCAAACATGTTAAAACTCACACTGGTAACACCACTTCCACCAGTAGTAGCACCACCAGTGGTAGCAGTAATACAAATAATAACACTAGCTCTTCGTCATCAAAGAAACCCGTAACGCCTGTAATCAGCGGGAGCGAGTCCGAAAGTTCCCCGTGCGAGCTCGGCAGTGAAGGGAACACATCCCCGGTCCCTCTTAAGAACAGTGTGTCCTCTTCAAGCAGACAGCAACACACAGAGGTAAAGATGATTACATCTTAGACAAAATGAGAAACGCAGATAAAATAAAACATCACCACCTTTTTATATTCACATAAAATCTAGATGTATTCAAAATCTCGTGTGACGCAAAGTCTCGTTAAAATAAAAACCTGAAATGTAGTTTTGTTAATAATGAGTATTCCACAATATTGTAACACGTAAGCATCAAAGGTACTGTACAGCGTCGGTTTATGTACAAGTTTCATCAATTCAAATATCAACGCTGGAAGGCAAGGCCCAATTTAAACCTTTAAAGCAATCTATTTCCGATGCATACTCGATGTTGTTCATTCAACTTATTTATGGCTTGTGACTTGTTTTTTTGGTTCGAATTGAGGTGCCTAACACACAAAGTGTTTTCTTGCAATTGGTGTTCCTTTGGCGAATCAAAGACAATTGGTTTGCGAGTCAGAACCAACAACATTATCATGTGTATAGATTTGAACCCAGTGGACATTATCAAACTCAGTTGTATAAAATATCGTACAAGTGTGGTTACTCTCCAACCAAGGAGAGTCTAAACCAAATCATTTTGAACAATTTGATGGAAAACTTGGTTTCTTCACTTCTAAAGATTCTCTATACGAGGCCAGTTTGACTTCAATAACCAATGCTGTACCTTACCATCAAGCAAGTGTGTATTTTTCTGTCACAATTAACTACAGCAAGTAATTTAAGGACTAATTTGTGTGTGTAAATGACAATGTAAATAGTAACACGGGCTGTATGTTCTAGGCAACAAGTCTACTCCCATTATAAATTCGGACAAAGTCTGAAATGATTTTTCATTTTGATGGAATTTTAAAACTTGCCACTCCTTAAAGTTAATATAATGCCCTCGTTCGCTGTAAGTGAACGCAAAAACCAATCACAACTGTATTGTCTGGTCATTTGAAGCCGAATTTTTTAGAAATAGTAAAATTAAATTATAGGTACGTTTGGTCGTCATTGTTAACAAAAGAAGTAGACATTATCAATATGTTCTGAATTAAGTTTTTGAAAAAGCCAACGTGATACTGCTCTCAAAAACGCTGCGTCGTCCATCTTTATGGTAAATTACGTCAACTTTTTAATGAAAAAAATCAACTGTTTTGATAATTATTTTTACTCTGATTTTTATGGCGAACTATTCAGTATCATCTCAACCTATTATTTATTGGGATATAAAATAAAATACATTAAAAAACGGATCTAATTAAATGTCTTGTGCCCCAAAAGTAAAAATCTACTAAAACCATGGACCAAATCTGGACTCATTAGCAAAGCCAGTACAATTCTCAAACATAATCATTGTTGTTGATACCACTGCGAAGTTTTGACGAATCTAAAAAGATGATAGTTTGTAACAACAAAATATATATAAATAATAATAATAATTGTGGCTTCTTATATAGGGCACATGTCCGTCACACAGTGACGCTCTCGGCGCTGTAACATACAGTATTTCCTGCCAGATGTGGGACTACGTTTGAATAAACCCTAAATAAACATTAAATAAACAAATAAGCAAATAAATAAACAAAGAACAAGTCTGCGTATTCTAATCTCCAGATAAAAAGGTGGACAATTTATACTTGTGAACGTGTGTGTTGGAATATTCTTTAAGTGCAACAATAGATGTAACTTGTACTCGTATTTCTTTCTTTTTGGGTAAAATTTTTGTATAAATAGTAGCTTTATAGGTATCTCTACCTCATCCTAATTTCACGCACCCCAAAAAATATCATTTTTGAGCGATGAAATAGTTCGTATTCACTCCATGATGCAAACGCATACACATTTTGTTTGTCCTATTGTTTGGATTGTTTTAAAGACGTCCGTATTGGTTTTACACAGAAGCAAATCGAGCACTTTTTCGGATCCATTTGGCTAAAAAGCTTTGGTGTCCAAGAATGATCTCAACACATTGCCACTTATTTATAACTTCATCAATGCATTTAATGTTCAATCAAAAATGGTGCGACTCTCATAATCTGTTTCGTAACACATTTGTATTGTACACCTGCCTATTTGTTGCTTTATTTATTTCTTATTGTTAAGCTATATCTCAAATTTTACTAAGTAAAAAGGTTTACGATTATTTGCTGTTATTACATGAGTATTCCACATACGTTTAAATTCAGTATGTCTGAAGTAAACAATAATGTTAATATTTCGTAATTCTGAAACGGCAAACTTTGAATGTCTGCCTCACGTTGTTTTATTCTTGCAACATGGTTAGCAATTTGCAGAAGGGTAAGCCTACTCAAAGTATCGATTGCTCCTTGACCGTTTGATGGAAACAAGCTAAGCTACTCAGTAAATGGTGCTTTATAACAAACTCTTAAATTATCATAGTATCGTTGTTGATTCGTCATATTTCGTTTCCATGTTGCAAGTTTAATGATGCGAGGGACTTACCGAGTTTTGCCGTAAAATGGTGGGTAGTTAGGTGACGCATGGCAAATGCAAGATGTAGAGAGCTATCCAATGACTAATTAGGTACAAACTATTGACACTTAGCTCACATAGCAACAATCTCTTCACAAAGATTCAATCAAGGTTTTGCCTGTACAAAAGGAAAGTTGTTTTCCATCAGAGAGAAATTTGCAAAATAAGTTCATTGATTTTGATTCAAACGGTCTTACAAAAATCTCGTAGGCGTGGTGAGTTCAACTTGTATACTGGACGTCTTTCATTAAGTAAATAGTGTCTAGTTCCCGTAATTGAAAGTTAGTAAGGGAACACACATCACAAAACATACATCGCCAGGCGCCAGTTTCACAGGACTCAAGCGTCGTCATATGAACTTCCATTTTACTTTTTGTAAAATACGCATAAACCGATGTCGAGTCTTATATCACTGAATGGTATAACTTATTGGAAAACAGGGTGAAATTGTATATAAATTTAAAATAAAACAAAATTCTTATAATATATTTCCAATGTGTTAACTGAGTTTGACAACTCTAGAAACTGATCATACTGTGAATGTTGCCCCTCCCGATACACAACGTACACCAAGTACTTTGTAATCAAACTCGGGTGTGACTTTTGGGTGAAGTTCCTTGCACATCATCCACGCCCTCTTGTGTTGAAACAACCGAACATTGTCAACCCCATGGTTAAAATGTTGAGTTGACCAACCGGATAATGTTGTTTGACAGAATATCTTAAAGCCCAACACCAATCGCTCTATAAAATTTACGCTATAAAAAGCAACAAATTATTTTCACTTTCAGGCAAAATGGAATCACTGACCATATTATTGGCGTGAATCCATGTGAGTCCATGCGGCAAATTTCCACAATCCATTGACTCTGCTGAAATGAAGACGTCCTGACTAAATAATGGTTGGTTTGGGTTTGCAGTTCATCACAGTTTCAGGAAAACCAAACAAAGGATTCCTTATACATACTGAGGTGGTTCGGTCATTCTTAATTTTTAATTTTAAAACATGAGTGATTTGGATTTTTAAGGTTGGAAAGATCGCCCCGTTTAAAAACAAGGACAAAATTAATTTCTTTCTTCCGAAGAGTGTCGGATTGTAGTGGTTTGAAATTTGTTACAGACTAAAACATAGGACTTAAATAAAACAAAAACCGAAGCAAATATTTTATTGGGGGCTCCAGCAAACTGCTTGTATCAATTTAGAAGGAAAAACAAACTGTCATATATATTATATTAATTAAGATATATAAATCTCTCTTTAATATAGGAAAGTTAACAGCAATCAAAGACTTGTAATTCTCACTTGGTCCTGTAAAACCCAAAACCAAGGGTGGGTGGGTGAAATAGTCAGGACCCTTTTGATTAAAGGAGATTGGTGTTAGTTTTGCACACGTGGACCACGTTTATGGATGGAGCCCTCGTGTGCAAGGTACACGACTTGTGGAACAACGTATTCAACATCCTTTTTATTATAATGTCTCTTAATATTGTTTTACTTATCACCATATTACTGTTATGTAACTGTATGGGTATTCAACCAATGTCTGTCATTTGCCTTTTTTCTAAATGACGTCACAATAATAGCTTTATTAGATGTGTCTTGTATTTGACTCGCTTACACGTGGTCTTAGAAGACGTTGTAAGCTTTTCATTTCTGTCAAC
Source organism: Asterias amurensis (assembly GCF_032118995.1). Classification (NCBI taxonomy): domain Eukaryota; kingdom Metazoa; phylum Echinodermata; class Asteroidea; order Forcipulatida; family Asteriidae; genus Asterias; species Asterias amurensis. Next base: position 23,532,413 of record NC_092654.1, read on the forward strand.
TCTGTCTAAAAGTTTGTTTAAATTTCTGTTTTCCTTTTTTGGTTAAAATTTTATTACTATTATTATTATTATTTTTTAATAATGAGAAATACTATACCAGTGCACATATGATGAGCCTGTCCCCACGGGTCTGTATATATTTAAATGTAAGAGTGTATAATTACCATGACTATAGAGTGTGGGGCTACACTATTAATATAAATGTTCAATAAACTGATTGTCTTATAGTGTACATCTTCTGGTTGTTTGAGTCAGTTTTTATTTGTTGGTGTGTCTCCTCGTTGAAACCGAAGACTACAACAAAAAGGATCTAGGGACGTCTTTGCCTTGCTTTCGTGTACAATGGGGGCAATAGAGAAAAGTCCAAACAATTGGTGAACAAAATAAGTCCTCGGTTTGTGTGATTTCATATTATTCACTTCATTACGGAGACCGAGAAGAAAACAGAAAAGGAAACAAATTTTCACAGGTTTGTAATTTTATGCATATGTTGAGATACACCACTTGTGAAGACTGTAGTCTTTGACAATTACCAATAGTGTCCACTGTCTTTAAAGCTTTATAATCGGTGCGAATAAAATAAGGCTAATGGGGATATAGGTACAACTATTTGCATATCCCATAATATTAATAATTTTAATAATTCTTTAGTACTATTAATTAAAACTTGATTGGACCTGAACCCCCCCCCCCCCCCACTAAACAAAGCAACAAAAAAAGCTACAGCTGATTTCAGTTTTTACAACCGAAATTGAAGACATGCTGTTTACACACTTAAAATTGTTCCTGGTCGCCTATCGTCTTCTCCCGACTCATACAACAAATTAAGCCCAAATGTTCACATTTTTGTTATTTCAAATGAATGTTTACGGTTGATCACACAAAAAATTAACACTTTATGCAATTTCGGTATATTTCAGTGAAGACGTCATACCACCCACAAAATAGTGAATTTGCATGAAACGAGAATATAAATATAATGGTTTAAGAAGAAAAATAAGATGGTAATATTTCAATGCCTTGCATTTCCATGATCTCTTTAAATTTGAGATCAAAATCAGCCAATGAATCAATAAATCAATCAATTTTTCAACCTACAATGCGCCAATCCAAAAGGTCGTTGCTCAAAGAGTATTGTACAGCAAATATATCGGAAAAGGGTAAGTTTTATGTGAAGTTTGGAAGTTGGCTACTGAAGAAAATTGTCTGATGTTCAGAGGAAGATGAATTCATGCTTAAGCAGCTATGGAATTAGGCCCTGGCTCCAATTTCATAGAACTGCTTTAGCATGAAATATTGCTCAACAATGTTCAGCTAAAAAAAAACAGGAGCAGGATACCAGTTATAAATTGTACTTGTGACATGGTATGTAAAGCTGGCTTGCAACCTTATTTTACAAGCATAATTAATTTGTGCTTAGCCACTTAATGTGCTTAAGAAGCTCTGTGAAATGTAGCCCTGGTATGAGCTTGATAATGAGTTAGCTTTCCGCTAGAAACTTCCTTCACGCTCCTACTGTGTCTTTGAGACTCTCCAAGGTTTTGATGCTAGTATTTTACAAACCAACATTGTCCCCCTTTGAAGTTCCGAGGTGATGCGATGTGAACATTCAAGATAAACTATCGGAACTCTAGTTAGCGTTGACGATCCTGGTTAATGCCTCCCCTGGGTAGAGGGAAGGTGTGACCCTCTATGGCATCATGCCCAGCCATCAGATGATGGGAGCTTGTTGTGATATAGAATACCATAGACACGAAGGAGGACGAGTTGTCTCGCATGACGTCCATGGTTCATCGGGTCAGATTCATGCCGTCTATATACGGCAGTCAAACATCTCAAGAATGGGGTTTTGTAAAATGATGCTGGGAGGTCGAACTGAAATAGAGCAACTTCTGTTACTGATATGTGACTAGTAATGCAGCAGTGATCTAGTCGTAACTCTGGTATGGCCCTAAAGTAGCGACCAGGGCTACATTCATTAAGCCTGTAAGCATATAAACTTGCTTAGCACAGAAAAAAAACTTGCTTGGCTAATAAAACAGGATACCAGCCAAAATTGCATAAAGTTTACCACTGGTTTCCAGATCTATTTTTGCTTAGCAAAGAAATAGGCTTAGTTGTTTTCTGCTTCAGCTATAAAACTGGGCCCTGGGGCCAACTTCATAAAGCCTGTAGGCATAACAACTTGAAGCACACAACCAATTTGCTTGGAAAAAAATGGTTACCAGCCAAATATACATAGGGTTTACAACCGGGTGCCCCACTCATTCTTTGCTCAGCAAATCATTTTGCTTAACAGTATTTTCTGCTTAACAGCTTGTTGAAATTGGGCCTTGGTAAATCATGAGCATGTTTGCTAGCTTGGTGTTTATTTTAATTAATAAATTAATGTAATCAATAAATTGAACAGCACGAATTTGTTGCTTCTGGAAGTGTTTTCTTGTTTCATGTTGGTCGGATCCCGGATGGTTGAAAGACCCCAAACCATAATTTTTTTTCTAAATTCACCTTTTTTTAAAGCTTAGAAAAGTGCCCGATCTTAAAGAAACATGGATCCTGCCTCACCATCCCCTTATCATGAGGTAAGGAGGTTGTACACCTGTAAGGCATATACAGTCTTCAAGATCCAGCCATCCATGACCATCTTCAATCTGTGCATCAGTTTATCTCCAACAGCAGTCGAGAAAGAAGTACCGGGAGATTTCCTCCGAAGTGATTGCCCCACGCACCACGATACATGCCCCATTATGCATTATTGTTGCAAGCTCGTAACTGTATCACGATATGATAATAAAAACATGATGGGTGAGTAACTAGGAACTCAAGTTATGAACTAATGAAGCGGTGTTAAAGCGTCAGCATGAATAATAAAGAATGCTTGTTCCATTTTAGAGTGTGGAGTGTGACAGCCCAGTGGACGCGAGGGTTGCGTTAGGTGGCATTGATGTAGCAGCCAAGGTGTCGAAGGATTCAGTCCCCGGGCAATCGGAGCGATACATCGGCGGCTTCAAGCACTTGGCCTCTGGGAAAACTCTCCTCGCGGACGGAGTTACAAAACATGGTTCTTTTAGATTCTAGCATCATCGTGTCGTGGTTTTGTTTTATTTATGAAATATAATTTGTCTGAGAGTTTGATGAGATATTAGCATAAGTTAGCCTCATTTTATTGACCCATCTTGCCTTGTCTGAACACATTTCTTTTTCGTCATCTCATTTTCTTTATTGTACATTTCTTTTGGCAGCAGAAAATTAATGTGTTGGAAGAGAAAACAGAAGGGTGGGCGAACGCCATGCCCGATAGGTGCCAGAGGGTGTCCCCCAAATGTTCCCAACTTGAGCACACTCTTTTCCTCTGAACTCCCAAGATTCACAGAACACATACAAGAGAAGGAGGGGTGCGTACCTTGCCACATCGAGCACCAAATGTGTACATCCCTTAAAAAAACACCCAAAGTCTAAAGCAGTTAAAAGAAGTTACACAATAACTTCCTTAATCCAGAGGTGAATAAATACATTACCTGAACAAGTTTAGGTGGTTGCGCTAAAGACTACGACTAAGAGGTGCAATCCCACCTCACATCCGTTGCTCTCTCTGACACTCCCACACTCCCCTCTTTCCTGCCCTCATCTCCCCCAAGAATCAATGATCCCCAGATCACTATCTTTGGGACACTATTTTGGTCCAAATGGGCGGTACGGGAAAGCGTGGAGTTAGTCCGGGAAAGCGGGGAGTTAGTCAGCCCCCTTCTTTCAATCGTGCTTCCTTTCCCTGGCAAAATATCTTGCCAAAAACACCTACGTCCAGTCACTGATAGAACCAGTAGGCCTACCTGAGATGTTAAAGGAACACGTTGCCTTGGATCGGACGAGTTGGTCTATAAAAAGCGTTTGAAACCGTTTGTTATGAAATGTATATGGTTAGAAAGATGTTTTAAAAGTAGAATATAATGATCCACACAAGTATCACTCAAAATTGCACGGTTTTCTTTTTACGTCGCGAACTATCACGGTCGGCCATTTATGGGAGTCAACATTTTGACTCCCATAAATGGCCGACCGTGTTAGTCGACGAGGTAAAAAAAAAGACCAACTCGACCGATCCAAGGCAACGTCTTCCTTTAACTGGAAGTCTAGGTTCACCTTTTATAAGCGAACAGTTTTCTAGAGTTGCAACTAGCTGTTAAGAGTTTGGTAGAACAGTTCTGTGTAAAAGTAAAAATTAAATAAAAATTTTAAAAAAAATGTTGGCAAAAGAAAGAACAAAAGTTACCATAGGTATTGTCACAAATCGATAACTAAAAAAAGAATCAATTATACCTTATAGGGTGCTTAAATAATACTAATTTCTGCCAATACATAAATATTTTTTTCTGCTCTTTTTAATGTTTTACTGTCACAAGTTTGTTGCCTGTGTTTTTATATATTTGATATTTTATTCTTTTCATTTGATATATGTAATATTTTTAATGACTCTTTTGTAAACTGTACATTTCGGCTTTTAGCCGCTGTGTTGCAGTGAAACCATGAATAATTATAATTCGAGACTATTGAAGCATAATTTACAGTCACATTTTAATAGCAAAAAATTTTGTTTGAAAATTACATTGTTGAATTGCACTCATCCGAAAACCATTGTGATACCATCTTTTGATTATCTTAACAATTGTAATGTTTTACATAAAGTGACAATTGGTTTTACAAAAAGTCATGTAAATCTATGTCTTTGGCACCCAAAGTGCATTTCTAAACTTGAACCATGGAGGAAGGAAAGATATTCTATTTTAATCCTCCATGCTTGAACCATCGACCAAATTTCAAATGTTTTGTTTTGTTTTGTTTTGTTTTGTTTTAAGTCATTGTTGTTTTTTCCATTGCAATTGTGCATTTTTTTTGTAATACTGTTATTGTTAAAAAAAAATTGCAATTCGACTGATGCCGCGATTTGTAAATTTCGATAATAAACCATTGATAAAATAAAATGAACTACCGGCTGTTTTCATTTCAGCTTTGTAATTTCCACGGGGACTAAAAATAAATTCTAGTTCGAAGTAGTTCATTACATTTCAAGCAGGTATCGCCGTGTACAGCAGCCAAATACCTGATTTGTGGCCAGCATTAATGCAAAATGACCAGGCAACATTAAATACGCAGCAGAATGTATGGAATTCGCTTTAACTTCAACCCAATACCAAAAGCAGACGGCTTTTTCTGGAATTGGGCTCGCCTTGGTTCTCGCAAAACAATAGATTTACTACCTAAATCGCTGGGGCCTGCATACATTAACACAAAAGAGCATTCTGGAACAAAAGCCCATCTAAACCACGGAAAATACACTTCGTTTTGCTATCTGATGCTTCGCTGTTTCGTGCACAGTAACACAGAAAAGCTGCAAAAAAATGATAGAAAAACACCAAAATTGTTGATCTATGGAACAAACAACGGAGTGATTTTGTAGGAACTAACGTCCCACTGTAACCCGTTTTCGATAATGGATTCGATAATGATTTTGGAACAAAATCACCCAGATTCGAACATGACTCCAAGATACCGAGGTTGGAATGATCAAGCCGGGGTTGTCTCTGACGATGATGCCGTCTCATCAATGAGAAACACGGCAGTAACCACGGACTGATGACGAAGATCAAACCGGACTGACCTTTGATGACCGTGAGGTCATTGACATCAAACCAGGTAAGGGTCTTAATGAGCGTAGGAGACGAGTGCTGAATTTTATGAGGATTTTTACGGCGAGTTGTAAATGTTACTTGAATAAATCCAGCATTGTCTTATTAAGTCCGTGGTGATTCACTGTTGGCTTGATTTCACACAAACTATTTTAAAATGATTTTTTGGGGGGTCAGTAATGACAAACAACAGTAGTGGATCAGCTTTTATTTTGGAAACTGTTTTAGGAAAACGAGGACAGATTTTCATATCTTGCCTTATTTTTTCACTCATTTTAACCAAAAAGATATCTCTTTTGAGTTAAGTAGACATTAAGTTTTGTTCATAACGAATGAACAAGTGGGGGCAGAATAGACATTCTATCCATCGTCAAACAACAGTGTTGGCACGGACACCTCCAACTGAAAACTAAAATCTTACTTTAAAAAAAAATAAATAATGAGCGGCCTTCTTGGCCGACAGTGCAGTAAATAAATAAACCAAAATATATATGATCTGAAATATATTATGTTTAAAATACCCCAAAAACTCATTCGTCAATAATTTGTATAAAGTTTAAGGAAAACACGCATGTTTGTCAACCCATCTGTGATTTATTTGTGTTCTTCCATTGTTTGGACGTCTCGATTAGTTTTGTACACAAAAGCAAAGCAAGGACGTCCTAAGTCTGTCTTGAAACACCCGCCTCCCTTTTTAAACGCACAGTAGACACACCCACACATCTAATGATATTCATGTATATACCACAAATTACGCATAATTATCTAATAGTTTTATGAGAGACAACTCTGGTTTCCTTAAACATGAAAGATGCATAATTTAGATATGTTGGAACTTTGTGTCTGCATATACAATAGTCATGTTATCTTACTTTAATCACATCGTTATATCGATGTAACATCTTTACATCATAGTATCATTGTTACATTTTAGTAATATCGTTACATCATATTAACATCTTTACATCAGACATAAGAACATCGTAACACCATAGTAACATCGTTACATCATAAGCATCGTTAAATCATAGTAACATCACTACATGAACATTGTTACGTCATAATATAATCGTTATATCATAGTAACATCTTTGAAGCATAGTAACATCGTTACATCACAGTAACATGTTACATCACAGTAACATCGTTACATTACAGTAACATCGTTACATCATCATCGATACATCATAGTGGTGACGTCATGTTAACGGAGAAGCCGCTGAGGAGCCTACGGGTTTATCGAAGGACCAACGTTTTAAGTTTGACAAATAAATGCTATAATAATCTGAAATTACAAGATACATGAAGTAATAAGAAACTGCAGTTTACAGTGACAATATACAGGCAAAGTGTCCCCGTTACGAAACAGGGTTTAATCGTGATGCTTGGTGCAAAAGAAGTGTATACGGAGGTTGTACGATACAAAGTGATAAGAAGAGAGATGACGAATTGACCGCGTAGATGACAGCACAATTAATGATTCTTATAATTTTAACACTGTTATGTATTGAAAATATGAGTCGAGTAAGCCTTTCGTGTCTTCAGAAATGATAGGCCGCCTTAACTGGCCAACATGTTAGTGTCAGTCCTTTAGGTTTTGTGAATGGGGACCGTCGCGAGCATGGTTGCACTTTACTATTGGTCTGACCCATGCCACATCATGTGTAATTAAACATAGCATGTGAATCTTCTTTTAACTCACGATTTCGGGTTTAATTAAAACATGAAATTCGAACTGACGCTGAAGAAACGCTCGACATTGATAGTTTCATTAATCAAGAGCTTTAAGATGAAACGTGAGATGTTTAATTGCAGATAGCAAGGAAGTGATAAAACATGACAGTGACAATGAGCTTAGTATGCCTAAATTGTCACATTGAACCGTGAAGTGCACGATGTCTTTGTGAAATGTTCAACACCTCAGAAAGCCGTTTCATCTGATTGTTGTGGGGGGAAAATATTCACAGACAAAAATGAAAGTTCTTGTCTCGATTTGTCAAATGTTTTTATTTTCTACAGAGAGACGTTCTGTGATTTTTTTCTTGTCTTTTTTTGTGCTGCTTTATATTAACCTTAAATTTTAGTTTGACAGTTTTGAACAAGTAAAACATAACTGCAATGTGAAACTGTCGATAAACTGAGAGCGGTAAACTCTGATGTGATGGATGAAACAAATCATTTAAGTGAAAGACTTAAAGCCATTATACACTTTCGAAACAGAACGAAAAAGTTCACAAATTTACAAATAACCTACAGGGTTAACAGAGGGTAATGGTAAAAAAATTATCTTGAAATATTATTCCATGAAATGCTTTACTTTTAGAGAAAACATTAAAACAATATCAATTCTCGACATCGAGAATTACGGATTTATAGTAAACACATGTCATGAAACGGCGAAACGTGCGGAAACAAGGGTGGGTTTTCCCGTTATTTTCTCCCGACTCCGATGACCGATTGAGCCTAAATTTTCACAGGTTTGTTATTTTATGTATAAGTTGTGATACACGAAGTGTGGGCCTTGGACATAACTGTTTACCGAAAGTGTCCACTGGCTTTAAAACAAATATTTCAATGGAATAAACATATTTTTTAAAATATTAAGTACAACAATACAATAAACAAACTCAAAACAAAAATCTAAACAAAAGAAAGACAAAATTAAGACTTATAAACCGATATAACAAACAGACTTAAAACAAAACAAATAAATCAATACAGTAAATTGACTGAAAATAAATGAATTGAAACACTAAACATACTTAAAACAACCGAAATAACTGCAGAGTTTCTGAGGTAATATGTTTTTGAAGGGGAAAACCGCTTTGCGTTTTGTATATGTTTAGGTTGAAGAAAAAAAGATGACATAACTTGCAATCCATGATATAAATCTTCCTTGAAATAGGATTGTTGCCTTAAACGCTTATGTTTTTGAGAAAATTTGAGGAAACGGATAGTTTTGATCTAGCGATTCCTTTGTTGGAAAACATGTTGATGTTGGGTCACAGAAAGTGCGGACTGGTCCTTGACATTTGCCAACGGTCGAGTGCTTTAAAGAAAATGAAAAACATTCGGGGGGGGGGGGGGTTGTTTGTCCATTCATAGACCAGTCCTCTTGAAATAACTCCTCAAAATAAAAACTTTGAATGGCTTCACCATTAGAGAACATGTGTTAAAGACCAGCACCTTTTGAGGGATGTTTCTTGGAATGTTATCCGAATGACATTCTTCTAAATTGAAATCAAATCCTTTCTTACAACACGAGACATACGAGTTCAGCATCCCTTTCATGTCATCTCATTCAATACTCCACCGTGTGTCTTGGGTGCGTGTCCCAAACCCAAGGCTGACAGAGGAGCCCAAATCCGGTCTTATACCAACTCTGTCTCAATCTTTGAAGACACTTCAAGGTGTCGCAGATGTCATCTCTGAATGTAAAACATGGATTGTAGATTATGCAAAATATTAATTGGTATGACACGTACTTTCTGATTTACAGTGACACTAACTGCAATTATAACATTGATATAGCCTTGAATGAAGACACACTTAATTTACATAGAAAGTTTAGATTACTGATCAATCTGTTGATAGTGTATGCAGTATCATGTTCTTGCTTTTGCGCCATTGGAAGATATCCACGGAGCAATGTTTGGAGCAAGTGCCATGAGCACCTTTGTTTATATCGGCGCTTGAGCACTTTCGTGTGGATACCGAAAAAAAATCCCATTGTTTTAATCTCATAATTTTCGTTAAATATCAAGTAATTTTAATTACCATAAACGAATTATTCGTTTCGATCTAAACACTCACCCGTCATAAAGTTCATACGAGATGAAAATCTTCAAGTTCCGTTCGAAGTAGTTCCAAGTCATGAAAATAGCGTCTTAAGACCCCCCCCCCCCCCCCTCCCTTTGCTTATACGATTACCGATAGTGAAATAAGCATGGATATCAAAAAATCCACTTACAATCAGACAACAGTTTTTATTTCTTTGGTTTTCAGGAAAACAGAACCATCTCAATTCTTGATAACATTTTGGTTTTGTTGGATACTTGTGGAAGAATGTCAATGCCAAATAATGAAGATCACCTTTTTATACGAATGCGCTTCTAGAATCAGCAAAAGATTCAAATCTAAGTTGAAATTCCTTACACTATTCGGAACATAAACTGCAGCAAATGGGGACATTAGAATTAACAAGTTTCTGACAGTAACGTTTTCCGGATTCAAATTTTGTGGAATAAAAAATGATATCTTGATACATATAGGGCCTACATGACTTAACCAATTGTTTTGAGTTATTTCGCAAAATGCTTTGTGCTATTGAAAGCTGTTATTATAGCCTTCTGACCAAAAGTTGTTATTACCATTAGTTTCAAGAGTGATTTTTAAACAGATTCATTCCCTTAAAAGGCAGTGGACACTATTGATTATTACTCAAAATAGTTATTAGCATAAAACCTTACTTGGTAACGACTAATGGAGAGCTGTTGATAGTATAAGACATTGTGAGAAACGGCTTCCTCTGAAGTAAAGTAGTCTTCGATAAAGAAGTAATTTTCCACGAATTTGATTTCGAGACCTCAGAATTAAATTTTTAGGTCTCGAAATCAACCATCTAAAAGCACACACTTTTGTGTGAGAAGCGTGTTGTTTCTTCCATTATTATCTCGCAACTTCGACGACCAATTGACGACAGGTTTGTTTACTGGTCTATGGCAATTATCATTAATGTCCAGTGTCTTTAAAGACACTGGACACTATTGGTAATTGTCAAAGACAAGTCTTCACAGTTGGTGTATCTCAACATATGCATAAAATATCAAACCTGTGAAAAATTGAGCTCGATCGGTCGTCGAAGCTGCGAGATATTTACGAAAGAAAAAAACACCCTTGTCGCACCATGGTCACACGAAGTTGTTTGTTTCAGATTCTAAATCTGAGGTCTCGAAATCGAATTCGTGGAAAATTTCTTCTTTCTCGAAAACTACGTCACTTCAGAGGGAGATGTTTCTCACAATGCTTTACACTATATATCAACCTCTCCCCATTACTCGTAATCAAGAAAGGTTTTATGATAACAATTATTTTGAGTAATTACCAATAGTGTCCACTGCCTTTAAGTCAAGGAGCAATACTTCATATTTCTAAGGCTTACTACACTGTAAAAAAATTGGGTAAAAAAATGCCCAACTTTTTACCCATTTAAGGGCGAATAGTGAACTCCTCCAACTTTTGGGCAAAGTTTTACCCATCAAAGTTGGGCGCTCTGATTGCCAAATAATTGGGTAACATTTCATCATCAATAGTTGGGTATATTTTGGTAACCAACAGTTGGGTAATTTTTTGTTTACCCATTTTCTGGGTATTTAATAATTATCAATTACCCACTTATTGGGCGATGATTTTATTCATGATCTAGTTAAAATGTTTAACCTTTTTCGGTGTTATCCAACAAATGGTGAATGTATTTAACCCTTTGATTTACAGTTTCTCCTGTGATACGTCATACAACCAGGCATATAAAATATATTTTCCACGATGGCAAACGGTGGTGAGTTGTGACCTTGGCATCTCTCTCAAAATCGTGAGGGTGCTCAGTGGTTTGTAAATGCTTTGGAAGGTTAGTTTTTAACTAAATACAGTTTGTTTCCTGTTCAGTTGTTGTACACAGTCGTGACAGTTGCAGCGCAAGCAATGCAGTGATAGTTCCATGCATGTATTTCATACACAAAGCAACACAACAAGCAATGCAGTGATAGTTCCATGCATGTATTTCATACACAAAGCAACACAACAACCACGCATACATGCCACAACCGGCGTTGCACATAATGGCATGATAAAACTGAAACTATCACAGTAGTGTCAATGTGTTGCTCGCTCTGCAATTGTCACGACTATGTACGACTGAATAGAAAACACAACTTCATATTTAGTTAAAAACTCACCTTCAAATTGGATCTATATCCACTGGACAACCCCGCTCGTCACAGCCACTCTTCCACTCGCCATGTTGGAAAATATCTTTGTTCTACTGTTTAATGCCCAACTTTTTGGCAACTCTTTAATCGTAGTGCGCATGATCGGACGATTTTGACCAACTAATGTGCATAATTTTAACCAACAATCGAGATTAATTAAAATTACCAAAAAGTTGCCCATTAAATAAGCAAAAGTGTAACCAACAGTTATGATGAATTCAGATTACGAAATATTTTCCCAACACTTGCCCAACTTTTGTTCCGCTTTTTAAACAAAGAATGGGCAAACAAAATGTTTGCCCAACAAGACCAATTATTTGTTTTGTTGGGCAATTATCGACCAATAATTGTTGAAGTTACTTTGCCCAACAAATGATTTGACCAACGTTTTTGCAGTGTACCTTAGATATCCCCTGCTCTTGTCCATCTTCTGGGGTTCGGTCGTTCATTTATTTGATTCTCACATTCTTCATTATCGAAAATTGCAAAGTAAACATTCCTTGTCTAGAGACGATTTGGTAAAATAATCACTTGGGGGCGTTCATTCAAAGTTATAACGATACTTTCCCGTGATGTAGCAGGTGATAAAGAGCTGTTGTAACACACACTAAAAACCGTAAAACATCATCCCTTTTTGCGCTAGAAAGTTGAACTCCATAAGATGGTAAAAAGCTTCAGTTTCTAGATGGCGTCACAGCCTGGGTATCAGTGTCTGACATGCCGATGTTGCACCGTCGCGACGGTTCAATGCTCTCCACTCTCGGTCATTGCCACTGCCGGTGTGAAGGTCGACTGGACGGTAGGACCATGCCTTGAGAGAAGGAGAGAGACCCGTGATGTCTGGAGAAGTGAAGGGTGGGAGGGCGGGTTCACGTAGTACTAGGGTATTATTGAAAGATCTTCTGGTTGATGGTCTCAGCAGATGAGGAAAACATATTGGTAAGCGATCGGACATGGGTAGGTTATGTTGAAGATAAACACAATGTACTTAACAGGGAGGATTAAGAATGTATTAATATAGGAGAAACGTTGAAACACCCAAACCCATCCCCTTTATGAATGAAAACGTAAATGACAAGGAAGGCCAACTTTAAACACATTTCCTTATTATCTCATCTTGTTGATTTGAGTTCTTGAGAGATATAACTTAGAAAGTAAAAAAAAAATCACAACCTTCAAATTCCAATGTCTTAATTATTACTACACACAGCTCTTACACGGTGCGTCACACATTAGTCTAAAATGCGCTTTACTATAAAAGGCAACTAAAAAAAACACTAAACAGACAGTTAATACAGACAGGTAACTTTTTATGAGTAATTTAACTCAGGTTTTAGTTCCAGCAGTTTTGATGTGATCTGGAAAGAGTTCAAAAGAGAATGTGATTTTAAATGCATGAAGGACCGATGTCAGTGCGTCTTTAGTGAGTGACCGATGTATTGAGTATTATGTTTTATTTTAAATCTTCGGACAAAACTACATCTCAAAAGCTGTCCGGGTCAAGACAGAATCTAAACAGTCTGCCATCTTAGAAGTCCTGACCAAATAAAATGTCTCCTACAATATAAAGATAACATTTATATACAGAGTTAAAAACTCAAAAATACAAAGTGTGAAACTAAAGGCAATGTTAAGCTATGACCGGGGTGCGTGGTAGTCTATCCACTTCAACTCCAAACCTCTGTTTTATATTTCAAATTTAAAATAAGCTGTTTCATATATTTAATACCATATGAGTAATTTACTGCAGAAGAACTATCCGTTGAAGTATCAATTTGTCTTCGGCAATCTTCATTATTTTTATTTGTACCTTACTTTAGGAGAATTCACACAAACATTATCGTAATTCCGATTCGGACCGTACATATTTAGTTTAGGGGTAGGGTAGTAAAAGATTGAACTTTTGGGGTCAGGGTGTTTCATTTATTAGTTTTTTGTTTCACGGGCAATTCTAACGAAAACAATATCAAACAAGCGTACAAAACAAACTAAATTAAAAAGTAAACATCTATAAAGGAAGAGGTAAGTGAACTAGCTGGAGCCCGGTGGATTGCCTAAAAGAAATAATATTTCTGTCTGAAGCCTCTCCTTTCAAGCTTGTTCTTTTGAGATGAAGATAACTTTTTGTTATTTCCTACTCGGTGTGGTGTTCGCAAAAGGAAAACAAAAACAAAAAACACGGGCATCGATCGGCCATCGTAATGAATTGATCAGCCAAGTCACGTCATCTCTATGACTGTATTCCAATGCTGACTTATTTATTTATTTATCCATTAAGTTATGTAGGTATATATTTATCTATTGAGGGTGTCGTTAAGGTTAGGAAATTAACACTATTAAAGTTTTGTATAAGTTACCTGAGAGTGCAACAGAAGAGTTCTATCATCAGTTTACACGCACAGAAATTAAAAGTGGCGACATTCAAATATTTATTTTCACATTTCCAATAACCGCCTCTTCTTAATTTACTTGTTTAGTATGTTTGTATTATTTGAGGGTTCCTTAAATGTTCGGAAATGAAGAACTAAATAGTTTTTTTTCATTTACCTAAAGCAAAATTCAAGTCAGCAGGCGACAGAAAGGTTGCACACCAATTTACACGTGCAGAAACTGAAAGTGGCGAAATTCAAATATTGTTAGAGTAATTCTCCGTATTTACATTAAATACCCCCTCCATGAAGACATAAGTAGTAATTACTCGGTACTTAAATACTTGAGCGATCCCACTACGATGGAAACTCGGGTTTTAATCTGTCCCCAGTCTGTGTCTTATATTGAGCTTCGAGACGAGACAGACATCGTAAGGCGGTCATTGCTACGGAAGACAGGACGGTCTTCAGTTCCCCCCTTCAGTCGTCAAGAAACCAACAAACACTATTGATCCGCTACTCCAATCGCCCCACAAAATCGTTCTCTCTCCCACACCGTGGTTAGCATGCCGTGGATACGCTTTACGGACGGGTGAGAAGTGTGGGACAGTCCTTCCGGTAACTCTTCATCGGGCATTGCCCCACAGCCCTTGGGGGGCTTCTCCCCAAAGCCCCCGGGGGCTTCTAGACACTGACCCTGACTCTACGGCTCTCGCGATTTATAGCAAAGCAAAGCCCTTTTCGTTCAATGTCACCAATAACAAGAGCGTATGAGCTAAATGGCAATCGGTGTGGCTGGAGTAGTCGTCTCGGTCCAAGCTAACAGAGGTTATAGGGATGACGGACTTTCCAAACAATCAAGGAGTGATGAATGAAAACTCAGGCCGAATGACTTGTGTTGACCATCAGGAACTGTGGCAACAATTTGCCCCTGGGGTGTGTGTTTTATAAGTTACCGATAAAGTACAGAAATAAAGTAATATTGCCTAAACATGTAATCAAACCTTGAAAAATGTGAAGTGAAAGTTTCACTTTTTCGCTTTTTGACAAAGCGTTCCCTGAAAAGTTTTAGATTTTCAAAAGGAAATATAAAAAGCTAAAAACTTAGGAAATTTTCTCAAAACAATACAACACTTATTTGAAGAACAATGGAAAATGTCAGAGTAAACAAATGCTAAAAAACAACAACACCGTTTTAACTCATTATTGGCCAGTCATAAACGGTTGTCATGGAGATGTCTATTGATTATGAACATGCATTAGTGATTAATCAAACTAAAATTAATATTTCTAAAGCATTCTGAAGAACTTGTTATTGTTTACGTCACTACGTCACCATAATAAATGCAAAGCAACCACATTCCTGCAATGCAACCCTTTATAAGTTTATTGTGTTCGGTAGGATAGTTTTTTAGTCAAGGGTAAAAAATACATGAGGCCATAACATAAATCATCGTAATTCCTCTTTGCGATGATGACCTTTGGTTAAAAATTATAGACCACAAAGATGGAATGAAAATAATGTGTGAACGTACACTTTAAAACGGGGTGTTAAAATTGACACTATGTTGCCATATATTATAGAAACAAAAAGGAGGAACCAAAATTAACACCATAGGATGTTAAAATAACACCAATTTAAATGATTTGGGAGATATTAGTGTTATTTTACAACATAGAGTAATTTTGGTTCTGTTTTGTATCTATGACAACACCCTCCGTCCGACTGTTCTGTTGTGGTATCACACTGCACAAATTGTGGTGTTAAATATGACACCGTAGGTGTTGTTATACATAGGCCTATAGACACAGAGATTGTTGGTTTACAATATAAAGATACCAGTAGATCATTTTATCGTATTGTAATAATGACTTTTATATTTCGATTGTAAATAATGTTTTGGGTCTGACACATCTATGACAGTATTTAAAAAAGTTATTCTTGACCCGGACAATTTTACGCAAGTTTGTTTTCTATAGTGTCCGAAGTATTAGAACAATAAACAATCAATACACAGCCACCTCGCAAAGCAAGATGCGGTATTTCAGATGATTACGCCACACGATGATTACGCCACACGATCTCTCTGCTTTTAATTAAAATTATCGTAGTCTAGAAATCTTAATTACTCAAAGGGACACTCCGTGTTTCTACCTTCTTCTTCTTTCTTGAACCGGTCCTAAACCAAATCAATTGCGCCACAGCTAACTAGAAAGAATATTTGCGTAGACAGACGAAGACCTGAATTCTGTGACGTGTCAAAGGTCACATCAGGCCCCCGAGAACCATAATCTTGAAATCGCGGCTGTTGGTTCGGTGAAGTCGAGCTCCGGTCATTGCACCCGGTTTACTCCTTATTTTCCCCCTAGGAAGACGAGGGAGTTCGGAGCGGCGAAGTCAAGCCTTTACCGTCCTATGATTAACAGAGTGGCGCGCTTTCTGAGACGTGACTCGAGTAGGACTTTGACACATTACCAATAACATAAGGCTTTCTAGATGTACCTATTTTTTAATGTATTGAACGATTGTTCTTGAAGGCAATCCTTAACACTAAATTAAATCCTTAAGTCTACCTTGTTGTCTCCACATTATAAGATTATTCAATAATATACTGACTTTTTATTCAACCCATTCAGCTTCAAGGCCGATTAGATTTGTATTTTATGATCACAGTTTTGAGACAGATGCTAATAGTCCGAAGAATGCGCCCACGATTGGGCTGCATGCCCACCGGCAAATCGGCGCGCAGGGTCGGGTATCCTGAGCGGGCGTCGTGCCCTTGAGATTGAGGGGTAGAAACGTGGGGGTACCGGGTCACCTCACGGGTGACCCTACAGAAACACGCCCGTTATCGTTTTATCTACGGCACTGCCATTACCAAAACAGCAGGTACCGTTGTGTAGAAAACGGTCTGGTATCCGACTCGCAGCGTCGTGATTATTATCAGCACCAGGCCGAGGGGTTATTGTGGATGCTGAAGTTGGGAACCATTGCGGTAGAAATATTTCTAACTCCTTAGGAAAACATTATACACAGTGTCGTTATCTGGGAAAATTATCAGTTAATCAAAGTACAACTAGAGACTGTTCACTTTGTAGACTGCACTGAAGTGTCGAACAAGATGTTGCGTAATTGTAGAGAAGCCACAAAAACACTTTATATATTGAATTATCCTTACATGGAACTTACGTAGGCTGGCTTTTCACGTAGTGTTTCATGTGCACAGTTCCCTAACATTAACAAAGATGCACTTTACTTCACCAACGAGCAATATTAGTTAAGGTAGGGGGGGGGGGGGTATGAGACCAAAACCCAAAACAACTCGGCACATCTTAGATATACGACAAAGGGTGGTTATTATACTGTTGTAAGGTTAGCATAACATAAAACGTAGAATCTGGAGTGGTTCTTGAATTCTGTCATTTATCGAGTCAGAAGTTGAATCTTGTTTACCAAAGCGTTTATACGATCTGCTGAATTTGAAATGAATAAACAATGTTCCCGGCTCTGTGATTCCAAAGAAGTCACATTTCAAAACCAATTGATAAGTTTGTCCTGGACTGACGTCAGGAAAGACGTAATAGGGGAACTTGTTTGTTGTTCTTTCCTCTTCAAGTTTCTCTTCAAGGTTAACAAGCAGAAATGTCTTAATCTTCAACATCTAAATGTCGTCATAATTACTTTGGTTTCGCATTGGGTTATGGATGGTTAAATTACCACAGACAACTAAAACCTCATCCCCAAGTAATAAAGGGTCTCCTTATTAAAGCACTCTCAAGTAAAATAGGTTTGAAAAAGCGAAAGTAATTATTTTGATCGTGATTATATATTAAAAAAAGGAGAGAGACGCAAAAAACACTAAATAAAGGAGGTGAATGAAATTGGAAATTGTGAAAATGCCCAAAGGAGCCGCGATACTGAGGCAATCACGGCCAGGAGTTACTGACCGACGAACGGTGCGGCGGCCCTGCGACGGGACGGTGGGAGCACGGGTCGATACAGCGGCCAGGCCTTGCCGCTTTAATAGCCCTTTGGGGACGCGTGGAAAATCTCAAAGAATTTGGGAAAGTTTCATGAGTGAGACAAAAAATAAGGTTTTATTGACAAACAAGTTACATAAAACCATGGTCTTTAAGGCGTGAGCAGTAAATATTTTAAATGTTTAGGGGTCAATGTTGTTATTGAAGAAGGGAACAATAATGTATAGGCTTACCAGAATAAGGTTACCAGCTGAATGTCACATGTACAACTTGTGACTAGTATCTTGCTCATTTCTGCTTAGCAGACAAGTGTTTTCTGCTTAAGCAGCTCTATGAAATTGGGACTTGATCTTAAGTATTGATTTTCTTGCATTATAATACAAGCGCAATATTGAAGTTATTAGTTGTCTGCACCAAATTACTGTTATTTCGTACCTATATTCAATACACAAAAAATACCCTGTATTTCACTCCAATTTAAGCTGAAATACAAATTAAAGGAAGTTTTTACACATGTAACCTCCACCATACTTCGCCTTTTTGATTTAAAGTTTTGCTACTTGTTTCGTCTTTTATAACTCCTCGGAATGCTTACCGACTTCACAACAATCCCCAATTTTAGGAAACGGTAACATTTGATATGAGTCTGAACCTACACTTCCTCACATATCAAAAACACGAAGTAAACACAAAGAATTCCTGGTGTCCCCGTCCCCCCCCCCCCCCCCCCCGTCAACTTTCCAAGGTGTGTGTGGAATTAGTGTCCGATTTCGTGTTTAGATACCGGTAACCATACGGTGTGCCCTTGTTGGAGTGTGAATTGACGGACTCAATCTTCGTGCCGTCTTGTTTTGGTGCTGCGCCCCTTAACCAAACCCTCATCAACCTGTGTTGATACAAACTACGGAGTCCCGTGTGCAGTAATCAGTAACTGGTAGTAGAGCGTCCTCTGGGGATCAAGAAATGTCGACGACTGATTCATGTTTGCCTGGGACCAGCTATTCAGCCCCCCCTAAAAAAAGCACAATTAAATATAAATAAAAAATCACCAAAACCCTCCAAATTAAATCCAACAAGAAATGCCATTTCAATAACCCAACACAAATAACTATCACTCGTTAGATAAATTCAACATCAGTTTTTAACGATAAATAAATTAATATTTTGAAATAAAAGCAATACATTTGACTCAATAAAAAAGTAATAAAATACCAAGTCTACCTATTTGTAAACTGAATACTTTGAGTCTTCGGACTTGTTTTTACAAACTGAAATAAATGAAAGAATGAACATACCCTCCTCATTTTCCTCTTATTGTTTGTTTTTCTTCACTCCGAGAAATTGCTCGAATAATTGATTTTACAAAAAGTATCAAAACAATTGTATGAATAACATACGAAACTATAAACTAAGTTGAAAACATTGGAAGGGGACAATTAAAGGGAGGGTTAACTGTTTTGTTATTTCTAAAGACCAATATCCTCACTTTGTAATTGTGTATCCCAACCATTTATGTTAATTTTGATTCTCACTTCGGTTTCTTTATTTCAATAATTTTAACACCTCAGTTTTTGCAGTGTATGAGCATGGAGGAAGCCTTCCTCCATGGTATGAGTAGGATACAACATTTTATCTAGCCAGTGAGTAAATTGATTGTTATTAGAGTATATTGTATCCACAATATTTAATATTATGTAATGTATTTGTGCGTATAGACACAATTCTGTTTTAAAACAAAACCCATATGAGTCAGTTTGAACGTCATTATGCAAATGAGGTGGCCATTTTACATGGTCTATCGATGGTGTGTGTCACGTGACACGACTCTGCGGTTGCCAATTGATTCATATTTGTTCCGAAACCAGTTCCTGACGCAACAAAAATGTCAACTTGAATATTTGATGTCTAAATGATGTCTTACAGATTGCGATCTACTCCTCTGAGTAACGCACAAATAGGGAAGTCACCAATTTGGAGTTCGTGCAAAATCACAAATACATTCTCAAGAAAATGTCTCTATTAATTACATCGGTGATGATTTGTAATACTATATCATCTCTAAGTGAAACATTTTTATGGGCTTTATTTGTGTGAGTAAGTCATCGAATGTCTTCATTTCTAATTGGGATTATGTGTACGGGGTTGTGGTAGGGGTCCTGGGATGGGGTCATGTGTTGTTGGGGTAGCGGTGGCGGTGAGGCTAGGTTAATGGGGTGAATAGGGGTGGGGTAAGGGTTGGTAGTTGTGGGGGTAGGAAATGGGGGGTATAGGTTATAAGGGTGGGGATGGTATAAGGGTAGGGGAAGGTTAGGGTGTGGGTAGGGTAGAGGTGAGGTTGGGTAGGGTCATGTGAAGGTGAGGGTAGCGCATGCCCCCCCCCCCCCCAAAAAAAAAAAAAAAAAAAAAGGTCCCACTAGGTCCCTTAATACCGTAGTATCCTACACGTAACACCATAACATTATACGCCACTTTAGTGACTTAAACATTTGAACTAATTTAATGAATCATTATGGTTAACTTCTGCCCCATCTGTGGCCGAGTAAACTTTAAAAACAAAATTTTCCTTAACGTCTTTCTTGTTTCAATAGGCACTGTCATATTTCGAAATATTCATTACACAATTAAATTAATTAATCCTATTATTCACTGTGATGAGTAAAACAACGTAGAAAACTCAATATCAATCGCACCAAGCAATGTAAAAAATAACTTATTCAAACTATTTCATTCTAGAAAGAAAAATAATGATAGAACAAACTATTATCCAACACACTCACACTACGTGGCAACTTTCCAAATGGTTCGCGTATTAACTGTTTTGACATCCAGGCCTAAGAGGACAAGTTTCCTCTGTTTCGGCGAAGTTAGAGTTTACTTCGATATGTAATTATGTAGAAGAGTTATTCCTTTATAATAATATACGTGAGTGTAATATTGCATCCATAAAGTAAGAACACTGGATTTGTTAGAGAACGTAACCCAGACCTAGAAATAATACGGGAAGTGCAGAAAAAATCCAAACGTGCACAATGGCAGTAACATGTTGAGCTAAAATAGTTTTTCGTTGTTTAGATTCTTGAAGATAATGTCGGTAAGGTTATGGGGGAATGGTAAGGTAAAGTTGAACGATTTGGTTTTGTTGTGCGATCGGGGAATCAAGACACAGTCCTTTGATAGGGGAATCAAGACACATTTCTTTGATAGGAGAATCAAGGCACAGTTCTTTGATAGGGGAATCAAGACACAGTTCTTTGATAGGGGAATCAAGACACAGTTCTTTGATAGGAGAATCAAGGCACAGTTCTTTGATAGGGGAATCAAGGCACAGTTCTTTGATAGGGGAATCGAGACACAGTTCTTTGATAGGAGAATCAAGGCACAGTTCTTTGATAGGGGAATCGAGACACAGTTCTTTGATAGGAGAATCAAGGCACAGTTCTTTGATAGGGGAATCAAGACACAGTTCTTTGATAGGAGAATCAAGGCACAGTTCTTTGATAGGGGAATCAAGACACAGTTCTTTGATAGGGGAATCGAGACACAGTTCTTTGTAGGAGAATCAAGGCACAGTTCTTTGATCGGGGAATCGAGACACAGTTCTTTGATAGGAGAATCGAGACACAGTTCTTTGTAGGAGAATCAAGGCACAGTTCTTTGATCGGGGAATCGAGACACAGTTCTTTGATAGGGGAATCAAGACACAGTTCTTTGATAGGGAAATCAAGACACAGTTCTTTGATAGGAGAATCAAGGCACAGTTCTTTGATCGGGGAATCAAGACACAGTTCTTTGATAGGGGAATCAAGACACAGTTCTTTGATAGGGGAATCGAGACACAGTTCTTTGTAGGAGAATCAAGACACAGTTCTTTGATAGAGGAATCAAGACACAGTTCTTTGATAGGGGAATCGAGACACAGTTCTTTGAAAGGAGAATCGAGACACAGTTCTTGGTCCACCATGTTGAATCTTGACTTGTGTTCCGATCTCTAAACCACAACCAACAGCCAACCCTGCATCAATCTTCAATCACAACTTCTACGGAGAAAGAGAGAATTCAAAGTTCATAAAACAGTCGTCTTCAAGTTATCTGGGTACAGTTAACTCCTACTGCCGCCCAACGCTAACCACCCTCAAATCCCTCGATATGAGACCTGTGTGGCGTGTATTTGGGCCCCTTCCTTAAGTCGCCCGTGGCGCAGATCTGGTAAGGATTTGGAGTATTCCTGACCAGCAATCACTCTAAATTGGCCTGTCTAGTCAAACCTGTTCGCGACCTAAATAGTACGACCCTATGCTGCAATGTTGCCGACCACCATCCATCTTAAACTTCACGTGCCCTCTCTCTCGTTTTCCTTCTGTAAATTTGTCCTTTTTTTTGTTGGCTCACTCCGGGGTCTACTTCCTATGTGTGAAGTGCATGAAGAAGAGACCTGGGTACGTTTAGAGATAAATCTGGGTCAGTTTTTCCAGCATGATGACTTGAAAACAAATTGTATGGTTAGGTTGTTGTTATTTGGGATGATTGTATGCCGTTCTTGGTTTGATGTCTTTTCTGATGATATAAGCAGATGGAACTCGGGATTTCGTCATTCCATCAAACATCCCAAATGTACTTAAATTGATGGTAGTGACCGATTGTATAAAATTCTATTAATTGGTTCGTTTTTGTCATCACATTTGTTGCGATTCTGATCGAGGAATTCTCAATACAATCGAGAAAAGGGCTATTTGACGTATAGTTCTTGTAGAATTGATGAGTAAGTTTTCTTTACTCGAACCGATCACTGCTGATGAACTTGGTCTACATAAGTTGCCTACTCGAACATTCTCTTGCATACTTTTAAAAGAGTCGTCCCACCGTGTACTTGCGTTGCGTTGTAGATCAAACATGAAAATAAAGAGCTGTCCTCTCTTAGTCTTAGTGTCTGAAATAGTTTATTCTCACTGTGGCTTGTCAGCAAAAGTTCCACTTTAAAGGAACACGTTGCCTTGGATCGGACGAGTTGGTCTATGAAAAGCGTTTGAAACCGTTTGTTATGAAATGTATATGGTTAGAAAGATGTTTTAAAAGTAGAATATAATGATGCACACATGTATCACTCAAAATTGGACGGTTTTCATTTTACGTCGCGAACTAACACGGTCGGCCATTTATGGGAGTCAAATTGTTGACTCCCATAAATGGCCGACCGTGTTATTGGACGAGGTAAAACGAAAACCACGCAATTTCGAGGCATATTTGTGTAGATCATTGTATTCTACTTGTACAACATCTTTCTAACCATACCGATTTTATAACAAAAGGTTACAGAACGCTTTTCACAGACCAACTCGACCGATCCAAGGCAACGTGTTCCTTTAAACCGTTTCCATAACTTCTGTCTTGGTTCATCCTGTTTACCGTACGTTTTGGTTCCTGTTAACGTTCTGTTTTTCTGACCATCAGGCATCGCACCACATATCCCACTTGTAGAAAATGCCTGTAAAAACTGCTGTTGTGGTTACTTCATCTCTTTTGCTAACCATATTTCAATAAATGTGAGTTTGAAATTATCACATTTTTAATTTTGGAAATTCCGTGCTGCAATGTGGCTGATAAACCTTGGTTTGTCTCAAGTAATGATGTCTCTGCTTCTCTGCATATCCCGATGTAACCAAAGACGTCACCAATAATTGCTCAATGAAAACATAATCTTCCCCAGCACCTGCTAATTTCTTAAACTTTCACGATCCCCAAAGATCCCTCTGTTACCATAGTTTCCCACAGATGCATTTTGGAACACATTTATATAAATCAAAAATGCTGTCATTTAGTGTCAACCGGTGACATCCCAAACAGTTTCTAGATCCAAGCCTTATTTTGTCTTCAAAACTCGTTGTTTTTTGAGGACCAGCTGGAGTTTATGAATCAAGTTGTATATGAGATTGTTTGTTTCGTCGACTTTGTGTGTGAACAGATTTACTCCACGAGGAAAGTTAATTCTTTCCTCTATGACCCGTGTGAACTGGTGGGTTATCCCTGAGGCGCAGACACAAGTTCTGTTGATCAGGTAGCATCCTGATGATGGACGGACGCTGGGGGCGCCCCGCCCTTGGGTCAAAGGTCTCGTGATCCCCGGAAGAAAATCCAACAGTTCCGTTATTGACATTCCAATCTTGAGCTCGACTCTCGCTGTAATTGTTTTGGAAAAAAATAGAAAGACCGACTAACTCGGAGTTTGGTATTCGGTTACTATTATGGACATTGTTGTCTGTTTGTTGATGCTTTCTTTTGTGTGTTCGTTTGTTTGTTTGTTTGTTAGTTGCATCGAAATATGCGTAGTTGTTTCGTTCATATTGTTAGCTTTTCTTTTTACCCCGTCTGTAAAATAAACCCAAGTATTTATTAAAACACAAAATCGACATTCAACCTGTTTTGGCTAGTAATAAAAGATGCCGCTCGTTGTTTCGTAAAAATTATGTTGAATGGCCGTCATAATTACTTCTACTGAAAGATTGTACAGCTAGGCATGTTAAAACAGTTAAACATAGTTGACGATTTGAGTGCTTTTGACTGAGTTATATCGGTTGACATCATTTACTTTTTTGATTCACACGTTCGGAAAAAAATTGTGGCCCAAACCAATCCTACCTCCATGCCCAAACCAAGGCGGATCACTAGGGATGGAAAGCCAGCGCGACCAACGGGCGAGAATGTGGGCTCCTTACCCTAGATATTGTTTCCTTCCGAACCCCATATCGTTGGAGTTAGACCCCAATGTGGTTCTCTGCTCCTCACCTGTTACGATATGACAAGAGAAGGGGGCTTTAGGTCCTGAATCACCGTGCCAGCTGCTCCCGTAGTCCGTCGAGTTGTTTGTTAGGTTTGGGTATTAGCACGTGTACAGCCGGACACATGCTGACGGTGTAGACAGTCCAGTTGCTTTCCCTTCAACTGTTCTATGTGTGTAATTAAAAATATCAAAACATTTTGTGAAAAAGTGGCACAGGATGTCTAACATTTTAGTATATAGGAAGTGAATAAAAACTTACATTTTAAATAAAGCATGAAAAAGAATGGAGGAATTAAGTTTGGTCTTGAATAAAGCAAAATGCAATGTAGATTTGTTTTAATATATATTTATATATATATAAATTTCATGTAAATAATGAAGTAGAGCTATAAACCTATTGAAGACAGCTCTCTGCATTCTGATGATCTATAATGTTCAGGACTGCAGGATTGGATTCCATGACACGAATTGTTTTTTTGTTTTTCTACTCTATGAAATAATAAAGAGGGGAAGATAAATGTGATGGCAGTTTTGTTCATAAAGACACTGACAAAATAGAGACCGCCAACATAGCTCAATTGGGTAGAGCGCCGGTACGTTAAACCGGAGGTCGTTGGTTCAAGTTTCGCTCTAATCAAGTTCTCTATGTTCAACCCCACACCGAATTGCAAAGATATTGTATAACACATTTTGCTCTTCTCCAACAGCCTCTACTCGTAAACAATATGTAAACAAAATAAGCAACTAAACGTCATATCTGATCATTTCCTGCTGTAAACAAACATTTTTTTTTCATAAATTTTCCCCTAAAACCACTTAAAATGTTCAGGTGTGCTGTTTTTCGGACTCCTTGTTTAAGGTTTATTTCAAGAGTGCTGAAGGGTATGATTTTAATTCGAACTCCTTCAGAATGATGATTTGGGAACTGAACTGAAAGTAAAAGGAATCTGTTGACAAAAAATTTAATGTTACACTTCATCCTCCCCGAAGCGTAAACCACCATAATCATTAATTTATTTCTTGCAATATTTTTATACAGGCTGATGATCAGTTTTACACCAATGTCCAGCATTACATACATGGATATTAGCATAAACATCCGATTTAAAACTAGAAAGGGAAAAGGACATAAAAAATTGACATCTATAAGTACAGCTTCTTAAAAATTTAAATGGAAGAGGAATTGTGAATAGAAGAAGAAATTTTGTTCCAATGTTTAGAACCGGCAAGCTACAATTGTATCCCTTGGTTCAACCACCGAGCGTGGCTGCGAGGGGAAGGCTCGGCCTGGCTGGCAAGGTTATTCCTGAGAAGAATAACATGCATAGTTCCACACCTCTGGCAACACCCAAATTTTGTTTAAATATTAAACCAAATTCCTCCAAAACAGTTTGTTTGTCGAAGTTTCACCGAGTTTGATGAAACTCGTATACTGTTTTCATCATTATCAAAAATAAGATTTTGATTAATTTTGTCTTCCGACACCTCTGGCAACAACCAAATTTTGTTTGAATATTAAACCAAATTCCTCCAAAACAGCTCGTTTGTCGACGTTTCACCGAGTTTAAAGAAATTCGTATACTGTTTTCATCAAAACAAAAATAAGATTTGGATTAATTTTGTCTTCCGAAAGGAAATTGCACATTTTTTTCCTTCAGCACCTCGGGTCAAATTAAACTCATTAATTGTCAAAAATACGTATTCACCCATATCGATTGAGTAACTGAACGTAGTTTATTGGCAACGTAATGAGCCGCAAAAGCGCAAAGCAAAAAGTTAAACAAATGAAGTGAAGTTAATGACTTTTATAATTTTTACCCTCTAAAGAACAACTTTTTTTTTCTAATCAACCAAAACGCGCGCTCCTCTGTTGATCTCAGCGTCCACACAAAAAAAACACTTCAGAATATTTCATTTACCCCCAAGATCTCACGGACGAACGTCGAGTACCAGAAGTTTTACACCGTCGTTATTTTAAGACCTCGTTCTTTTCTAAGATTAACACTTGACCAAGTGAAGATGTTGTTAACCCGTTAAGCCTCGTGGATCAATACGGGATATAAATTAAGATGATCTTTTCATTTTAAGATGGCATTTTGTGTGATGTTGGAATTATTATACCCTTGATAATGTGGAAATTTAGTGGCTTTTTCCTCTCCGATGTAAAAACTGACCCAGTGGTATTGCTTCTTGAGTTTGAAGTGCGGCGTGTTATAGATTGAATATCATTAATAATATCACATAGAAGCAATTAAACCGGCCAAGTGCTGACTGTCGCCCGCTTTATTACTACAAGCTAGATAGATCGACTCAAAGAAATAACTTGATGCTCTGAACAATGGTTTCTTTTCTACCCTTCACTTATCAAAGCGAAAGATCTGTCGCCATTCGAATCAGTCCGCCAGGGGTGAAAATAAAAAAAAGGGGTAAAAAAAAGAGAAGAAATATCCTAAAGCTAATTATTCTACCCGCATTATCGGAAGAAAAAATAATGAAAGTCGATTTGGGACGGTGAATGGGAAAAGTGTTGAAATAACAACTGGTGACACTGAGGTCCAGTTTAGGGTATTGTTCTACCGGATGACCCCCGCAAGAAGCAAAGATAAGAATTCGTAGATAGAGCAGAAACACCGAGGAATAGAAAGAAGGAACAGAGAGAGAGAGGGAGATGGGAAATATGTGGGTATGAGGCGACGTATTGAACCACTCTCTGCTGAGTCACAAGCCGCGGGGAGATGGAGGGAGAATGCCCCGAGCGGAACACGATTTAGAAACAGTTGCTATTTGTTTCGCCAGTGGGCACCTTGTTGCTGCAGTGAGGATGTGGGGGCTGTTTATTGTTCGCCAGCTGGCTGGGACACGGTATAGATGGAGAGGGGGGATGGAGAGTAAAATGGGCTGGTTTGGTTTGGTTAGGCAGGTTGGACGACCAGGGAAGAAGAGGCATCCGTGAATTCACTCTTACAGTCCCCTTCAGCATTTTGAAGCATCGTGCCTTAAGTATTGACATTCTTGGAGGTCGTCAGGAGAGTTGGGGGGGGGGACTGGATAGGGGGAAGGGTTTGAGTTGTGTTACCCTCTAGGGTTTTGTATGGGTAGAGGTGCCGATGTGGACGGCACCGGGAGCAACGCTCGATCAATTCGGCACCGTCATCTCCCCCTCTCGCTCCTTCACGCCCGGTCCGTCCGGCCAGCCACGGTAAGGCGTTGCCGACATCTCGGTTCAAGCGAGGTAGCGAAAACCACGACACGAAGAGGCAAACCAAAGCGAGTCTCGTCAGCGGTCAGTCACCTCGGTGCTTTTGTGACTTACTCGCCCGCAGCCTGATAGTTGAGACTAGAGAGGGAAGCCTGTATAAAATACGAAGGGTGTTTGTGTATGGCGACACGACGGCCGGCCCGGCTCGACTAGAACCATTGACTCCTCCTTAACTTTGTCAAGAGTAAAAACTTGTAACATATTCAATTTGACTGTTGTATGCATTCACATGGCCTGAAGGTGCAGTTCAACAATTGCTGGCTTTGTATGGTTCACCTTTAACAACCCACAACCTTTTCACAACAACCTCTTAATTCCTACTTTAGTCTCAGGGTCATGTTTCACGCGGACCTGGGCCAGTCGGAAACATCAACAAGGAAATCGGTATCTTCAGCAAAAAAAAGACCCCTCAAAACTTCTCCACGTCCCAATAAATGAAAGAATTCTCATAACTTCACAATACGTTCAAAGTAACATCTGTGATAAAACAGTATCAGGAATACTATAAAACTATTACAAATCCCTTTTCAGCAACCCCGCTTATGTAAACCTAATTTAAAATTGTGCTTATAATGTAAAGCGAGTTTTTCTTTAAGCTATAATCTATCAATTGAGCATACTTTGTAATAATTGTTGCCTTTACAGAAAATTTGAAAGGAAAAGAAAACTATTATTCTTTAGTTTATTTTAGGTTTAGCGAGAGTCCCTTTATATACTGACCAATCAGGAACAAGCTGGTTCGAAATTCGTAAAATCACAAGCAACCCGATTTGCATTTTTAATTGTCTGAATTGTCGGAAATAAGAAAGTCAGTCATTCTAATTCCTACCGAAAATTAAAGCTCTCCACCCAAGACTATTATTGGATTCCATTCCAGTTTTAATTATGAGATACACCCTGCTGTCGAACCAATAACACAAACGCATATATACTAACTTAAAATATACCCCGAAATGCATGTTTTCCTTCTCTCGAACAAGTGACAGAAACGTAGTATGTTTGTTTAGAGTACTTTGAAATGCAAATTACTTATTTTGTTTCAAACGCGAACAAAAACGTAGACAAAATCAATCAAAATACTTGGATATGCAAACTTGTTTCTTTTGAACAAGTGACAAAACAGTTGACATAATCGTAAAAAAAAAACGGAAATGCACATTCTTATTTTGTTTTAAATTAATAGACGGATATCATTTTTCCCTCTGGAGAGCTTGTGCTCTACTCCTTTTAAGTAGAATCTTTTAAAATAACTTGCCAAACCATAACCATCACCGTAAAACACTTGGAGTAGAAATTGCGCGGCTTGTGTTTGCCGCATTTTCTTTTGGGGTTACTCCCGGTCAAATCAGAAAAGACTTTCTTTTCGTTCGGGGGGGGGGGGTAGGGCGGTAGAGTTTCCTTGAACCCGCACTGAGACTACACAAGTGTTTTCTTTCTTCCGTCTTCCCTTTCTTCTGTCTTTTCTTTTTTTCTTCTTTTTAAGTAACTGATACGCTTTGCCCTTGACTAAAAAGGAAAAACAAGTTTAATCGATGTTATTGATCATTAAGCATAAAACGACACACCGCGGAAAAACAACATGCATAAACAACGTGTTTGAACACATTGTTGGTTCATGGTTTTTTTACAACTTAAAAATTGCTAGGAGAATCTTCGCGCCTAGCCTTCTCCAATTTTTTTAATTTAATTTCTTTATTTTGATATATTTATTTATATATATTATTGCTTATAATTTGGTGAAATTTTTGTTTCTTCTTGCGAAATCAGTTGTTTCTGATGTATCATTCAAGACATTTAATTTTAATATATAATTATATGAAGAAATTACTTGCTGATGAATTGTTTATTTAACGGTTGTTTACATAAAATATATTGTTTTATTATTTATTTGTTTTATTTATTGTATTTTGTTTACATGTTTTTTTTTTTTTTTTTTTTTTTTTTTTTTATCGTAACGGCAAGAAGGCTAAGTTTGAGAGAAAGATAGAAACCTATGAGATTGGTTTAAACATCCATGGTTTGAAGGTGTGTAGATGACTTACTTTCCTTTTAATACTACAACCTGTCACGACCGATTGGTCCCCTCAGTCACCATCATCCATGTCAAGAAGCCAACACAATCCCAATCAAAAATTGTCGGTACTTGCCCCTTCTAAAAGACCCTCCGCTTTGACACCTGAATTCAACAGAGCAACAAAAGGACACCTTAAATAATTGACCCAACCTCTGTCTGGCGACCTGCCCACTTTCGAGCCCACAAAACCGTTAGGGTTACAGACACTAGAATGCCAGCTAAAAGCCACGCAGAAGGTTGTCTGGGAAGGCGATTGCTTTTATAGATCGATTTGGAATGGGGAACTGTATTGCTCAGTTCTCGGAACTAGGAGATTGTTCATCTAAGACTAATAGGGGAACAAAGGGATGGCATCTTAGCGACCCAGTCTACCGCGATGTCTTTACACGGGGTGTTATTTCAACAGGGGGGTCCGGTTCAAATGAGGTCAACTTGGCAGTCATGATTGTAGAGGACTTTTATGTGTCGGTATGTTTAAGCGAATTAGTTTTGACATATGGGGAATGGTATTTGTTTCAATATTGGTGCAAATCGTCATGAGAAGCCATTCCTAATGAAATATCACATTTTTAAAAGTTGGTTGAGTTGAATTCGTTTAGAATGTCGAAATGACAAAATTTCATCATAAAAAGTAAAATATAAAGCAAAAGTAACCTCAAATCAAAAAACAAAAACCTCAAAACCTAAAGCAGATCCCACCCAACTACACCACAGCCACCCCCAAATAACAAACAGCAACAAACAAACAACTAACAAACACACTAAAAAAACCTTTAAAAAAACGAAAAACAAGTAAGGTGTTTGCTTTTAAAGAGAAACACCCTTTAAATTTCTTCCGGTTGGATTTAATTGCAAAGTCTGTTGTTGAAACACAAATATGCTACCCTCACCTCAGCTTGTTTAGTCCTAACAATTCCATACACATCTGCACAGATAAATTAATAGTTAAGGTATCACAATAGATATTTTAATATTTCCCAATGACATGCAAGAGCAACAGGTGTCAAGGGCTTGCTCTTTGGGAAGTTTTTAATCCAAGGAATTGTCAATTATAGTATAAAAATTACGATGTTATGTTTTGTTCACGTGAGAATTTGTTAACGAAACTGTGTAAACACAGCATGGTCAATCGTAAAGAAACACACCTCAAAATTAATTAAGAAAATCAAACAACAAATAGTGAATCAATGAAGGGGAAAAAACCACCAAAAATATATAATTAATAGGTAACTAAATATAATAATAAAAAAACTAATTGATAATGAAAAAAAAGACAGCAAACAAATTATTCTGCTTATCTTCAATCGGAAAGTGACTAATAATTTAACACACATAAAACAAACTGTATCATTTAGAGGCACTGAGCTGTTTTGGTAACTGTCAGAGACCAGTCTTCACACTCGGTGTATCTCAACATGTGCATAACATAACAAACCTGTGAAAATTTGAACTCAACTGGTCGTCGAAGTTGCGAGAAAATGAAGTTTAAAAAAACGCCTCAAAGTCTAATTTGAGGTATCGAAATTAAAAATTAAATAGTTAAGTGAGAAATTGCTTCTTTTCTCGTTGCATTACTTTATGCGCTTTCAGGTGCTTAATAAAAGGCTTCAGTTGAAGACCATTTGTATTGACTGAGAAATTACCTCTTTCTCAAAATCTACGTTACCTCAAAGGGAGCCGTTTCTCACAATGTTTTATATTATCAGCAGCTCTCCATTACTCGTTACCAAGTAAGGTTTTATGCTAACAATTATAGTGAGTAATTAACAATAGTGTCCAGTGCCTTTAAAATATTTTGGTAACTAGAACAATATTATAGTAGATGTTAAATTTGCTTCGGGGATAAAGAATATTAATTTTGGTTTTTACCCACACACCGATATTATCAACCAAAATGGTTTACTGATGTTAGAATGGAACAGTAACCCTGACAGATCAAGGCAAGAACAGCTATTGGAATCAAATGACACAAGAAACCCATTTTAGAATGACAAGAAATAATTCAAGTGAACATAACCAATGTGACTCGAAAACCTTTTGAACAAATCTTAAAATGAGAAGAATAAATCCTGAAAGGTATTTAAGGCAGTGAACACTATTCGAAATTACTCAAAATAATTGATAACATAAAACCTTACTTGGTAACGAGTAATGGTCGAGAGGTTGGTAGTATAAAACATTGTGAGAAACGGCTCCCTCTGAAGGGGAGTAGTTTTCGAGAAAGAAGTATTTTTCAACAAATTTGAGAGACCTCAAGTTTAGAATTTGAGGTCCCGAAATCAAGCATCTGAAACACACAACTTCGTGTGACAAGGGTGTTTTTGTTTTTCATAGTTACCTCGCAACTCCGACGACCAATCTAGCTCAAATTTTCACAGGTTTGTTATATTATGCATATGTTGATATACACAAGTGACAAGACTGGTCTTTGACAATTACCAATAGTGTCCACTGTCTTTAAGCAGGATTGGTAGAGCTGACACAATAGTCTCATAGTGTACATTTTTGTGTAATCAACCATTGACATGAAACAACAAACATGTAAAAATTTGGGCTGAGTTCAATGTGTGAGTCAAAGGAAGTATAGTGAAGAAATATACACAATTAATTTCAGCATGAGACAGGGTTTTGAAACAATGTGGACTTACACACGTCCACACAGTGTTTTCACAAGTGTTGAAGAATAATGATTTTCCGTGCATAAAATAAGGAAACTTCCACATAGTGACTGCAACACAGAGCTGTGTGGGTCCACCAAGTGATTTTTCTGTTCTGTTTTTAATAGATATTACAGCATTCTTTCTTTTTCCATTAGATCGTACATTCAACAAGACTTTGTCTTATGAGCAGCTTTCAGGTCTTGAAACATAAAAGCTGAAAGTCTTGTCACACACGGACAACGTTTGACAGTCATCTCTGCACAGCATCCAGATAGAATATTTAGGCAGTAAAAGATACATTTTAACAAGATTACTTAGCGAACCGGCCTGTATACTGATCTACATGTACCACCGGTTTCCAAGGTAAATGATGAAAGGGGGAAAATAAATTTCTAATTTGCTTAATTTATAAGAACCGGAGAGAATAAAAAAACAGCAAGACGCAAACTGATTATCTCCATGGCGTATTTTGCAATCGACCGCGGATGCCAGCGATAAACCCGTCCGTCTTCAAACAATCCAAGCCGGTGGAAAATGAAGAGGCCGGAAGATTTGACCGGGTCCTGGGTCGTAGAACGAAGAGGGCATTTAATTACTACCGTGATATGACCAAGAAGGACCCTCAATCATCTCCCCATGATTGGTCATTGAACCCCGGCAGACCCACTCGTCTCGACACGCTCGATCAATACTACAAACCCCGTAGTCTAGTCATGCCTCTGTTGAGATTTTTTTTTTCTCCACTCGTGAAATGGTCAAGAACTTTGATCAAGGGATCAAACAGAACTCATGCATGAAATGTATATTAATTTCTAAAACGGAAGTTATGATAGTAGACAATTTCAATGCGTGTTTTCTTTTTATATACAAGATTACTGCCAGTGATGTTTAATAATCTTAACTGACGTAGGCCTACAAATTAAAAATGATTTAAAATAAACGTATTATATTTCCCTGTATAAGTCTAAAGAGAGAAAGGGGGCTGGGAACATTTACGGTTGATTGTGTAATTATGACCAGTGTATTACCAAATTGAAAATGTTAAACCTGTTAAAAAGGGAGTACATTCCTTGGTGCTATCGGGTTATAATATCAAACTACGGTCCCGCGGTTACTTTAAAACTCAGCTGTTCTGTGACATTATATTTTATATATACTTTGTTTGTGTTTGTTGATTCAAATGAATTTCTTTACTTAATCACATCTGAGACTCTCCGGACGGTCTGCGCTCTATAAATAAGGAAATCAAAAGACCCTGTAATCTTGAGCATGCAATTAAAAAACGTATAAATTTTAAGCGTAAAATGGTCAGGTGCACAATGTTCAGTTGCCAATTAAAGTTTAGCATTATAGGGAAGTATTTCAAAAAAAAAAAACCTGTTAAGTCGACGGATTTTAAAATAAATGTTAATTTTGCAAACCGAGGTAGAAGCTCCATACTTTAACCGTTCCCATCAAATCTTGTCAAATCGGAGTCGAATTTCACTTTCGATTTACTTAGTCTGCAAATTGTACCAGCATTATTTAAGGGATTTAGTCTTATTTGATTCAGATGGTCTCGCAAATCCCACCCCGCCAGTTTCTGAAATCTTCCACTACAATACCAATCATCTCGTCCTCATTTTGACGACGTTATCTCTTGAATCATTGCCATCATCACGTTAGTTTCCGCAAGCTTTCTCACGAACATCCCCCAACCCGACACCTCATCTGCAAACGATATTGTTTTCCTTAACGCTGAACACTCCCCCGTTTCGCACCTTGCTGAGCCCGAGGAAGCGGTCCCCGATCCCCGTCACGATGGGGCCGCACCGGGGGATCAACGGCGTCCGCTCCGTCCAAATTACGCTGCGGTTCAGGTTCCCGTCATGGGGGGATAAACCCATACTTCCATCTTCCACGCAGTCATACGATAGGGCACCCATCTAAGTTGCCTGACGAGCATGCCAGATTTCCTTGACTTGGATGGAATTACCTAGGAGGATGCAAGTTGTACAAAGTCAATATTGTGTCTCGCATCCCCAGTGGAAGTCGAGGTATGGATAACGCACAACAGTTAATGTGGACATGATGTGAGTTTGATGGTAATCTAACGCTGAAACTACTTATAATTGAGTCTCACAGTAATGTGACTTTATCTATTAGAAGAGGAGTTTCCAATTCCAATCCGCAACGTGGATAAGTTCTTTATCAAAAGCTATCCACCCATAGCTGCCTGGGCTTGTTTTTACTTCACCGTCTCGATCATACTCAAGTACCTACCCCTAATATAAAAAAACTACACAACTTAACACCGAAAGCAAAAGCAATTCTTTAATGCACGCCATCTATGGGAGACATTCAAACTTTATGATCAAATCTGTCTATGTTTTGCATTCTGAGTAAATTAAGCGAGTGATTTGAATTTTTGTTTTAAATATATTTTGAAAATGGTAACAGTGTTGTTACAAGTGTCTAACCGCACACTGCAAAAACAGGGGTGTTAAAATTGACAAGTGGGTGTTGTCACATACCGAAGAAAGAATCAACATTGGCATCATAGTGTGTCAAAATAACAAAAAATTTATTGTTTTCCAGAAGTTGGTGTTATGTTAATTTCCCATGGTGTTCACTTTGATTCACTTTTTGGTATGATGTGACAACACTCATGGTGTTAATTTTAACACCCTTATTGCGGTGCAGAGTAAAAGGCTGGAAATAGTGTACCCCTGCAAGTCCACTATTCATTAAAAAAAAAACGTTCGACGACGTCACACTTCAAATTACGGTCAGTACATTTTCTGTAAAGACATCTTAAGAATTATAATGAAAGAAACAAATGCAATCTAATCACCATCACCATTTACTGCATCGCTTTTCCTTCCACTCTTTAAACATCCACAAAGGTCTTGTTATTTTAATCAAAACTTCACACACACAAAAAAGAGAAAAGAAAAAAACCATCTAACCGGATATGCACTGCAGCCTACACCGATGATAGAAGACGAGCAAAGCCTCTATCCTGACTACATCCACTGGCCAGCCGACCCCATGACACTAACTCTTCTGGGAGCACCCAAAACGAGGAATCAATGAGCTAATTTCCAAGCAGTTTTGAATTTCAGCACTCGATATTGTATGGCTCGAGATAATTTGCATTTTTTTACAGTGAAGAAACAGAGAACAGAGGGTGTAGTCAGTCGTCTGAGGCTTCGGTGTAGTGCTGATATGTTTAATAGGACATTATTCTTATTAAAATGAAATTACGTTGGGTTTTTGGTTAGATTAAATTCCTTGCAGTATCAGGCACAAAGATAGGTTGATCGGAAAGTAAAGAAATATTTAAAAGGAATACTCATTCTAATTCATCAGAAATACATCATGGCGGAAGGTCCTTTAGTGTAAAAACAATTCTAACTATTTTGAAGAATTACGTTTTTCTGATTATTCAAACGAAAACTCAACGCACTTTTAAAAGACCTTTATCTTAAAAACGCGTATTTACCTCTGATTTTGCTTAACTTTTTACTTTTTATTTACCAATTTCTGGTTCGCCTTTCAACTTGAGGACAACATCCCCAGCCCCAAATCCCACTCATGGAATCGGCCAAAATCTAGTTAATTCGTGTCATGTCTTGAATAAAATAATACTTCTAAACAATGTATGACAGAATGTTCTTTTTAAACACCTTGGAATTGAAGTGTTTTGATTGTTTAAGCAGCGTCATATAGTTTGTCATTTATTGGTTTTTTTTTGTGTGTGAATGAAAACCCTGCGGTCTTAGAATATCAGAGTAGATGTTTTACTGTTGTGATAGTTGTTGCTGCTTTC
Organism: Asterias amurensis; assembly: GCF_032118995.1. Classification (NCBI taxonomy): domain Eukaryota; kingdom Metazoa; phylum Echinodermata; class Asteroidea; order Forcipulatida; family Asteriidae; genus Asterias; species Asterias amurensis. The sequence continues at coordinate 23,569,013 of NC_092654.1, forward strand.
CCTGTTATAAAAAAATAAAAAATAAAAAAAAACATGTTCCTATAGATATGTTTTGTTCTAAGGGTCTGCAATTTTTTTATTTTTTTTACTTTCTTACGGGAGACAAACTTTAGACCTTAGACCCCCTGTAAGAGTTTTTAAACGGTGGCTATGGAAGAAATACTTACACGTCAGCTATGCAGTCTGAACGAAGTTTCTCATGCCATTGAAACTGTTCCTCTATGCTGGAGTTGATTTTTTTTATGAGGATGGACTCTTAAAAAGAAAAAGAAAAAAATGTGATAAGAAATGATATTCGGTTAAACACTAAACAAAATTAGGGTGTTGGTGTGGTGTTGATGGTTTTCAAATATCGGTACCCTATGATTTTTGTATTGAGACATTTTGCCTTGCTTAAAAGTAACCCATGAAATTATTTTCCCGAAATCCGAGTGGTTTTCCAGCCTTTAATTTTTCATAAGACCTTCACTAACCTGTGAACACCTGTTCTAAGAAGTTGATTTCGTTTTAAAGGAAAACACTTCGTCAGGCATTGTCTCGTACGGTGTCGATTCTTATATTTCGGTTGCCAACTTAAAACAATGTAATGGCGGATTGAGAGAGAGAGAAGTGGCAATCGTGAATAATGTTCATGTAGTTTGTCAGATATTTAAGAATGAAATATTGTTTTCTTCTGGAGGATTGGTAAATGGCATGATCTTTATTCATTAGTGAATTTTTAGAAACAATTTTCGTTTCGATAGTTAAAAATCATATTTACATAGATCTATGGTTGAGGCCTTTGTGGTTTTTTTTTTTTACCTATGGAAACCTAAATCAATGTATGGCTGTTATAAGTTTGCAGTCACATCTTGCGTTTATCTACTTTGCTGTAACGGATTTGTTCTTGAGAACCTGTCTTGCTGTTTCATTCTACTTCTGCGGATTATGGTTTCGGAACTCGGGAGACTACTTATAATTTTAAAACGAACTATCTTATTGATATTGGGAGTTAGGAAATCGGTCGGGGTGCACTCAATAAGAAGGACAGTTCATTTCAGAACTAAGAAAGTCTCCCGAGTTCCGTTTTTTTCTCTGCGGCAGTTGTTAAAAATAGCAAAATACGTTCTCAAGAACAAATCTACAGGGAGATACGTGGGCAAGCTGAATATACATTGATACCTCACAAACAATGCCACAAAGCCGTTAAATAAATCATCAGAATTCCCTTCTCTTCGTTATTGCTTTCTCCCCTGTAACAAAATTATAAGCTTCTTTAATCGAGATCAAATTATCCACCCACGTGCAAGTCCAAGTTATTCCAAATGAGGTTTTTTTTCTTCAACTGTTTTGAATTTTGTTTCGAAACGAGATGCGTTTTGAAATTTCTCGGACGGAATTAAACATTACGTTAACAAAAATAAGCATGAGTGATGAGAAGACAGAACAATCGAGCTTTAGTTTTGACGATTTTGAGAGTACAATATTGATGTATTTTGTTTAATAGTATTATTATATGTGGGAATATACCATTAGGACCATTCAAAGAACAACACTTTTATAATTTATGTGAGCAACTTGAGAGAAGGAACGCAACTTAATTGAATTGAACTGGAAAGAAAGCAATAACCTTTAGGGCTAAAACGTAAATAGCTTCAATTAATTAGTTAATAATAATAAAAATATAAAAAATAGAAGGTTGCCAAAAGTTACAATATTGTTATGGAGATGCAATTTGCCGAATCCTTATCAGTTTGCTTTGTCGGGACAACTTGTTTTCAATCAGAATGATGCATTATTGGTCTTTCGAGACTGATACTGAAACATTAATTTAATTGAGAAATACAACAAACCAGTAAAGTATTTAGAAAATTAAAAATTTAAAACAAAAGAGGTATTTTTCAACGAAATTATGAAACGCGGAGTTGAAGCCAAAAGGTAAGCCTCTTTAAAACAATTAACCGCAAAGTCTGGTTTTGTGGGTTGAGTTTACGGCGCAATATTGGTTGAACCAGATCAACTTTGCGCTGCCCACATGCTTATGAAAGTCTATATTTAGTTTTATAAAAAATTGCAAAACTATACATAATGGTCCTTCTGGTTTGCGGTAACCACACATAACACTTTGTAAAGTGAATTTTATGATCCTGTTTGTTTTGTAACAAAGTTCATAAAAGTGATGGAATGATTTCCGACGACCTGCCGGTTACCGGTAATACCAGTGGTGGGCATTTTGGCAAACAATAAGCATTACTCGCAGAGTTAACATCTTATGGTTTTCTTGGAGCACTAAACCACGTCGAGTCATCCTCAGCAACTCCCGGGGGAAACTTTGATTTCCCCCGGTCCTTGTTATCAACCAGGACGAAGAAGGAGTGGAGGAAAGCAAAACACACAAAAAAAGACAAGAAAAGTCGAAACCAATCTCCTAGATCTTGTCTCTTGTTGTCTTGTTCACATCTTCATCCCTAGCTGACATTGCTGCGAAGGAGCCGGGGTGATGTCATTTTGTGCACACTCCATTAGGCGCCATTTCTTCACTACTGCATTCAAGGCGGTGTATATCGAGCGCGGGAAAAAAAAGCGCCGAGATGAACACTTATCGTCTGCATCAATTTGATTCCATCAGATTGGCCGTGGAAAATGAGAAGCTTCATTTGGTGTGATTCTGTGCTCGTTTTTTGTGGTTGGTGATAAGAAAAATTGCCTTGAACTTGGGACTGCATAGTCTGTTTTTGTTTTGTTTTCTGGGGTTAATTTGCTTGAGAGTCTTGAGAGATTTTGTTTACCCACTTCCTGTAAATTGGATGAGGGAACAGGACAATCCCGCCACCTGCTGTGTCAGTGAAATTAATCTACCCTTTTGTGCTTAAGCAGAACATATTGCTTAACAATTTTTTCTAAACAAAAATGAGCAGGATACCAGTCACAAATTGTAATTGTGACATGGTAGTTTGGCTGGTAACTTTATTCCGTTAAGCATTATTTCATTGTGCTTGGTTTTTATTCAAGATACCGGACTTTCAATTTTGACTTGGGCCTTTCAGAGGAAGAATTGTACAATAAATATAAACCAAATCTACCAACAAAACATACATGTTTGAACATTTGAGTTTTTGTTTCAAAAAAACAATGTTCTTCGCTGAACCAAAACATGAATACATGAGACGACATACGCTAATCCCCAACTGCATCTATATAAATTGCTTTCTAACTTTATAGACTCCAGCAAAAAAAAAAAAAACACTTAACAGCTCGTTTTTTCAAGAGCCCAACAGAACCGCCCTCTCTTGCTCTGATTTGGTAATGCGTCTGACGTCATTATCTTATGTCTGGGTTTCTTGATGTGCGCTGCAAATCATAACGGTTATTGCTATACCAGACGTTTGCGATTTTAACACACGGGAGGTAGAATAGATGAGACACCTCGACCTTTTGTCCGAGTTCAATAGCTTTTTGTTTGTTATTTTCCCTTTGAAGGTGCCGCCGTAGCTTACGTAACCACGCAGTGGGGTTGGCCTCGTTGATTAAAAGTCGATCTATCGAAGAACTGCTTCGATCAGGAAAAGCATTCCGTGAAATCAAGCTTTGGCTCTTACATTCCCGTGGGGAGGTTCCCGTAGCTTGGTCGTATAGCAGAGCGTAGTGGTACTTTTGGGATAAGGGCTCTTACATTCCCACGGGGTAGGGGTCGTAGGAGCTAGGGCTTCGGTCAATGCCCTTGGTTTGCCCATAGAGTATTTACTCTATGGTTTGCCTGACTTGTTAACGAGTTCTCAACTTCGTAACGTCGTCATGTTAAATTGCTCCCAATTCAATGCAGATGGAGTTTCCTCTTTGAATCAGTTGGACATCAAGCAATGTAGTGGGTCGACCAATTGCAGAGCCGGAATACGTTGTCAAGTTTAGAGAGGGGGGGGGGGGGGGACCGGGCAAGAGGGAACCACTTTGGTTGGGGGGGGGGAGAGACTAAATCTGAGTTCGATTCATCATCATTATTGTGACATGTATATCTAGTGTTTGGGACTCTTGCGTCGATAGGGCACGGGGGGAGGGCCAGACGACAAACCAGGACTCAAAATAGGGGGGCTGTGGGGACGCCAAAACTCCCCCGAGTCGAGGTCACACTGACTAGGTCAACCCTCTACTGGGCTACTGCTTGAGGTCGTCAACCCATACCCATTCCACCCCCTCTTCTCTCTTTTTATTTGACTGAGTGGGTTACAATAAATCATAGTGAAATTCCTCTGACAATGGCAACTTCAGTGCCGCTTTACATGAGCGTATACGACCCGTTAGGGGAAAGCTTTGTTAGTAGTCATAACTAAAGTCACTCAGCAAGCCTGTAAATACTGGGTTGTTAGAAGAGTTCAAAATCCCCCCACCGTGGACTTTAAGACTAGAAATGGAATACCAGTTGCACAATTGGAATGTGAAATTACCCATTTGTTTTGAGCTATGAGAAAACAATTATTTTCATATTTTCGATGAATCACATTTAAACATAAGAAACTTATTAAATGCATTTTATTTATTGGATATTCCTTATTGCTCAACAAAGATTTGAGATTTGATTTTCCCCTTTCTTTTCTCCCCTTATTTCATTTTTTTTTTTTTTTTTTTTCATTTGCTGACGTAAAAGTTATCCTCACGATTGGAAATGATTGCGAGGTCAGATTTCTGGGCCTGATCTGCAGCTATTTAACCAACGTTCCACTCACCCTGCGGCCCACCACCGAGTAATCGCTGAACTTGACACTGGAAACAAAACACCACTATGGCAATAAAGAGAGGGGTGACAGAAGAAAAGAAAATTCCGAGGTAAGACGCAGAGTCACGTGATGTGGGGCAACCACGCCCTCTCGGGCCGGGTTGACAGGCATCATGGGGGAGTCCCATTGGTCAAAGGTTAGCAACGACAGTCAACTTTGGGGAAAGAGAAGTTGGCCCGTGCACATGTGCGATTTACATTAACACAACCGAATGTCACATGTTGTCTGCTTTTACATTTAACGGGCAGATATCTTTTTCCAGGTTACCACGGCAACGTACTTGACTGGTTACTTTTTCTGATGCGACTGACATAATGAGTCAGGAAATTGCAATATTATTTGATATCAATACCAGTTGTATGGGTTCACGTGTCGCAACCAAATGATATAAATATAAGAATGTGTGTCCAAGCACGCTGACTGACCCGTATAACGGTGAACCCTCTGAAAGGGAAACCCTTGGCCTATAAAACATTAACCCTCAACAACCCCCCTGTCAACAATATCTCTAAAAACGCAGTCACAAGCAATTTTTATCGTCGTTAGACCATGACTTTTATTCAGTTTCTTTTATTTCCCACAAACGGAGAGAGCTTGGTTGGAGTTGGGAAACTCATCATAATTGATGTTAAATGTGGACACCTTTTTTTAATTTGAGGGGGTGGTTGGACGCGGGATTTTGTCACGGATCGTCTGCTCTCGACTGACCACCACAGTTGATATCTTTAGCAGTTTATTTCATACACATCCTATGGTCATTGGTCAGCTCTGATAGGCCACACATTATTCCCACCTCGTCATCATTGGCTCCAAGTTTGTTGAACCCGTCCTAGTGGGCGGTGTTGCTATTGGGTGGGTTTTTTTTCAGTTGACCCGCGACACGAGCAACTTACGTTTTGTGGTTTTCGTTTTTTTCTTTTTCTTTCAAATAATATATTTGCTTTTTGTAACTGTGGCATTACATCTGGACCGCAGGCAATGGTGTTTACCCAGCGATTAGTGCCACTCAAAAGATTTATTTTAAGGCACACAATGAAAATGCTGGTCTTACTCGAAATATTACCAGGGGCTGTAGGCTTTAATTTCATATTCCCCTTTTCAATAATTCAAGCCAAAAATGTCGATCAAATCACAATAGGGACATTTTACGAACAATTTTAGGGCAGACTTGATGTATATTGAACACGTAATCGAGTTTTCCCCTAACAGAAAAACGTTTCACGAGTTGTATTTAATATTTATTGCACCAATAACATTTTAAGTATTTCTGTCAATCAATACATTTTTTAATCCATAACGACAATACCAAACTCTGCAACAGAGTCAAAGATATGCACCGATTTCGGACTAAACTGGCTTGAACCGGATCTCGCCTGTTAGCCTCCGGGATCCTGATTGGTTGGATATTTCGAGACACGTGATGCATGTTATGCTAATTTATCGTGGGGTCAAACTATGATTCAAGGAGTTTGACCTTGAGTCGATGCACGTTCATGAACTGCATGTAGTTTCGCTTTGCTGGATGTTATGTTTTCTTTTCCCCTTGTTGTCAAAGCTTGTGATCTTTGTAAATTATAGATTCGTTTTATTATTCCACTTTGTGTACTTTTATCGTTGTTCCTTGATACCTCAGCTACAGACAAAAGTTTTTTTTTATGAAATGGGTCGGAGTCATGAGGGGAAAATTTGCTTCCTTAAGGGGAAGTTCAGAAAGTAAATGTTCAGAATTTATAAAAAAAAAAAACATTATTGTACATTAAACAAACGCCAAAACAAAAAAATACCCAGCTTGCCAAGATCGATAATTAAATTCTTAATTAAACTGTTTGTTTAATCTGAACGATATGGTTCGTTTGAGGTATTACTTTGTTCCTCGGTGTACAAATGATAATAGAAAACATTAAATATTTGATAATCGAACTTTGGGTTTTTGGATGGGTCAAAACAGTTCTGTTTTAAAAAAAAGAAATATGAACGGCCCCTCAACTTGTAATTTGTTTTACCTACAACGCATTTGATAAGTTCTATAATAACGAATGACTGCAGACATGTTGTAGGTGACACTCTATCAATTATATATAGCTTAAAGGCACAGGACACTATTGGTAATTACTCAAAATAATAATAAAAACTTACTTGGTAACAATCAACAGAGAGCTGTTAAAAGTATAAAACATTGTGAGAAACAGCTCCCTCTGAAGTAACGTAGTTTTCGAGAAAGAAGTAGTTTCCACTAAAACATTTAAATTTCATTTTGAGACCTCAGACTTAGATTCTTGAGGTCCCGAAATCAAGCATCAAGAAGCACACAACTTCGTGTGACAGGGGTGTTTTTTCTTTCATTAAGATCTCGAAACTTCGACGACCAATTGAGTTCAAATTTTCACAGGTTTTTTATTTTGTGCATATGTTGATGTAAAGTGAGAAAAGTGGTCTTTGACAAATTTCAAAATGTGCCCAGTGTCTTAAATTGACATCTGAGAAGACATTTTTTTACAGGGCGAGACACCTCAGATTCAAATTCAGATGAAAATTTATTTCCATATCTTTATGAAAATAAACAACACGTACTTGTAATAATTGAGTTTAAAAAAAATAGAAAATGTAGGACAAATGGCTGTTTTGATAAACATAAGCTTATAGAAAACAACCAAATAAAACTAACAAGCAAACTAACAAACACACAGACAGGCAAACAGAAGGACTGACAAACATTGTAAATGACACACTGACATACGATATATAGAATAGATCAGAGACGCAACAAATTCATCAATAGCGAAAAGATGACAGAACTGTTCAAGCAAAAGCGATAACAAGTATATCAATCTTATTGAAAGAGATGAATTTTAACTTCGAATTACTGATATGAGCATTTTCTAGAATTTATGTTGACAACAAACTCTTATTTTTTTAAATTGTTAAAGATTTCGCGAGTCGGGCCTTTGCCGCAATGGAATGTATTTTTAAAACAATAAAATTCAATGTTTCTCTGGTGGGATTCGAACCCTTTTAGTCCAGGACAGGTTACCCATACAAAAGTAGTCTTCCCCATGTCTTATTTAGTTTGTTTTTTTTTCTTCAGTGATGCAAAAATGTCGTCTGTTGTTCAGGACAAATCAGTAATGTTGATTTGAATGTTTGTTTCAGTTAGATCGTATTGATGTTCGCTTCATCAGTTGTTCGACCTCTTCAAAGAAAAAAGATCGCACTATAAAACTTTCTGTTTAGAAAACAACTTAGTTTGTATACTTGGATTGGTGGAATTTCTTGTAAAGTTCATTGGCTTCGTCGTGTTTAAGAAATCTGAAATATCAATTATTGAGTGTTCTGGTTGGTTTTCTACTTTGTGTATTGTTGCCGCGGGTTTTGATGCGGTGGGCCTACTAGTTTTGTTTTAAAATACGAGTTTATTTATACAATGACATTTGCTTCGCATAGTTTATTGCAGAGTTAATCACATACCACACACTCAGGTGGTGTAGTAGAGAATTTTATACTGGGTAATTGTTGTTCTATAGCACCAGGGTTCAGTTTGTGGAGCAATATCCAAGATCATAACTCTGCAGCAAAACAACGGCTTTGCATTTGGCAGTGGAGCGCAACGTCTGCACTACAGTCCCGGGTGAAATCATCGGTGCGTCCCCCTTCCAGTCACCAACGCCATACGGTCATCAAGCTTACCCCGACTTACATTTCCCTGCCACATAATTGAAAGAAAACATGAGAGTGTCATGACTATGTTACTGCGTCTGCCTTATGGGCAACATTTTGGCCTTAACACTCCAGGGAAATTACAACACATAGGTTTAGTCCTATTTTTGAACAGTCTTCTCCACTGCTAGGTCCCTTCCTTGGACCAACGATAGCAGCAGTGCTTGGATTGTAATGGGATGCTGGGTTAAACAGGCAAGTGCTGAGGCAGTCAGCTGTGGCAGGCAGTCCTGAAGCTCTTCTGACGTCGCTCCATGGCCGGTGCATCAACGTCTGGGGTTGAAACCAACTCATCCGCTCAGACTTTTGTTCCCAAACGAGTTGCTTCAATACACCAAAGATGGCGTCGTAGTCAGACTCAGAGGTATCCCGTTGTTAAACTCAACTCGTCCAGTTGTGTTCCAATGAATGTGTTTTTGAATCAGTGACGCGATAGCCTCGTATTGATACGGGAGGGGGATTTTTGACTCGGCAGTTTTTGGCGGGTAAAAGCCGCATCGAAAAATCCACAAAGAAAGGTAAATCTTGTCGCTTGGTAAGTTACAATGTATCACGTAGATACACTTGGCGTCACCCGGCCTGTCTACCCAACATGTTTTACTGTAACGGTGTTAAATTCGTTAGAATTACAGCCAGCCTAAGAAAATTTAGTTTGATAAATGACAGGAACTTATCAAGAACATTGATTGAACCATGGCTGTCCATTTATATCTACGACCAGGGACAGCTCAACTTGACTTTTATGGATGCTTGTTGTCAGAAAATTCAGCCGGTGACGTGCGGTTCCGCAAACAGCAGTGTGGGTCGGAACCAAGAGTAAGAAACATGGCGTCCACTTCTCAAAAAGTATCAAGTAATTATAGTCTAGGAAAGTAACCATCTATTTAAATCACTCTATATTAAACAAGAAACAAGATTTGACCACTACCTTTAGGTGCACTTGACAACACAAACAAACTATTTGAATTGTTTTGAGGGTAACGTTTGTTTATATTTGAGCTGTTGTTGTTCGCTTTAGGCAACAAAACATCTGAGCTCGCACATGTCCATAACATAATGTTAGATTTGACTCGAGGAAATGAATTGTTCTCGCGACGCTTTTTAAAAACACACAGACAATAATAAATCTGAAGTGGAGGCTTCAGGCAAAGTTGTTGCCCGTAAAGCCTTTATTAGTCTAACTAAATGCGACCTTAACAATTGCAGTTTAAGGGGCAAAGTGGCCATAAAGATTTCCCATATATTACTTCTTTTTTTTAGGGATGAACAAGCGGCTTACGCTGGAAAGTAAATCCAACAATTTATGACATGAATCGACGAAGTTGATTCATATTATTAAGACTGTTGATTACCGTAAAATTAAATCAAATGTTTGTGCCCGCCGCCCAGAAAGAGAAAAGTAGGCTTGGGGGCATTGTAAATTAATTAAATTAATTAAACAACTGATGGGGTAATTGTCTTTTATGTGTTCGTACGAGATGAATTCTTTTTACATACAGTTGGTCTGGGTTGTCTTATAGACTGATTTTCACAAAGGAAATAAACAACATTCCTGATAAAGAACAACAACCTGTGACTACAGGCAGTGGTGTGGAGAGAGGTCTGAAAGCAGTTTACCCATTGGAAATCTACATGGAAAGGTTTCCGGTAACACCATGTAATGACTATCTGTAAATGAGTTGGGGAAGTTCTGAAAAGAACCATTGGTCTCAACTTTTCAGAACCACCCCAACTCATTAGAGACAGTCATTACATGGTGTTACCGCAAACCTTTTCATATCGTATTTCCACCATGCATAGTTTCAAATCCTACATTGGAAATCTATTAACTATGCAAAGAAAGATTAATTGTTTATTTTTATTTATTTATTTTTTAATCCCAGAAGCTTAACACAAAGACAAAGAGTTGAGTTAGAAATTCACCTCGCTGGTTCATTTGGTAAAGGGTTTTGAAAGGTTATACTTGTGAGGTTTTACTCAAATTTTATTTTTCAATGCAGACATTTGCATAGTCGAAATAATTAGCATTTTATATTGTTGGTATACACAAATCGTGGTTTTTGCATCCACGATAATCTGCTGTTACTTTGAGAGATTAGCTTTGAGCTTTAATTTAAAGCTTACCTTGAAACTTTAAGTACAGAATAAACATTATTTTCATTTACATATTAATTCGTTGTTGAGAATCACACTGTATGGTGTAAAATTATTTTAAAGAAAACATAAAACGGTCGTTGATTATAAGGTTTGGCAATTTATGGACTGAAAATAACTTCGTGTAAACAGGTTATTTGTTTCAATCATCACAAGAAATGATTTCATTTGAAGTTATGTCATTCAAATAAGATCCCCGATTAAATGAAACATAAAAGGAAAACTTGAAAAAGGCATAAACACACAGTGTAAAATAAGTCTTAAATTGCGAAGAAAAAAACAACTTTCTGCACTTGTATTTTCATTAAAGTAACATATACATGAATAGACTCTAAAGAAATCGCTGGTAAGATTCCTCTTAAATGCCTTTTGCGAACCTTATAACAGATAAGTCAACTGTTTATTTAAAGTGGTTCGAAAAGGTTATCTGATTTAAAACCCAGTGCCACTTATAAGCAGCAGAAGAAAAATATCCTTTCAAATTACCTGTTATTTTCCTAGTCGCATTCCATTTCAGTTTTGTTTATATGGAAAGATGATACGGAGGTAATTTGAATAAATTTGCATCACTCGAAGCTTCATTTTGAAATAATAAAAATTCAATGAATGCTCAATGAAGCCAGGTTTGTGTTTGACGTGCGTGAGGGGGCACCCGAGCGAGCGACACTGCGACGCCACGGCCGTTCATTGAATGCATAGCCCCCCTTGGCCAACACGCCACGGCGCGCTAAATCTTCGCACTTACCGTGTCGGCAACATCAGCGACCCGACAGCACGTATGCTTCAAAGAGTCCTCGTTAGCACGGAACACCATACCAAGGCTTCCAGATATAATGTATTATGGATGAGATTAAACACAAAATTAAGCTTTTATTGAGCTCGGTAAACCCATTAGTTGATGATTCATACGCTGAGTGAACAGTAATTCGTTGTGGTGTGGTGGGGTAACTTGCTAAATCTGTGTCTCCCACTCAAACCAATGCAATTTCTTGTACAGTGAAAAACAAATCTCCAATTTTTGATGAATTTTGATTTGAAGTTTTGCTGTAGTCACAGGATGATTTCATAACTACGTTTATTATATCACATTACATTATAATTATATGATAGGTAATTAAACATACACTCTGTGAACTATAACCGCTGTCAAATTCATCTACCATTCGTTAGGCCCTAAACATGAATTGACAGCAAATAAGTATTGATTCTTTAAAACTTTCAAGCCCAAAATCTGAATTGAAGATGACCTTTTCGTCTTCGATGTTTCTATCACATACTCGATTTCACAAGTATCAGTCGTTTTAGACGGAAGCCAGTTTTCGATTGGAATAAACAACCGTCATGTTTATGTATAATTTTCCTTGAATTTTTTTAAGTCTCTCTTTTGAGCCTATAATGTGATTAACTCTAAATCTACATTGTTGACGAGTTACAAATTTAATCAAGGGTTTTTAGTTTTCAAAAGAGTAAATTGATCGTGAATACAAAAAACCACACCACATTTTTTCTTGTTGAATATTAAGAAGAAAAATTGCAACTTAGTTGTGAAGAAATAGCAAAATAAAGCAATGTTGTAATTTTCAAATACCGACAACAACATTTCATGTGACATCGGGGTCCTAAAACAAGCTTCCATTCAACTCTGAGTGAAGTATTACGGGATTTTTCTTTCTTCCTCTTACTTAAAACTTAACACCACAGCAGTTTGCCCTGCAGATTCAGATTGTGTTCTGGGCACTATCTGCCCCAAGCCTTGCATAGCTAAGCAGCTGAGAGCCACTGGGCATCCGAGTCAGTTGCAGTAAACTTCATTACCGAGACATTAACACCGTCATTTTGGGTGCAATTATAGAGAATAACGAAGCGCGGCTGCTGCTCTCTGGACCCTTGGACTCGGGCATGCTAGCATGGGACACGATTCTCTTATGGGAGAAATAAGATGGTCCGAGATTCAGTCAACCTGAAACACTGCCATCTTTGGAAGAAAAATGATAAGTGAGTGAGCCGATTTTGGGCTTTAACACACAAAACTGGTTTATTTTGTGTGACGCAATTTCACATACACTGACCCATCATTGTTTGGACATTGGTTGGTTTAGCATTTTGGTGTAAACTACACTATTGACGTGACTAAATTCTTCACAAATCTTGGCTCTTAAGGTTTTACCAATTAAGAGGTTAAGGGACTTCGTCATTCAATCGTGCACATAGGATTTGAAACCCTGCAACTTGAAACTATCTCCTGGAACCCTGTTCCACATTAACACTTGCGTCTAGTATTGTTTAAAAATTGTGGTATAGTTCTGAATCAATTATAAATAGCACATATGTAAATAATAGCAATAACATTCGTCTGTATTTATGAACAAACAAATTAAAATAAACAAATAAATTAATAGATTTTTTTAAAGTGTTATCTTTGGACAAGGGTCAGGGAATACCATATCAATAAAAATAAAAACAATTAATGAAACCCACTGGATGTGACAATTCTTCTTGATAATTTTGGACAAATATGGAGATAAAACTATTTTGTGATTTTCGTCAGAAAGTAGTCGGTATTATCTAATCAGTTGATCACGTCAAACAATTATTTGAATTTTACGAAATATTTAAATGACTCAATATTTGCCCTCTACTTTGTTATCCTGCGGTGGCTCATTTCTTTTCTTGAGACCATTCTCATTTTAGTTTCCTTTAGACTTGCCCTAGATTTGTTGGAATATGCTTGATCAAATCGCCTCCGATTTGTTCTTCTTCAATCTTCAGTTTTAATTAAACAGGGCCCATCCTCTCCATCCCGTACGTTGAACTGTTCCTTTTACAGATGGCGGCGTCACTTTTAAATCTTCCACTTTCCCCCATCTTGTCTTCGCCGTGAAACCGGCTCCTATAGCTCCAACAAATCCCCAAGTGTCCCCAGAATCATAATCCATGTCCCTGATTTACCTTTCATCTCGGGACTAGGACCGGATTAGAGGTTTTATTAAACAGTTGACGGGTAAAAATGAGTTGACGCTGTGCGGCAGTGACATGTTTGGTACGAGTCACCCAAGAGTTCGGTCTCTTCATCTTTGATGAAACAACTCATTGGTTCTCAACCTTATGGCATGCCACGTCGCTTACTGAGCTGTGATGCCACTCAGGGAATTGACCTTTGACATTCAATGTGTATGTTCTGGATGGGTGTCACGTGCTTTCTGGATGTGGAACACTAAAAACAGCTTATCGGATAGGTTTTATGTGATGATTTGACTCACAGTGAACTTGTTTATTTTGTTGATGTGGAGTTCGACATTTGAAACAAATAATGTTGTGTTTGCTCATATTACTCAAAAAATTCATGAGTATTTTTCGATTCTGTTTTTGTCAGAGTCTCTGTGAGTTTTATTCCTATGACGCAGGCAAGTAAACATTTTTTAGAAAGAATAAACAACAGCATAAATGAGATAATCAACACAAAGCAACTTTTACTTTATCTGTACGTCAAATTCAGAATAAAGATCCTAAAATATAATTTATTGATGATGCTCGCGAACTTGTATTTTAAAAACTAAAAAAATTAATAAAAAGAGAGCAAAAATGATGAGCAAACATAAGAGAGAACCAACACTTCCTAAATTTTTTCAATATCTCAAATAACACAATTTTATGACACAGCAAAATCTGTAAGATATTTGATAACAATACATCAATGTTTAGATGTTATTTACAGTCAACGATAAGGATGCTATTCGTCGTCTTCAGAGATGCTTCTTGACTTAAACCTAACGGTGTCTTGCCTTAGAGACAAAACATAGTGCGTTTAAACTTTGAACTTTAAATACAAACATGTTTGTATGTATACAAACACCTAGATTTTGATGAGATTTTGTTTACATGTTCTACTTCGTCAGGCTTTGGACCGTCCGGGACTGACAGTGGGAATTCCCTCCACGCGCTGTGACCCATGGGCCGTACCCATTGTAGTTGTCTTTAACATCACATTGCGTGGCCCACAAACCAAACTGGATGTGATTTACAAACAGTAAATTACTGTAAATTTCCAAAATCTAGTAAAAACAGGAAGAAAAGTACAAGTAGATTTATTTTTACCTGAAAACAGGAAGGGATGAGGAATTATATCAATAAAATAACAAATAAATAATGACAGTAAAAACACATTTGAACATTTATTTATGAGACCAGATACAGAGTAAAACATATCAAAAATAGATTAGACAAATTAATAAAAAGATTTTCTTTTGCTACTTTGAAAATGAGTTGCTTGACACGGAGTTGTGACATTTTTTTTTGAACTTCGAAGGCATATGCCATGACTCGTGAACCTGATGGAAGGAGGGATAAGACCCATCCTATTTTCTGGATCCATGATTTGAAAGTTTGAGTAAAAACAGTGTGAGGTGCAGTAGATGTCGGCAAATACATAAATAAATAAAATGAGAATGCATTTACCCTTCCAAATGAATCATGTTGAAATATTTAAAACAACCTTGGTTGGAAAGTATAGTAATACAATACAACACCCTTTTCAAAGCAAGTTTTAATTTGTCAAGTGTATTTAATCCAACCGTTTTTATATTAAGGTTGCAATGAAACTGCTATTCTATTCTTGAGCCACTTCCAGTTTTAGGCGTGATTCTGTGTTGTCAATGGATACAAACTACTGTCACATTCGTCGATTGCTGCATCTGTCTCCACGCAACTTGAGAAGTAAAAAAGAAAAAGAAAAAAAACCTGACATATTGTAAATTACAGTTAACAAAACTCAACCATATTCTGCAATCGATTCATCTTCCTCTATAACTACATAACAAAGGAACAAATAAGGGCGATATACCGCGTTTATCTAGTCATCTCCATGATACAGTCGTGTAAATCTAACCATAGCTGCCCTCTATCACCGTGACAGTGGGCGATTACATCTCTCATGGGACGCACGTCCTGGTCCTCTAGAGTTTTCCCGCCAATTCTGTGATTAGTTGGTCTTATAACGTCTGCTAGCTCACTAACCGGGGTAACGCACAGACAACCAGCATGCCGACGTGGTCGCCGGTTGACGTTCAGAAGTCGCCATTTTTAAATCTGCCCTAATTTACATATTAAGAAAATAGGATAAGACCTAAGAAAAAAGGCAGATCGGCCGGCAAACAAATTGCTTCGAATCACAGGGCTCAATTAAAACAAGACCCATTTGCATTGAGGGAATTTTTTGGCGGTTTTTGTAAAAGGTCTACAACACATTAATTTGTTAATTTCAACCTGGCTTAACAAGCCTTAAATGACCTAAAATTATCCCAAGCCCTCCTTAAGACGCTTAAACAAAACTATGTTAACATGGAAATATTGTGGCTTATAATTTGATAGTCATCACAATATTTGTTGTTTACGAAAAATTAATTTTGTATAATTCAATAATCAGTTAACAGACAAATTAAAGTATTTTAAATGATACGACATAACAGCAGTCCCTGAACACTCCTGTCTAACGTTTGCTAACAGTTTCTACTTTTTTTTCCTTTTTTTTTGTAAGAGCAAAACTCAAGTAATTGTTAATTACGTTCATCTACAGTTTAAATATATTAACAACAAAAGCAAATAAAGAAAGATTGTTGAGTATCCCTTTATTGGCCTGGAGCAGGAAATGGCTTCTGACAATAGGTGCATTCTTGTGCTCTGAAGTCGTAGTATTTAACGCCCACGACACGGGTGACGACATAGATCGAGACACAGCCTTCTGAACTTCAAAATCCACAGCCGAATTACCTCTTCGACTTCAGTTGGAAGTGGAAAGTAACCCGATCGCAGGAGTCACCCCGGGTTCGAGCCTCGCCCGACATTATGAATCCTCATCCAGGCAATAATCGCTGCCGTGAAATGCGCCGATTGACGGGTGGATTACAGCGTCATGACCTTGAGTTTGTTGGGTCCATCAAACCATTCAGAGAACGGCTTCAATTCGAGTTACGAGAGGTGTCCGTCCGTGGAGGATTTCTTCGGCTTTACCTGCCCGACTATCTCTTCATTTGACGGCCGGGATGAGTGGCTGAATGCACGCTGCTCTCAACGGCCGTGCATCCGTGTTTCTTGTTAGCCAGCTTGTTGCTTGGCGCCGGGGGCTTATACCCAATATTGATTTTTGTTTTTAACTTGACAGTGATTCTAATTGAAATTGAGTGATTGGTCTATCACATCATCTTCACACATGTCTATCGGGTCCATGTTTTTTCTTCTCTTTCTCGACTAAACATGAACAAATAACAATGGCGAAGTAATGCTATCAGCTTATACACTACAAAGTTAAAGCCTAGAGCATGGGTATTTTAGTCTGAGTCACACACACCAAGGATTTACACCGATCTCAAGCACACGGTGGCCAAGATGATTGTTTCAGTGTATTCACACACGCAAGGTGCGAGTGACCAAACTTTCACACCCTTCAAATCTCACTATTTGCTTTGACTAGAATTTAAAAAGAAAAAAAAGAAGAAAAAAAACGTTCAAAGTCTGACGGTTTCAAATGCTTAAGTCTGAATTTGAAAACTGAATACTTAACAGATTTCAATAATATCATGTAATAAACCACAAGGGAAATTGACAGGGTAATTTCGTAAATGAGTGGCTCCTGACTGGCACCCCCGAACAAAGATGTTGAACAATTATATGCTATCAATACTTTATCAATATCAAAAGTGGTCGAATGCCATAGATAGCTCAGTTGGTAGAGCGCTGGCACGTCAATTAGAGGTCACGGGTTCAAGTACATACCTTGTAAATGAGAAGAAAAACAATAGAAGAAACAATGCACCACAAGTTAGCCTATTATATGAAATCTCTTTTGTATTTGAAAATGAAGATTAAAGACAAAGTGTCCGTCTTTAAACTATGCGTCACCAACAAAACCTAAACGCACACCAAGGTGCAACGCAGCCCTTGGGAGCCCCCTAGAGTCCTGCCAGAGAGATGTGGGCCTGTGGACTTATCACAGTCCAGGCTGCGCCCAACTGACGTTTCCTTCCCCTCACTTACACATTCATGGTACAACTAGCCTGGAGTTTCAGCAGCCAAGAAAAAAAAAAAAAACTCAGAAAGACTCCAGGGTAATTTTTGGGAGGGGTCTTGTTATTAACACGTCGGCTGACATTATTTAGTCTTGAGGAAAAAGGAGGGGATGGGTTGGAACCTTTGGCTCAGCCATTACAGATTGAGTAAAGATACGTCTTACTGTGAACGTGTTAAAGATGGTATAGCGGTGGCTTTATGATTGAGGAAGATGTGTTTGCACTACATGAGTTTTTCTGCTCAACTGTTTTATCTTGTCTCCTGTCGTTGTGAATGAACAACTTCTGTATTTTCTGCAATCACGTGTTGGTCTTTCATTTCTTATTTAAGGATGGACGTTTTATGGTCAATAATAATTGTGACTGCCATTCCTGTGTCGTCGTCTCTGCGTCTAAGATTAAACTTCGTTTCTTCTGTAAACTTATTATTGTCACCGTGTTTGCAATGAAGGGAATGTAACGTTTGACAACCACTCTTGAAATTAATGGTAATAAAAACTTACTTGGTAGAAATACAGCAGCTTTCGATAGTATTTTGAGAATCGTTAATTCGAAGTAATGTAGCTATGGTAAAAGACATCACTTTCTAGTCTCAAAAATTTGGATTTCAGAAACATTTCTGTCAGATATGTTTCTCAGATTGTATATTTTAATTACGTTCTTTGACAGCGCGTTGTATCCCGTTTAAAATCGACGTATATGTTTAGTCCATGTCGTTGTCCGCAACTTTCTAATAAACTAGCGGGATGCTGCGCTTCGCGCGGCAACCCCGCTAGAAACCATTGTGTATAAAATGCCGCAAATGTAGCGTTGTGTACGGGGGAGGGGGCGGGTAAGTCTCCCCATCCATGTTTTCCAGTTTAGCCGCGCGGGTCCCGCAAGTGGTTTTTCCCAGACCCGTATATTTCCCGTTTGTGTTTTTTCCACGTTCAGTTTATTACTTTATATCCCGTATCGTTTATGATTTTTTTCCCCTTTCTCGTAGGCCTATAATATCCCCGGCCCGTTAATTTGTTTGCAATTCCCCCGACCCCTGTCCCACCTTGAGCCCCAGCCTTCCCTCTCCCGTCCCATTATCTAACCCGAGCCTCTGTATGTGAGCCTTCTTACCCGCGATCCCGTGTGTTGTAACTGTTCTTTGCTTGCCACTTTGTGCCCATGTTTTCCATTTTCGCGCGAGTCCCGCTAGTGGTTTTTTCAAGTCCCGTTATACCCCGTTGCGGCGCCCGCTGGAAATCATTACGTACTGGTTATATAATTCTGCAAGTAGCGTGGTGAGGGGGGGAGTAATTGGAGGGACACTCTGAGTCACGACGAACCTTTTAGTGCTTTGTGAAATTAAAGACCCTACACTTGCCCGTCTTTTTTCCCGTTTCTTTTTATTTGTCGGTCCCATCTATGATTCTAGTTCCGCGCGGGTCTCGCTAGTGGTTCTACCTAGTCCCGTTTATACCCGTTTCGTTTATTGTGTTCCCGTTCGCTTTACCATTTTCCTGTCCTGTATCGTTGTTATTTAAGTCCCTTTTCATTTTTATCTTTCCCTTATATATACTCCCAGCCCAGTTTATTTTTTCCCGTCATTTATTTTGCCGTCCCTCCATACACTCCCTGTCCCACCGAGTGCCCCTTCCCTCTCCCCGTCCCGTATTCCCGCGCATCCTTGCCTCCCGTCCTGCCTGTTTGCCCATAACTCATGTTTCCAGTTTTGCGCGGGTCCCGCTTGTATAGTGGCTCTATCCCCGTTCTCACGATTTGATTTTCCCCAGTTAGTTCAGTTTAATATTTTCCTGATCCTTTCCAAAATCCCATACCTTCATATTCCCTTTTTTTTTCTTCATTTCCCTACCCCTAGTACGTCATCAGAAAGATATTTGGCTGAAGGGCCATCGTATATCGCAGATTTGTCCAGACAAGAGATTTCAAAATTTCCAATATGGCCCCAGATCGATTGTTATTGAGCCAATATGTTTTTCAAAGAACTTATCTCGATTGTCCTATAACCAAAAAATGTATTTCCTATGATGATATTTTGACTGTGTGACAAATACTTTTGTTTTTGTTTTATGCCAGACACATCAAAGGCATCACTCGTATGGCGTACTGTTGCATATTGTGAATTCTTCGTCTGTTTGACAAGTTTTCAAGAGTTTAATGGTGTGACACCGAAAAAAATACATTATTTTATGACGTGGTCATCCATCACCCTTTAGGCTTCATTAGACCAACATTTTATAATAAAATGCCCTTCAATACATGGTATCTCCGGTCTTCGAACAAGAAGTGTTAGATGGTTGGTTATAGGTGAAGCCCGGTGGTTTTGTTGTCGTATTGGTATCTTGTCTTGCATTCCACCTGCAGGACCCCGGTTCGAATCACACCACGGGCACTTAGTGATATCTGACCACCTTCTTACACAAAGTGACAAGGCTTTGAAACAGCTGTCTATTTTCATGTTGTCATTTGTCTCGATCTTTTATTGCGTTACACATTTCTGTTGTCATTTCCTATTCTCGTTTCCAACCCCTTTTTATGAAATATGGTCAGTGGTCATCCCCGCTGCGTCACGACTCTACCCTGTCATCAACCTCCATGTCCAGCCCTTTTGGCCCGTTTGTCTAGCCCCTGAGCTCTCGGTAAATAACTGCGACTTAGTCTCAAAGGACCACCGAAGACTCTCCAAGAAAATGAGGGCAAGAAAAATTAGTATCCGTCAGCGGAGGACAGTGGCTTAGAAAAAAGAGCAACTAGTCAACATTGACGATATCCAGGGAGCTCTGTAGCACTCTGCTCATATTTCCAGCCAATAAAAGACCCTCGTGTTATTGGTTCATTCGGATCGGAGAATGTCAAGCTCTCTCGCTTCTAATGACAAAAATATTGACTTTGAGAATGGCCTCATTAAACTGGGGGCTTTTTGCATATTGCAGAGCATGATATGTGAATGAAACCTTTGCGTTTGGGAGACAGTACACGGATACATCAGAAGATCAGGAAACAGTCGTTGGCATTGAACAGCAGCAGTGATAATCAACAGAAATATTGAGAGGGTGAACAATTAGAGTGAGGTCCTGTATATTACACGTAGTTCCCATTAAACTTTAGCAGCACAATTAGCATATCAATATAGCTACTGTGACTGCATCCCATAGACGGATAAATAATAAATCTTTCTGTTTCATGAAAAGAGTTTTCAATTTGTGTAAAACTTGGGAGTAAAAATACACTATATTAAAATACATAATAATTTTTACTAGTGGGGATTAAAGAAATATTGCCGAATTTTGTTTGGAGTCTAAATTTCCCGCATGAGGTAGAATTATTTTCAAGATCAGATGTCGACAGCATGGAACATGTTAACTGAATGAGTTTTGGACTGAATGAGTTTTTTTATTTTCTTTAATTATTCTGAAAGGTTTACGGACAGCCAGTTTCTAAAGTTCTCACTTCTCTTTTCATCGGCCTTTTTCTGTTGCATCTTTTGACTGGAAACTATACTCTCACCAGAAATCAGTCGAGTTCCTTTCCACAAGTTTCACATTCGCATAGCTTTCAAAAACGATTGGCCTTAAAGGTGAGCTGCGTCTGTTTTCTTACGACAGGGGATTGCAGTGAATAAGTTTTTTTATTTTTTAAGACAGACGGAGTGTTACAACTTTTTTCTCTAGGATAACAAGTTTCTACGCCAAGTCTTGTTGGTCTCGATCCTTTCATCTTTTTCTCCATCGTGCTCCAGGGATGCAATCTCGAGATTCAGACGAGACTCTGTCCAGTACGTGAGTCGAATGCATACTCCACTACCACCATAGCCACCTCAGAAAACCACAACTTTATCCGTGCCAGATTGTTATTTCGGTGTCCAGTCGGCCGTTACGTGAATTAATCGACTTCATTATGCCCTATGACGTGAGGGAGGGAACACTTGTGATAGCGAATTCATATTTGAACGACTTTTCAATTTTTAAACAGGCAAGGAGCGCTGCTGCTGCGCACGGCATGTTCTCTGCGCGTCGTTCCGCTTGGCCGGCTCGCAGAGCTCCAACAGGCGCGATCTTTTCGCTCGTCAGGCTCGAGGATTTTTTTGTCCCGGCGGCACTAATGAATAGATGATTACACGCATTTGGTGAAATTTGCGCCTCCCAGAGGAGAGAAATAGACACGCCACAAATTCTTGGTTTGTTGGATGGACTCTTTTCCCGCCACTTTTACGTCATTCGATGCATCACCTCAACCCGTGTACATCATTATAGTCGCGTCCCGAAGGTTGCACTTATCTGGGTTTGTTCTTTTCTTACAACTCATCTCTACGCTTAAAGAATGGAAGGGAAACCAACCAACGGGAGGGAAGTCGAGGTGTTGCCTTCGCAGTTGCACTTCTCCACCAAATGAGGTTTATTTGGCGACAGTACGTGACTTCCTTACTAAAAAGACTGGTACCCTATCATCTTGAAACATCTGCTGTGTCGTCTGAGGGGGGCCGGCTTTATGAGCGGGTAACCGTAACGCTAAGCTTCACTCATGTAGAACCGTTGAATCAAAATGCCCTCCTCGACTCCAAGGAAGCGTGTAGCCAGCACACAGTCCCCCCTCAACACCTCGGGATGACATCGAGGGTTAAGAACCCCCCCCCCCCTATACCCCCTTAACGGCCGTTTGTCTGAAGTACTCCATGAATAACAAATGACAACACGGGAGTCGAACATCATCAGCTCGCCGTAATTTACCGCATCCTCGATTATGACCAATTTGTGGATCGGATGGTTGCGCGGGACCATCTAAATAGACGTTTTAATTCAGCCACTAAGTGAGAAAAAGCCCCAAATGATCCTCACTGATGATCGAGTTCTTGATTCAAAGTGGCCTTAATCACAATCATACGTGTGATATTTTAATAAAACCGAGTGTGTAAAAAGGGCGCCTGTTTAACGGGGCGGAGATACTTGCCCTTCTTCAGCCCAAAGATCATGAATATAAAAAGCCCACTTTCCCGGTTTTCCGGTAATAAAAACTTGCATTATTCGCCCCATTATGACCACCTTAATCCAGGAATACGTTAATTGTAAATTTGAGTTGTTTATGGATCAATAAATTTTAGGTTTGGTAACAAACTCCTACTTTTATTTCGTAGACTAATAATCATATCACTGCCATGGAGCGAACCAACCGCTTGGTGGCAGGCTTTAAACTTATCATTAGTCACTCTCCAGCAGTAAACCATTCTTTTGATCTGACTGCGCACTGCTGGCAAGCATTTGACATATTATTTCCTCACACGCTTCTGTAACTATTCTGATACAGATAACAAAAGTCACGTTTGACTCTATTTCCATTTCCGACTTTAGATACATGACACTGTGAATTATCGTGTTGAGAGATATATCTATTTCCAAAATGCTTCGGAAAATCTTCAACTATTTTGTTTGTTCAAGAGTCAGCTTTACACTACAAACTTAACATTACTTATCGACTAACCAACTTTAAAGAATATCTATCACCTATAAGTATGCTTTGACAGTTCTACGGAAGCCATAAAATGCTATTGCTGTTTGAAATAAAACATGATACTTCCCGTTGGCTTAATATTGATCAGTGCATTTTTACGGAAGCCTCTAAGTGCCAAATTGCTATTGAAATTAAACACAGGATTCCCATTTTTGTTTTTATGAAGTGCCATAATATAAGGTTGTGAAACGAAATGAGTGATGGGTTTCGGGAAATGTCAGTCGTAGTCGACTGACTGGGTGGAAACGGTGACCATATGCAAGGGGGTTAAGACACGCCTACTAAAGAGCTGACGGCTCTTTGAGAACAACTTTGTTTTTTCCCAGAAGAAAAACGAGGCTGTGTTATAAAACCTGGAGTGATACTGTTAGATTTACACTAAATGTAACACTCGGGTGTTCACGTTTTGCTCATCGGCTACTGGCAAATTGCAATCGTCAAATCGATGGCATGTTTTTTATAATAAGAAGGAAGCCACGAACCACAAATATCATTCCTTTTTTGTCAGCAAATGACAAAAAACTGTTTATAACAAAGAATGCCTACAATTTCAGTCCATTGCTACCTTGAAAAACATGCTAATAATGAGGTGTATTTAATAGTCAAACTAGACTCACAGTCGACAGACTAAACAGCAATTATTTTCATCCCTTGACGTTTTGAGTGGGGGCTGTTTATTGTTGGATCTCCATTATTTATTTCAATGATGTGATCGTTGTTAGGGATGGAGGGGGGGGGTGTTCTGTCAATGGATTAAAATCACGTTTCTCTCATCACTTGACTTCACCGGTATAAACCAAAACAACCCCATGACCAGGAAAAATAAAAACACATTTATTGGTGTAAATCATCCTGCTGAAGTAAGCTTTCATCAAACTCAAGTTGACCCCAAGTTAATAAATAGGATGCAAATAAAAAAGAGAAAATTGCCTACTTAATTTCGGTTCCTTAAAGAACAAACTAAATACGTAGTTGGTCAGAGTACGCGAGAACGGGGTTACCAGTGTCACTCGTCGGGTAGCGCGTTACAGCTAAAGTCCGTAGCAATAACCGTACAGTAGCGACCATTTCCCATTCCAACCCGAAGGAGCCCACAGGCTCGCATTTTAGCTTTATTTATGTTGACAGGCAATATCCTCTAATTTGTCCATCCGTCTCAACTCATTTAATTGATATTTCAGATTCAGAGTGGTCCCTAATACGTTGCATGTGCGACATGCTGCAATTTTGTTGCCATCAGACTGGATTAAAACGACATGAATTCGTCTAAAAACAGGTAAACGACACAGCATGGAGGTTCCATATGTACTGGACCTTAACCCATTTCTTTCTTTTCTCACAATTTGGTTGACATCAAATGAAAATATCATAATGCAATATTTCAAAGCTGACTTGTGTCTGTGCTGGTTTATATTTCAGTCACTTCTAACAAATCATGTAAATGCGAGCATTATTTTACTATAACGGAGTATATATATCTTACAATCGACATCAATGTTTTGCTTGGAGTATTATTTCGAACACTTTGGCAGAAAGCTAATAGCATATCGATCAGAACTTGAGTAATCGTCGATGATTTTTTTTTACCGGAAAAGTGGCAACATCTATCAAGACAAATCATAGTTGATAAGCAGACATTATGTCTTTCAAATAAATAGTAATGGTATTTGAAACCATAATTGATGGGATTTGAGGCATTACATGGTGAGGTGGTTAGCGGTATCACCATGTGTGTATCTACTTGCCAGGTAGATTATGTTCTCATAATTGTTGTTTTAAAGCTGTTTACAACAACAACACCTCCACTTCATATAATCCTCGATCCACTGAATAATAATATGATAATGATGACACAACAAGCCAAGTGTACGCGTCTCGCATTCAACCTCATTCCATACAACCCCTATAGACAAACACACTCCGCAACCAGACTAAAATATCCTACACTATACAGGTGGACCCAATAACGGCCCACGGAAATATCATATTTCAGCACAGGACGCATTATATACGCGGTGCAACCGAACCAGGAGGCAGTGTACATCAACTTCCCCGGGTTAGGGAAATGAATTCGTTAGTGGCTGGTGACTTACACGTCACTTCACTGTATACGTCGGGGTTTTACTGTATTATTATCGGAAAGATAATTGTAGAGTTGAACTTGAGACTCTCGGCCGTTGACTCGAGCGCGCAAGCTGGACTAAATGAGTGACTACGCTTGGTGCATTTTTTTTTCTTTTGCTCTGCTTCATGATGTGTGAGTGTGTCGCTGGAAATGGGTCAAAAAACGAAAGTCTGGCATAGTCACCCGATGAAACAAAAAACTGATGGGAAAACTTGTTGAAATAAATGGAAATGAGTAGTTTGATGGGGGTATCTTCACAGAGACTGTTTACAAGCATCTTTTGCAACAAATAATTAAAAAAAAACTTATGCTATACTTCACACAGGAACCGAGAGTTCATTGAAGTTTAAAGGCAGTGGACACTATTGGTAATTACTCAAAATAATTGTTCCTTACTTGGTAATGAGCAATGATAGTATAAAACATTATCAGAAACGTCTCCCTTTGAAGTAACATAGTTTTCGAGAAAGAAATAATTTTCCACGAATTTGATTTCGGGACCTCAAATTTAGAATTTTGAGGTCTTTGTGTGACAAGGGTGTTTTTTCTTTCATCATTATCTTACAAGTTCGATGACCGATTGAGCTTAATTTTCAACAGGTTTGTTATTTCATGCATATGTTGGGATACACCAAGTGAGAAGACTGGTCTTTGACGATTACCAATAGTGTCCAGTGTCTTTAAAGTTTACATTTTTCTAGTAGAAATGGGAATTTGGTTGTTTTTGTATTTCTCTGCTTCTCCAGTTTACCTTGTATATTCAAATATGTATTACATTCATTTTTTTTTATCAAATAGTTATGTTATGTTATAATTTGTTTATTATTTGTAATTTTTTCATTAGTTACATTTTTACCTTCATATGGTTAGATTTGTTGTTTTGGGAGAGGGTGGTTCACCTTATGTTGTAGTTTTACCATTTTGAGAATGAGTTTTAATGTTAAATTTGGCTTCACAATTTTAGTGTGATATCATTTTAATGAACTTTACTAGCCGTTCTGAAACTGTGAATGAAGACATTTTGTCTGGCTGCCAATTGCCTTTATCTTCGTTTTCGGTCTCTAATTGAATAGTGTTGCTTCAAATTCATTCAAAGCATTATTCATCTTCGAAGAAACTTTGTTTTCTAAGATGGAAAAG
The DNA here is from genome assembly GCF_032118995.1 of Asterias amurensis. Lineage (NCBI taxonomy): Eukaryota > Metazoa > Echinodermata > Asteroidea > Forcipulatida > Asteriidae > Asterias > Asterias amurensis. The sequence goes on from NC_092654.1 coordinate 23,595,457, forward strand.
CATTTTCAGCTGATTGTTTCATGACATGATTTCCGATGCTGTTGTCTTTAATTGACATTTCTTGATCAAGTGTCAGTGTTTTATACACATCATGCCTACATTAAATACAATTGAAAAATAGATCATAGTGAAAATATGACTTTCTGGCATGGTTAAATGAGTGTATTTGCCAAGTCCAAAATAACTGCCTCACCTATGCATTTCCGAACATCCATTACTATCTCAAGACCCCAAGCGTTGTATTTTATCACCTGGACTGTCTTTAAACATATTCCTGTCACTACTTGGCGCGAAATGTCAAAACAAACTCTCCCGGTTTGTGAGGGATCCCCGGCAGGATAATCCGGGGTTGTGTGAGGGATCATGGAAGGATCCCGTCTGCCGTCACGCTGGGATGCATTGTTTGGTTCCCGCATGGTTCCCGCCACTCAATTTCCTCAGGATGTTGCTGTGAATGTTCAGCCCCTGGTAACGCCCAGACTGGTCGGGTATCTTTAGATGACTTCACTTTACTTGCCTCCTGTGAAGCTTAACACCGTCAGTAGATGAATCATAATCTTGGGTCAGGTTCTGGGTTGTTTTAGAAACCACTTCCATCACAAGGTGATAGGTTTTTGGGTTATTAGTCAGTGTTATATAGACCCATTTTAGGTATTTTAAGAATTGGCCAGAAGTGGTTTTCACAAAAGTATACCACTCTCGAAAGGTCTCAAAAATAGAAACTGTGGATATTTTTAAGTGGATCATAAAACAAGGTGATAGGTTTGGGGGTTCATAGTCGAACCCATTTTTCATTTGATGTATTTTAAGAATTGATACAGAAGTGGTTCTCGAAAAGTAAACCACTCTCGAAAATGTCATATAAAATGAAAAACTATGGATTTGTTTATAGAAAGCGGATCATATTTAAACAGTAGATAGCGAGTCTATGCCTTTCTATTTTTTAATTCACACCAAACCCTCTTCCTAAGAATCGGAGTGAAATAATTCAAAACATAACACAGTCTTAAAGATTACTCCAATCAAACACATTTGTTTGTGTTCAAATATAAGGAATAGGTTTAACACTTTTAAGTTTAATATTGCTTATAGAAAAACAAAATTAACATGTTTGTTGCCGATAACGCAAATGCCGTACTAGGGTGTTTTTATTTCCATTGAGGAAACTGCCAAAATCGTCAGATATAACGACATCAGACAAACAATAATTGCTCTGACAAATCAAAGGCGTCCACGTTGTGCCTGTTTTCATTTATAAGTAAATGTTCAATAAAACCTCCTGCTGCTTGCAGTGACGTAGTGACATCATGCTCGAGTTGGCATGAACTCAATTTATCGGTGCTAGGGGCGTGATGGTTTCAGATGACCCACCAACCACGCCCAACATGTCACATGGAGACGTTGACCAGCGCCCTCAAGTGGCGACCACATCCGTGTTAAACTTAATATCCTCATTTTCCATACTACTTTCAACAAAGGCCTCTCATTTTCTCCTCAGGAAAATGTACTCCGCTCAGTTTAGTTGCAGACACTGTGATCTTCTCGTTAACGATTGTTTCTTGAGGATATGGGTTCCCCATTTTGTTTATAGGGGTTTACTATTGTTCTTTACTAGCCTCTTAAGCAAATTATCAAAACCGCAACATTTAAACTCAAATAATCAATCGAACACAAAATTTAAAATCAAATTATCAATCGAACGCAAAATTTTAAAACTATATTTTATAAATTCCGAACCTTTGAATAACTTGGAACTGCTCACAAGCTAATTATGTTTCGCATAGAGACGATACGTTTCATAGCTGATAGTGGTCGATCCAGGCTTTCCAAATGTAATAAATGTTACACGACAGTGGGACAATGGAGGACGGGGGGGGGGGGGTAGGAAGGAACATCCTATGCTACTGACCCCAAAGCAAAACGTAGCATCGTGGTCAATATTATGATGTTGCTCTTTTCAGTTAATAGACTCCAAAACAAATGTCCCCGAGTGGTTTATGCTCTTGATTGATTTGCGAAGGGGTCACTGGCAAGATACACGGACTGAGGGTTTAATTAAACTGGACCAGCGTAGTACACCACGGTCTTGCTAATCAGGCAACGGGTCTGCCGGCTCGCTAATCGGTCATGAGCAACCCGAACAACCCGGTCCCTCACAATGTCCGAGAAATAACCGTCCCAGGTCGATTGCTCGATCCGCTATTAACTAATGACACATAGTCGGGCACCGACAAACACATTGTCTTTCACAAACTAGATAAAACTAGGGATCGATCGGTCTGGTCACTGCCCCAAGTTGCTAAATTCAATTTACGGCTGGAAATTCTTGGTGTCCAGACTTTTTGGAAATTGAGGCATTTATTTTCCCCCGACGCCCTAATCCCCGGCCACCGAAATATAGCGTCTGCAATGGTAATTAATCAACAGTTCAACGGACGTGCTGTGAATACGGTAGAACGTAAGAGACATCATGAAACACATATAACCCTCCGTATTCAAATATGTTTTGGGTCCGCGACACCCTTTATAAATACACACAAAACACAACCCCCAAGTCATTGTTTGCTCTTATCTTACCAATACAAGTTAAATTGAAAACAATAATAAATAAAAACGCCGAAGCTATTCTCAATGATTTATATATTATTATTATTTATCGGTATCATTTTGTTATATTTCGGGCAGATGTTGTTGTTACCCTTCAAGAACATTCATATTCAAAACAAAAAGGAAAAAATCTTTAATCCAATTAACCGGGTGGTTGAAAATCCAATTCATCACACCATGTCAAGATACAGATTATTGTTTGGTCTTCATGGACATCCGTAGTTTCTTTTTTACCAGGCGAATGACCGGCTAAGTCTAGTTCTGAAAGCTTCAATGCATGCAGTGGTGAAGCAAGGCTACATCTGGCTAAAGAGTTATTGTCAACCTCTATCAGAAAGACACATATTTCACTGAGTCGGGCAAAGGGGTGGGTTTTCATGGCTACTTCATCTTGGGGTGAATGCTCTGTGATTTAAAGGGGTTGTTCTAGAATGGAGGAAGGGTTCTAACTTGGAGGAAGGGTTCCAGCCAGAGTCCGGAGCGGAGGGGTGACGGCGTGGTCACGGCGTCACAGAAGTTGTGGGTGGGTTTGGAGATTGTGACGGTTTGCTGTAAGATTTGCTAGAATAGTAACAACTCCAGAGTGTGAGGTTGCCTTCGCTCTTCTGCCATTATGGGAAAAGATGAGGAGAACTTGGAACTTCACTTAAAAATATTGGAAAACATAAACTATGCTAGTATTTCTGCAGAGTAGTTTTGCGGGAACTACAATAAACTTACAATTTTTCAAAAGTTGAATGATATTAAGATCGAGTGTGAACTAATAACACTATCAAGTCAATGGATTTTGTGGCTTTTTTCTTACACATTCTAATAATTTGTGGACAAAAATCTCGTAATACTTTAAATCAAACCTTATTTTGTTAGTTAACAAAAAATATACTACGTCTAAAAATAGCCTTGAATGTTTTTGAATTAGGTAATTCTTGTAAAAAAAGTATCAGAAAAGTTAATAACTAAATAAATAAATAGAAGATAAGAAAAAACATAAGAATAGTTTTGAAAATGAAAATAAAAGTAAAAAGGGGGAAAATAATATAAATAGAAATATAATATAGACACATGAAAATACATGGGTAATTAACTGACTAACTTACTTAATAAACAAATTAATAAAACAAATTATTGAAATATAAATGACGAAATTAAAAGCCGTATGTACTCATAATTCATAATGTCCAGGTCTAAGCGCCTCTTTAATCCGGTGCCATAACCACTTACAGACCTCGAGGATTAACGTGTAACTTCAGCCGATAAAGATGCGAGGGTTCGACGAGGGCGTTGCGAGGTAATTAACAACACTGCACAGCCCGGTTTGCTAGAGATGAGTCCGGTAAGAGATCACGGCAATTAGCAAACTAACTAGCTCCAGTGGTCAATAATGTTAATATTATGAAATTACAACTTGTCACAAATCCACCGGTAATCAATTTGTGGCTGTCTTGGTCGGTGCTGTGGGGTCAGGGACCGGTGGGTCGTCTGCGGTCAGGGAAAGTGCGGCAACTATGTCATAACCTTTTGGTGAGGAAGTCGAAGTGGTCAATGCTGGATGGGATGGCTAGTTTATGACAGTCTAGAGTCTGTGTTTGGGTGACTTTGAGTTTCCATTTAACTCTGTTGAAGGAAGAGGGGAAAAAAGAGAACATTTTTAGCTAAATAAATAAATAGATTATTGAAGACATCAATAGAGAAAAACACAAATAACCACAAAAACCCATGTTATTTTTGAGTAATCACTGGATGGTGATTATGCAATATTGTGATTGGATGTAGAAGTTTCTCATTTCCACGCCAAGTGGAGTAAACTCACGGGACATTTAACGTTTTAAAAACCTTAAAGAAAGAAATACAAATAGAAACCCAACCCCAAACAACAAAATAAACAAACAATGCAGCACCCCAAAACCCCAACACCGAACCCCCAGTCAAACACCGAAATAAACACCCCGAAACCTCAACAAACAAACAAACAAACAAACAAACAAACACCCCCACATGACATGGGTGTTGCAACACCCCTATCAAACAGAAAAACACGAACAACAATCCAACAAACAAACAACACCCTAATAAACACAACAACACCCCCAACGAACACACCAACAACCCAACAAATAAACAAACACCCCAACATAAAAGCAAACAAACATACAAAACAAAACAACATGGAGTTACAACTAATGGACAGTGCTCGGAAGCACTAATTGAGTTGTAGACACAAAGTGAGAATGACAGGAAAGGGAGGGAAATACAGTCACCGCGGACTGACAGAAAACGTATTATAGGCCTAATAAGTGACATTTATAAATAAAATGGCTCTCGATTCGTGATGCTGCATATTTTGGTATTTTCGAAACAACGGCTTTGACTTGGGCTCTGGCTTAGACGCCGTATAGTTACATTGTGTGATTTCGGTACGGTGGCTTCAGGAGTCCATAGCACGAGGTAAACAACGTGGTTTTGAAAAGAGGGAATCTCTGGCTACAAATTGGATTATACATATTGGATCAATACTGGATTGTAGGAGTCGATTTGGCGGGATGTCCAACAATGAACAACTTATTTACATGTAAATGTATAGGAAGTAACTATTAATACAGTTGGGCACAACCACGTGTACATGTTTGTGAGGAGCGTTGGCTGTGAAAAGACATCAACAACAGCAACATCAACAGCAGTAACATGAACAACAACAACAACAACAACAACAACAACAACAACAACAACAACAACAACAACAACAACTACAACAACGATGGATGGCTCTTTTCTTGAAACATGATTTGACGCAAGTCTTCCTATATGATTGATACCCAAGCTTCAAACATTACTTATGAGATGTAGATCACCTCTTGGTTCGTTAAAAATACAATTAAAGCGAAAAATGAAAACAAAAAACCATCCTTGAGAAAAAGGGGAACAAACACGACCAAATAATCACGTAACACTTTGTGGATGTCACATTATTATGTGACGTGACTGAGATCATTGCTTGCATTCGTTGTAGACACTTTAAACAAATGCAAAACATTATTCGAAATTAGAGAGTGATGAGCCAGTGCCGCATAAGTATTTTATAAAAACGCTCCATTCAGACAAACGTGTGGAAAAGTTTGTGAAAATATCCAGCTGATTTGTGTTTGCTCGCAAGGATCTTGTGCCCGTTCAATTACATTTAGAGGCAGTGGACACTATTGGTAATTACTCAAAATATTTATCA